>NC_136069.1:638781196-639503696 GCF_964261635.1 Lissotriton helveticus
CAGAGAGCAAGAGATAAAGAAAGGAAAGATACAAGGAGAAATAGATAAATAAGTAAGTAAGGCTCTATAGGAAAATAAGAGGCAGTATAGGAATAAAAGGTTATCTAATAGGTGTATCTTATAATTGCAGACAGAAACCTCCTGCCATTAGAAAACAACACGCATTAAGAACGCACGCACACAACTAGAAGAGGAGCAGAGTTCTGGAAGTTAGAGGGTAAGGTAGTGAGAGATAAGAGTTTAAGAAGCCATAGAAGTAGTAGAAGTATACTGATGTAATTCTTGGTTACAGGTCTTCAGCAAAGCGGTCTGCAGGGCGGACTACTGAAGAAACTCACCAGAAACGTCTCTTCTCTCTTTCTCTTTTGTTATTTTATCCAATATCCCCCTTCCCCCATAATAGCCTCTGTGGAGACTTGTTGTATCAAGCTCCAAGTTGCTGTTGGGGTGGATTTGGGAATTAGCATCTCTGTTCCTGTGTAAAAAATACAATCGAGAGTCTGACAGAGTGAAGTGCCCAAGTTGCATCTTACACCCGAACAGAGATGGCAGAGGGTATAGATTTGCAGGGATTAGGAACCATACTAGATTCCATACAAAAAGAGTTGAGCGCAGTCCGGGAGGAAAACCAGAACCTCAGAATGGAGATAGTAAACTCAAGAAAAGAAACTGCAGAACTAGCACAAAGAGTTAGACAGCCTTTTGGTTCTGGGTCAGACACTCACGTTCCATTAGTAGAGGGGACAACTAGAACGACCACTCAGGTAATTCATTCCCTATCTCCTGTCATACCTTTAGCGGCACCAGAGCGTTTTAGTGGGGATCCACAAAAGGCCCAGATATTTATCACTCAATGTTCGCTGCATTTCCTGTGCCGTCCTTCCATTTTCCCAGATGCGCAGTCTCGAGTTGCCTTTGTACTATCGTATTTAAGTGGGGATGCAGCCTCTTGGTCTTTGCCTCTAATAACAAAGAATGACCCAATATTGAGGAATTATGAGAATTTCAAGGAAGAGTTTCTCCGTATCTTCGACAGAAGACGAATATCTCAGGCTGTAGACAACGAGTTGCTTGATTTGAAACAGGGGAATCGTGATGTGGTCTCTTATTTGGCTCAGTTCAACAAGCTTGTGGTGGAAACAAACTGGCCAGAGAGTAAAAGGGCAGCGGTATTTTATCGTGGTTTGAAGGACGAATTGAAGGACGTGTTAGCTGGAATACCAAACAGACCCACAGAAATCTCTGCATTAGTCGACTTGGTGTTGGAAATCGATTTCCGTCAAGGGGAAAGAAAAGGAGAAAGGAAGAAGGATTTCAGAGCGGTGGTTCCCAGATTTGATCGAGTCAGGTCGGAAGGAGGACGGAGTTACGAAGGGGCACAAGGCGTCGAACCTATGCAGATAGGAACCATACGGGGTCCACTTACTAAAGAAGAAAAGGAGAAAAGAAGAACCAGCAATCTTTGCATGTATTGTGGATCCGGAGGGCATTTTGTGCGTAACTGCCCAAAGAAACCCAAAGTGAACTTCAAGCCGAAGGAAAACTAGCAGCACCATCTGTTGGAGGAGTTGAACAGGTGGATGCGATCTCAGACCAAACTCCAAAGGAACACCGAGTGGCAAATACCCTGCAATCAGCGGCTCCACATTTAACCTTATCTATGGAGATCAGATTTAGACACGTGACGCTAATGGAAGTCTCCGTGATGGTGGATTCAGGAGCCACCGGAAATTTTTGTGATCTAAAATTTGCGAGGAAAGTGGGTATCAAGGCCATCAAGAAGTTAAGAAGTGAACCAGTCCGAGCAGTGGATGGCACCAACTTATCTTCGGGTCCAATAGTCAGTCACACTGAATTAATACATCTGATCTCTAATGACGGACATGAAGAAACAATCCAGTTTAACTTAATAGATGCTCCCCAATTCCAGTTAATTCTTGGGCTTCCCTGGCTCACCGAGCATAACCCCAACATAAATTGGAGTACAAGAACAGTTAAAATGGAATCGAACTACTGTTTGGAAAACTGTTTTAGAGATCAACAACCAGAACGAGAAGTAAATCCTGCACACATGTTATGTCAAACTGGGGAGTCCATTTGTGTAATCCATGTACAAGAAATACCAGAAGAATACCAGGATTTCAAAGATGTCTTCAATGAGGTGGAGGCTGAGCAACTACCACCACACAGACCTTACGACTGTAAGATAGAATTGGAACCAGGTTCGAACTTGCCTTGTAGTCGAGTATATGCCCTCACGGAGAAGGAACATCACCATTTGAGGGAATATTTGGACAAATATTTGGCAAATGGGTTCATCAGGCCATCGCAGTCCCCAGTCTCCTCGCCTCTGTTTTTTGTGCCAAAGAGGGAAGGAGATTTGAGGACTTGCATTGACTACAGAGCGATCAATAAAATCACCAAAAAGAATCGTTACCCATTGCCCTTGATATCGGTGTTACTAGACCAAGTAAAGGGGGCAAAGATCTACACCAAACTAGACTTGAGGGGGGCATACCATCTCGTGAGAATGAAAGAGGGAGATGAATGGAAAACAGCCTTCAGAACAAGATTCGGCCTATTTGAATATCAGGTAATGCCCTATGGTCTATGCAATGCGCCTGCGGCCTTCCAGCACTTCATCAACGATGTATTGAAGGAATTCATTGATCAGTGTGCCATCGTATATATCGACGACATCTTAATATATTCCATGGATGAAGAAAAGCATCAAGATCAAGTCCGAGGGGTTTTGCAGAAGCTAAGAGAAAACAAGTTGTTTGTAAAGCTAGAAAAATGTGCCTTTGGGGTGGTACAGGTCGAATTTTTAGGTTTTGTAATCTCGCCCACTGGCATATTAATGGACCAAAAGAAAATCGAAGCTGTGACTAATTGGAAGTCTCCAGAGAGCGTCAAGGAAGTGCAAAGTTTTATTGGCTTTGCCAATTTTTACCGGAGATTCATTAATGAGTTTTCACACAAGATTCTGCCACTCACTAGACTGTTAAAGAAAGGGACAAAATTCGAATGGACGACTGATGCAGAAGAAGCCTTCAAAACCCTAAAGAAAAGTTTTACTACAGCCCCAATCCTACAACACGCAGATCCAACAGAGCCTTTCTTTGTGGAGACGGACGCCTCCGATCAAGCCGTGGGAGGAGTCTTATCTCAACGAAACAAGTTAACGGGGCAACTACATCCAGTTGCTTATAGATCAAGGAAGTTAACCCCGGCAGAAGTTAACTATACCATAACTGAGAAAGAGTTGTTGGCCATAAAGGACGCATTCAAGGATTGGAGACACCACCTGATGGGAGCACAGCATCAAGTCACCGTGTACACAGATCATAGAAATTTAAAATTTTTGAAAACAGCGAGAACCTTGACCCCAAGACAATTACGATGGTCACTGTATTTCGCTGATTATGACTTCATCATTACATATCGACCAGGAGCCCAAAATGGAAAAGCAGACGCTCTCTCTCGAATGGATACCGAAAATCAAAAGACGCCAATAAGAGATCAGTCAATTATCCCCAGTGAAAAAATTATTGGAGCAATCTCTTCAGTTGATTTAGAGCAAGGAATCTCAGAAGCAATGGATGGGAAGGCAATGGAAGATTGGGCAAGGAAAGAAGGAGGAGAGATTCGTGCTCAGTTACCATACTACCAAGGAGCTTTATATATTCCCACCAAAGAATTGCAGCAACAAATAATGAAAGAAAGTCATGATGCAAAATTGGCTGGACATAAAGGGGAGACAAAGACCAAGGAACTGGTCCAGCGACACTATTGGTGGCCTGGAATGTCTCGAGATATAGAGCAGTATGTTAAAACTTGCGAGATTTGCGCTCAGGGAAAATCTGAAAGACAGGCCCCAAAAGGGTTGCTCCTACCCCTGCCCACTCCACCGTATCCTTGGCACACTGTTACACTGGACCTCATCACAGATTTACCACTTAGTCAGGGGTATAACACCATTTTAGTAGTGGTAGATTCTTTTTCTAAGATGGCTCACTTTTCCGCCCTGAAAGGAGTGCCGACAGCTAAACAGTTGGCGGCTCATTTCAGCGCTCAGATAGTGAGAATCCATGGAATCCCGAAAATAGTGATAACGGACAGAGGTCCCCA
Organism: Lissotriton helveticus; assembly: GCF_964261635.1. NCBI lineage: Eukaryota > Metazoa > Chordata > Amphibia > Caudata > Salamandridae > Lissotriton > Lissotriton helveticus. The sequence continues at coordinate 638,785,328 of NC_136069.1, forward strand.
GTTTATTTCCCACTTTTGGAAATCATTCATGGAAGGATTGGGTACAGAAGTCCGGTTTTCCACCAGTTATCATCCAGAAACGGACGGTCAAACCGAGAGAGTGAACCAAGAACTTGAACAGTATCTGAGATTGTTTCTTTTGAAACAAGGAGGTAACTGGTCAGACTATCTTTGGGCTGCAGAGTTTGCTCATAACAATGCAGGAAATGTTTCCACAGGGTTTTCCCCTTTCTTCATGAACTATGGTAGGCACCCAAATTCGACTCTCAGACAGGTGGAAATCTCAGTTCCAGCAGTAGAGGAGGTAGTGACACAATTAGAGCAAGTGCATCAGAGTGCAATCGAAAATCTAAGAAAAGCTAAGGAAAAATACAAGGTCTATGCAGACAGGAAGAGGCGAGCAGGACCTCAGTTAGAAGTAGGAGACAAGGTATGGTTAAGTACAAAAAATCTAAGACTAAAAGGGAACCGAAAATTTCAACCGAGGTTTATAGGTCCATATCAGGTAGAAGAAAAGGTAAACTCGGTGACCTATCGAATTCAATTACCATCCAAGTTGAAAATCCATCCAGTTTTCCACATATCCTTACTGAAAAAGGCACCAGAGAACTTGCGAAAAAACTTACCTCCGAGGCCCTTGCAGCTAGAGACTGGTACAGAGTTTGAAGTCAAAGAGATCCTTGACTCGAAAGAATTAAGGGGAGAGTTGTATTATCTTGTAGACTGGAAAGGCTATGGGCCTGAGGAAAGATCTTGGGAACGAGAAGATGATGTTCATGCTCCAAGATTAGTGAAGGCCTTTCATCGACAATTTCCAACCAAACCCCGGAGGGGAGAATCTACCTTGTTGGAGGGTACTGTCAGGCCTCCCCAGTTGCAAATAGGGTCATTAACGCAAGAAAGGCTCAGGTACGCGACTTGGACAGATTTAACTCGAAAATGGCGCCTGAGAAGGCCGCCAGAATCGAGTAGCCAGTAGCGTTCTAGTCTTTGCAGAGAACGCTGGCGAATCCTGGTGAGGAGCGCGCGCTGCTGGAGAACTGCGCACTTCACCGAGGATTTGACCGTGAACGGAAGCGTTACAGAAGTGTCCGTAATTTCTAGTCAGAGAGTCAACGTTGTTAATTGTTAAAATAAATTAGTCAGAGAGGATAGGGTTTCGCAGCAAACCTTTCTGAACCCGAGTGCTGTTTTGAAGAAAGCTCGAGTAGCGTGATTTCGAAGAGGAGACGTCGAGTCACAAGTGTTTCCCTCAGCAGTCTTGAGAAAAGGTTGACGAAGACGAAAACCAGAGCTAAGTGATTAATGGCTATCTCGTCTTAAAATCATAAGCACTTTGAATTTCTAAGAAAGCGTAAATGAACAGAAAATGAACTAATACTCGATTCGAAACAGTGGCATCAGTATGCAGTTTAGCCAATTCTAATGTAAACAGAGGAAACGCGAGAAATGGTTAAATATATATTAAAGTAAAAGAGTCATTGTGTTCAAATCAACAAGGTTATTAAAACAAGACAGATACTCACCCAAGGCAAGAAGTAATTCTTTTCCAGTTAGCTTCTTGAGCAAAAACGACCAAATACTGAAAGAGAAAATACAAGAAATGCAGAAGAATTATTACTAATAAGAAAAGCCACAAAGAAAAGCACAGTAAGTTAGTAGTTCATAAGAACATAAAAAACAACAAAAGTAATAAGAGGGTTAGGTGACTAATAAGTATTAATGCATTACAGGTGTGCCAGAAAAGAACAAAAAAAAAGATAAGGCAGAGAGCAAGAGATAAAGAAAGGAAAGATACAAGGAGAAATAGATAAATAAGTAAGTAAGGCTCTATAGGAAAATAAGAGGCAGTATAGGAATAAAAGGTTATCTAATAGGTGTATCTTATAATTGCAGACAGAAACCTCCTGCCATTAGAAAACAACACGCATTAAGAACGCACGCACACAACTAGAAGAGGAGCAGAGTTCTGGAAGTTAGAGGGTAAGGTAGTGAGAGATAAGAGTTTAAGAAGCCATAAAAGTAGTAGAAGTATACTGATGTAATTCTTGGTTACAGGTCTTCAGCAAAGCGGTCTGCAGGGCGGACTACTGAAGAAACTCACCAGAAACGTCTCTTCTCTCTTTCTCTTTTGTTATTTTATCCAATATCCCCCTTCCCCCATAATAGCCTCTGTGGAGACTTGTTGTATCAAGCTCCAAGTTGCTGTTGGGGTGGATTTGGGAATTAGCATCTCTGTTCCTGTGTAAAAAATACAATCGAGAGTCTGACAACGCACTTATTATAAGAATCAGACTAAGTTAGTGGATTTATATGCAAAAAGTGAAAGGGAAAATAATAGTGAATGGAAGGATTTAGCAACATTCTTGATGGTAGAAAATTGTTTTGATTTGGGATTGGATCAACGTGTGTGTACTTATTGTTGTAATAAATTAAATCAAAACCAGATGCCTGCTAGAGCGGTTCATAATAATCTGGAATTGGTTGAGATTCCTTCTGAATTGAAGGATTTAAATACTTATGAATCTATTTTGATTCAAAGTATCCATCCCTTTCAGGCTATTGTAAGAATGGAGCCAAAGACAGGGAAATTGCCTCCATCAGATTTACAGAGAGGATTAAAGGGAAGAGTTGTTTATTTGCCTCTAGATTTGAAGAAAAACATTAACACAATTGGAGTAGAAAAAGTGGAAGAGGAACCTCTGGTTATCTTAGTTAATGGGGTTCCGACAAAGAATAAGAAAATATGGCAAGATTTAGTAGATGTTAGGAAAGTCAAAAAGGCAACATTGTATTTGAAAAAAAATAATAAGTACTATAAGAATGTATATGTTGCAGAAGAGGAAGTAAGTGAGGAAGAGGATAGCGATTTGTGTGCTGGTCAAATTGAGAAAGTAGAACCCTCTAAAAGTGAAGAAATATATGAACATTATAGTGTTCATCCTTTGCATTCCAAGGAAGTCATGGGGAATGCTATTGAGTTGTTTCAAATGAAACAAGCCAAAGGGAGTCCCATTAGTGTTTGGGAGGAAAGTTTGGAAGCTCGGTGTTTCCCACAGCTATTTCCAACAGGTCAAGGAGGAAGATATGATGAGCGACCTCATCAAATTCCTGCTTCTGAATACCGGACTTTACGATTGTATGCAGAAGATGCTAGGTTTCGACAATGCATTCCCTATTTGTTTCATCTCCTGTTTGAAAGCGATCTGTCTGGACTGTCATATGCAGTGAACCACATCTTGAAAAGTGGTATACAGATGCAAAACATCTCGGCAAGTGACTTTATGGATAAAGTCAATGTCCAAGACAGTATTTTGGATTGTCACCTGATTAATCTCATGGCGTGTCAGCGTGGTACTAATGAGTACTGGTACCGTCGCCATGGTGATTTAAAATGTATGCTGAGGAACTTAGGAACTCCCACATGGTTCCTCACTCTGAGCTGTGCCGAGTATGGCTGGGAAGACTTACTTGAATTTCTACGAGAGGCAAATGGAAACATTGAAAACATCGAATTCAAGACACCCGGAGAACTGTGCTCTTTGGATCCAGTGAATGTATGCAGGTACTTCAATCATAGATTTGAAGCTATGATGTCTTTCATCATGAGTAAGAAGAATCCACCTCTTGGAGAGGTGTTGGATTTCTTCTGGAGAAAGGAGTACCAAGCAAGAGGTGCTCCACATATACATATGCTGCTGTGGATCAAGGATGCACCTAAGTTTGGAACAGATCCAGAAGACTTAGTGATGAGTTTCATACAACAGTATTCTACATGTGCTGTTCCAAACGCAAAGGATGACAAAAGCCTAAGAGAACAAGTTCTACGCTTCCAAAGCCATCGTTGCGGAAAGTACTGTCGTCGTAAATTCAGAAACAAGGACAAGTTCTACACCAAATGTCGTTTCGCCTTTCCACGACCGGTGATTTCTAAAGGAAGAGTGAACAGTTTGATGTCTTCGCTGCGACATAATGTGATGAAGAAATCACCTAAAAACACATACAATTTGAAAAGGAACGAAGAGTCCAAGTACATCAACGACTACAACCCAGTGATTTTGTCCATGTGGAATGCTAACATGGATATACAGTTTGTGGCTGATAACTGTATGGCTGTGGCTCGGTATGTGACATCTTACATCACCAAAAAAGAAAAGACAGAATTGAAGGATATGTGGGAGGACATTTCCCATGAAAAGAGCCTCAGTAAGAAGTTGTACAGTTTCAGTCTGAAGATGTTGTCGCATCGAGAAATCGGAGCTTACGAATGTTCTGACCGGTTGTCTTCAGCAAGTCTCTATGCCAAATCTAGGAGTATCGTTTGGGCGAGTCTTGGTCTTGCTGCAACGCGTAATCGAGTTCTGAAACCTGTGCGGGAAATTGAGTATTTGGCGGAAAAGGAGCCAAACAGTACCGATATTTTGAAGACCAACATGTTGGATACATATTATCCAAATCGAAGCAGTCACCTCGAGAATGTTTGTCTGTATGAGGTTCTACAAAATTACATATTCAAGAGGAACATCAAAGAAGATATTGATAAAGGAGTGTATGCTGTAATTGGAAGTGAGGGATGTCTGGTCAAGCAAAGAAAATGCCACTTGGTAAACCATCGAAAATTGAGTGGTGAATCTCCTGAAAAAAAGGAGTTTTTCTATTTAGCACTTTTGCAACTTTTTAAGCCTTGGCGTGCAGAAGAGGAACTGCTTGGAGATTTCCTCTGTTACGAAGACTCTTTCACTGCCGCCAAGGAGACCATAGAATGTCCTGCTTTTCCCAAATATCTTGAAATGTTGAATGCGGAAATCGAGCAGGAAGCAACGATTGCAGCCGAGATTGCCAGAGACAGTTCTCAGGACAGTCAGAGTTCTGTTTCATTGAGTCAGGATCCACTAGGAGGACCTGTTATCGAAAATGAAGCTGCCACTGCCATGAATGAAGTGGAAAGAGCCATGGCACATGCTCAGGAGGATGTGGTTAACTTAGAAGACTTGGAAAGACAACTCAATGTTGAGCAGAGGAAAATATATGACGAAGTTACCAAGCAAATTGATCATGGATTAAGTCATGAGAAGAAAGAGTGCTCATGTACGTCGTTGAAGCCTGTCCGACTGTACGTGAGTGGAGAAGCGGGAACTGGAAAAAGTTTCCTCATTAAAGCAATGTCATGTTATTTGCAGGAAAGGACTGAGTCATCGCTGTCTTGTGTTGTCACCGCTCCAACTGGACTGGCAGCACATAACATTAAAGGTATTACTTTGCATCGTCTATTGATGCTGCCAGTGGAGCATGATAACAAATTACAATACCACAAGTTATCTGGAGATGCTTGTTGTGAAGTTTCAAGAGTCTTGAGAAAAATGAAACTTCTTATCATTGATGAAGTAAGCATGGTTTCCAATGTCATGCTTGCCTTTGTGCATTTGAGAATGCAAGAAGTTCTTAAAACAGAGTATGATGTGTTATTTGGTGGCAAACACATCATTGTTTTCGGAGATCTTCTGCAGCTGACACCAATGAAAGGACAACCTGTGTTCAAAATGCTCACGCATGAAGATACCAGGAAGTGCCTAGGGAGCATTGGTAACGTCAATATATGGTTAAACTTCAATTATGCTGAACTGCATGAAAATATGCGTCAGGCGAAGGATGAAGATTACAAGAATATTCTACAAGATGTTAGAATTGGAAAAGTGACCGAGCATGGGAAAGAAGCTTTACATGCACGATTACTGTCAAATTTATATCCAGAACAAGACGTTGTGCCTGAGAATATTTTTCAGAAAATTACTGAGAAGAAATCTGGAATATGTTTGATGCCAACTCTTGCAGAATGTGCCATCTTCAACAACAAAATGTTGCATTTAGAAAACCAAGAGATTGTGAAACTGGAAGCTATTGAGAGAGTAGAGCATATGGGATCAACAATTATGTTGTCTGAGAATTTGAAAACAAAATTGGATTCATTAGAGAAGACTATATCTAAAACTGCAGGTTTTGAAAAGACTCTGAATGTGTGCTTAAACTGCCGTATAATTTTAAGAAGGAATTTACATGTTGAAAGAGGTCTGGTAAATGGATCAATGGGTAATGTTGTTGATTTTGTGAAATACAGAAATAGAGATGGGATTGAATTTTTAAAAATTAAATTTGATGGCATTGAGGAAGTACAGCTAATTGGTCGTTGCTCTGCTAGATTTTTGCTTGTAAAAGACTTATATGTTCGCCGTAAGCAGTTTCCTGTTTGCTTGGCATATGCGGTGACAATCCATAAATCGCAAGGTTTAAGTGTAGACAGTGTATTGGTGAATATTGGCAGTTCTGTGTTCAAGGAGGGTATGGCATATGTGGCATTGTCACGAGTTAGAACTTTATCGGGATTGTACTTGATTGAGTGTGATGTCACAAACATTTGTGCGGATCTAGATTGTGTTAAGGAATACAATAGGTAAAGAAGAGAGTATGCGCCACATTTGCCTCAATATCCTTTGTTTGAGAAACGTGTGGTAGGCCGGAAACGAAGAAATGTGACCAATAGTAGGGAGGTTGTAGCAAAAGAAAAAGGATTCTGTTGAAGATGTGGTTGGTTTTCAATTTGAAAACAGTTCTGGTGTCAACTGCTATGCTAATGTAGTGGTTAATGTTGTCTTTTCTCTAGAAAATGTAAAAGAAGAGATTGTGGTCAATTCGGATCAAAGATTTTGCAGTTTGTTGAATTCTGTGTTAGAGAAATGTAGCACTGATAGAACAAAAATAGAAAGTGTGTCTGAAATTCGAAATCTGTTAGACAGATGTTCAGGGCAAACACAATTCTCTCAAAATATTCAGCAAGATTGTCAGGAGTTTTTAATGTATATGCTTGATGTATTGCATGCTGAAGGTGTAGATATAGATCACCTGTTTGGGCTTTCTTATCAATGGCAGCATGACTGCGAGAACTGTAGGGTATCAAGTACTACTAGTGTAGACTCAGAAAGATTTATATATTTAACTTTGCCAGACAGTAAATCAGTGTCCTTTAATAAGCTAGTAAAAGCAGCTGATCACAACATGGAGTGTAGCCAATGTAAGTCTGAAATGTTGTCAACATTATTTATACGAACATATGGCCAGTATGTCATTTTAATGTTCCAACGATGTAGGCCTGATGGAACAAAATTGACAACTTTAATTAAAAATTTTGTGGCTTCACAGTTGTCAATATCAGGAAGGACTTTTGTAACTGCAGCAATTATATATCATGACGGTCCTTCAATAACATCAGGACATTACACAGCTTATTTAAAGTCTAGAAATGGCTGGTCATTCTGCAATGATTCTGTTTTAACTTTAAAAAAAAAATTGCCTTTTGACCTTAAAAATTCTTACCTGGTGTTTTTAAAACCAAAATTTTAGGGAAGGAATCTCAGGATTTGCTCTGAGGAATTTCAACAAGTTCTAATGGCTCCTACACGATTTGGCCTTGAGGATAAGTGTAGTACAGAGTCAAAAGTTATTTTTGAGTTTTAAATAGTTCCTGGAAAAAAAGAAGATTTTCTTACAGAAAGTGGTGGGCAGAGATTAGTTGAAGGACAACAGAGTATTTCCCAAAGCAAACGGTGTTCTTACCATAACACTTGACGTCATGGAAAAATAACTGCACTTTGTATGAGTTCAGAAAAACAGTTTCTTTTTATAAGCTAATTCAAGCAGCCAATCAAAACATGGAGTAGAGGGAATGTAAGTCTGCAATGCTGTCTAGATTATTGGTCCAAACTTTTGATTATAATGTCATTTTAAAAATCCAACTATACAAACCTGATGAAAGTAAGTCTTCAACTTTAATTACAAATGTTGTGGCTACACAGCCGTTAATTTTAGGAAGAACATTTGTAACTGCAGCTATTATATGGCATGATGGTCATTTGACAAGATCCGCTTATTACACAGCTTATTGAAAATGTAAAAAAAATTACTGTTTCGGAAATTATTCCCATTTGACTACGATACAATGTTGTCTTTTTACTTAAAAATATTCTTACTTTCTGTTTTCAGAAAAGAGAATTTACGGTAGATAACTGGCGTGTAATGATTCTAGGGGTTGATATAATTTTATCTACTGTTTTATATTGCTTTGTGATTAAAAGTGATGTAGAGAATTAAATAATTGTAGTAGTCATAGAGGTAGTGTAAGTCTGCTTCATAGTAAGCAGTATCAGTGTCATAGGAAATGTAGAACATGAGTGAGCAAGAAGGGTAAGATATTACTAGTCCAGGATTGTGAAAGTGATCTTGAACGTTTTCTTTCTGAAAGTTGCGGAAATACAAAATGACGGGATTTGCTTACAAGAATTCCAAGAGTTATAAATGGCTCTTACATGATTTGGCCTTGTGGAAACGTGTGGTAGAGAGCGAGAAGTAATTTATTGTATGTAACATATTTTTCAAAACGATGGAGGTTTTCTTTCAGAAAGTGGCGGGCTGAAAATAAAAACAGCACAACCGAGTGTAAGCTGTTCATAGGACATCCTTCGACGTCATGGAAAGTAAGTTACTTTTGAGGAGTTCTGATTTCTGATTGGTTATGTTATATGGGTTTTTTAAACACAATCATTTTGATTGTGGGTTTTTTCCCCCGCTGTTATATGATGAATACCTTCAAGTCACTGTTTTTAGTGAAATTTGATAAATTCTGAGAACAGCAAAAATAAACCATTTAACATGTATAATTAATTCTGTACTTTTTGTATTTATGATATACATTTAGAACTGTGTAGTAGGCATGGAGAAGCTGAGGCTTCTGTAAGTGTCAAAGTTGTTGCATACAGTGCTCACATTCTACGTAGTCTTTCATATGATAGACTACATCTGCACAATGAGATACCTAAGCAAAGGAAACACAGGTGATGTGATTGTGGAATGAGCAAAAAAATTGCACGTTTTTCAATTACATTACCTGTTTTTCCTAACATTACGAATCACATTGTGCAGATGAAGTTTAGGCCTGTTCAGGGAAACAGAGGAGGTCTGAACTTTATTGGTTGGCCTGGACATGTATTATCTCCTCTGTACTCTTCAACAAGCCTAAATTTCATCTGCAACCCTGAGTAGGCCTCACCTGAAACAAACGTCTGGATAGGACACACCTTATTGCCATCCTGAAACAATCATTTAAAATGTTAGGAACAGTTTTATGATGATTGTGCACCTCTTTTGCGCTGCCATTGCATCACTTTTGTGAGACAACAGCAGTGCAAAAGATGCACCATGTTCCAAGATAGGCCTCACTTCATCTGCATCAAGATACTGTTAGTTTAAAATGTATATCTTTAGGACTGTGTAGGGGGCCTGGAGAAGCAGAAGCTTCTGTAAGTGTCAAAGTTGTTGAAAAACTGTTTGTCCTTCAATCTTTTCCCTTGTCTTTTCTAATTTTTAAATACATGTTTTAATATTTTTCAAATGTTTGTTCTCTCTTTCACAGATTGAAAGTATAAAAATAACAAGTGACTAAGTTAACGACAATTATAAGGTAAATGTTTTCTACTCTTTTCGTTACATTTCTATCACATTTAACTTCTATTAGTTTCACTACTTCATTTCTTTAACCCTCACTTTCTTGCCTTTGCTACTTCCCTCATTCCTTTCTCTATTACTTACTTACTCTACTCCTTCCACTCCTTTTCTCAGTCTTTCTCTTCTCATAGTTCCTCACTCTTGTTCACTCACTCCGTCTCTATTACTCTTAGTGTCTCTGACTGATCACTCTTTCACTACTTGTTCATTATGCTTTCTCTGTGTAGTTGAAGCACACTAAGGGGCATATTATGAACACAGCCAATAAAATTATTGCTGTTTTTATCAGCAGAAAACTGCTGCAAAAGCGGTTTTAGCGGCAGTTTTCTGCAGCAAAAGCGGCTTTAGTGACACATTTCTGCCGATAAAAGCTGCAAAACTTTTATTGCCTATGTTGATAATATGCCCCTATGTTATTTACATTTCTTTGCTGTTTCAATTATTCTTTTTCTGTTACTTCTTCTTTTCTGCTTTCTGTTTTTTCTCTCTGTTATTCCACATGTTTTAATCTTATTTTGAACATTCACTCACATTCTCTAAGAAACTCTTCTTTGTTATTCTTCTACTCTCCTTTTTTTCTTTCACTTCCTTATCTATTTTGTTTTTCACAATTATATCCTCTTACATCTTTTCTTCGGTAAATAAATCTATTAAACAGTATCTCTGGTTTAGTCCCTATAGCTGTCTTTCTTTTAACATTACTCTCTGTTTACTTCCCTTATACTTACTCTTCTTTTTTTTTTTTTTTTTTTTTTTGGTTCGCTCCCGGTTCGCGTACCGGCGAGCGAACCGGGAAGCGAACCAAAAGAAATAGAGGTTGCCAGAGTGCTAAACATTCTAGCAATTTTTTTATAAAGGGGAGGTAGTTCTGAAAAGAACTTTTTTTTTAATGCTTTTGTTGTTTTATATATTTTTTTATTTTTCTGAACATTTTTTGTTTTTTTTTATTTTTTGAACAATTTTATGTTTTTTTTTGGTTTTTTGGGGGGGGAAACAACGAAAAACAGGCATTGGAAAGGGCTCAACAGGAGCAAAAATTGTTTTTATTTTTTGGGGCGTTTTGAGCACTTGTGGTTTTCAAATGCTCTATTTATCAAATTAATACTCATATTGCCACATGAGAGTAAGGTACCGCAATATAAACACACTATCTTCATGTGGACAAAGTTGTCTTGAATGTTTGGCACTGTTTCCCGTGCCTCTGGCCCCGACAGAGTTACCTGTGCCGATGTCCTGGCCACAGGAGTTGGTGGGTTGTCCTGGAGGTCACGCATCTCTGCCCTGCTGTAATTTAGTGGATGCCACCTCTGCATGTGACGGTGCATAGTATAGTTGCCGTACCTATACTTCTTATTTGTGCCTCTAGATAAGTCCTCTTTGCATATGAGGCACGTCACATAGCGAGCATTAACTTTTTTTTGTCCTTCAGGAAAAGAAAAAAACTGCCAAATGAAACTATTTTTATGGTGAGATATCTGGGGCTCCTCACGTAAAAACTGTGTTGGCTGTATTACCTCTTCCTCTTCTTCATCCTCTTCCTCCTCTGTGTTGGGAAGGAACTGTGGAGGTGGTCCTCTCTTCCTATGAGGAGGTGGTGGTGGTGGTGGGGGTGCACCAGCTGCAGCTACTAGTGAAGCCATTTTCCACTCAGCAAAATAGGTCTTCCTTTCACAAAGTTGAAAGTCAGAGTGAGAAAAAAGGTGGGGGCTTTCATCATTTTGGAAAAAAAATAGTTCTAAACCAATGAAAAGTGTTATTTTTAGGTCACATGACCTAGCCTTACATCATTAGGAAACCAAAAGTGAAATGAACCAATGAAAAGTTTTATTAACAAGTCACATGACCTGTTACGCTTATGTTACGCGCTGTGGGACGCGCCCCGGATCGCTTCCGGGGAGCTGCGCTTCGCGCCTCGGTTCGCGCTCCGGAGCACTTCCGGGTGCGCTAACGCGGCGCGTCATAAGACGCATTACGCGGCAACGCGATACATCGCGCTTTCGCGACGCGCCCCCGGATCGCTTCCGGGGAGCTGCGCTTCACGTCTCGGTTCGCGTACCGGAGCACTTCCGGGTGCGCTAACGCGGCGCGTCATAAGACGCATTACGCGACAACGTGATACGTCGCGCTTCCGCGACGCGTCACGATGTTGATTTCTAACGCGGCAGTTGCGCAAACGGAACGTTTACCGGTTCGCGGACCGGGTCGCGGCACCAAATTGAGCTAACGGGAAGCTTCCCGGTCCGCGAACCGGGAGCGAACAAAAAAAAATAATAATAAAAAAAATTATTAATAAACATATAAAATATATTTTTTGATTTAAAGAAAAATACATTTTACAGCTATAGATATTAGCTTTTAAAAAACCAAAGAAATTCACTGAAAAAACCATAGGTTATAGACCATATATAGTTAGGAATTAGCATTTACAAAACCTTGAAAATTCACTGAAAAAACCATAGGTTATAGACCATATATAGTTAGGAATTAGCATTTAAAAAACCTTTTTTTACTCACACAAAACCATTGAAATTCCATATATAGTTAGTTGCACTAACTATATATCGCGCACCCGCAATCCACTGCTGATCATGTCACATATTACATCATTCATGACATGGTCAGTGACATCACTAATGACATCACTGATGACATCTCAAATGACATCACTGATGACATCACTGCTGACATCTCAAATGACATCACTGATGACATCACTGATGACATCTCAAATGACATCACTGATGACATCACTGATGACATCTCATTTGACATTACTGATCACATCACTGATGACATCATTCATGTGATAATACGATGAACCTCTTCAGACTCTAATATAACCTTAGATACACTCAGTGTAAACAGACACTCACAGACTGTCACTCATCCATGGAGTTACTCACACACTTAGTCAGTCATGCAAAGAATCAATCACACCTCCATTTCCTCAACTATACAGTTATACACACCTTACGTATTCAAACATATACTAACACATATTTACTCTCTTTTACAATGCCTGATACAAGTTCACAATGATCAATACAGCCACTCACACATTCACTGGCTCTTATGCACAGTTATTTATATATGTCAACTGTCACATGTACTGTGTTTTACATATGTACTTACTTTGACATGTAGCACTGAGATATCCATTCACTCACCAATGCACTCAGTCAACCGCCCATACAGGTGTTTCCACATGCACTTTTGAACCCATACATCTAGTGAATCAACTGCTCACACATCTATGCACAGAGTCATACACCTCCCAGCCACCCACACACACACACACTCAGTCTCCCATACAAATACTTGGGCAACCAATCAATAACCCATATACTTACTCATATAGCTACTGATCAACACATGCAGCAGTTTACAGAACAACAGACATAATGAGGCACAAATTAAGACAGTTTAGTCACTAACTCATGCACTCAGTGACACACATTTATTCACTCACTCATACAGTCAATCATGCACCTACTAAATCCTTCATCCAGACACTTATACATCCACTCATTCTTCAATATGTAAGACATATTTTAACTTTACAGAAACATACAGTCACTGCATGTTGTCATCAGTGATGTCATCAGTGATGTCATTTGAGATGTCATCAGTGATGTCATTAGTGATGTCACTGACCATGTCATGAATGATGTAATATGTGACATGATCAGCAGTGGATTGCGGGTGCGCGATATATAGTTAGTGCAACTAACTATATATGGATTTCAATGGTTTTGTGTGAGTAAAAAAAGGTTTTTTAAATGCTAATTCCTAACTATATATGGTCTATAACCTATGGTTTTTTCAGTGAATATACACTAACTATATATCGCTATATAACTATATATCGCGCACCCGCAATATATATATATATATATTCACTGAAAAAACCATAGGTTATACACCATATATAGTTAGGAATTAGCATTTAAAAAACCTTATTTTACTCACACAAAACCATTGAAATTCCATATATAGTTAGTTGCACTAACTATATATCGCGCACCCGCAATCCACTGCTGATGATGTCACATATTACATCATTCATGACATGGTCTGTGACATCACTGATGACATCACTGATGACATCTCAAATGACATCACTGATGACATCACTGATAACAACATCCAGTGATTTTATGTTTCTGTAAAGTTTAAATATGTCTTACATATTGAAGAATGAGTGGATGTATAAGTGTCTGGATGAAGGATTTAGTAGGTGCATGACTGACTGTATGAGTGAGTGATTAAATGTATCTCACTGAGTTCATGGGTTAGTGACTAAACTGTCTTAATTTGTGCATCATTATGTCTGTTGTTCTGTAAACTGCTGCATGTGTTGATCAGTAGCTATATGAGTAACTATATGGGTTATTGATTGATTGTCCAAGTATTTGTATGGGAGACTGAGTGTGTGTGTGGCTGGCTGGGAGGTGTGTGACTCTGTGCAGATCAATGTGTACTTATATCAATGATTGTATAACAAGGTAAGTATGTGTTAGTATATGTTTGAAAATGTAAGGTGCTCTATGTTTAACTGTATAGACAAGAAAATGGAAGTGTGATTGATTCTTTACAGGACTGACTAGGTGTGTGAGTAACTCCATGGATGAGTGTGAGTATCTGTATAGGTGTATGAGTGCATATGATAGTGTTGTAAAGATGAGTGATTGTATGTATGAATGATTGTATGGGTGAATGAGTGAATGTGTGTGTAGACGTAGGAATCAGTGAGTACATATGTAGTAACTAGTATTGGTGTGTCAATGGTTTCAAAAATTATACTCTGTATTTAACACTGGGTGAAACAGAGGTTATATTAAAATGTGAGGAGATGCATTGTATTGTCACATGAATGATATCATCAGTGATGTGGTCATTGATGTCAAATGAGATGTCATCAGTGGAGTCATCAGTGATGTCATTTGAGATGTCATCAGTGATGTCATCAGTGATGTCACTGACCATGTCATGAATGATGTAATATGTGACATCATCAGCAGTGGATTGCGGGTGCGCGATATATAGTTAGTGCAACTAACTATATATGGAATTTCAATGGTTTTGTGTGAGTAAAATAAGGTTTTTTAAATGCTAATTCCTAACTATATATGGTGTATAACCTATGGTTTTTTCAGTGAATTTTCAAGGTTTTGTAAATGCTAATTCCTAACTATATATGGTTTATAACCTATGGTTTTTTCAGCGAATTTCAATGGTTTTTTAATAGCAAATATCTATAGCTGTAAAATGTATTCTTATTTAAATCCAAAAATATATTTTATATGTTTATTAATAATTTTTTTTAAATATTTTTTTTGTTTCGCTCCCGGTCCGCGGACCGGGAAGCTTCCCGTTAGCTCAATTTGATGCCGCGACCCGGTCCGCGAACCGGTAAAAAATCAACATAGTGACGGTATCGCGTTGCCGCGTAATGCGTCTTATGACGTACTGCGTTAACGCACCCGGAAGTGCCCCGGGGCGCGGACCGAGGCGCGAAGCGCAGCGAACCGGAAGCTAACCGGGGAGCGTTCCGCAGCGCGTAACATGAGCGTGAGAGGTCGCGTAATGCGTCTTATGACGCGCTGCGTTAGCGCACCCGGAAGTGCTCCGGTACGCGAACCGAAGCGCGAAGCGCAGCGACCCGGAAGCGATCCGGGGCGCGTTCCGCAGCGCGTAACATAAGCGTGAGAGGTCATGTGACTTGTTAATAAAACTTTTCATTGGTTCATTTCACTTTTGGTTTCATAATAATGGAAGGCTAGGTCAGGTGACCTAAAAATAACACTTTTCATTGGTTGAGAACTTTTGCTTTTCCCAAATGATGAAAACCCCTCCTTCTTTCCTCACTCTGACTTTCATCTTGGTGAGAGAAAGACCCTTTTACTTTATAGAGAAATGGCTTCCATTGTTGCTTCAGCTAGTGTTCCCCCACCACCACCCCCACCTCCTCAAGGGAAGAAAGGACCACCTGCTCAACCAATGTTTGAAGAAGAGGAAGATCAAGAAGAGGAGGAAGAGGAGGAAGAGCCTGAGTTTTTGCCAGAGGAGCCCAGGAGGTACAATAGAAAAGAAAACTACATCTGGCAATTTTTTAAATTTCCAGCAGGGCAAAAAAAAGTCAATGCCAGATATGTGTTTTGCCGTATTTGCAACGATCGACTGTCAAGGGGCACTGACAAGAAATACAGCTTCGGCAATTATACGATGCACAGGCATATGAGTAGGTGGCACCCAAATAATTATAGTGCTGCCCAGCTTCGTGATGAACAGCAAAATCCCCTGGCAATGGTGAGAACATCTGCTGTCAAAGAAGTATCGGGACCAGAGGCGAGGGAGGTGATCCCGAACATTCAAATGGACTTGGGGGAAGTAAAGCAAGTGTGCGTGTGGTGCAGCCAAACACTTTGCTACCGAGAAAGTAGCATTACTCTTATAATGAGAGCTATCAAAAATCATGTTTGCCCGAAACGCCCCAAAAAATAAATTCTTCTTTTTTTCGTTGCTCCTGTTGAGCCCTTCTCAATGAATCATTTTTGTTTCCCTCCTCCCCCCCAAAAAACAAAAAAATTACAAAATGTTCAGAAAAAACAAAAAAAATATAAAAAATGTTCAGAAAAATAATAAAAAAAATTTAAAACAACAAAAACCAAAAAAAAAGTTCTTTTCAGAACTACCTCCCCATTATAAAAAAAATTGGTAGAATTTTTGAAACTCTGCCAATCTCTATTTCTTTTAGTTCGCTTCCAGTTCGCACTCCGGTACGCGAACCAGGAGCGAACCCAAAAATTTTTTTTAAAAAAAGAACAGTAAGTATAAGGGAAGGAAACAGACAGTTATGTTAAAAGAAAGACAGCTACAGGGAGTAAAGAAAACATACTGTTACCCGCAATCCACTTCTGATCATGTCACATATTATATCATTCTTGACATGGTCAGTGACATCATCAGCAGTGGATTGCGAGTAACAGTATCTTTTGTTTACTTCCTATAGCTGTCTTTCTTGTAACATAAATGTCTGTTTCCTATCCTTATACTTACTGTTCTTGTTTTAAAAATTTTTTGAGATCATTCAGAAACAGTAACATTAATAGAGACAGAATGAGTGAATAATAATGAAGAAGTATGAGAAGAGAGGGACTGAGAAAAATACTGGAAGGAGTAGAATAATTAAGTAATAGAGAAAGGAATGAGAGAAGTAGCAAACGCAGGAAAGTAAGGATTAAAGAAATGAAGCAGTAGAACTAATAGATGTTAAATGTGATAGATTAAATGATTGATTCAGGATGACGATAAGGTGTGTCCTCTCCAAAATTTTGTTTAAGATGAGGCCTACTTAGGGTTGCATATCAAATTTATGCTTGTTGAAGAATACAGAGGAGATAATACATGTGAAGGCCTACCATTGAAGTAAAACATGTCCACTTCACTCTTGAACAACGGCCAGACCTCTTCTGTGTCCATAGACAGACCTAAAGTTCATCTGCACAATGTCATCCGTAAACTTAGAAAACACAAGTAATGTAATTGAAAAACGTGGAGTTTCTTTTGCTCATTTCAAAATCACATCACCTGTGTTGCCTTTGCTTAGGTATCTCATAGTGCAGATGTAGTTCAGCATATGAAACAGTACGCAGAAGTGCAGCAGTGTATGCATTAATACATGTGAAGGCCTACCAATGAAGTAAGTCATGTCCACTTATTACATCATTCATGACATAGTCAATGACATCATCAGCAGTGGATTGCGGGTTAAAAGAGTAGAAAACATTTACCTTATAATTCTTGTTAACTTTTTCAAATATTTTTTCATACTTTCAATGTGTAAAAGAGAGAAGAAACATTTCAAAAATATTAAAACATGTATTTAAAAATTTGAAAAGACAAGGGAAAAGGTTCAAGAAGAAACAGTTTTTCAAAAACTTTGAGATTTACAGAAGCCTCTGCTGCTATACGTCCCCTACACAATCCTAAAGATATATATTTTAAACAAACAGTATCTTGATGCTGATGAAGTGAGGCCTATTTTGGAACATGGTGCATCTTTTGCACTGCTGATGTCTCACAATAGTGATGCAATAGCAGCGCAAAAAAGATGTAAAGCCATCATAAAATTGTGTCTAACATTTTAAATGATTCTTTCAGGATACAAATAAGATGTGTCCTTTCAAGAGGTTTCTTTAAGGTGAGGCCTATTCAGTTTTCAAAAAAAAACAGTACCCAGAAGTGCAGCACTGTAAGCATTAACTTTGACACTTACAGAAGCCTCAGTTTCTCCATATCTACCTCACATTTCTAAATGTATATCATAAGTACAAAAAGTAGAACATTAATTATACATGTTAAATGGTTTATTTTTGCTGTTCTCAGAATGTATCAAATTTCACTAAAAACAGTGACTTGAAGGTATTCATCATGTAACAGCGGGGAAAAAAAAACACAATCAAAATGATTGTGTTTAAAAAACCCATACAACATCAGAAATCAAAATTCAGAACTCCTTAAAGTTAACTTACTTTCCATGACGTCCAAGGATGTCCTATGAACAGCTTACACTCTTTTGTGCTGTTATTACTTTCAGCCCGCCACTTTCTGAAAGAAAATCTCCATCGTTTTTAAAAACACGTTACATGCAATAAATGACTTCTTGCTCTCTACCACAATTTTCCACAAGGCCAAATCTGGTCAGAGCCATTTATAACTCTTGGATTTCTTGTAAGCCAATCCCGTCATTTGGCATTTCCGCAACTTTCAGAATTAAAATGTTGAAGATCATTTTCACAATCCTGGAATAGTAATATCTTCCCCTTCTTGCTCACTCATGTTCTACATTTCCTATGACACTGATACTGCTTACTATGAAGCAGACTTACACTACCTCTATGACTACTACAATTATTTAATTCTCTACATCACTTTTAATCACAAAGCAATGTAAAACAGTAGACAGCATTGCAGACTTACATTCCCTCTACTCCATGTTTTGATTGGCTGCTTCAATTAGCTTATAAAAAGAAACAGTTTTTCTGAACTCATTGAAAGTGCACGTATTTCTCCATGACGTCCAGTCCTATGGTTAGAAGTTATGTCTCTGAACTACACTTATCCTCAAGGCCAAATTGTGTAGGAGCCATTAGAACTTCTTGAAATTCCACAGAGCACATCCCGAGATTATTTCCCTAAAATTTTGGTTTTAAAAACACCAGGTAAGAGTTTTTAAGGTCATACGGCAATTTTTTTTTGAAAATTAAAACAGAATCATTGCAGAATGACCAGCCATTTCTAGACTTTAAATAAGCTGTGTAATGTCCTGATATTATTGAAGGGCCGTCATGATATATAATTGCTGCAGTTACAAAAGTCCTTCCTGATATTGACAAGTGCGAAGCTACAAAATTTTTAATTAAAGTTGTCAATTTTGTTCCATCAGGCCTACATCGTTGGAACATTAAAATGACATACTGGCCATATGTTCGTATAAATAATGTGGACATCATTTCAGATTTACATTGGCTACACTCCATGTTGTGATCAGCTGCTTTTACTAGCTTATTAAAGGAGACTGATTTACTGTCTGGCAAAGTTAAATATATTAATCTTTCTGAGTCTACACTAGTAGTACTTGATACCATACAGTTCTCGCAGTCATGCTGCCATTGATAAGAAAGCCCAAACAGCTGATCTACATCTACACCTTCAGCATGTAATACATCAAGCATATACATTAAAAACTCCTGACAATCTTGCTGAATATTTTGAGAGAATTGTGTTTGGCCTGAACATCTGTCTAACAGATTTCGAATTTCAGACACACTTTCTATGTTTCTTCTATCAGTGCTACATTTCTCTAACACAGAATTTAACAAACTGCAAAATCTTTGATCAGAATTGACCACAATCTCTTCTTTTACATTTTTTAGAGAAAACAAAACATTAACCACTACATTAGCATTGCAGTTGACACCAGAACTGTTTTCAAACTGAAAACCAACAACATCTTCAACAGAATCCTTTTTGTTTCTGCTTGTAATTTTAGGTTCATTGACTTTTTGTCTTTTTGCTACAACCTCCCCAGTATTGTTCTCATTTCTTCGTTTCCGGCCTACCACACGTTTCTCAAACAAAGGATACTGAGGCAAATGTGGCGCATACTCTCTTCTTAACCTATTGTATTCCTTAACACAATCTAGATCCGCACAAATGTTTGTGACATCACACTCAATCAAGTACAATCCCGATAAAGTTCTAACTCGTGACAATGCCACATATGCCATACCCTCCTTGAACACAGAACTGCCAATATTCACCAATGCACTGTCTACACTTAAACCTTGCGATTTATGGATTGTCACCGCATATGCCAAGCAAACAGGAAACTGCTTACGGCGAACATATAAGTCTTTTACAAGCAAAAATCTAGCAGAACAACGAGCAATTAGCTGTACTTCCTCAATGCCATCAAATTTAATTTTTAAAAATTCAATTCCATCTCTATTTCTGTATTTCACAAAATCAACAACATTACCCATTGATCCATTTACCAGACCTCTTTCAACATGTAAATTCCTTCTTAAAATTATATGGCAGTTCAAGCACACATTCAGAGTCTTTTCAAAACCTGCAGTTTTAGATATACTCTTCTCTAATGAATCCAATTTTGTTTTCAGATTCTCAGACAAAATAATTGTTGATCCCATATGCTCTACTCTGTCAATAGCTTCCAGTTTCACAATCTCTTGCTTTTCTAAATGCAACATTTTGTTGTTGAATTTGGCACATTCTGCAAGAGTTGGCATCAAACATATTCCAGATTTCTTCTCAGTAATTTTCTGAAAAATATTCTCAGGCACAACATCTTGTTCTGGATATAAATTTGACAGTAATCGTGCATGTAAAGCTTCTTTCCCATGCTCGGTCACTTTTCCAATTCTAACATCTTGTAGAATAGTCTTGTAAACTTCATCCTTCGCCTGACGCATATTTTCATGCAGTTCAGCATAATTGAAGTTTAACCATATATTGACGTTGCCAATGCTGCCTAGGCACTTCCTAGTATCTTCATGCGTGAGCATTTTGAACACAGGTTGCCCTTTCACTGGTGTCAGCTGCAGAAGATCTCCGAAAACAATGATGTGTTTGCCACCAAATAACACATCATACTCTGTTTTGAGAACTTCTTGCATCCTCAAATGCACAAAGGCAAGCATGACATTGGAAACCATGCTTACTTCGTCAATGATAAGAAGTTTCATTTTCCTCAAGATTCTTGAAACTTCAAAACAAGCATCTCCAGATAGCTTGTGATATTGTAATTTGTTGTCATGCTCCACTGGCAGCATCAGTAAACGATGTAAAGTAATCCCTTTAATGTTATGTGCTGCCAGTCCAGTTGGAGCGGTGACAACACAAGACAGCGATGACTCTGTCCTTTCCTGCAAATAGCATGAAATTGCTTTAATGAGGAAACTTTTTCCAGTTCCCGCTTCTCCACTCACGTACAGTCGGACAGGCTTCAACGACGTACATGAGCATTCTTTCTTGTCATGACTTAATCCATGATCAATTTGCATGGTAACTTCGTCATATATTTTCCTCTGCTCAACGTTGAGTTGTCTTTCCAACTCTTCTAAGTTAACCGCATCCTCCTGAGCATGTGCCATGGCTCTTTCCACTTCATTCATGGCAGTGGCAGCTTCATTTTCGATAACAGGTCCTCCTAGTGGATCCTGACTCAATGAAGCAGAACTCTGACTGTCCTGAGAACTGTCTCTGGCAATCTCGGCTGCAATCGTTGCTTCCTGCTCAATTTCCGCATTCAACATTTCTACATATTTGGGAAAAGCAGGACATTCTATGGTCGCCTTGGCGGCATTGAAAGAGTCTTCGTAACAGAGGAAATCTCCAAGCAGTTCCTCTTCAGCACGCCAAGGCTTGAAAAGTTGCAAAAGTGCTAAATAGAAAAACTCCTTTTTTTCAGGAGATTCGCCACTCAATTTTCGATGGTTTACCAAGTGGCATTTTCTTTGCTTGACCAGACATCCCTCACTTCCTATTACAGCATACACTCCTTTCTCAGTATCTTCTTTGATGTTCCTCTTGAATATGTAATTTTGAAGAACCTCATACAGACAAACATTGTCGAGGTGACTGCTTCTATTTGGATAATATGTATCCAACATGTTGGTCTTCAAAATGTCGGTACTGTTTGGCTCCTTTTCCGCCAAATACTCAATTTCCCGCACAGGTTTGAGAACTCGATTACGCGTTGCAGCAAGACCAAGACTCGCCCAAACGATACTCCTGGACTTGGCATAGAGACTTGCTGAAGACAACCGGTCAGAGCATTCGTAAGCTCCAATTTCTCGATGCGACAACATCTTCAGACTGAAACTGTACAACTTCTTGCTGAGGCTCTTTTCCTGGGAAATGTCCTCCCACATATCCTTCAATTCTGTCTTCTCTTTTTTGGTGATGTAAGACGTCACATACCGAGCCACAGCCATACAGTTATCAGCCACAAACTGTATATCCATGTTAGCATTCCACATGGACAAAATCACCGGGTTGTAGTCGTTGATGTACTTGGACTCTTCGTTCCTCTTCAAATTGTATGTGTTTTTAGGTGATTTCTTCATGACATTATGTCGCAGCGAAGACATCAAACTGTTTACTCTTCCTTTAGAAATCACCGGTCGTGGAAAACCGAAACGACATTTGGTGTAGAGCTTGTCCTTGTTTCGGAATTTACGACGGCAGTACTTTCCACATCGATGGCTTTGGAAACGCAGAACTTTTTCTCTTAGGCTTTTCTTCTCCTTTGCGTTTGGAACAGCACACGTAGAATACTGTTGGATGAAACTCATCACTGAGTCTTCTGGATCCGTTCCAAATTTAGGTGCATCCTTGATCCACAGCAACATATGTATATGAGGAGCACCTCTTGCTTGGTACTCCTTTCTCCAGAAGAAATCCAACACCTCTCCAAGAGGTGGATTCTTCTTATTCATGATGAAAGACATCATAGCTTCAAATCTATGATTGAAGTACCTACATACATTGACTGGATCCAAAGAGCACAGTTCTCCGGGTGTCTTGAATTCGATGTTATCTACGTTAGCATTTGCCTCTCGTAGAAATTCAAGTAAGTCTTCCCAGCCATACTCGGCACAGCTCAGAGTGAGGAACCATGTGGGAGTACCTAAGTTCCTCAGCATACATTTTAAATCACCATGACGACGGTACCAGTACTCATTAGTACCACGCTGACACGCCATGAGATTAATCAGGTGAGAATCCAAAATACTGTCTTGGACATTGACTTTATCCATAAAGTCACTTGCCGAGATGTTTTGCATGTCTATACCACTTTTCAAGATGTGGTTCACTGCATATGACAGTCCAGACAGATCGCTTTCAAACAGGAGATGAAACAAATAGGGGATTCATTGTCGAAACCTAGCATCTCCTGCATACAATCGCAAAGTCCGGTATTCAGAAGCAGGAATTTGATGAGGTCGCTCATCATATCTTCCTCCCTGACCTGTTGGAAAAAGCTGTGGGAAACACCGAGCTTCCAAACTTTCCTCCCAAACACTAATGGGACTCCCTTTGGCTTGTTTCATTTGAAACAACTCAATAGCATTCCCCATGACTTCCTTGGAATGCAAAGGATGAACACTATAATGTTCATATATTTCTTCACTAGTAGAGGGTTCTACTTTCTCAATTGGACCAGCACACAAATCGCTATCCTCTTCCTCACTTACTTCCTCTTCTGCAACATATACATTCTTATAGTATTTATTATTTTTTTTCAAATACAATGTTGCCTTTTTAACTTTCCTAACATCTACTAAATCTTGCCATATTTTCTTATTCTTTGTCGGAACCCCATTAACTAAGATAACCAGAGGTTCCTCTTCCACTTTTTCTACTCCAATTGTGTTAATGTTTTTCTTCAAATCTAGAGGCAAATAAACAACTCTTCCCTTTAATCCTCTCTGTAAATCTGATGGAGGCAATTTCCCTGTCTTTGGCTCCATTCTTACAATAGCCTGAAAGGGATGGATACTTTGAATCAAAATAGATTCATAAGTATTTAAATCCTTCAATTCAGAAGGAATCTCAACCAATTCCAGATTATTATGAACTGCTCTAGCAGGCATCTGGTTTTGATTTAATTTGCAACAACAATAAGTACACACACGTTGATCCAATCCCAAATCAAAACAATTTTCTACCATCAAGTATGTTGCGAAATCCTTCCATTCACTATTATTTTCCCTTTCACTTTTTGCATATAAATCCACTAACTTAGTCTGATTCTTATAATAAGTGCGTCGACAACACACACAAGTGAAATTAGGCCTCTCACTTGATTTCACCTCAAACGTCGCAATTTCCCTCTGGAAATTATCTGTACTGGAAACCTGTACACTATCTTCCACATGACCCTCTTCTTCTTGCTCAATTTCAACATTCTCCTCTTTACTTCCAAAGTAACAAAACTCAATTTCTTCACATATATTCTTCACATCTATTTCAGAACCATGCAAAAGAGCAGCGCATAATTGTTTAAGCATAATTGCTGGACTCTTAGCATAATACAACATTCTAACTAATTTCCTTACTTTATTATGATGCACTGCTAGCATCCTGAAATGATGAAAAACACTCTGGCATACTCTCCTGGAAAGACAAGCCAGTGAATGACCATGCAAACCTGTCACTTCTCTTACTCTGCAAGGATCTAATTCTTGCAACAACCTTATTTTCTGCTTCAAACTTTTCTTATTAAATGACCGTACAAAATCACAAAGCAAATTGATGGAATCCTGTCGCACACTGCAAATACTACTACACTTCCAGGTGTACACAGGACCCTTAGCACATCTTCCTAAAACCTCATTACCTAACACCTCTTCTGCCTCTGTTGTCACAAGTTTTTCTTTTTCAACTGGACAACCATCTTTCACTTCATAAGCACGACCACTGGTGTCAACTGCATGCACCAAATCATTATCCTGGAAATAACTCTCCTCATTAAAAAATGCCTCACAGCTTGAACTATGCATCCATTCTCCAGAAAAAACTTCACAAAAATTACTACGATTAACTATTCTCTTCCATCTACTATTTCTTTTGAAATCATAAATTGCCTTGTTTAGCTTCCTAATTCTATTGATTATCAAAATAAATAACTTACGTTTAATTTCAAATGCCTGATCAATAACTTTCTCAACTTTTTTTTTTCTCTTATAAAAAACCAGTTTCTGTTGACCTTTCTTAATATTTTTTAACAAATTGCCAATTATCCTGTTGCGGAACATTCGTTTACGAATCTCCCTAAACTGTTGTTTCCTTCTACTATCATGCACAGAGTTATCTCTTGCTCTAGCAGTAACATTTTTAATTGGCCTTTCCTTTCCATTTGAATTCCTTCTCGTTTTATGGACTGAAACATTTTCTGTAGTAATATTTTTTTTACTACACATATTTCTTATTAAATATTTTGTGCTCTTACCCGGTGCTTTCTTCGTGACTTGACAAATCTTTTTGTTAGAGGACTGCTGCTTATTTTCTTTCACCTGCTGTCTTTGACGTTTTGCAGCCTTTCTCTGTCTTTCTATTGTTGGCATGGTGAAATCTTGAAATGATCTGCAGTTGAATCTGTGGTAAAATATAATAAAAAATGTTATTACCACTATTACCAAACAGTAAATCAATAACAGTGATCAAAAACTTAACACACTACTTGACATTTTAAATAGAAGATTTTTTAGTCCTTGCAAATTTACAATACAGAAATAGCAGAAAAGAAATGACATTTATATTTATGTTACCTGTGCTATTTTATATGTGAATCTGATCTAATTTTATTAGCATATTTTAATATTTTATTGAAGACACTACACATAACCTGCTTTTGAAGGTGTCTTTATTTTTAAATTAAATGGTTTACCTTTTTACTTTTTATTAACTATAAATTTTAAAAATAAATGTTTATATTTCCATAGGCTCCAGCAGGTCAGCTTCCCATCCTATGTCATATAATTCGGACAAATCTGCATCCTCATCACGCTCTTCTTCATCCTCAGGATTTAAATCATCCAAGGGATCAACATCCACTGATGTTTCAATTACAAGTTCAATGATGAGGTCAAAATCAACTGATTGCAGATTGTCGCTCATGTTGAGGTTGTCTTTATCTTTAAAGAAAGATAACAACAATGAGATGTTGCAGAGTAAGAGACAAATCTCAGAGATTATAATAGTAAAATTGTTTAACAAGAGTAATATTTTGCAGCTATTATTTAGCCATGTCCAGCAATGCTGAGCAGGTGAAGACTATGTCTAAATTTTCAGTGAACAGGACTCATCTCTTCTTAACCTTGGATAAGCCTCACCGACTCTGTGTGTCCTGCACATACTTAATGTAAAGGGGCAGATTTATGTTAAATGGCACATCCCCAGGCATGCACCAGTTAACGTGCACCACTACTCTGCCACCCATGGTGTGCCGTATTTACAATCAGATAGGAGAAAGCTTCGTCAAAACCCTGCGCCTGCTTTAAGCAGGCATAGGTCTTGATGCAACATTGTGGAGATGGGGCACCCCTGAGCCTTGCTTGAGCTGCATCGCACTTGCGATACAACTCCAGCAATCACTACCTTTACAGCACAGATACGTCACGCATCTGTGCCATTTTTGCCCCATGATGCCCCGTATTCTAAATGCAGCACACCATGGGTGGCGGAACAGCGGCGCAGGATGACTGACACATCCCTGGTGATGCACCAGTCATCATAAATCTATCCCTAAGCTTCTTATCTTGTTACAGATGAACCGCCATATGTAGCATGAAACTATTTTGCATTTCCTAAATAGCGAATTTTAAGGAATAAATAGCAATTCTTTACCATTCCTAATTTGCAATGAGCAAATTGCTAATTGCAAATTACCCATTCATTTCCATGGGCTAGGAGGCTCATAGGAATGAAGGTTGCAATTTGCGATTAGCAATTACCTCATCACAAAATAGGAATTTTTTCAAGGGTGCAGGGGTATCTCAAAAACACCCTGCTGCACCCCTGAAAAAGAAATTTGGGGGCATATGGCACACATACATGCCCTAAGGGCATGTGTTGGCGTCATATGGCACCTTTTGTTTTTTTGAAAAAAAGCTTTTTGAAAAGAATTCACAAATTACCACCAATTTACCACAATAGTTTCCAAATCCTTAATGTCATTTTTTACATATTTTTTGTTTGATACATTGCATTTAAGTAGTCACAAAATTTGCAAATCCTTCAGTGCAATTGCAAAATAAGGAATAGCAAATTTTGCTACTCCTTATTTTGCATCAAACTTGTTTGATACATACCATTTGTCTAATTAACATTTGCAAAGGCCGAAATTCGTAGAATTTTGATCTTTGCGAATGCTAATTAGCTTAATACATATGGCCCCAAGTGAGGCCTGTCTTGCGACATGGTGCATCTTTTGCATCACTGCTGCATCGGTTTCATGTGGTACGTTTTTTTTACACCATGACATATCTGCCTAAATGCATCAATTTGTAATGTTGTCGCCTCATAGCAAATCTTTTGCACCGCCGCTGCATCATAAAAGTGACGCACAGTGGCACAAAAGAGGCATACACCTATCATAAATCTGTCCCTAGCATTTTAAAAGATTAATCCAGGATGACGATAAGGTGTGGCCTATCCAGAGGTTTGTTTAAGGTGAGGCCTACTCAGGATTGCAGATTAAAGTTACGCTTGATGAAGAATACAGAGGAGATAATACATGTAAAGGCCTACCAATGAAGTAAGTAATGTGCACTTTATTGCGCCAGTCATCATAAATGTATCCCTAATCTTCTTATCTTGTTACAGATGAACCACCATATGTACCATCAAACTATTTTGCATTTCCTAAATAGCAAATTTTAAGGAATAAATAGCAATTCTTTACCATTCCTAATTTGCAATGAGCAAATTGCTAATTGCAAATTAGCACCGCCGCTGCATCATAAAAGTGACGCACAGTGGCACAAAAGAGGCATACACCTATCATAAATCTGTCCCTAGCATTTTAAATGATTAATCCAGGATGACAATAAGGTGTGGCCTATCCAAAGGTTTGTTTAAGGTGAGGCCTACTCAGGATTGCAGATTAAAGTTACGCTTGATGAAGAATACAGAGGAGATAATACATGTAAAGGCCTACCAATGAAGTAAGTAATGTCCACTTTATTGCGCCAGTCATCATAAATGTATCCCTAAGCTTCTTATCTTGTTACAGATGAACCACCATATGTACCATCAAACTATTTTGCATTTCCTAAATAGCAAATTTTAAGGAATAAATAGCAATTCTTTACCATTCCTAATTTGCAATGAGCAAATTGCTAATTGCAAGTTACCCATTCACTTCCATGGGCTAGGAGGCTCATAGGAATGAAGGTTGCAATTTGCGATTAGCAATTAGCTCATCACAAAATAGGAATTTTTTCAAGCGTGCAGGGGTATCTCAAGAACACCCTGCTACACCCCTGAAAAAGAAATTTGGGGGCATATGGCACACATACATGCCCTAAGGACATGTATAGGCGTCATATGGCACCTTTTGTTTTTTGGAAAAAAATGCTTTTTGAAAAGAATTCGCAAATTACCACAAACTAGAAGTTGGTGGTAGTTTCCAAATCCTTAATATAATTTTTTACATATTTTTTGTTTGATACATTGCATTTAAGGAATCGCAAAATTTGCAAATCCTTCAATGCAATCGCAAAATAAGGAATAGCAAATTTTGAATTAAGGACATTTTAAGTAATTTCCACATGTGCAGTGTTTTCAAATTATGATTTGAAAATCGTTTTTGGGGAAAAGTAATGGTTTGCAAATTTTTGACAAGGACATAATGGTGTATGCTTCTCTATAAGGCATTTCAGTGTCTCTGATGTCATTTTTCCCATATTACATTATAAGACCTTTCCCCATGGAGCACATTCCTTGTAAATATGCTCCCACCTGTGCATGGTGAATTTAGATTTTGACTGTTTGAGTCACATAGCCATGTTAAAAGTCACCCCAAAAAATTGCAAACGCTTTAAAAAAAACACATTCATGTGTCTTAAGGACATTTTAAGTCATTTCCCCGTGGACAGTGTTTTGTAAGTGGCGCAAAAGAGGCATACACCTATCATAAATCTGTCCCTAGCATTTTAAATGATTAATTCAGGATGACGATAAGGTGTGGCCTATCCAGAGGTTTGTTTAAGGTGAGGCCTACTCAGGATTGCAGATTAAAGTTACGCTTGATGAAGAATACAGAGGACATAATACATGTAAAGCTCTACCAATGAAGTAAGTGATGTCCACTTCATTGCGCCAGTC
Source organism: Lissotriton helveticus (assembly GCF_964261635.1). NCBI lineage: Eukaryota > Metazoa > Chordata > Amphibia > Caudata > Salamandridae > Lissotriton > Lissotriton helveticus. Next base: position 638,814,299 of record NC_136069.1, read on the forward strand.
ATCATAAATGTATCCCTAAGCTTCTTATCTTGTTAGACATCAACCGCCATATGTATCATATAACTATTTTGCATTTCCAAAATAGCGAATTTTAAGGAATAAATAGCAATTCTTTACCATTCCTAATTTGCGATGAGCAAATTGCTAATTGCAAATTACCCATTCATTTCCATGGAGCAGGAGGCCCATAAGAATGAAGGTGCAATTTGCGATTAGCAATTAGCTCATCGCAAATTAGGAATTTTTCCAAAGGTGCAGGGGTGTCTCAAGAACACCCTGCTGCACCCCTGAAAACGAAATTTGTGGACATATGGCACACATAAATTTTAACAACATTCCTTTACCTCAAAAACGATTTTCAATTCATAATTTGAAAACACTGCCCACAGGGAAATTACTTAAAATGTCCTTAAGACACATGAAAGTGTTTTTTTATTGCCTTTCCAGCATGGTTGGGTCACTTTTAACATGGCTATGTAACACAAACATTTAAAATCTAAATTTCCCATGCACAGGTCGGAGCATATTTACAAGCAACTTGCGCCACAGAGAAAGGTCTTACATTAAAATGGGAAAAATAACATCAGGGACAGTCAATTGCCGTATAAAGAAGCATACACCATTATGTCCTTGTCATAAATTTAAAAACAATTCCTTTTCCCCAAAAACGATTTTCAAATCATAATTTCAAAACACAGCACATGGGAAAATTACTTAAAATGTCCTTAAGACACATAAAAGCGTTTTTTTATTGCCTTTGCAGCATGTTTGTATCACTTTTAACATGGCTATGTAACACAAACATTCAAAATCTAAATTTTCCATGCACATGTGGGAGCATATTTACAAGCAATTTGCGCCACATAATTCATAATTTTCTCCTAAAAGCACACTATTCTCTATCTAAATTAAAGAAAGATTTTCTCACCTTAGCAAATACTTTGAGTTTGAAAACAGTCTCAGAAACACACCAATTTGTCTTCAGCAGAGCAAAAGGTATGCACTCCAGAGTCTGCAGCTATCAAAAGCACAGAAATGCTGTAATTCTTCACACATATCTCTCATGTCACCCAATCAAAACTCTTCCCTCACTTTTTTTCAAATGAAAACCCTTCCCCCCTCTGCCCTTTCTGCCTTTTCTGCATGGCAACCACCTCTTGGAAGACTTCTGGTGTTTGCAAGTTCACACAACTTTGTTGCAATTGAACTCTGAACTCTCAGTGCACCTGCATATCCAGTGCATTCTTTCATTTAATGATTTTTTATTGACCATTCAAAATACATCTTTCAAAGAACACATCCGTGCACCCTAACTTTCTGTTTTCAGCAATCAAAATCCACCAATCACTGTTACTGCTTCATGAACACAGAAACTCCACAGTTTTTTTCATTTTAAACTCTCATTTTTTCAACTGCCATTTCATTGCCACACTTCATCTGACTGCAGGAGAACCTTCTCTCACCATGTTTTCTGTCTGGATTGTTGGACATAGTTATATTCACTGGGCTCAAAGGTACGTTGAAAACAGGAAATTACCTAACCTCAATTTACAAGATGTGGAAATTAAGTGGTTTGGCCACAGAGGATTAAAATGTCACCAATTGATACCATTGGTGAAAACCTTTATGCATTTGCCCAAACCTGACCTGTTAATTGTGCACTGTGGAGGTAATGACTTGGGCACTTTGACTGGTGTAGGTCTGGAAATGCTTTTAAAGGACACCTTTGAGCAATTGATGGCACTTTTTCCTCAGACTGCCTTGGTATATTCAAATATATGCCAAAGACAGAAATGGAGGTGGTCAAACCAATTTTGTCCACAAATTGAGAAGTCGAGGAAGCATGTAAACAAATCTGTTTCAGCTTACATGAGAGACCATGGAATGGGCTCCCTGTACAACAATAACTTGCGTTACTACATGCAAGATATCTACAGAGGAGATGGAGTTCACTTCTCAGATGAGGGCAACAGAGTTTTCACTCTGAATTTAAGAATGTGCATTGGTACCTACTTATAAGTACCTAAATGTACCATAAACCCAAAAGCTCTTCTCAGAGCTACCCTACATCTGATCACTCACAATTATTATTTTACTCTAACATTTTTCACTAATTTCCAACAAAGTACGCTCCCTGGGGCGCTACCCGGTACGCGAACCGGGAGCTAACCTCGCGAAATTTTTTTACATTTATTTTTTTTTCGCACATATAAGCCTCCTCAGCCACCCTCAGAAAACCTAGGGGGTCAAGATAACTCTACCGTGCCCCCTTCTACCCATTCTGAACATTATTTGCCCTCCATCTTGTATCTTAATTCGACCGAAACACAAAATGGTGGACTCCCGGAACGCTTAAGGTTCGCGAACCGGGGCGCTCAACGGTACGCGTACCGGGTCGCTCCCTGGGAAGCGCACCATCAAAAAAGGTGGGAAAGTAGTTCACAGAAAAGCCACTGGAGACAATTTCACCAAATATAGATTAGCTCATACTACATACCAATCCCTACCATTTTCACAAATTTGATTGGAATTCCATTTAGTCATTTAGCCTGTAGACCTCTCTAAATACCCTGAGGTAAATTACTTCACAAAACACATCTGAAGTGTTGGAATTGAAAACCAATGAAAATGTTACTTTCATTTTCTACTTTTTTTACCTGACATTTCATTGGTTATATACCTGAATATATATAAAGGAAGAGAAGAAAACACAGCCATTTTGACTACTACTTCTTGCTGTACATTTCAATAGTATTTTCACTAATTCCTTCAACTTCTTTCTAAAGGTAAGTTTTTATTTTTAAAACTGAAGTATATTGTGCACTATAAGTTAATATGGTAAACTTTTTCTGATAGATATACACTATCCCTCTGTAGTAGTTATATATTTAGAGAGACTTCTCTGTTATAGTTATGGATGGAGTTAGGCTTCTCTTGTATAATTATGAATTTACTTACGTTAAATCACATACACTTTTTTATATTCCTACTTCCACTCTGATACTATACACTGCCCAAAGATAAATTCACTGATAAAAAATGCCTATTTAAAATTATTCCCAACATTGCCCTATCTCTACTAATATTTATTTTTTTAATCCAAATTTCAGGCAAAATGGAAGGCGAAAACCAAGTTTCTTTTGAAATGGACCTGCAAGAGAGCAGCCAAGAATTGATTGATACAATTGATCAAATTGACATTGAATTTTTCGATGAAACTTGGGACAATGAACTACTGCAATGTGTACAAGCAGTAGATAACCTCCTTGCAAATGAGGACATTTTACACCCTCAGAGACTACAATGTATATTCCATGATAATTATGAAATTTCTGACAATGAAATGTTAGAAAGTTTAATAAATTATGAAACACAATCACAATAAAAAAAATGCTTAAAAAAATAAAAAAAATAAAAAATAATCAACAAAAACAACAATCAATTAACATACAGCATTTGAAAAGTCTATCATTCATTTTTCATTGCAGTACGCTGCCCAGAACGCTTCCCGGTTCGCGGACCGGGCGCTCCCCACGCAAAAAAAAACAAAATTTATTTTGTTGCTTTTTTTGCCCCGCGGGGCCCTTTTAAAACCTCCACATTAAACCTAGGGGGTCAGGGAGGATCTAGTATGCCCCCTTATGGTCATTTTCGCTTTTGTTTTGGCCTCCTCTTGTCTCTCAATCCTACCGAGAGACAAGATGGCGGCCGCTCCGGACTGTTTAGAATGTTGACAGACACCGGAGAGCCAATCAGCTTAGCTACGTGAAGTTCCGGTACGCTTAAGGTCCGCGGACCGGAGCGCTGCCCGGAGCGCGCTTACAGATATATATCTTTTTTTAAACGTTAATTTCTCAAAATCCACTGGAGCACATATATTGAGACATAGAAAAGGCACATCGGGCTACCAGTCCCTACAATTTTGCCAAGTTTCATGGAAATCCATTCAGCCGTTCGGGCTAAAAGTGAGGCCAACCGCCCTATGGAAAACTCAATGTTAAAAACACGTTTTGGGACCCCCCTTTTTTCTCGGCCCCCCCTTGACGATACCCCCCCAAATTTCCAAGGGCTGCTCAGAAACAAAATGTTCCATTGTCCAGAAAATTTCAGCCAATTCCGTCCACAAACGCCAAAGTTATTAGACATAGAATTTTCAAAAATCCCATAGGGAAAAAATCCTGACTATATATACCTACTGGCGACCGCCAGTAGGTAATATATACATATATATATATATTACCTACTGGCGGTCGCCAGTAGGTATATATAGTTAGGATTATTTCTCTATGGGATTTTTGAAAATTCTATGTCTAATAACTTTGGCGTTTGTGGACGGAATTGGCTGAAATTTTCAGGAAAATGGCACATTTTGTTTCTGAGCAGCCCTTGAAAATTGGGGGGGGTTCGTCAAGGGGGGGCCGAGAAAAAGGGGGGTCCCAAAACGTGTTTTTAACATTGAGTTTTCCATAGGGCGGTTGGCCTCCCTTTTAGCCCGAACGGCTGAATGGATTTGCACGAAACTTGGCAAAATTGTAGGGACTGGTAGCCCGATGTGCCTTTGCTAGGTCTCAATATATGTGCTCCAGTGGATTTTGAGAAATTAACGTTCAAAAAAAGATATATATCTGTAACAGCGGACCGGGCAGCGCTCCGGTTCGCGGACTTTTCGTGGTACGGAACTTTGTGAAGCGAAGCTGATTGGTTCTCCGGCGTCTGTGAACATTCCAAACAGTCCATAGCGGCCGCCATCTTGTCTCTCGGTAGGATCGAGAGACAAGAGGAGGCCAAAGCGAAGGGGCAAATGACCATAAGGGGGCATAGTAGATCCTCGCTGACCCCCTAGGTTTGATGTGGAGGTTTTAAAAGGGCCCCGCGGGGCAAACAAAAAAAAATAATAATAATAATCGAACGGCTGAATGGATTTGCACGAAACTTGGTAAAATATTAGGGACTGGTAGCCCGATGTGCCTTTGCTAGGTCTCAATATATGTGCTCCAGTGGATTTTGAGAAATTAACGTTCAAAAAAAGATATATATCTGTAACAGCGCTCCGCTTCGCGTAACGGAGGTTTGCGAAGCTGATTGGTTCTCCGGCGTCTGTAAACATTCCAAACAGTCCGTAGCGGCCGCCATCTTGTCTCTCGGTAGGATCGAGAGACAAGAGGAGGCCAAAGCGAAGGGGCAAATGACCATAAGGGGGCATAGTAGATCCTCCCTGACCTCTTAGGTTTGATGTACCTAAGAAGGTAAATATCGCTTAACTTTGGTAATATGCCCCAACGTCTGTTAACGTTCGATTCGAAGGAAATCAGGAAGTGTTGAAAAACATTGTCTGCGCCATCTTGCCTTTTTTCAAATGCCACACTTTTGTCGTGCACGGCAGTCATTTTAGATGCCTTGACCAGACCCACTCTCTGCACGCTGTCGATCCTTAGCATGGCTCCCCACCCTCGCAAGCATCTTCCCCAGGCACTGGTCACCCCCGCTCTCTGTCTTATGCATGGGCAATAAACCTCCCCCCATCTGCGCTGCTCTTCCCTGAGAATCACACTCTGTGCTCGCCCGACACCTCCCTTTCGCCCTATTCACTACCGCACCCTCTGACACTCCTCTTCCTCTGTGTCCGATTGTCCAGGCTATCAGCTAGCCCTGCAGATGTAGTTTATGGCTCCAGCTGTAAAGAATCACCCCTCTTCAAAGGAGTTATAGTAGATCAAGGCCCACACCCGAGGAGATCCGTCACACCACACGTGTTCCTACTATCTGAAAACCATCCTGTATTGTGATTGGGGAGGGGACCGAGCCTGAAGCGGAAGATTCCAGGAATGACTCTTTGTACATTAAAGTTTTTACAATTATGTGTCACATTAAAAATATATAGCACTCCAACAAAGTAGTAGGAATATAAAACTTTAATAACATATAAATATATACAACAAAACAAAAACAGTAAAAACATTTAAACAACGAAGAGACCGTGGCAATTTCTTTTGAATTCCTGATGAGGACATGTTACTAGTTCTTTCAAATTATGAAAATTCAGAAGATGTTGCCTGTCTGCAGTCTGTTGTGCGAATAGTTCCAAGGCAGCAGAACGCGCTGAAATCTAGATGGCACGAAAGTGATGTCTAGTAAGTTGCCGCTCAGCAAATAACGGCGTGGGGCGCCGCGGGGGTGAGTGAGTCCAGTAGGCACCACAGCTATTCTTACCGGCATTGCAGAATTACTGCTGGGGACAATGCCTGTGCTGTAGCAGGGTCACAGCAGAAACAAAAAGGATTCTGTTGAAGATGTTGTTGGTTTTCAATTTGAAAACAGTTCTGGTGTCAACTGCTATGGTAATGTAGTGGTTAATGTTTTGTTTTCTCTAGAAAATGTAAAAGAGGGGGAGGCAGTCCAAAGTTCCGTTAAAAGGGCAAAGGAAAGGATCGGTGGTTTGAACTATCACTCAAAAAGGGGAGGGGGTGCAACAATTTTTCCTACCGGGTCACACTGTGCTTTCACCGGAACTGAGGTCTGCAGGATTCTAGTAATTCAAAGTGAGGCTGGCGCCAGCATGGGAGCGCCGACGTCCCGCGGATACAGTTTCGTCACTCCACGGGCGATCATGGCAGTCATTCCCCATCGGGGGTCGGAGACTCCTGCGGCTCCTCTAGAATCTTCAAGGTCGTGGAGGACTACGGTGGTGGAGTCAACCAGTGACCGGGCCATTTCTTTATGCTGGGCCCGCTCTTGCCAGGTCGATCGCCATTTTGAGAGTTCGGCAGCTACCGGCGATCGCGGGGTCACATGAGCGGACGGGCTCCACCCTGCCGGGCGAGACGTTGCAGCATCGCCACAGTGGACGAACCCTTTTCGGGGCGCCTGGAGCGCTGAGGGTGCAGCTGGGAAGCCTTCACCTGAGGAGGCGGGAGAGGCCTGTTCGCACCGTCTCTCCCTCCCAGTGCACCCCACGGCGCCCCGCTTGACATTTGTTATGGCCGGTGGCGATGAGGACGGGGGGGGGGTCGGAGGCATGTGCAAGACATCCCCCCCAGTGTTGTCAAAGCCATTTTTGAAGAAAGAAGTGGTGCCTGGCGTGTTGCCGCTGCTATTACGAAGGAGAAAAGAAAAAATGTCCCGTCCGTCTTTGGGCCGGGCTTCCGGTGGATGTCGGCCGGACGCCCCTGGCTCTGGCCCCATGAACGGGTTCCTTGGTTTATCGGCTGCAGCCGGATCCCGTCGGCCTCGGCCCCCCGACCGTTGGTGGCCGGACCGGAAGAGCATGTGGCGGGACTACCTGAAACTCTCAAGGGCCACCGCGGCCGGACTGGGAGAGAGAGGGGAGGGTCGAGGAGACATTCCTCCCCCTGCAACTCTTCAGCGTTGTAAAGGCAATCCCCTGGCCGGGTCCCGCTGGCCTCGGCCTCTCCTCCGGCTACACCCTACGTTAGGATCTCCTGGCCGAGGCGTGGCAGCAGGACCCGCCTTATATGGGCTGCTCCCGGCTGGGCGTAGCTGCAACCCTGCCCCACCTTGGAAGTTTCCAGAGTGGGGGCGGATGTTCTACTGACTTGCATTTTCCCTAGTCTATCGATTTTTTTGGCGTGGCAGGCGGTGGGACAGCGAGGGGTGATTTGGTTTCTCTTACTGTTTTTCTGGTCTCTCACCACTGGCATATTTCTAACGTTTTCTTGTTTCTAGGACATTAATAGGTTTTATCATTACGTTATGTTATCGTTTCTTTGTTCGTTGTTTAATAAAAGTTCATGTTCATCAGTGGCCTACTGATTTTCGTTTTCCTATTCTTTTCTTTCCAGGTTGTTTCATGCTAAAGTTTCTGTTAACAGGATACAGTGATCACTTCGTTATTATTGCATATGTCCTTTTCACTAGGGGTGCTCTCTGGTCGGGCCAGATGACGTATCTCTAGTAAATGGTCCGGGTGAAACAGGTGCATCAATCAGTGGGTTGTAGATAGGCATGACAGATTACAACGGGGGAGAAAGGTCCGCATTACGTACCCTTTCACTATTTGCAAAGATTTTCCTACGTATATTTGCAAACAGGGAATACCTCCAAAAAGAACCAATTCCCAAACAGTCAATGTTTGGGGAAACAATCAATCAATGAGGAACGAAATAGGCACGACGTGTTAAAGGTTTGCGTTACCTACCCTTCACTATCTGCAAAGGGAGAGAGAATATTCCTATTCTTCCTCGTTTGCAGGCAGAGAAGATTCTTAAGAGAACCAACTTCGAACAATTCAATGCTCGATTCAAACAATCAACAAGGGGTACTGTGAACACAAATGAACGCTGCTTATGTACATACACATTGGTATTATCAACAGGTTGTTCCTAATGTTTCTATTTTAGGGAGGTCAAAAAGAGATCCCATTAGTGGCCTACTGATTTTGCTCGATTCCTTTTGTTTTTTTACACAATTTTTCGCTATCTGCAAAGACTAAACAGAGTATTGCGACTCTGTGCTTGTTTGTAAATAGAGAATGAACCAAAGAGAACAATCAATCAAATGGAGAGAGAAGCAGGCACGACGGATTACAACGGGGGCAAAGGCCTGCGTTAACTACCCTTCACTATCTGCAAAGAGAGAGTACTCCTAATAGAAATGAGGGGTGGGGGGCAGCATTCAAAGCAGATCAGTGTGCATAAACACGAAAATGTTTTTACTTACCACGTACTTGACATTCGAGAGCTTATGATATTTGCTATTAAAAAACCATTGAAATTCACTGAAAAAACCATAGGTTATAGACCATATATAGTTAGGAATTAGCATTTACAAAACCTTGAAAATTCACTGAAAAAACCATAGGTTATAGACCATATATAGTTAGGAATTAGCATTTAAAAAACCTTATTTTACTCACACAAAACCATTGAAATTCCATATATAGTTAGTTGCACTAACTATATATCGCGCACCCGCAATCCACTGCTGATCATGTCACATATTACATCATTCATGACATGGTCAGTGACATCACTGATGACATCACTGATGACATCTCAAATGACATCACTGATGACATCACTGATGACATCTCATTTGACATCATTCTTGTGCTAATACGATAAACCTCTTCAGACTCTAATATAACCTTAGATACACTCAGTGTATACAGACACTCACACACTGCCACTCATCCATGGAGTTACTCACACACCCAGTCAGTCATGCAAAGAAACAATCTCACCTCCATTTCTTCAACTATACAGTTATACACACCTTACTTATTGAAACATATACTAACACATATTTACTCTCTTATACAATCCCTGATACAAGTTCACAATGATCGATACAACCACTCACTCATTCAGTGGCTCTCATGCACAGTTATTTATATATGCCAACTCTCACATGTACTGTGTTTTACATATGTACTTACTATGACATGTAGCATTGAGATATCCATTCACTCATCAATACACTCATGCACACAGTCAACTGCCCATGTAGCTGTTTCCACATGCACTCTTGAACTCATACACCTAGTGAATAAACTGCTCACACATCTATGCACAGAGTCACACACCTTCCAGCCACCCCCACACAAACTCAATCTCCCATAGAAATACTTGGGCAACCAATTAATAACACATATAGCCTCTCGTATAGCTAATGATCAACACATGCAGCAGTTTACATCACAACAGACATAATGATGCACAAATTAAGACAGTTTAGTCACTAACCCATGCAATCAGTGAGACACATTTAATCACTCACTCATACAGTCAGTCACGCACCTACTAAATCCTTCATCCAGACACTTATACATCCACTCATTCTTCAATATGTAAGACATATTTTAACTTTACAGAAACATACAGTCACTGGATGTTGTCATCAGTGATGTCATCAGTGATGTCATTTGAGATGTCATCAGTGATGTCATCAGTGATGTCACTGACCATGTCATGAATGATGTAATATGTGACATGATCAGCAGTGGATTGCGGGTGCGCGATATATAGTTAGTGCAACTAACTATATATGGAATTTCAATGGTTTTGTGTGAGTAAAATAAGGTTTTTTAAATGCTAATTCCTAACTATATATGGTCTATAACCTATGTTTTTTTCAGTGAATTTTCAAGGTTTTGTAAATGCTAATTCCTAACTATATATGGTCTATAACCTATGGTTTTTTCAGTGAATATATATATATATACATATATGTATATATATATATATATATATTTATTTTTTTTGCAGAGTTTTATATAGCGCGAACGAGACCCAAACCGAATCAGGTATCAGAGCGCTTTACATATCACCAGTTAAGTTACATGAGGACACACATTCATTTTAGTCACGGGGAGATTAAGTCATTTGCCCAGAATCACTGGAGGTTTTTGGCGTCGTTACCGAGACTCGAATCCAGATTCCCAGGTCCAAGGTCGAGCGCCCTAGCCATTAGGCCAACTCCTCTCCCCTATATATATATATATATATATATATCACTGAAAAAACCTTAGGTTTTAGGGGTGTTATAGTTAGCTGGACATTTCACTCATACAAAACCATTGAAATTTCTCCTTTATAGTTAGTTGTACTATTTGTAACTCTTGCGCCCGCAATCCACTGGTGATGATGTCACATATTACATCATTGATGACATGGTCAGTGACATCACTGATGACATCTCAAATGACATCACTGATGAAATCACTGATGAAATCACTGATGACATTATCCAGTGAATGTGGTCAGGTTTGTTATTTAAATATGTATTATATATACACCAATCTGCATTGAAGAATCAGTGAATATCTGGTTAGAGGATTTAGTAGCAGTGTGATTGATTGTTTACTTGTGTAATTTATAGTGTCACACTAAATATATTGGTTAGTGACTAAATCGTGTGACTATCTGTATTACTTGGTCAGTTGTTGTGTAAACTGCTGCACCAGTTGGTTACTAGCTACGTGAAAGTCTATATTAGTTATTGATTAGTTAACTGTTTATTTGTAATGTTGAGAACATGTGTGTGTGGTTCGCTGGGGGATCTATGAATGCCCAAAGATATGTGAATAGTTAAATCAGTGCGTATATGAGGTTAAGACTACGTGTTATAATAGTTGTTTGGGTGAGTGAATATCTTTATGGGTGTCGTGATGAGCAAAAACATTTCTCAATGGTACATGTCCAACAAAGTAGAAGTAGCAGTTTATATAAATAAGTGTACATAAAACTCATTAACTGCATGAGTGACTGTATAGATAACTGTAAACTTGTAATAGTGATTTCATAACACACATAGGGGCCTATTAGGATTGCGTTTTTTCCGCATCCTCCGGGCCGGCGGAAGTCACCGCCGGCCCAGAGGATGCGGAAAAACCGCAGCGGACCCACCAGAGACCCACCGCCACATTAGGATGGCTGGTGGGTCCTGTTTTCTGTCCGCAGCTATTCCGCCGCGGTTGGCTTACAACCACGGCGGAAAAGCTCTAATATGGTGGAGGTGTCTCTCAGACACCGTCCACCATATTAGGAAATGCTTGAGAAGATGCTTTTCCGCGGCGGATTTTCCAGGGGGGTGGGGGGTGCACATGGGGGGTACCTATGGTACCCCCCTGCATTTGTATGCAGAGATCGGCAGGCACCGCGCGGTGCCTGCCGCTTTCTGCATACAAAAGCAAAGTATGCATTTTTTACATTGCGGCGGGTGCAGCTTGAAGCTGCACCCGCCGCAATGTTAAGGATAGAGGATGTGACCTCCACCCTGGCGGTCACATCCTAATCTTCACGGGGGGAACGCCGCTGCCCATGCGGACGTTCCCCCCTACTCTATGGTGGCGGACGGACTCAGGTCCGTCCGCCATCATAATCGGCCCCTAAGTATGAGTTACTATCTATATGAATAAATGAAGTGCTATTTGTATAAGTGTGTATCTGAGTAAATGTAAATAGGATAACTAGTTTGCAAAAGTGTGTAGGATGACTGCATAACTGTATGGTATGTGTGCTGATATGTAATGTCAATATAAGCGTATAAGTATATTTGATTGTGTTCTATTGATCATTGACAACATGTATGAGTGAATCTATAGGTAATTGATTAGATGTGTGTGTAGAACTAGGAATCACTGAGTGTGTTTTAGATACTTGTATTGCTGTGTCAATGGATTAAAATATAGTATTATGTATTTTACAGTGACTGATGAAAGATTATAGTAGTGTATGATGAGGTGTATCTGATTGTCATGGGATGATGTCGTCTATGATGTAATTTGAGATGTCATCAGTGATGTCACTGACCATGTCATGAATGATGTAATATGTGACATCATTACCAGTGGATTGTGGGCGCGAGAGTTACTGTTAGTACAACGAACGATAACGGAGGAATTTCAATGGTTTGGTATGAGTGAAATATCCAGCTAACTATAACACCCCTAAAACCTACGGTTATAATTCCTTACTATAACCTGCCTGAAACCTATGTTCTTTTCAGTGAATTCCAAAGGTTTTTTAAAAGATAATTCCATAGTATAACATGCCTGAAACCCTAGGTTGTTTTCAGTGATTTCGAAAGATTTTTTCAATAACAATTTTTAAATGTCTTAATTGTTATATTTATTTCTTTGATACTGATTTACAATTTTTTAAAATACATTAATTTTTAGATATCTTATTTTTTAGATAACATTACACATTTTTAATATATATTTTAAAAAAATGTAATATATATATATATTTTATATTTTTTAAGATATTTTTATTATATTTTCTGTTTTCTGATTTTTTACAATTGTTTGAGTAGTCCCGCACCCAAAGCGCACCTCTCTCGATTACTTCACAGAACGTAGCTGCCATTTTACAATTGTTCTGTAGGATTCACGTAGGGTGTGCGATGGGTCCGTATTTTCGTGCGCGATTGCTATGCGACCCTACGTGACTTCAAGCGCATACGCAACATATACGTATCACGCCACACCGTGCGTGAGCATTTCCGCATGACGCCATCTACGTGTTCAACGCGGTGGGTGCACGACTTACGCCAAATTTTTCTATATAAAAAAGATATATATATGTATTTAATATAAATATTAAGGGGAAAAATAATATTCTTTTACTTTTAATAAACATATATTACTTTTAAATGCAATTTGGAGAAGTCGCGCTAGATGCGTGCTGCGTGTACGCACCCAACGCGGATCCCATGTGACCAAAAAAAAGACATTTCATTGGTTCATAACACTTACTGTTCTAACTATTGAAGAACCCCACCCATTTCAATTACTCTTGTTAGACCTTCCTTAGGAGAAGACCTATCCTGAAAAGAACGTCACTTTTTGTTCATTGGAAACCTGAACTTCTTTTTTGGAGTAAAAAATGGCTACACCACCGCACGAATCATCTGATTCTGATTATTTTGTTACTGAACAATTTCTACCAGAACCTCACCCTCCCAAAAGATACACATCCATCGTATGGAAATGTTTTACTTTTCCGGATGGACAAAAGAAATGTAATGCCGCCAAAGAAACATGCAAGATTTGCCAGACAGTACAGTCCAGAGGAGATCCAAACAAGAAATACTCCTGTGGCACTGCTAGTATCCGCAAGCACCTCCAATCCCTGCATCCTGTGAACTATGCTCACGAAGAATGTAGAAGACTGCGCCAAAATGCACCTCCACCACCGGCAATACCTAGTACCTCTGGGGCATCACCTTCAACATCACAACCAGACATACGTCCCCAATTCGTGAAAGTTAGAATGCACTGCGTGAAGTGCAATCGTTTAATTTGTTATCAGTAGACCTAGTTTGCAGAGCAATTGATAACCATCGATGCTAGTTTTTTTTTATTCCCTCAAAGTTCATGGTTTTGTTTGTCCGGTTGACTTTTTTTTCTTTAAAAAAAAAAAAAAGTTACAAAAAAGAAAAAAAATATATGAAAGTACAAAAAACTGAAAAAAAGTTATTTCAGAACTAACTACTTTGGTTAAAGAAAGAGCTAAATGTATATGCTAGTGTGTGAAAGTTGACATAAATGTATACGTACTGCATAATTGACTAAAGAATGCATTTGTGGTATATGGTGAATGTATAACTGCAGAACTATAAGGAAGTGCTGTAGCATGACAATGTAAGCTCTTTAGCTACAGCTTGCTGAGCTACTTCCGAAGCACAGAGATGCAACATATGTACATAAATATGTCGGAAGTCTGTCCTTCCCTCTGCACTGCCGCTTAAACTGCAAGCATGTGGTGATACAGGCACCCTTGCACCATGGTGCAAGAATATCTGTGTTGTGTGGAGTTTGTTTTGTGCAGGAAAACATACCTATCAGTGAAGGCATTTTTCTCCTACAATTTATGCTGTGCATTGTAGCATATATTGGAAGAAAAAAATGAGGAGAAATGAAAACAATTCTGCAGCAGATTTACAAGCTCTCTGCGGCACCAGTACGTCACTTTTTGTGACGTACTGGTTGCGCAGGTGGCTCCTCCATATTTACATGGAGACAAAAAGTTACCCTGCGTGACTTTTCCTTTCATTCAAAATACGGCTCCTTCATACGCAGCTCTTTACGTATATATATTACCTCATTCATGACATGGTTGGTGACATCACTGATCACATCACTGATGACATCTTAAATGACATCACTGATGACATCATCCAGTGAATGTGGTTTGGTTGGTTATTTAAATATCTATTATATATATAGCAATCTGCATTGTAGAATGAGTGGATATAAAAAAATCTGGATAAAGGATTTAGTAGCAGTGTGTATGATTGTTTACTTGAATAATTTATAGTGTCTCACTAAATATATTGGATACTGACTAAACTATGTGAATATCTGTATCACTGCAGGTCTTAAACTTTGTAATGCTACAAGGGAAGTACACCAGGGCCAAAGATGGTTGCTTGTATGCAATATTTGTCGACCTCTCCTCTGCTTTTGATTACGTAGTGCACTCAAAATTATGGGAAACATTAGAGGAGATGAAAGTCGACCCTGCTATAGTACTCTTTCTGAGACAATTATACTCAAGTGCAACTGCTAAAGTAAGGTATGGGCTGGGTGGGAATGCACGGGATCTTTCCGCATATAGAAGGGGGTGAGACAAGGCTGCGTGCTGGCCCCACTCCTTTTCTCATTATATACGAACAGTCTAGAGAAGGAATTGGGGGCCAGTAACATCGATTCACCGAGGTATGGTAATAGGCAGATTGTTTCCCTTCTGTATGCGGACGACGCGGTATTAATGGCCAGGACGAAGGTGGGCGCACAAAGGGCCTTATCTAAGTATGTAGAATTCATGGAGGCTAGAGGTCTTAGAGTTAACGCCAAGAAGTCTTTTGTGATGTGCTGTGGTAAAGGTGGTGCCAGGTGTAAACATCTAAAAGTGGCAGGCCTCCAAGTAGAGCATACTAAAACATTCCCATATTTGGGGGTTGTAATTGAAGGATCAAGCGCTTGGGGCCCGGAGGTGAAGAATAGGACTCTAGCCTTCAAGCGATCGATTGCGGCCTTAATAAATTTCTCAAGCAAATTAGGTAAAAAACAGCCTGCAATTATGCTCAGTATCTATGTGGCAAAATGCAGAAGTATTGCTCTGTACGGTGCAGGGAGTTGGGGGTACCAGGATGTAACATCACTGCAAATTGCAGAAAATACTTTTTTAGATACCTCCTTGCCCTTCCTAAGGGCACATCTGTTTATAATTGCCACGCCGAATTAGGTATGAACCATTTAACTGACCTGATTAGAATCCAACCAATTTTGCTGTGGCGCAGAGTTTGGGCGACACAAGAACTCGGCCTAAACCAGGGTATAATCAGAAACGTTATGGCCCTTGATAATGTAATGCGCATTAAATGGCTTGAGTATGTCAGGAAGGTCTTAACCGACCTACAAAGGCCAGAGTGGTATAGTAACCCTAAACGAATCGGGGAAATCCCCAAGAAAGTCTTAAAACAACTATATATGGAGCACTTTAGCCTGACAAGGCGTGTAGGGGAGGTCATTAAGAAAACAGTGACTGAACATCAACTGTCACTGACCACCCATAAAATATAACCATATTTAAATCTTGTGACTTTGGGGTTTGAACGCTTTATCTTGACCAGATTTAGGTTTAACCTATTCCACCGCCTAGTGACGTTCCCAGCTAAAAATGATTGGAACAGAACTCTTGCCTTATGTCCATGTGATAACATGTCATCTCAAACAACTTTCCATCTGGTTTTGTTTTGTAAACTGTATAAAAAAGAACGTTGCAGATGGATTAAACAATATTTGAGATGTGGTGCTTGGCGGCAATGTAGGCCAGCGTACTTGAGTTTGCAGCAGTTGGGGAACCCTGTATGTATAACGACCATGACAGTGTTTTTAAAAAGTATTTTAAGACTACGGAATTCATTTGAATAGTTAAATATTCAATAGTTTCACTGCAATGATTTAATACCTTTTTAATCTAATTGTTATTTATTATTGTTGTATTGTATAGATGTATTTTTGTATGCACCTGCTTTTATGATTTTTAACATTGTGAAAATTGAATAAAGGTTACTGAAACTGAAACTGTATCACTTTGTCAGTTGTTCTGTAAACTGCTGCACTAGTTGGTTACTAGCTATGTGAAAGTCTATATTACTTATTGATTAGTTAACTGAGTATTTGTATGGGAGAGTGATGTGTGTGTGGTTTGGTGGGGGGCATCGGGCTGCCGAAAGATGTGTGAATAGTTGATTCAGTAGGTATATGACTTTAAGACTACATATTATAACAATTGTTTGGGTGAGTTAATATCTTTATGGGTGTGGTGATGAGCAAATATATCTCTCAATGGTACATGTGCAACAAAGTAAAAAATAAAAGGCAGTGTATGTGACATTTGTTGTATTTAAAGAAGTATACATATGACTCAGTAATTGCATGAGTAATTGTATGGATAACTGTACGCTTGCAATAGTGATTTTATAACACTAACTATGAGTAAATGAAGTGCTGTTTATATAAGTGTTGGGGGTAGTGTTTTAGGGTTTAGTGTAGTGTAATGGTGTTTGTGTAGTGAGCGGGATGTGCTGGGGATAGATTTAGGGTTTAAGGTAGTGCATTGGTCTTTGTGTAGAATAGGGGGTCATGTTGGTGGTAGATTTAGGGTTTAGGGTAGTACAGTGGTGTTTGTGTAGTGTAAGGGGTTGTGCTGGGGGTAGTGTTTTAGGGTTTAGGATAGTACAGTGGTGTTCGTCCACTGTAGGTGGTAGTGTTTTAGGGTTTAGGGTAGTGCAGTGGTGTTTATGTAGTATAGAGGTTCATGCTGGGCCTAGTGTTTTAGGGTTTAGGGCAGTGAATGGTGTTTGTAAAGTGTTGGGGTTGTCCTGGGGGTATGTATTAACATTACACTATGACCACCCTAAGCACAATTATCACTAGTAACCACCAAAAAATTCCAAATGGCGGTATCAGCAGAATGCTAGGAAAATGTTTATAAATATTAAATGCTTCTTATCAAGTAAAATTCAAATCATCACATGCAGTGTGCCACCCACAAATGGTAGTACCACAGCAGTAAGTCTCCCCAACTTAGATTTAAAGTTGATAAACATGTTTCATGTGACAGACCCATAGGCCAACGCTGCAGCTTCCACATGCTTCAACACCCTACACATACTCAGCAAGACCTTCAAATGGACCCACCCCCGAATCAAGGAAGACCGTCACCCATGCACTCATCACCAGCAGGCTGGACTATGGGACCCCCTGTATGCCGGAATCAACAAATCTCTACTCCACAAACTTCAGACTGTCCAGAACACCGCAGTCAGACTCATCCTCAGCATCCCACGTCAAGACCAATTACCCAGCCTAAACGAGCACTCCACTTGCTTCCCGTCAAAAAAAGAGTCGACCTTCAAGCTGCTCACACACACCTATAAATCCCTCCACAACGCCGGACTCAAATACCTCGATCTCCTTCTACACCCCCAAAAGAAACCTCCACTCCACTGAACAGGCTGTGGCCGAAATCCTCTGTATCCACAGAACCGGACAGGAGGCACACCCTTCTCCTACATCATGGCCAAGACCTAGAATGAACTCCCCCTGAGCGTCAGATGAAGCCCCACACTGAATGACCAAAGCTTCACAAATTCCCCCCACATACTCCCCCAGCGCCTGGAAACACTCACAGGTGAGTAGTGCACTCTATACATCCCTAATTTATTCATTGATACGCCACCACAGTGTGTGTTTGAGTGTTATCAACAGGCCCTGCCATTTGTTTGGCTGTCTGTAACTCTTAAGGGTAGTGAAATGAGCAGTGCTACCTTCTTTAATATACATAGAATCTCTGAGATTGGCTTGGTTTGGCTTCAACTCTGAGAGCTACTTTCAGGGTGCTGGTGACCTACCAGTAGCTCCCGAGCTACTGGTTGGAATCCCCTGGTATGTTTAGTGAGTGGAGAATTGTAGTCCTGAAGCACAAATGTGATGGTTATTACACCAGTACATGCATAATACATAGCACTTTGAATCACTCCATTCCCTAAAGTCTGGCTCACCGCATGAGTACATGCTTACTGACTGGATTATTAAATGAATGTAAGTAAAGACACTGGGTGAATTCTTAATTGGTTGACTTTTACTTTAGTAATGAATTACTACATGGTACTGAAAGAGTCATTATGAAATTGCAAAAGCAGTCATACTGTGTTTGCTGTAGTATATGGATAGTGACTGGGGAATTGTAGGCCTCAAGCACAAATGTGAAGGTGGTTACACCACTACATGCATAATGCATAGGAGTTTGAGGCACTGCATACCCTAAAGCCTGGCTTACTGCAAGAGTGTACGTACTTATGTAACTGCAAACACATCAACCAACCAAATCATTCTCTCTCAATTTTGCCAAATGGACACTGATTTATACTGTGATTCTAGACAAATAACAGTATCCCTTGCAATGTATAAAGAAAGATTAAAAATATGAGATAAATAAATGTATTAAAACTCGGAGTAATGGAATTAAATAAATTAATACTAGGATATAAATTAGAATACTCTAAGTTTAATAGAGAGTATCTCTGGCACGGGATGCAGGGAAAATAGGGGTTTAGGGTAATGAAGAATAATAAAAAAAGTTTTTTAAAAAAGGGAAGTTACTAGAATAATAAGTTAAAAAAAAGGTGAATGAATGTTAATATCGTATTAAAAAAAAGTAACCTATAGAAATGCTTTAATAAGAAATACGAGTTTAAATAAAGCATTTAAAAAAAATTATACGAAAGTTACAAAGTATGGAAAGAGGCACGTTTACATAAACACGTGACGTACTAAAACAGTGGAAATAAGAACACCTGTCAACTGAAAAACGTGAGTTAAAAGTGGGAGGAGCAATAAATTGATCCCATAGACTGTTAAGGAACCAAAAAGTATATAAACCACACTCACAGGATGATTAGTTTCTTTTCAGAGAATCAATACGGGCGAAGAAACTACGAGCAAGGTAATGATTTGGGGCTGCAGAAGCATCTTGAGAATATCTTTCATTTCCTCAGAGGGAACATATTGTTAATGTATATTTAAAAATACATAAAACATTATGTCCCCTCCAGAATAGTTGGATGAATTTCGACGGAGGAAGGAAAGAATATCGAAGAGAGGTAAATTATCTGAATAGGTATATGTTTGATATTTTTAAAAAAGAAAGCAAAAATATTTAAATGTTTATAGAATGTGGTATGATTAAGTTTAAATGGAATATAATAAGGAGTTGACGAAAGAACCACTACAAGAAATATAGGTTAATTAAGGAATTACTACGTGCAAAGTAATGATTAGGAGCGATGTCATCATCTTGAGGTTATCTTTCATTTCCACAGAGGGATCATATTGTTAATGTATATTTTAATTTACAGTCAACTTTATGATCCTTCAAGTGGAGTTGGATGACTTTCAACAGAGAATTTGAAACAATAATAAATAATATTTTTTTTAGTATGCAAGTATTTCTTAATGATTAAAAAATGTAGTATAAATAAACTATCGACGAAAAAAGGAAATACTTTGGAATAAAGGAGAATACTCTTTATCTTTTTGAGTGAAAATGGGCTAAAAGTATTTATATTGAGTAGTGCTTTTATCAATTTTCACTCGTGAAGAACAGGTGGACTATCTTCGTAATCACTTGTTTTTCAAAAAAATAATATATTTGTGTCTTCAAATGTTAATGTTAATGTTAATGCTTTCAATTTTTTAAAATGATTGTAAAATGTAATAATGACATGAAATGTACATAAAAAAAGAAATATGAAGTAGTGAGGGAGTGTTGGTCGTAGCACTTCTATTCTACTTTATCTGAAAGTAAAAAAAAGCCCTAATATTAAAATAAAGATGATGGGGCAACACTTATATAATGTAAACATAAGGAATGAGGGCTTATGATAAAATAAAAAAATGTGGTCCAACGCGCGATACCAATGAATGAAAAAAAGATTTTGAAAAAATGAGAATTTTTCTTTCAAGGATAGTTTGAACAATTATACATTTAATAAAAGAACCTAGTACTCCACGCTAAAGGAGAAAAGTCCGCACAATTATGATAGAATAGAAAATAGAATACGATTTTTAAATACCTTTACAGTCAACAAACTTGTAAGCAGAGTACACAGTTTAAGTTAAAAACACCCTACCTCAACTAGTTTTTGAAACGCATTGTAAAATAAAGTGCGTCACAAAATGGGCTAAGTACATGGTGAGGGTATCATAACGTCACATAGAAAAAACGAGCCACTCAACATTGGGATCAGGAAGGTCGAGTTAACCACACAACAGCCAATCAAATGTTTTTCAAAATCTGCGCAAGGAAAGGGATTTGTCGGTAATACGTCTTCTTACAATGCTTCACAGGCAATTAAAAAGAGGTGTAGAAAGTTTCTGTTTTTAACATAGGAGGAAATCAGATGACCTTGCAAGTACATGCAGCGGGAGGCTATTATTGAAGATGACTTGCTTTCGCAAGATCCCGAAAGGCTTCTTACACAATAAGTATGCACTTATCTGCCTGACCTCATTTAATTATTAACCAGGCTCTCAAGCCTAAACACGTCGGAAATCATCTCTCGTCACTTTCTCTTCTTACAGGTTCACCGTGAAAGTGTGTGTCTCCTTCTCCTTTAACTCCTTTCTTTTTCATAATAATTGTTACTCATACACTATCCAGCAAATACCCCACACATGCAACCCCCTGGGATTGCAATAGTAATTGTTACTCATACACTATCCAGCACATACCGTACAGATGCACTCTTCTGGAGTTAAAATAGTAATTGTTACCCCTACACTAACATGCACTTACCCTACAGATGCAACCCCCTGGAGTTAGAATAGTAATTGTTACCTCTACACTAACCTGCACTTACCCTACAGATGCAACCTGCTCTCTCTTTCAAAATCCAAACCAGATTTACAACACCCTTGCACCACTTTCCAATAGAAGCCCATGTTCACACCAGTAAATACACCTAACAGAAGGTTCAGGGGAAGGGGGATCCACAATTATGCAATCCAATACATTGGTCTGGGTACACAAATAATAAAAAAACATAAAAAATCATCAACGGTAAGTCATTAAAGACAGAAAGAAAAGAATAGAGAAGCCCTTCAAATTGTGTTTGTTGTATCAAAAAAAGAGATTATTGTTTATCTATACACTATGCAAGGAAAATTATTCTAAAAACAGTTGCGCTCAAGAAACAGTGCTGGTATACAAAACAAAAACATATCACAATCCAGACAGGTGGCAGACAAAAATATTACATGTCACAATAAAGGAACAACATACAATTAAATAATGTGTCCCTATTTAATTTGGCCACAAAAAGGCGTCAACGGCGTTTCGACCGCTATATTATTGCGCGGTCATCCTCAGGACTCACAAAATACCTTGAGCATTATATATCTGTACAGTAAAAAAGAGAAGTATCATTTAATGTATTGTACATGGAAATTTGTAGAGTTCTTCGAAGGAAAAGGCTTCAGAAATAGGACTTCAGAGGCAGAAGAGAACTAGATACCCCTTGACAATTTAGTAGAAGAGAAGATAAAGAAGTAAGCCAACACCAACCCTAGTGAAACTAAGGAAGAAAAAATCAAAAGAAGAGAAAAAAATCCACCACCTAAATGCAAAATTGTTAAGTGGAAATCACCTGTATAAAAAGCATTAAGACCGATTATTTGTTGATCCTCATTGTCAAAGCTTCTAGAATGTATTAACCACTTGGATGCTAAGGCATGCCGATCATGCCCATTGACTTTCCATTGAAATCAATGGAAACTCCATGACGAGTTACCCTTGTCATTAGCGCTGAAGGGGTTAAAAAGAAAAAACTATTTGTATAATGCCAACAAAAAGGTCAAGTAAAAAACTAATTTGCAAACCAACAAGAGCGTTAAAACTTACTCGCAAGGACGGATAAAAGGACACACTATGTCCTAAAATTTCAGCGAAATATTCTTCATGGTGCGATTAGTTCACCGTGATTTGCGCCCATTTAATTGGCTAGAAAGGAGAAGAAAAAGTGTTTCACGATTAAGTTTATCTGAAAAACCGTGAGACAGCCACTATTATATAGCTAATTATGACCTCCATCATAGTAGTGATATACATGTGTATGTTAGCGCTAACCCAACGGAATTGGTTAGAGGCTCCCTTTCACCGATGGTCTTATTATATAAACCATAAGGTGTATATCCGAGTCTTTTTCTATGGGAATAATAAAGAGAGTCCACTCATCTTGGGCCCAATAAAATTAATTAATCACACCAGAACATGGGTTTCTATTGGAATTCAAAAGGCCATATTATCAAGCCCATTAAAACGGTGATCATTTTTATCGTCCTGCTTGATAATATGCCCCTTGGTTTGGATTTTGAAAGACAGAGCAGTGAAATCTGTTCTCTCTTTCAAAATCCAAACCAGATTGCTTTTCCACATGCAAGTTAGCATCTCCCGATGTGGAAAAGCAATGCCGGCTCCCAAAGGACGCGGGGAGCCTGCGGGACCGTGGGGGGATAGTGGCTCCCCCCATGGTCCCCAACATTTTTGATAAGACCCGGGGAATAGGGTCCCCGGGCTTATTAGAATTTACTGATAGGGGCTATTTTTTAATGATAAAATTAAAAGTCGCGCACACAGCACAGCGCTCATTGCGGCCCCCTGGTGTGCACACGCTGGATGCACGACTCATAATCTGTAGGGCGCGCAACTCCAGCGCCTTTGGTGCACAACTTCTACGCCGGCACTGCTTTTCCACATGACGAACTACTAACATGCAGCTCCCCATGTGGAAAAGCAATCTGATTTAGATTTTGAAAGAGATAACAGATTTCCTTGCTATTGGAGGGCGGGATGGACACGTTGGGACACTGCAGGAGTCGGCCCACTCACAATACATAAAGCCCCGGAGAGTGGTGGTCCTCGGGTCTTTGGAGACCTTGCAGCCCCCCCAACCATTTTTTTTGTAGCCCCGGGGGATAACGGGCCCTTGAGTGCTCCAGGAGGGGGGCCACACAGTCCCCCTCCCACAATTCATAAAGCCCTGGGGGGTGGTGGTCCCCGCGGCTTTGGGGACCTTGGATCCCCGCCCCACCATTTTCTTTTTTTTAGCCCCAGGGGTGATGATCCCTGGGGCTGGGTGGCCCCTCTGGGCACCTCATAAAATTCAATTATTTTGCCACCCCCCCCCCCCGGGCTAATTATAAAAAAAGATTTGTTTTATTTTATTTATTTTACGGCAGAGTTCGCGCACCATACACACACCTGTCAGGTCTTTAAAAAAAAAGAAATTGTGGGACCTGGGGGTCCTTCTGGGACCCCCCAAGAAGGTCGGAAGGTACAATTATGTCTACCCTGCCACCTTTCTAAGTTTTGCACACATATTCCACTGACTTCCTCAGCCTCCCTTCTACCGAGGCACAAAATGGCTGCCAACAGTTCCTGCTTTCGAATGCTGACAACCACTTGACAGCCAATTAGCATTCAGCACGTGATCGGAAGGGTGCATTTATGGTATGACGACAATGCACGCAGACTCTGCGGATCCACCATGCCCATAGATATATAAATGATTTTAACTGCAATTTTCTCAGGAACTACTGAACAGATTGACACCATTTAAGCAAAAGCCACAAGTCTGAACTGAGGGTTACCTCTTTTTTCCAAATTTGGTGTCATTCTGTTCAGCAGTTCAAGCTGTAGCTGTGGCTAAAGGTCCTATGGGACATTGCATGGGGAAAACACGTTTTGGGAACCCCCTTTTTTCTCGGCCCTCAATTGACAAATCACCATGAAACTTACAGGATAGGAGTGGACCGGAGCTGGCCAAAAGTTTGGAAAATTTCGCAAAGATTCATCAATCGACGCCAAAGTGATTTAATTTGAGATGTCATCAGTGATGTCACTGACCATGTCATGAGTGATGTAATATGTGACATCATCAGCAGTGCATTGCGGGCGCGCGAGTTATAGTTAGCTCAACTAACTATAACGGGCAAATTTCTCTGGTTTTATACAAGTCAAATGTCCAACTAACTATAACATCCCTCAAACCTATGGTTTTTCAGTGCATTTCAAAGGTTTTCTAAATGCTAATTCATAGCTATAACGTCTGTAAAACCTGTGGTTTTTTTAGTGAATTTTGAACGATTTTTCAATGTTGATTTCATATTTTAATATTTATAAAGCCTATATTGTTTTTTTTTTAATTAATATTTTGGAACTCTGTTATCCTTTTTTTTTTACTTTAAAAATGATGTAATGGAGAGGAGGAGCTTAGCGCGCACCCAAGATGGTCGCGTGAGCTCAGAGCTCCCGGACCCTCGCCACCTCCACCGATTATCCTGCACCTTATCCTGATTTGGACGACGGGCTTTTGTGGTCGTGACCCTGCTGATCATTTCCTCGTTTCCGCATTTCGTCTAGGCTCCCGGGAGCCGGAAATATGGACTTTTGACCATTTTTGGCCTGCTCCATGGTACTGCCCCGGGCTTGCTTTCCCTGCCAGCCGGGTGGTAATTGAATAACAATGGCACGTGTGACTCTCCCCTGCCCGGTCTCCAACTTTCGGTTTTGGTTCCGGTGCCTCCACCTCATGGACTCTGCCTCGGTCGCCTAGGTGATTTGATCCTCTCACCTGGCCCGCAGGTGCTTGGCGATCCTGGTTTCCCCTGCTTCTTGACTGGTGGCTGGCTTTTACCGATTCTCTGACTTGCTGAGGGCACTTCGAGTGTAGCCATTTTCACTAGGTCTCAGAGTACCCCTCGGGGCGCACGACCCAAAATGGCCACCAAGCCCGAGGGAGAAAGACGCAAGACCAGACCGGCAGCTCGAGGAGGCTCTGTGCAGTCCAACGTCATGGATCGATACACCCTCACTAAGGGCTCTCCGGGTGGACCGAGCAAACCCCCTGCCAACCTTGGGGACGACTCCCTGTTGGATGGAGATCTGTCGTTGAAAGACGTCATGGGCGCCATTAATGGGATGAAGGCCACGCTAGGACAGCAATACGAGGCCCTGACCCATAAGCTGGCCCAGTTGCCATAGATGTCACCCTGATCAGGGCGGACCTTGCGAAGACTAACGAGAAGGTCAAATCCCTAGATCTGAAGACATCTAGCCTTATTACCGACGTCTCCGAATTACAGACTGAAGTCGGTAACCTGAGGTCCGCCCGTGACTACCTCTCTCGATGCCTGGATGATTTTGAAGGCCGCGCTCGACGGAACAACGTTCGATTGGTCGGGGTACCGGAGACGACGGACTCGTCATCGGTGGATCTACTAGTGGAGGACCTTGTCCTGAATCACCTAGCGCCCAAAGGCCTTAGCAAGTTTTTTGCAGTAGAACGGGCCCACCGTATCCCGGGTGGCCCGCCTAAGCTTGGAGCTCCCCCGCGGCCCATCATTGCACGGATCTTTAACTTTCGTGACAGAGACGTGATCCTCCAGGCTTCCCGCACATCGGGCCCTACGGCTTATGAGAATGCTTCGGTTAACTTCTATCCGGACTTCACCCAGCAGGTCCAGAAGCAGCGCCTTGGATTTCAGGGTGTGAAGAGGAGACTGCGGGACAGAGACATGAAAGATGCCATGCTTTTCCCGGCTCGCCTGCGTGTGGTCTACAATGATAGGACATTTTTCTTTGATCATCCTGGAGCAGCCAGCGACTGGCTGGACTCACTGCCCCCTCGAGAACAATTTGACCGTCCTGATCACTCCGGTGGTGCGGGGGACGGCCCGGTGGAGCAGGAATGAGGAGCAAACTCGGCTCCCGGGCCGCCATGTTGACTTTCGGCAGTGGTTTGATGCTACGCAACTATTGTTTGCTATTGTGTTGTCAGAACGGGGTATGGGCGGGGGTCGAGTGAATCTTCATCCTCTGGGGTTCTTTTCGTAGATTAGTTGTATATTAGGGCGACAGGCACACTGCAAGTTGGGGTGGCTCTTGAGTCTTACGCAGGGGTGCGGGGTGGGGGTATGATGATGTTTTGGGGGGTTGAGGGGTTTCGATTTTTGTTTCTCTGTTTTCTTCAAGGCACTGTACTGATGACCTTCTGTATTTACGTGTTGCGTTGGGGTAGGGGGGGCCTTGGGGTGGCCTGTGGGATGGGGGATAGGGGACTACGTATACTATTTTCTAGTAGTGACCCAATAGAGGAAACAATAGGCCTACCCGGGGGATTAACAGGATCCTTATGGAGTTTTGTGAGTACATAGAGTATGGGAATCCTAGGATGGGGTCATTAAAAGATAGTTATATTCCTCCCACTCCAATAATCCCTGCTCTCGCCACTCAACCAACAACTCTCCATAGTGCACATTAGATTTAACTATATCACTTTTTACACCTTTCTGCAACACAGCTCTGTGGCTAATACTGGAGGTACCTGGCGGGCTAGTTGGCCCCCAGGGACCCTCAGGACTCAAGGGGAATTAATCCCCCAATGTACAATGCACCAGGAGGCACATTTCAACGGTGGTGCAGGGAGGGGGTGGGGCCTCACATAACAAGTGTACAAATGCACCCCCTGGCATGTTCTAAATTGGGGGATTCAGTCCCCTTCAATCCTGAGGGCCCCTGGGGGACAACTAGCCTACCTTGTACAGTAAGCACCATGGAGCTGTGTTGCAGAGAGGTGGTCTGAGGCCAAGCCCTTTTTACACCTCCCTGTAACACAGCTCTGTGGCCCTTACCAGAGGTACCTGGTGGGCTAGTTGGGCCCCAGGGACCCTCAGGATTCAAGGGACTTAATCCCCCAACTTACAATGCACCAGGAGGCACATTTCAATGGTGGTGCAGGGAGGGGGTGGGGACTGACATACCAAGTGTACAAATGCACCCCCTGGCATGTTGTAAATTGGGGAATTAAGTCCTCTTCAATCCTGAGGGTCCCTGGGGGCCAACTAGCCCACCAGGTCCCTCCAGTAAGCTCCACAGAGCTGCGTTGCAGACGGGTGGTTCGAGGCCATGCCCCTTTTTACACCATTGTGGGTGCATGAGTTATAATTAGCTGAACTGACTATAACAGCGGAATTTCTATGGTTTTGTATGAAAGAAAAGTCCAACCAACTATAATGTCCCTGAACTCTATGTTTTTTTTGTGAATTTGTAAGGTTTTTTAAATGCTAATTTCTAAATATAACGTGCCTGAAACCTATGTTTTTTTCATTTAATAAATATATATATATATGTGTATATATATATGTATATGTATGTTTTTGAAAACTCCCGCCCTTCTTTCAGCGCTCCCAGCCGGGCTCGTCAAGAAAAAAACATGAAACGGACTCCGTAGCAGTTCGTGGTTCAGCAGGTCTTTATTTCAATAGCCACCACCGTCAGACGCGTTTCGGGTAACAAATACCCTTGTTCACTCACAGAAACGCTGTCCGCTAACATTTTTATAGATATGCTGTGTGTTTTTTGTGTACAAGTGACGTATCTCCCCCCAGTCACATGATGGTGATACACATGGGAGAAATACTATGCACATTTAACCAAGCTAGTCTTTACAAAGCAATACGACCTAGGTTGCATGCAAAGTTGATCATTGTATAAATACATTAAGATTTTTGAGAACACAGTATGGTTCGACATGTAAAGTGCTTTGTACAGTGCTAAAATGCCAAATTTACAAATACCATTTGCCCCGAACAAAATTCATTAATAATTGGGTCATGCTAAAAAACATTCCAGCAAATATAAGAATTTGTTTAAAAGCATACTCTAAAAACCATCAATGATGTATAAATACATAAATATATAATACAAAAATAGAATATATATGTATATGTATATATATATGTTACCTACTGGCAGTCGCCAGTAGGTAATTATAGTTAAAACCTAGTTTCCATAAGAAATCCCCAACATTCTATTTGGAATAACTTTAGCACCAGTGAACGAATCTTCGCGAATTTCTCCAAGAAAATGGCCTGCTCCGCTCCGCTCCTTCCCTGAAAGTTTGGGGGTGATTCGGGCAGCGGGGGCCGAGAAAAAAGGGGGGTACCAAAACGTGTTTCCCCCATACAATTTCCCGTAGGACCTTTAGCCGGGGCTGCAGCCCGACGGCTGAACGGAATTGCACCAAACTTGGCAAAAAGGTAGAGTTCTGTTCGCAGATGGGCCTTTTTGTTAAATGGTGTAAATCCGTTCAGAAGTTCCTGAGAAAATCAAAAGTAAAATCATAGATATATATTGGAGGTGTAAGCTTACTGTACTCTGTACCTTCCTGAGCACGAGCTGAATGCTATTGGCTGTCAACTGTCTGTCAACACTCTAAACCAGAAAGTGTTGGCAGCCATCTTGTACCTCCAGTAAGCTCCACAGAGCTGCGTTGCAGACGGGTGGTTCGAGGCCATGCCCCTTTTTACACCATTGTGGGTGCATGAGTTATAATTAGCTGAACTGACTATAACAGCGGAATTTCTATGGTTTTGTACGAGAGAAATGTCCAACTAACTATAATGTCCCTGAACTCTATGTGTTTTAGTGAATTTGTAAGGTTTTTTAAATGCTAATTTCTAAATATAACGTGCCTGAAACCTATGTTTTTTTCATTTAATAAATATATATATATATATATATTCACTGAAAAAACCATAGGTTTCACACCAGTTATAGTTAGGAATTAGCATTTAAAAAACCTATTAAATTCACTGAAAAAACCATAGGTTTCACACCAGTTATAGTTAGCTGGAAATTTTACTGGCATAAAACCATTGAAATTCCCACGTTATAGTTAGTTGGACTCACTATAACTTGCGCGTGCAATGCACTGCTGATGACGTCACATATTACATCACTCATGACATGGTCAGTGACATCACTCATGACATCACTGATGACACCATCCAGTGAATGTGTGTCTTTCCGAAAAATAAATATGTGTTATATATGTATATGTAAAAGTTGATGGAAGAATAAATGTTTAAATAAGTGTTTACATGGATGTTTTAAAAAAAAAAAAAATGATTGGTTAACTGGCTTATTAAGTGTATCTGAGGCAATACATATATTAGTGAGTAATGATTAAATATTTAAATATAAGGATTAGTGTTTCACTTTGTGTATAAGTGGCTGCATGGGTCGGTGAGTAGCTACATGTGTATGTATATGGGTTATTAGATGTTTGTTTTAATATCTGTATGAGTGTCTATATGGTTTGGTGGGGGTATTACTTAGCACATAGATGCATGAATGACTGACTCTATTTATATGTGTTTTGAAGACATCATATGTGCAGGACTGTATGGGTGGATGAGTGTGTATATGTGTATGTTAGTGAGTGAATGACTGTCTCACTAGTGTCTTTATCAGTAACTACATATGTTTTAATCTAGTATATGTGAATATTGATGTATATAAGTGAGTATATGTGAGAGTAAGAGATTGTAAGAGTTCCTGTTTAAATAAGTATGTGTTTCTATAAGTGATTGTTTAAGAGAATAAATATGTGTAAATTTCCTTAGAAGTAAGGTGGTAGTGTGTGTATAGCTCTATATGCAAATAAATGGATGTTCAATAGTTTATTTGCATGTGTGAGTATGTGTGTAAGTAACTTTTGGATGACTGTCGGTGTGTAACAGGATGTATAGGTGTATCACTACATATGATGAGTGAGTATATGTATGAGTGACTATATAGAACTGTTTGTGAATGAGTGGGTGTGTATATAGATGGTGGAATTACTGAATTGGTTGTTGTAACTGATATGGGTATCTCCATTTTTTTGAAAATTTTAGTTTCTATTTTTGAATATGTGTTTCAAGGGTTATATTACAGTGAAAGGAGGTCTGTCACTCTGTCACAAGGATGGTGTCATCAGTGATGTCATGAGTGATGTCACTGACCATGTCATGAGTGATGTAATATGTGACGTCATCAGCAGTGCATTGCTCGCGCAAGTTATAGTGAGTCCAACTAACTTGCACTTAACAGAATACTCTTGAGGCGGAAGCCGGGAGTTAGCTTTTAAAAATTGTTGTTTTTTTTTCCCTGCCTATTTGCACAAAAAGATTCATTTTATAGCGCACACTGTGTATTTTGTCTCGTGTTTACTCACCAATCTTTGACAACTGGGGGCTCGTGATAGAACCACTGCCGAGGACACCGAGGGCCGATTTAGGGCTCTACTCAGGCATAGACAGCCTTCCCGGGGGCGACGACTTTGGCCGCCATCTTGGGGGAAAGGCAGGGTTCGCGCACTAGCGCTCGGGCGATTCACGGCCCGGGCACTATAAATTGGGAACTGCCATTGGAACTGCGTAACTTGCACTTAACAGAATACTCTTGAGGCGGAAGCCGGGAGTTAGCTTTTAAAAATTGTTGTTTTATTTTCCCTGCCTATTTGCACAAAAAGATTCATTTTATAGCGCACACTGTGTATTTTGTCTCGTGTTTACTCACCCATCTTTGACAACTGGGGGCTCGTGACAGAACCACTGCCGAGGACACCGAGGGCCGATTTAGGGCTCTACTCAGGCATAGACAGCCTTCCCGGGGGCGACAACTTTGGTCGCCATCTTGGGGGAAAGGCAGGGTTCGCGCACTAGCGCTCGGGCGATTCGCGACCCAGGCTCTATAAAATGAAAGCCATTTCCCGTCCGCGCAGCGGGTGGGCGCAGTGGGCGCGCCGATGGCGTGCCGGAGGCGGCCAGAGGCAAGCCCGTCTGGGCACGTCCGGGCCCGACCAGGCCTAGGGCCAGTCAGTATGCCTGTCGACCCTACTCGTCAGATAGCATACTCCAGGGAAGAACTAATGTTGTTACAACATAAGAGTGGGTTGTGGTGCCTCCAGATGGACTGCTTTGACAACCAATTCTGTTGATGTCAATTCTGCCCCGACCCAACTACTGCTAGGAAAAATGGTAAGGAGGTCTGTAGAGATCTAGGGATGGCATTATTGAACTGCAGATCCTTACCAAAGCATGTGGTAGAGATCAATCTACTGATCGAAGAAAGCAACCTGGATCTGCTTTTCCTTACTGAGACGTGGCTACACCCAAACTCGGAGTTTGACATCATCACCGCTCTTCCAGGTGGTTTTCTTATTCAGAGCCAGCATAGGGACCAAGGGAAGGGAGGAGGTCTCGCCATAATTTATAAAGACACTTATACCTGCAGAATTGAGGATGGTGGCATCTTAGATGCAGAAAGTGTCCGTTTTAGCATCCAAATAACCCCTACTAACTCCATGTCAGGATTCCTTATCTACCGCCCGCCAGGATACATAAAACAGTTTGCAGGATCTTTGCTGGAAACTACACTAGTAACGGCAGCTCAATCACCCAACTTTTTGGTTCTGGGAGACTTGAACCTGCATTTTGATGACCCTAAAAATAAGGTGGCCTCGGACCTCAGTTCGGACCTGAAGGCTCTTGAAATGAAACTTCTAAATAAAGATGCCACTCATATCAGGGGACATTTATTGGACCCCATTTTCTCAAATAACAACAAGCTGACTGCCAGACCCCCTTTGCCACTGCCATGGTCTGATCATTTTATGGTCCCTTTCTCATGGCAAATTGGTACAGAAGAGAGAAGTGCTCCCCGCTCCCGAATATTACAGAGAGCCTGGCCAAAATTACCGGTCGAAGAATGGATTCGTATCTTAGAACAAACGGCCCCTGTGGCAGAATTGGATCCCTTGGAGGCAGATTTAAGCTTCCAGAATTGGCTTAATGATTCCTCGAATGCAGTACTGCCCCTCAAAATGATCACCAAAAAAAGTAGTACTTTTAAATCACCGTGGTACACCACCGAACTTAGAGATCTTAGAAAAGGCTGTAAAAAGCTGGAACGGATCTGGAAGAAGGATTGGACAGTCAACAGCAAAGCGTCCTACCAAGCTGCCCTGAGACTGTACAAAGCTGCACGACAGAAAACCCAGGCTTCCTTCTTTAAGGAAAAAATGAATCTATCTGCTAACTCCTCTAAGGAAACTTTTAAAATCGTCAAGCAACTGCTCAAAGCGCCTACTCTGACGATTAATCAAGAATGCACTGAAGCCAGGTGTAACAAGTTAGCAGAATGCTTCGACACCAAGATACAACGAATACTTGATAGTTTACCACAGACTGTCCCCACGACAGATGATGAAGCCTCCCTAGTCCCGACTACTGGCCCCCGGTTGGATGTTCTTAGACGCATCACTAAGGAGGATTTTTGTAACACGCTATCCTCCGTGAATAGTGGTTCTCCATCAGACCCGGCGCCTATGTACATCCTCAAACAAGCTGCAGACACCATTGCCCCCCTTGCAACGGAGTTGTTAAACTCCTCTTTTACCAATGGGGTGGTTCCACCCAGTTGGAAGCAAGCCAGAATTAAGACGCTCTTAAAAAAAACGGGTCTGGATACAGCTGACCTAGCCAATTTTCGCCCGATCTCATTATTACCAGGCCTGGGAAAAATCGCTGAAAAAATTGTCAATCAACAGCTTTCAGGGTTTTTGGAAAGCAATGGCCTGTTGAGTGACTCGCAAATGGGCTTTCGCCCAGGACAGGGCGCCGACACAGCCCTCATAGTGGTGTCTGAGGAGGCAAGGTGCATCTTAGATTCAGGGGGATCGGCAGTTCTGATCCTCCTGGATCTAAGCGCTGCATTTGATACGGTGGACCACAAAATACTAGTCCACCGTCTTGCTAGACTAGGGATTGCAGGATCAGCCTTA
Source organism: Lissotriton helveticus (assembly GCF_964261635.1). Lineage (NCBI taxonomy): Eukaryota > Metazoa > Chordata > Amphibia > Caudata > Salamandridae > Lissotriton > Lissotriton helveticus. Next base: position 638,847,500 of record NC_136069.1, read on the forward strand.
AGGTGGCTGGAATTTTTTTTGAATCAACGAACATTCAGAATTTGGGAAAATGGTGTCATGTCTAAATCTACTCCCCTCCAGTGTGGAGTTCCCCAGGGCTCATCCTTGAGCCCTACCTTGTTTAATGTTTACATGGCCCCACTGGAGGAGGTAGTAGCCGCTTTCGGGATTAAATCCGTCACCTACGCAGATGACACCCAATTGGTCGTCTCGCTGAAGCAGCAAGTGGGATGTTCGGATAACCTTTCGGCCTGCCTCACTGGAATCTTTTCTTGGATGACCAGTTCAAAGCTCAAACTGTACGGAGCAAAAACGGAGATCCTTATTCTGGGCCACCAATTTACTTCTTTGCCCAAAGCCTTCTGGCCGCCCTGTATGGGCGAGCTGCCTCCACCGAAAGAGAAAATCAAAAGCCTAGGGTCTGGTTTGAGCCCGAACTAACCTTTAGGACACATACCCAAAAGGTTCGGTCTGCTCCGGACTGTGCGGAAAGTCCTCCCTCTGTTACCCTTTCATTCCAGGAAACTATTAATCCAGGGATTCATTTTGTCCAGACTGGACTACAGCAACACTCTATTTTTAGCAGCACCAGAAGCCACTATTAACATCTTGCAGCGGGTACAGAATGCTGCTGCCAGGACGCTCATGGGCGCCTCAAGAAGAGGGTCCGCTAAACCGTTGCTGAGAGCTCTCCATGGGCTCACAGTTCGTGAGCGAATCACCTTTAAATCATCCTGCATTGCTCACAAGACGCTCCAAGGCAAAGGTCCTCCGGCCTTGAGGAGTCTGATTTGTCCGTACAGACCTCCTCGGGCCCTTCGATCAGACCAGGACAATCTTGCCATAGTTTCTAGAGTGAGGAAGGCCCGCATAGGAGGCCGCCGTTTTTCTGTAAATGCGGCAAAAAATTGGAATGCTCTCCCTAGGCATATCAGGACTGAACCCTCCCTTCTTAAGTTCCGAAAGTTGCTTACATTTTTTCTTTTCCCTAAAACCCCCTAAAATTCCGGTTCCATTTGAGTTTTCTGTTACCTGTTAGGCAGCGCTGGGACGCTCTCGGGAAGCCATGCGCTTTATAAATCTAATTTCATTTCATTTCATTCATTCATTTCATTCATTATAACGTGGGAATTTCAATGGTTTTATGCCAGTAAAATTTCCAGCTAACTATAACTGGTGTGAAACCTATGTTTTTTTCAGTGAATTTAATAGGTTTTTTAAATGCTAATTCCTAACTATAACTGGTGTGAAACCTATGGTTTTTTCAGTGAATTTCAAAGGTTTTTTAATAGCAAATCTCTATAGGTATGAAAAGTAATATTTTTTATAACAAATTTTATTTTATATTGTATAATTATGTAATAGTATTTTTTTTATGTTTATTTTTATTTTTTGCCCCGGAGCGCTCCCGGGGCGCGTACCGATGCGCTCACCGGTAAGCGCAGTGCTACAGCGCGCCCCGGGGCGCGTACCGGTGAGCGTCCCGTTAGCACTATTCCCGCGAACAAAAACAACATCGTGACGTATCGCGTAGCCGCGTGATGTGTCATATGACGCACTGCGTAAGCGCACCCGGAAGCACCCGAGTGCATACGATCGCGCAACGTAAGCGCCGCCAGGCGCGCCCCGAGGCGCGACCACGGGCGCGTGGTGTAAGCGCGTCGGGTCATGTGACCTGAAAATAACACTTTTCATTGGTGCAGAACAGTTTGGTTTCCAAATGATGAAGGCCCGAGTCATGTGACCTGAAAGTAACACTTTTCATTGGTCCAGGACAGTTTTGTTTTCCAAATGATGAAAGCCCCACCTTTTTTCCTTATTCTGACTTTGTCCTTTGACTGAGGAAGACCTGTTTGGAGATCTGTCACTAATCTTTTGTACTTTAAAATGGCTACAGTAGCAGCAGCAGCTGGAGCATCTGCACCACCACCACCACCACCACCAAGAGGACCACCACAACATCACATTGGTGGTCAAGAAGAAGAAGAGGAGGAGGAGGAGGAGGAGGGGAGAAGGACATTCCTGCCAGAAGACAATACCCCATGTAGGCCAAAGGAGCACATTGTATGGGAGTTTTTTCCATCCCAGAGGGCAAGAAGAAAGTGAATGCGCCAAAGGTGACTTGCCGAATCTGTGGCATGGAACTTTCAAGGGGGAACCCTAATAAGAAATATTCATTTGGCAATTACACCATGATTCGGCATATGCAGCGCAAGCATCCCAACAACTATGCTGCTGCAGAGGTGAGAGAACTGGCCAGTAACCCTCCCCAATCTTCACCCAGCACCTCCAAAAGAAAGCAACCCACTCCATCGGGACCAGAGACAAGGGAGATGATGCCAATCATACAACCACGGTTTGGTGAATTCAGGGTCACATGTATTTTTTGTGGTAAGACCATCAGCTATGGTGAGCAGAGCGTAAAGCTCATCGTCCTTGCAGGTGACAACCACAATTGCCCCCAAAAACCCTAATTTTTTCCTGATTTTCTTTTGCTCCAGTTGAGCCGTTTACAATTCCCTGTTTTTTGTTTCTCCCCATAAAAAATACAAAAAAAATATAAAACTGTTCAGAAAAGCCAAAAAAAGTAAAAAATGTTCAAAAAAACAATAAAAAAATTATATAACAACAAAAAGAATAAAAAAAACAGTTCTTTTTAGAACTACCTCCAATTTATAAAAAAATGCTACATTTTTAAAAAACTCTGTCATTCTTTTTTCCTTAGGGTACGCGCACCGGGGCGCGCACCAAAAAAAAAAAGAAAAAAATAATGAAGGAGTGAGCATGAGGGAAGGGGACAGAGAGAGTGATGTTAAGAGGAAGAGAGCTAGAGGGAGCAACACAGAGGGACTGTGTATTACATAGTAAGACAGAGAAAAGGTGTAATAGGGTGTAAGTGAGAAAAGGAAAATGAATAAGGGAGCGAAAGAAGGGATGAGAGAGGAAGAAAACTAAAGCAGAGGTACTGGGAGAATGTGAGTGGGTGTTGAAAGTAAAGGGAAGGACAGTAAAGGATGGGGAATGAGGGGTAGTGACGGAACCGGAGTAAAGGAACAACGGTGATGGAGGGTTAGAAAAGAGCAGTGACTGTAAGTAAAGACGGGTGAAAGAGGGTGGATAAAAGTGAATAAGGGTAAGACATGGGGAGTGACAGAGAGAAAAGAGAGAGAGAGTAAAGGAAGGAGTGACTGAAAGGTAGTGAGTGAAGCAGCAAAGAAAGGTAAGTGAGAGAGTGTGGGTGAGTTGTAGGGAGTGAGCATGACGAAAGAGTATTGACAGAATGAGGGGACAGAGACAGCGACGATAAGAGAGACAGTGTGAGGGAACGGAAGTGAGGAACTGTGAGAACAGACGGACTGAGAGAAGGAGTGACAGGAGTAAAGTAAATGATTAAGGGAAAGGGAATGAGTGAGGGAGCAAAGGAAGGGAACAGAGGGTAAGGGAAGTAAAGCAGGGGGACTGAAAGAAGTTGAATGTGGAAGGGGAGTTAGGGAAAGGGGAGTAAACATGGAGGATAAGAATAAGTGAGGGTAGCAGAGTAAGGAAACAGGAGTGAGGTAGGGTGAGAGAATAATAGTGACGTTAAAGCAAAGGGTGATGACAAACTACTTTTTTTTAGTCACACTTACCATATAATTAATGTAACTTTAATTAAATTTTTTTACTACACTTTGTATCTGTGAAACGGAGAAGAAAAAATAAGTTATAATTAGTAAAATATATATTTTAAATTAAAAGATACACATGAAGAGGTTAAAAATCATAAAAGTGTACTAAGAAATAAAGTAAGAGTGAAGAACACAGAAAGGGAAATAAAGTAATGTAGAAGGACAAAAAGAGGGTTTAAGAAATAGAAGGAGAGCAAATTACTAAGAGTAAGGCATATAGATTCACTGACAGAGAGGAAGAGAAGAAGAGAGAAATGAACTGAAGGTAAGAAAGATACTAAAAGAATGTGAGTTAGCAAAACTAAATCAGGAAACAGGAGTAAGTAAAAAGGCAATGACTGAGAGGGAAAGGAGTCTAATTAAGGATGCATTTAGAAGAATGAGGAATGGAAGATAACTGAGAGTAAGTGAAGGAGAGTCATAGAGTGAAGGGATGAAGGGAGAGAGGATAATATAGAAGGATTGAGGGAAAAGGAGTAATGAAGTTAGTAGACAAAGAAACTAAGGCAAGGACTGAGTGAAGTGGAGTACAATGAGTGAGGAAAGGAAAATGAGTAAGGGAGCAAAAGAAGGAAAGATTGGGGAAGAGGACTAAAGCAGTGGTACTGAGAGAAAGTGATTCGGTGATGAAAGTAAAGAGAAGAACATTGAAAGATAGGAAATGAGGGGTAGTAATGGAACCGGACTAAAAGAAATGGGGTGAAGAACGATGAGAGAGGAGCAGTGAAGTTGTTGTAAGAGAAATGATAGAAGGTAGATAAACACAAGTGAATATAACACAAGGAGAGTGAGGGACTGAGGACATAGAGGTAGTGAACGGAAAATAGAGAGAAGAGGTAAAAAAAAAGGAGCAAACAAAGATAAGCGAGGGAGAGTGGGTGAGTTATAGTGATAAACTGCAACAATACTGGTGAGTGAGTAAAGAGGAATTACTAAAAGAGCAAAGGAGGAAAAGACGTAAAAGGGAAGTAAAACAGAGAGACTGAAAGCTGAAAAGTGATGCAAGGGAGAGAGGGGATGCAGACAGTTGAAATGGAAATGAGGGGTTCTGAAAGAAGTGCAGTAAACGAATAGATGTGAAATAAACTGAGAGAAAGGCAGTGTGAGTGAGTAAAGAGAGCTGAAACAGAGAGGAAAAAGGAAAGTGAGTGTGAGACAATGGAATACAATATAAATTACACAATACAAACTATAGAATAATTTATACAACATGTTAGATAGTTTATTTTTGCTGTTCTCAGAACATATTGAATTTCACTAAAAACAGAGAGTTCAAACTATTCATCATATTACAGCGGGGAAAAAAACACAATCAAAAAGATTGTGTTTAAAAAAAACATATAAACTTACAAATCACATATGTACACTAATCTTTGATTCACTTACTTTTCCTTTAGGCCAAATAGCACATTATGAAGGTCCTTTTCGTTGGAAGGTACTCTGCTGTTCTCTAAAAATTCCATTTCATCGACTCTCTAGAAAAAAAGCTCCAAGAACATCTGAAATATGTTTTAATGTTTTCATATACTCCTTCTGTTCAGTCATGACTCTTTGCTCATTCCTTCACCTTTCCTTAAGGCCAAATAGTGTCAGATGTATCAGTATATTTTCAAATTACTTAAAACAAACTCTAAAATTACCGTTTTCCCGACATTCTGAAAGAAAGGCTCAAACAACATTTTAACAATATTTAAATATTCATAACTCCAGCTCTGGCTCTCTCATGTTGAACATTTCCTATAATACTGATATCACTTAATATGCGATCCACTTACCGTACCTTTATGAGAACTATAATTTTTATATTATCTTCATCACTTTTACTCCCAATATAATTTTAAACAGCAAACTAACTTTTATTAACTGCTCCTGTCTTCGTAGGGCAATTACCTTTACTTAAATATTGGTTCTAAAAACACTAGGTATGAATTTTTTAAGTCAAAAGGCAAACGTTGTTTGAAAGTCAAATGAGTGTCATTACAGTTAGTCCAACCTTTACAACATTTTAAATAGCATGTGTAAAGCCCTGATGTTGTTGAAGGACCGTCATGATAAATAATAGCTAAAGTTGCAACAGTTCTTCCTGAAATTGATAACTGAGAAGCCACAACATTTTTAATAGAAGTTGACAATTTACTTCCATCTGGTCTACATCGTTGGAACATTAAAATGACATATTTACCATAAGTTTGTAAAAATAATGTGGACAGCATTACAGACTTACATTGGGTACACACCATATTGTGATCAGCTGCTTTAACTAGATTATTAAAAGACACTGATTTGCAGTCTGGTAAAGTCAAATATATAAATCTTTCAGTGTCGATTCTAGTACTACTTGATAAACTACAGTTGTCGCAGTCATGCTGCCATTGATAAGAAAGGCTAAAAAGATTTTTTATATCTACACCTTCATCTTCCAATACATCAAACATATACATTAAAAATTCCTGACAATCCTGCTGAATATTCTGTGAAAATTGATTTTGACCAGAACATATGTCTAGAAGATTTCGAATTTCTGAAACACTTTCTATTTTTCCTCTATCACTGCTACATTTCTCAAACACAGAATTCAATAAACAGCAGAATGTTTCATCCCGATTTTCAACAATCTGTTCTTGTAAATTTTGAAGAAAATAAACAACATTAACCACTACATTAGCATAGCAGTTGACACCAGAACTGTTTTCAAACTGAAATCCAACAACATCTTCAACAGAATCCTTTTTCTTTCTGCTTACAATTACAGTTTCATCTAATTTTTGTCTTTTTGCTACTACCTCACTACAATTATTCTCATTTCTTCTTTTTCGGCCTATAACACGTTTTTCAAACAGAGGATATTGAGGCAAATGTGGAGCATACTCTCTTCTTAACCTATTGTATTCTTTAACACAATCTAGATCAGCACAAATCTTTGTTTCATCACACTCAATCAAGTACAATCCTGATAAAGTTCTGACTCGTGATAATGCCACATATGCCATACCCTCTTTAAACACAGAACTTCCAATGTTCACCAAAGCACTATCTACACTTAAACCTTGAGATTTATGAATTGTCACCGCATATGCCAAACAAACAGGAAACTGGTTTCGGCGAACATATAAGTCTTTCACAAGCAAAAATCTAGCTGAACAACGACAAATTTGTTCTATTTCGTCAATGCCATCAAATTTAATTTTTAAAATTTCAATTCCATCTCTATTTTTGTAATTCACAAAATCAACAACATGACCCATTGCTCCATTTACCAGACCTCTTTCAACATTTAAATTCCTTCTCAAAATGATACGACAATTTAAACACACATTCAGTCTTTTCAAAACCAGCAGTTTTAGATATACTCTTCTCTAATGAATCCAATTTTGAATTCAAATTTTCAGACAAAATAATTGTTGCTCCCATATGCTCTATTTTATCTATAGCTTCCAGTTTCACTATCTCTTCATTTTCTAACTTTAACATTTTGTTGTTGAAGATGGAACATTCTTTCAGAGTTGGCATCAAACATATCCCAGATTTGTTCTCGTTAATTTTCTTAAAAATATTCTCTGGAAGAATGTTTTCATTTGGATACAAATTTGAAATTAATCGTGCATGTAAAGCTTCTTTCCCATGCTCACTTACTTTTACGATTCTTACATCTTGTAGAATATTTTTATAATCTTCATCCTTTGCCTGTCGCATATTTTGAAGTAGTTCTGCATATTTGAAATTTAACCATGTATTAACGTTTCCAATGATTCCTAGGCACTTCCTGGTATCTTCATGCGTTACCATTTAAACACTGGTTGTCCTTTCACTGGAGTCAACTGCAGTAGATCTCCAAAAACAATAATGTGTTTTCCTCCGAATAAGACATCATAGTCTGTTCTAAGAATTTCTTGCATTCTCAAATGCACAAAAGCAAGCATTATATTTGAGACCATGTTTACCTCATCAATGATAAGAAGTTTCATTTTCTTCAGGACTCTGGAAACTTCAGAACAAGCATCTCCAGATAGCTTGTGGTATTGTAATTTGTTATCATGCTCAACTGGTAGCATCAGTAAACGATGTAAAGTAATCCCTTTAATGTTATGTGCTGCCAGCCCAGTTGGAGCGGTAACAACACAAGACAGCGGTGATTCAGTCCTTTTCTGCAGATAAATTGCAATTGCTTTAATCAGAAAACTTTTTCCAGTTTCCGCCTCTCCACTCACGTACAGTTGGACAGGCTTAAATGATATACGTGAGCACTCTTTTTTCTCATGACTGTATCCATGTTCAACCTGTTCTGTGACTTCGTCATATATCTGTTTCTGCTCAATGTTTAGTTGTTTCACCAAATCTTCTAAGTTAATTACATCCTCTTCAGTTTGTTCCATTGCTCTTTCCACCTCATCCATGGCAGTGGCAGCCTCATTTTGAATAACTGGTCCTCCTAGTGGATCCTGACTCAATGAAGTAGAACTCTGACTGTCTTGAGAACTGTCTCTCGCAATCTCTGCAGCAATTGTTGCTTCTTGCTCTATTTCTTCGTTCAACATTTACAGATAATTTGGAAAAACAGGACATTCTATGGTATCCTTGGTTGCATTAAAAGAGTCTTCGTAACAGAGAAAATCTCCAAGTAGTTCCTCTTCTCTACGCCATGGTTTAAAGAGTTGCAAAAGAGCCAAATAGTAAAATTCCCTTTTGTCTGGATTTTCGCAACTTAATTTTCGATGATTAATCAAATGACCTTTTCTCTGTTTCACTAGACATCCTTCACATCCAATGACAGCATATATTCCATTATTGATATCTTCTCTGATGTTCCTCTTATAAATACATCTTTGCAGAACTTCATAGAGACAAGCGTTCTCAAGATAAGGACTTCTATTTGGATAGTATGTATCCAACATGTTTGTCTTCAAAATATCTGTACTTTCTGGTTCTTTCTCCGCCAAATACTCTATTTCTTGTACAGATTTCAAAACTCGGTTTTGTGTTGCAGCAAGACCTAGACTCACCCAAATGATGGTTCTAGATTTGGCATATAGACTTGCTGATGACAATCGATCAGAACATTCATATGCTCCAATTTCTCGATGTGACAACATCTTCAGACTGTAACTGTATAATTTCTTGCTTAGACTCTTTTCATGTGAAATATCCTCCCACATTTCCTTCAGTTCTGTCTTTTCTTTTTTGTGATGTAAGACGTCACATATCGAGCCACAGCAATAGAGTTATCAGCAACGAATTGAATATCCATGTTAGCATTCCACATGGACAAAATCACTGGGTTGTAGTCGTTGATGTACTTGGATTCTTCGTTTCTTTTTAAATTGTATGTATTTTTGGGTGATTTCCTCGTCACAGTATGTCGTAGAGAAGACATCAAATTATTTACTTTTCCTTTAGAAATCACTGGTCGTGGAAAGCTGAAACGACATTTTGTGTAGAACTTGTCCTTGTTTTTGAATTTTCGACGACAATACTTACCACAACGATGGGATTGAAAGCGTAAAACGTGTTGCCTTAAACTATTTTCCTCGGTAGTTTTCGGAACAGAACATGTTGAATACTCTTCAATGAAACTCATCACTGTTTCATCCGAATCTGTTCCAAATTTGGGTGCATCTTTAATCCACAACAACATATGTATGTGAGGAGCACCTCTCGCTTGATACTCCTTTCTCCAAAAGAAATCCAAAACCTCTCCAAGGGGAGGATTTTTTTTTGTTGGTAATAAAAGACATCATAGCTTCAAATCTATGATTAAAATATCTGCATACATTCACTGGATCCAAAGAACACAGTTCTCCAGGTGTTTTGAATGCTATATTTTGTATATTTGCATTTGCCTCGCGTATAAATTGAAGTAAGTCGTCCAATGCATACTCGGCACAGCTAAGAGTGAGGAACCATGTAGGAGTTCCTAAGTTTCTTAGCATACATTTCAATTCCCCATGACGACGGTACCAATACTCGTTTGTACCACGCTGACATGCCATGAGATTGATTAGATGAGATTCCAAAATATTATCTTGCAGATTGACTTTCTCCATAAAGTCCCTTGCCGAAACATTTTGCAGATGTGCTCCACTTTTCAGTATATGAATTACTGCATAAGAACGCCCAGACAAGTCACTTTCATACAGTAAATGAAACAAATATGGAATACATTGACAAAACCTTGGATCTTCAGCATATAATCTTAAAGTCCGGTATTCAGATGCAGGAATTTGAAGTGCTCGATCGTCATATCGTCCACCTCGACCTGTTGGAAATAAATGTGGAAAACAACGAGCTTCCAAACTTTCTTCCCATACACTAATGGGACTTCTTTTTGCTGATTTCATTTGAAACAAGTCAATTGCATTCCCCATTACTTCTTTGGAATGCAAAGGATGAACAGTATAATGTTCATATATTTCTTCACTTCTAGACACATCAACTTTTTCAATTTGGCCAGCTGAACAATCACTGTCTTCATCTGCAGCTGTTTCCTCTGCTCCAACAAATACATGTTTGTAGTACTCATTGTTTTTGACCAAATACAACGTTGCCTTTTTGACTTTCCTAACATCCACTAAATCTTGCCAGATTTTCTTACTCTTTGTCGGAACCCCATTAACTAGAAACCAGAGGTTCCTCTTCCACTTTCTCTACACCAATTGTATCAATATTTTTCTTGAAATCTAGAGGCAAATAAACAACTCTTCCCTTAATCCTCTCTGTAAATCTGAAGGAGGCAATTTCCCTATCTTAGGCTCCATGCGAACAATTGCCTGAAAAGGATGGACACATTGAATCAAAATAGACTCATATGTATTTAAATCCATCAATTCAGGAGGAATGTCTACCAACTCAAGATTATTATGAACAGCTCTAGCAGGCATTCTGTTTTGATTTAATTTATTATAACAATATTTACAAATACGCTGATCAGAACTCAAAGCAAAAGAATTCTCCACCCACAAATAAGTTGCAAAATCCTTCCACTCATAATTATTTATCTTTTCACTTTTTACATATAAATCAACTAATCTAGTTTGATGCTTATAATGAGTTCGTCGACAACACACACAAGTAAAATTAGGCCTTTCACTTGATTTCACCTTAAACCTGGTAATTTCCTGGTCAAACTTTTCTGTACTTGAAATCTGTACATTGTCTTCCACATTACCTTGTATTACTGTGTCAATTTCTACACTGTCCTCTTTTTCACAAAAATAACAAATCCCAATTTCTTCACAAATCTTCTTCACATCTAATTCAGTTCCATGCAAAAGAGCACTATTTAACTGTTTAGGCTTAAGTGCTGGACTTTTTGCATAATACAACCTTCTCACTAATTTCCTCATTTTGTTATGATGCACTGCTAACATCCTAAAATGATGAAAAACACTCTGACAGACTTTTCTAGAAAGACAAGCCAGTGAATGCCCTTGCAAACCTGTGTTTTCTCTCACTCTGCACGGATCTAAGTCTTGCAACATCTTCATTTTCTGTTTTAGACTTTTCTTACTATATGTACGTAAGAAATTACGAAGCACATCGATTGAATCCTGTTGCACACTACAAATACTACTACACTTCCAAGTGTACACTGGACCCTTAGTACGTCTCCCTAAAACTTCATCAGCTAACACCTCTTCTGCTTCTCTAGGCACAAGTTTCTCTTTTTCAATCGGACAACCGTCTTTCACCTCATATGCTCGACCAATGGTGTCAACTGCATGCACCAAATCATTCTCCTGGAAGTAACTCTCCTCATTAAAAAATGGCTCACAACTTGAACTATGCATCCATTCTCCAGAAAAAACTTTAAAAAAATTTGTCCGATTAATTACTCTTTTGCATCTACTCTTTGATTTGAAAACATCAATTGTCTTGTTAAGTGTCCTAATTCTATTGATTACTAAAATAAATAATTTTTTCTTAACTTCAAAAGCCTGATCAACAATCTTCTCTACACTTTTCTTTTTCTTATAAAAAGCAGCTCTCTGTTTACCTTTCTTAATATTTTGTAACAAATTTAAAACCACCCTATTGCGAAACATTCGTTTACGAATGTCCCTAAATTGATTTTGCCTTCTATTCCTATACATATTATTGTCTACTGCTTTAATTCCGTTGCTGTTTTTGATTTTTTCTGCTTAGCATCTTTCCGTCTCCTCTGCCTTGAGGGCATATTTCCTTACTATTGAAATCTTGATTTCAATCTGTGGTAAACAAATACAAAAAAAAACTCATTATAGACCACTATTACCAAACAACAAAGCAATAACAATAAGCAAACGATATAAACACTATAATGCTTATACATATGACCTTATCTCTGTTTTTTAAATGTTATTCTAAAAAAATATTTCGGGCACATGAATTGGTTTTACATTATTGACAAGGATTAGATAGTATCTGCATGATTAAAAAAATATATTTGCACATTTCACAATCATATCACCTGTGTTTCCTCAGATTAGTAAGCAGATTGTACACATGAGGTAAGGCCTGTCCTGGGGAGCATAGGTGGTGAGACCGGTGTCTAAGAGTGCACTGGACTGGACTTCATGAAGCCTATCCCCCACTACACTCTTAGGCACAGCCCTCACCTTCTTTCCACCCCTGGACAGACCTCTCTTCCACTACACTCTTCAACACAGGCATCACTTCCTATGCACCCCTGGACAATCCTCACCTCATCTGCAACCCTGAATAGACCTCTACTCATCTGCACCATTAGACAGGCCTCCGTTAATCTACACCCCTGGACACGCCTCTTCTCATCTGCACCCTGTTACCATCAATTATACTCAATGTATTGAGGTCTGTCCAAGGGGCACAGATTAGATAATGCTTGTCTAAGGGTCAGAGGAGGTAAGTCCTCTCCATTGCAGTCATGGACACAGGCCTCAACTCCTTTGCACCCCTGGACTTGCCTCACCTCATCTGCACAATCCACTTCCTAATTTGAGGTAACACAGGTGACATGATTGTGAAAAATGTAAATATTTTTATGTTATCATGCACACACTATTTATTCCTTCTCAAAAATGTAAATGCCATTGATTTGCCCCAAAATCGTTTTTTGAATAACATTTTAGAAACATAACGCAGGTCCTATGTACAAGCATTCGATTTCAGTACTGAAAACTCACTATTTTACAAAATACATTTCCTCTCTCTTGCAAACATTCCTACCAAACATTACCAAAAAAATGACACAAACCAACAGCAAAGAAGCTCAGTCTGCTTCATAATCTGAGGTAACACAGGTGACATTGTAGTGTAGTTCCTATCATCCCAATAGGCTCTGCGCATTGGAATAATATCTTCAATAGTATAGACGTAGGACAGAGGTTAACTAGGTCTTCTACTGTCGATATTAGACTTAAAGTTTAGTGTTTGCCAGCTAGCTCAGAGTTCACTAGAAACTTTCTCGAATAGACAAGGAGGAGTTTAACTTCCCTGGATAGACAAGAAGGGATTTAGTTTCTGACAACCATAGAACATGACAACTTTGCTTTCCCCTAATCAAGAGTGTATCTCTAGAGTCGTGTGAAAACAAAAGACAACTTATTTTACTCAGTCAGTTCAGTGCATTCTTAGTTTCACCAGATTGTAGAGAAAAGGAAGAGACGGGCGTGTTCAATAAAAAGATGTTATTTATTGATCAGTCTCTTTTCTCATACAAGAGAAATGAATCGCTAGTATTGCAATACTTAGAGTTAAGTAAAGTGCATACAGTAATAACAGAATTATAAAATAATACTGTAAAAGCATTGATATGGTTTCTTAGCCATATGATACTTAAAATGGATAAAATAGATACATACATATATACATTGACTAATCGTACTCAACTGGTGCTTCTAACTACGCCTACCCGTACCTGACCTAAGCCTAATACGTGGCGGGAGTAGATAAGTAGCAGTTTAAGTTAAGTTTGTTTTGCCAAGGGTCTGCTTCAAGAATTCTCTACAAAGGATGATTCAGTTCAGTACCTGGGAGTTTAGAAGGCTGGAGGGCTGGTATCTCTATCTCAGGTCTTGATATTCCAGCTGCCTGCGAGGGCTGCTTGGAAGCGCCGGAGCTGGATTTCTCGGCAGGAGAAAAGGCAGCGTCTCTCTCTCAGCGCGTCAGAAAGGAGGGGCAGCGTCTGTGGGCTTCGCTGTCAGCTGGGCTCGTCGGCAAGTCTCGCTGCTCCAATCTTGTCACCACCTCGTGTGTTTGCTTAAGGCAATGTCGGTATTATTTATACCTGAAAGGTGCCGGGATTGACGTAAGGATGGACATAAATACGTCAATAAGGATGTCATACGAACTAGATCGTTCGCACATTCTTTACTGAAGTTCTCGGCTAAATCAAAACAATGGCTGTGGGGATTTCCCAGATCGTGGTAGGTTTGATTTGTTTTGAGAACACCGTATGCCTATTAAGGGGCTGGAGGAATAGTGCTTGCCTAATGAGATATTAAATCAAACCACATTGTTTTAATCACAATGGGGATGCGTATTCAATAACAACAATAGTCAAGTATTTAGTGAAAGGTGGAGCAATGCCCCGGAAGGGGGGGAAAAGGAAGTGCGTGATATTGTGAGGATACAGTGATAAGGAAGGGTTGCAGGTGACAGAATAATCAGTATTTTAAACCAACTAGTTCTAATGGTTACATACTATGTACAAGACAAAACATGGAGAACTTAAATTTTAAATCAAGACATGTCATACTCCACACAGTACAATATATGAACGGTTGGGACGTGGAGTTGATGTTTAAAAACAGATAGTTGTCGACGTTTCGACCCTCTCGAATAGGCAGGTATTGTTATATCCTTGCAACGGGGTCTTCTTCAGGACAGGGGAGTAGGGGCAGACCACCTAGTTAATATATACAAATGCTAGTATTAATTTAAGATTTCTAAATAGAGGGAATTGATTACCGTTAATTAGATTAGGAAAGCACAATGACCGATATGACTATATAAAGGGAATACATGCACGATTATAAAAAAGCATTCAATCTGTTGACCAATTGTTGACCCCCTGATTGTGGGATATCATTATTCAATTACATATCACCGTGATTGGTGGTGTATATTTCAGAAAGAGAGCGAGGGAAGTGGGTAATCCGCCACCTGGTAGTGTGTCATTGGCAAGGAAATTCCGACACGGTATACAATGGAGTATCTATCATTACCTTACTGGAGTCAGTTCAGGGGGTGTAACGGTCAGGGACACCCGGTTGATGTTCCTGGAGAGGAATGAATACACAGAATCCGACATGTTGCTGATTGACTAGACGGAGACACGATGTGCAATTATAGTACCATTACGGCGAAGGGCACTGAGGAACTTACCCCGTCAGGCTACTCACTCCGCGAGAAATGGTCGGAGGCGGATTCAATTTACTGGACAAATCGTCAGGTTGATCTGGGCAGGAATCGAAAGGAAAATAATTGTGAGGGGCGCTGCCTCTAACGCTGGAAAACTTAAACTAAACAAGTGAGCCCACAATGGCCGCACGTCAGGCTTACCGGAGGCCGAATGAATCTGGCGTCGGGTTCGCTCGAGTTCGCAATAGCGAGGCTCAGTTCCTGATTCATTATGTTACCATAGTAATGGAGTCACGTGGTAACTAGCACCCGTGTAGAGCTAGAAAACAGACTATGCTGTTACTGGTCGGTTGCCTAGAGACCACCATACTGACAATATGATATTAAGGAGAATTATAGTAACTTCAATTTGCAGGCAGGGATCTGTTAGTTCAGCAAGGACCCCGAACCATAGGATATTGCAGACATATATCTTTAAGCAACTGTTAATTGCTATTGTTACGGAGACGCTACGTGAAACCTTACAATTGCAATAACCTGATATTACATGTGGGTGACCCGGGACAGATCAACCAATTCGAGCAGTTGCTTACGGTGACAACATGGTTCAAATGCATACATATTACCACAGTTAATTTAGTAACCCGTATGTGTGACATATCAAGTGCATAGTGAGGTGGTTACGGGGGCGCCATGTCCCATTCTGGCGTACCTCTCACATGAGGGTAAAGGCCAATTGTTAACATAGTCAATGCTATAACTGGTATATATGACCTAACAGGTAACAAGGTAAGGTGGTACGAGGGGGCACCATATATCTTACTGGCGTACCTCTCACAAGAGGGTAAAGGCCAATTGTAAGAGTAGTTTAGTTTACCACAGCGACCACACAGGAAAAGGCTAGTCTATAATTCGATATGATAGCAGAATGGCGTACCTCTTACACAAGGGTAAAGGCCATGGCGTTACACATTGAATAGACTACATACTCAGGGCAAGGTGGCCAGCTGAGAAAAGGAGCTATCGTGCTCATTAAGACCTTTTTCAATAGAGTTAAAGAAAAACATCCATTTTAGTTCCCGTGTGTTTAAGATACTTGAGATATTCCCACCACGGGGTCCCAGGACAGCTCTTTCTATCACTACCCATCTGAGACTATCTGGTGGATGTGTGGCCGTGGTGAAATGTTCGACCAAGGGAGCTCCCTGTACTCCACACCTAATTCTGCTCATGTGTTGGAGAATGCGCACTTTGATTTTCTGTTGCGTTTGGCCTATGTATATCTGTTGGCACGGGCACAGTATCGCATATATAACGTTTGAAGAGTTGCAGTTAGTGTGTGCCTTTAGCAGAATTTTCAATTGACCATATTGGAATTCCTTTCCTTGGATGGTGGTCTCACAAGCTTTACAGTTGCCACACTTAGAGTGGCCGGTCACCGGAGGCAGATTCCATAGAGTAGTGATGGTCGAATCCTGTGGTGTCGGTAGGAGGGATCGTACGACAAAGTCTTTGACGCTTTTTGCTTTTTTAAAAGCGTGTAGGGGTGTCGCAGGTTGATTGATATCATCCGATATCAATTTCCAGTGGCGATTAATGATCCGTTTGATTTGGTTACTTTTGGTGTTGAATGTGGTAACACAAACGATCCTTGTTTCCTGTTGGTTCTCGTTGGTCTTTGGAGACAGTAGTTCCTCGCGGGGATAAAACCATGCTCTTTTTCTGGATTTTTTGACTAATCGTCTAGGGTACCCTCTCGACAGCAGCCGATTGGTGAGCTCCTCAGATTCCGTGAAATAATGTTCTCGGTTTGAGCAATTTCTGCGGATTCGGAGAAATTGCCCAAAGGGCAAGTTGTCCCGGAGGGCTCTAGGATGATGACTGTCGTAATATAGCAAGGAATTCCTCTCTGCTGGTTTTCGATAGAGTGTCGTCAGTAGGATTCCTGCATTCTCATAGATGGTGAGGTCTAGAAAGTTTATCGTGTGATTGTCGGATTGAATGGTAAACTTGAGAAAGTCCGATTGATGGTTCAGCCAAGTAAAAAAGGACAGTAATTCGTCTGGATTCCCATTCCAAATAATGAGGATATCGTCAATATATTGCATCCAGAGACCGAGCTGGTCTCTGAATGGATTGACTGGATTAAGTATGGTGTCCTCCTCAAATGCGGCCATGTACAAAATGGCTACATCTGGAGCAAAAAGGAGCCCCCATTGCTACTCCAGAGGTTTGAATGTAGAACTTGTTCTTAAAGATGAAAAAGTTTTTTGTCATGGCAATCCGGAGTAGGGACACAATGAACTCAGTGGGTACTTGAACCGGTGCCGGGCGTCGTTGCAAACAGCGTGTTATTACATTCAGGGCTTCTTGTTGCGGAATACATGTGTAAAGCGACACAACGTCGCATGTCGCCAATCTTTGGAGCTCTGGGTCGAAGGAAGAATTCTCCACAATATTGATCGTGTGCATAGTGTCACGTAAATAAGTGGGAGTGGATTCGGCCAACGGTTTCAGAAAGAAATCGATATATTTGCCTAGGGGCTCGAGTATGGAGCCACACCCAGACACAATCGGTCTACCCGGTGGGTTGTCCATACTTTTATGAATCTTGGGTATGGTGTAGATTGTGGCCAACCGAGGGTGTTTTTGGTTCAAAAAATTAAATTCGGATTCAGAGAGGAAACCCAGGTCCCGTCCGGCTTGAGTTATTTCAAGAATTTCTAGGGCAATCGCTTTGGATGGGTCAGCTCGCAATTGTTGATAGCTTGCTACGTCGTTCAATTGACGTAAGATTTCGGATTCATATGAGGAAACGTCTTGAACAACAATAGCTCCCCCTTTGTCCGCAGGTTTAATAACCACTTGGTCATTGTGGGCAAGTGATTGCAAGGCCGCCTTTTCACTCTTGCTAGTGTTGTACCGGATGAACGATTTGGTTTCTAGAAGTTGTTGGACATCACGCCATACTACCTCTTCAAACGCCAGAATCTTGTCTGACATGGTACTGTTGTAAGGAACAAAAGTGGACGGAGGTCTGAGGCCAGTTACCGACAATTGAGTTCTTGGTTCTGAATTCCGAAAGAAATACTTCAGTCTGATCTTCCGAAAAAACTGATAAAGTTCTGCCCGGATCGTGAAGTTGTCAGGGTTGTTTGTGAGAACGTATGATAGCCCTTTTTCCAATACTTTGGTTTCATTCTCGCTAAGAATTTGTTTGGATATGTTGACAACAGGGCTGCTGGGCAAAGGGGGTGCACCTCCTAGTAGTTTCATTTCGAACTGTCCCTCAGAGCCATTTACCATCTGTATGTTTTGTTGCGAGTTACTCGCTCTCCGTGTTGTTCCGATTGGAACTGTACCTGTTTTTGTGGTTGACCACGACCTCCATCCCAATTGCTTGCATTCGGTTGAAATCCACGTTGGTTGCCTCTTGGCCAGTTGTTGCCCTTGCCCCGGGGTGGACGCCATGACCATTGGCGTTGGCCTAAAAAAGGATTGTATTGGTGTTGTTGTTGCTGGTGTCCGTAGTCAGGGCAGTTGAAATGGTTGCTAGTGCCGGGCTTTTCCTGATCTCCTTCAGAGCTATAGGAGGAATCAGAGAATGCCTGGTAGTTCCGTCTAGCCCTATAGGTCCCTCGCCCCCGATTTGTAAAGCGGCCCTGATTGTCCTGGCGGAAGTAATCTTCCTGCAAGTACGGGTAAGTCTTTTTCTTGTCGTATAGCCTTATGTCACGGGCTAGTTTCTCTAGTTTGCGATTTGGGGTCGTTATGTCGAAATCTTTGAGTGTAGCTTCAAGATTGTTGAGGGTTTCCTTAGCGTTTGCAAAGTTCGCATCAGCTGCTATCTCCGCTTTTAGGGTCTTAATCTCAGCACTGATCAATTGGACTTGGTCGGCGGCCGTCTCCACACCCAAAACCATCCAATGACGAGAGCAATTGTTAGCAACGTGGCTGAACCCTTCTTTAAACTTCGGGACCTCTATGAAGATGGCTGGTTCGATCTTGATCTGTAGCCCCACCGGAATGATATTCTCTTTTAGATACCTTGTCAAAAGATGACCATGCCATCTGGTGTGGACAAGCTTCTTTTCCAAGCGCTCTAGACGGGTGATCTTATCTTTGAGTGTAAAGTCAATAGTTGGAATGTCGTTTGCAACAAAGAAATTGTTAGGATTTTCCAACAGTTTGTCTATATAGTCCTCAGAATATGATAAGAGTTCCCTTTCGACCATGTTGTGCTAGGTCCAACTTAATTGGACATGAAAAAACCTCTCAGAGCAGTGTCTGCTCGAAGTAGTGTACAGTTGGGGGGGTTTTACCCAGAAAGGAGTCACTGGGACCTGGGTTAATTATGTATTATGAGGAAGGGGTCCCAGTGGGATTGAGAACACAAAGTGAAACTTAATAAAGACAATAATTACGTAGACATTAAATCAAACCACATTGTTTTAATCACAATGGGGATGCGTATTCAATAACAACAATAGTCAAGTATTTAGTGAAAGGTGGAGCAATGCCCCGGAAGGGGGGGGAAAGGAAGTGTGTGATATTGTGAGGATACAGTGATAAGGAAGGGTTGCAGGTGACAGAATAATCAGTATTTTAAACCAACTAGTTCTAATGGTTACATACTATGTACAAGACAAAACATGGAGAACTTAAATTTTAAATCAAGACATGTCATACTCCACACAGTACAATATATGAACGGTTGGGACGTGGAGTTGATGTTTAAAAACAGATAGTTGTCGACGTTTCGACCCTCTCGAATAGGCAGGTATTGTTATATCCTTGCAACGGGGTCTTCTTCAGGACAGGAGAGTAGGGGCAGACCACCTAGTTAATATATACAAATGCTAGTATTAATTTAAGATTTCTAAATAGAAGGAATTGATTACCGTTAATTAGATTAGGAAAGCACAATGACCGATATGACTATATAAAGGGAATACATGCACGATTATAAAAAAGCATTCAATCTGTTGACCAATTGTTGACCCCCTGATTGTGGGATATCATTATTCAATTACATATCACCGTGATTGGTGGTGTATATTTCAGAAAGAGAGCGAGGGAAGTGGGTAATCCGCCACCTGGTAGTGTGTCATTGGCAAGGAAATTCCGACACGGTATACAATGGAGTATCTATCATTACCTTACTGGAGTCAGTTCAGGGGGTGTAACGGTCAGGGACACCCGGTTGATGTTCCTGGAGAGGAATGAATACACAGAATCCGACATGTTGCTGATTGACTAGACGGAGACACGATGTGCAATTATAGTACCATTACGGCCCTCCGCCGTAATGGTACTATAATTGCACATCGTGTCTCCGTCTAGTCAATCAGCAACATGTCGGATTCTGTGTATTCATTCCTCTCCAGGAACATCAACCGGGTGTCCCTGACCGTTACACCCCCTGAACTGACTCCAGTAAGGTAATGATAGATACTCCATTGTATACCGTGTCGGAATTTCCTTGCCAATGACACACTACCAGGTGGCGGATTACCCACTTCCCTCGCTCTCTTTCTGAAATATACACCACCAATCACGGTGATATGTAATTGAATAATGATATCCCACAATCAGGGGGTCAAAAATTGGTCAACAGATTGAATGCTTTTTTATAATCGTGCATGTATTCCCTTTATATAGTCATATCGGTCATTGTGCTTTCCTAATCTAATTAACGGTAATCAATTCCCTCTATTTAGAAATCTTAAATTAATACTAGCATTTGTATATATTAACTAGGTGGTCTGCCCCTACTCTCCTGTCCTGAAGAAGACCCCGTTGCAAGGATATAACAATACCTGCCTATTCGAGAGGGTCGAAACGTCGACAACTATCTGTTTTTAAACATCAACTCCACGTCCCAACCGTTCATATATTGTACTGTGTGGAGTATGACATGTCTTGATTTAAAATTTAAGTTCTCCATGTTTTGTCTTGTACATAGTATGTAACCATTAGAACTAGTTGGTTTAAAATACTGATTATTCTGTCACCTGCAACCCTTCCTTATCACTGTATCCTCACAATATCACGCACTTCCTTTTCCCCCCCTTTCGGGGCATTGCTCCACCTTTCACTAAATACTTGACTATTGTTGTTATTGAATACGCATCCCCATTGTGATTAAAACAATGTGGTTTGATTTAATGTCTACGTAATTATTGTCTTTATTAAGTTTCACTTTGTGTTCTCAATCCCACTGGGACCCCTTCCTCATAATACATAATTAACCCAGGTCCCAGTGACTCCTTTCTGGGTAAAACCCCCCTAACTGTACACTGCCTAATGAGATGGCATGCGCTATGACCTAATCAGATAACGGGCTTCTGTGCCGTTGTGTGGCTAATCAGATAACTGATTTCTGTGCAGTTGAATGGCTGCTAGTTAATTATTAACCAGACAAGGGTCAGAAACAGGGGGATCGATACAGTACCCATAATAAATACACCACACCCACTCCACGTAGTCTATGTCCATATTTACAAGTCTAGGCATAGTAAACATACTAGTAGTGCATGTGTATACTGAACCACCCCAAAATACAATCATTTGCATAATGAAATTTGGAAATGCGAAATACACGAAAAGATGAGTATAGTTACTATATGCACTTCAAGCAGTATAATAAATGCTAAATCTAAACGCATATTTTGAAATAAGCATGAATGAAATGCGGAAATTACACATGAAATGGCTCTTAATACAGAAGAAAAAGTCGAGACCATCTCATCACAAATTCATAATACTCGTGAACATGCTAGAGGGTAGCTAATGTGTCTTGAGTAGCTAAATATAGAAATTTTGTTCTCTAAGAATAGTCTTACTTTAAGCAGAAGATAAGTGTCCCAAAAAAATTCGTAAACATTTTGGAATGGAAGGGGAAAAAATGTCTCGCTCTCTGTAAAAACTGGTGAGAACATTTCTTTTGCTGTATTTTCAAGGTTGAAGGCCAAATACAGGGTGTATGGAACGCCGTGTGCTAGTTTGTTCAAAGTCATTCTTTCTGCTCTGGTGAAAACATCATATTGTTGAGACTTTCGAAAAAACTGTCAACTGCTTCTTGTGAAAGTTCCACTAACTCGGGTAAGTTTCGTAACATGCATTCATGAGCATGATTGCCTTCATTGATGTTTCGATCAGCATAGCTGACAGAAGGTTGTACCTGATCGATGCTGCTTTCATCTTGTACTTCACAACTCTTCAATCGTAGTGGTGAAGTCTCCACGAATGCCGTCATCAGGATTGGTAGCCGCTGGGGACAGCACAATGCATGAGCCGTTACCGGACCCAACAAAGTCTCTGCGTCCATTGGCACATCCGTCAGACAGGTGTCCAACACGCATTCTTCGCCGCATAGCAAGCACCTTAATACAGGCATAACACAACTTTGCCACATCGGTCTGAATGAAAGAAACCAAGTCATGTTCAAATCTCGTAGCCGTGCTAGTCCAAGGACTTTAGTTATGCGGTCCCGGTAGCCAATAGCTCGGATTGTTTCTTCCATTATCGCTGGTGTCTTGTCTGTGACGTGGTTTGCCATAGCGAAGTAACAGGATCAAAAATAGGATGCCTGCCACTAGTCCCAAAAGGAGAGGAAGTCCGCCAAAGATGGAATGGACAAAATCAGGAAAAATACCCAGGATGGCTTTGAATGGGGTTAAAGCTCCTGAAAACACTGTCTTAAATACACTCGCGATTCCGCTTGTATCAGAAGTATTTAAGATTTCGCTCAGTATTTCTGCGCAATGTATGGGGGAATTGGTTGATAACAGTGAATGAATCTCAGCCGTTGTCCTTGCAACTTGGAGATCATATGTTTCTTTTGATGATGATAACATGGTTGGCGTCTGTAGGAGCACTGTCTTCATTCTGCTTAAAGTATCAATTCGAATAGAAGAAATTTTCAAACTGGGCCACAACCTTGCCTCCCTGTCTCGGGCATCGTTCGGGTACAATACTCGTTCACAGCACATGACCTTCGTAGTCACGGTTATGAGATAAGGTTTTCCGGGCAGCAGACTGCAACATCTGCGATCTACAATTAGAATGTAACTCCAGTTCGAGAGTCTCCTAAAGAATGGTTCTATCTGTGTTGCAGGTGTGCCTAGCTGGTGACATGAAAGGTTATTTGAGTTCCCTTCACATGCTCCATGTAAACTAATACCCTGACACAAAAGTGTACCGCTTAGTGACCTTTCACAATTATTGCCACTAAGGAACACACTTTGTCCTTTATTACTAACACATGCGTGTGTATAGGGCAAGTTCCATGTTGACTTAATGTATCCTTTACCCAACCTTTCATACTGGCCTGCCTGTATATATTTTTGGCAGTATTGAAACTGGAAAGTTGTTATCGGAATATTTATTATCCCATGTATTATCCATTCAATGACAGGTCGTTCTGACATTGTCAATGGTAATCTCTCAAGTTTTTCAATGCTCAGAATTGTATAGTCAGCACCCTTCTGTGCCAAACTGATTTGTTTATCAGTAAGGTTAAAGATATTAAATAGTGACGTTGTGTTGATTAAACGCCAAGGCACATAGCCTGAACGCAGATTTTGTAACGTCCAGCCAAGCTGTACAATAGAACGCAATTGGGACTGACCGTGTTGTAACATCAGTAAGTCTTGCGATATTATATCGATTGCTGAAGATACAATACTGTCCAGTGAATATATTCTGGAGGACAGAGTCATTAACCCATTGTCCACAACAGAAAGTGATTTTTCCAAATTAATACGGTCAATTTCCCGTATTTTTTCTGCTGTCTCAATTTGAGTTACTTTCCAAACTTCATTGTAAGCTGCATATATAGAGGCCGCTATGAAACGTTTTTGACGCTGTTTGCGTGGTCCCATAATGAAATCACGCAAGTCAGCACCTTCTTGAAGTAAAGTTAGGTGTTGCTTAATTTCTGCCAGTGTGGATGTTTGTAGCCATTGAGGGCAGAGCTTGCCCACACTGTAAGTAGTTACTATCCCTGGATGTTGTCTTTGGGAATATCTAGGGTCTGGCCTGGTCAATTTGAACCCCTGTATTTTGTTCAGGAATCTGTCTTGACAGTTATTTGTGTCTGTGGGCCAGATCAACCATTGTTTCCAATCAGGATGTGTTCTGTTTTGGTTTAAAATATGGTTTACGTCTATCTCAGCATTATTGGGTTATTACTATTCGTTGTTGGCTTTGGAATAGACGGTTTGTTTAAGTCTTTGATTTTGGCTAAGCCAAGACAGGTAGTTTGTTGAATAGTGTAATTCAAAAATATAATTTGTTCTGGGATCATGCAGGCTCTGAACAATGATTCTATACCTTGTACTTGCCAATCTTTTGTACCCCAAACAGTTTTTGTTTCAATGTTACTGTTCCAGAAATCAAAACCAAATGTATTCATTTGCTCAAAAAATGAATCTGAATATATCAATTTTGTGTTGGTAAGCATGGTCTTCATACCTGTCTTATTTGACAATTTGAAATAAAATGTTTCTGCATTACTTGTGTTAAACCCTGAAAAGTCTGAATATTTATCGAAAAATGTTTTGGAACTACCCTTTGGTGGAGTAGCACAATGTTCCCATTGGTTATAATTTAAAACATTTCTAGGTTGTGCAGATTTATGGAGATAATGGTTACCATAGTGGTTATAGCAGAACATTTGATCATAATTAGATGAACCCTGCAAATAATCATGTTCTGTAAATTTTGCAGACATTACTAGGTCAGACATCATATCATTAATACTTTCAAAGTCCCAATCATCAGCAAATGTGCTAGGTTTTACAAAGTCACTTAACGAGATCTTAAATTGGTGTGGATACTTCAGGATTTCAACCGGGCCATAGATTTCATAATCAGTATTGTCCCATGCTACACCGCCTGGTATAGGATAGGCTGTGAAGTTCACTGAAGAAAGTTCTCTTTTCTTGACGTGTGAAGTTGTGTGTGGTTTAAGGACCAAGTTGATTTTCTGGCTTGCTGTGTCCATTTTAGCATATTTTCCCTCAATGAAATGTCCCAAGCATAGTACCATGATGAGCCAAAGTATGAGGATAAATGCACCTAATGTCACCCAAATTTCAATCCATGGAGAAGTCAGATAGGTTCTCTTTAGTTGATGAAAAAGTTCCTTTGCTTTGTCTTTAAAAGTTTTTGTTGATGGCTGTACTTCTGGTTCGCTTTGTCCTTCTGAAGAATCATCGAAGTTGATGAAGTAGCCGCATGCTGTTCTGTCAATTGTTCCAATTGCTTCTGGATTACTTTTTGCTTTTGGCTTTTACTTTGTTTCATTAGAAAACTCTGTAGTTACATCATCGTAGGTAGTTGTTTCTTGATGAAAAGCTTTGATTTGGGTTTTAAGAGGTTCAAGTTCCATTGCTTTGTTGCATAGTCCTTGTTGTTTCACTGTAGATTTTCCAAATGTGATCAGTCTTTCAGTTTGAACCTCTGTCGATATAGCAAACTTTGGTGTTCTGCTACTTCTTGGGAGTCCACTTGGCCTACTATTTGTTATCGGCCACATGATTGTGGTTTAACCAGGTCGATGGATATGACTCGGTTCTCCTTTTTACCAGCAAGGGGCGGTAGTACTACTGATCTTGTCCCGTTGATAGACAAGACAGGAACTGCTTTTCTGTAAGAAGGCCCAAATTCCTTCTTTACCGCGATCTTTTCTCTGACCAGATCCCCGACTTTTGGAATCCAGACAGGCCTTGCTGGGACAGGTGGTTTTTCTTCAGTGGTTGCTGACTGCTGTTTCAACTTTATGTTGCTCAGGTCTTTTCTTGTTTCATTTAAGTCCTGTAAAATAGCCAAGCGATCTTTGATATCAAAGCATTTTTCTTTAACCACTGAAGTCTGACTATCTAAGTCCTGGATTAACATTCTAGTCCCAAACAATAGTTCGTACGGACTGAGTCCTTACAGAGAATTTCTTGGCAGGTTATTTAGACTACGTTGGACACTTATTAAATGTTTGACCCACCCAGCTCCTGAACCTAATACCTTTGCTGTTATAGATTGCTTTATGTCACGGTTTTTTCTTTCTACGATTCTGTTTCCCTCGGGATGAAATGGACAAGAGTACCGCAATGCAATGCCCATGCTGGTCATGGCCTCCTTATAAGCCCGGGAGCTAAAAGCAGGACCCTGGTCAGAATGTAGCATGCCAATTGCGTATGTGCCGATAAAGACTCGCAAATCTTTTATAACAGTTCTGGCGTCAGCCGATCGCTGGGGCCACATCCATATGAATCTCGTGCATGAATCCACTGCGACCAAGATATATTTATAGTTGCCATCCCTTTGTAAGGGACCACAGTGGTCCAGGTAAACACAGGCTAATGGTTTATCTGAGATTAGAAGGGGCGTCTGTGCTGGTCGTTTCACTGTTGATACTTTCATTCTTTGACATATTTCACATTCTAGAACATAGTTCCTTGTTTGTCGTCGCATTTGTGGCCACCAGTATCTCTGTTTTAATAATGATACTGTGGCTGAAACGCCAGCATGTACAGAAGCAAGCCCTTCGTGTGCCGCTATGATGAGTCCTAACCTATGTTCCATGTTTGGAATTGCCCTATCCCCCACTCCAGGGATTCGAGCAAACGGAACATTATTTGCATCAGTTATGTATGAGTACTTTACTGGAAAGCCTTTCGAGAGTGTTTCTATCGCATCTTTTACTATAGCACTGACAGCCTGTAATATTTCGCTGTCTATTTTTGTTTTTGACCGAGTGATGGCAGCTACGGAAGCCGTTTGCACAGCTGCCTTCGCGGCCTCATCAGCCAATGAATTCCCTTCAACGTGAACGCCATCACGTTGATGACTCAGTGTATGTATCACGTGAGTCTTTTGTAGTTCCTTTTGCAAAAGAACTACTTGTTCCCAAAGCATTTTATGCTTGATTGTGCCACCTTTTGCATCTTTAAAACCGTTCTGAACCCAGATCTGCAAGTATTCATTGGACGCAGTAATATGAATCGCACACTATGAGTGTGGGGAATTCTCGATCGGTATTTTCAAGCGCCATCTTAAATGCTAGTAGTTCTGCTCTTTGAGCTGTGCAGTCTCCTAGTGATTGCGTTTTAGTGACCATAGGTCTGAATTTACCTTCGTGCCAGCGACCTTTAACAATCGCGCACGCAGCACTGTAAGCTTGCTTACCCCCTACTGCGGGTTGTGCTGATCCGTCTGTATATATTATACAGCCGTAATGTTCTAAAGGCAGGATTTCGGTCGGCGGAGGACATTCGAATTCATATTGGAGAAACTCTTGTGTTTTTAAGTTGGGATCAAATTCGTATGCCACGTCTGTTGCAGCAAGAGAATTAGCCCATTGTATCCATCTCGGATGGAGTGCTTTAGCATTCGGAATGCTTGCCTTCGTTACCGCCTCCAGGGCTGGTATCGGTGTCACGATGATTATTCGTTTACCTTGTGCTAGGGCTCGTTCTTTTGCTACTGCAGTCTGTACCGCGGTTAGAATTTTTTCCGTTGGGCTAAATTTCATTTCAGCTTTTGTGTACAAGTGTGATTTGTATGCTATTGGTACCTTCTCTCCCTCATTAGAGGTCAGGTATGTGAATCCGCATGTTCCTGGGATGACTCGAATCACAAGGTTGCGTGTGTTGTCACGTGTTTGTAATTTTGTTTTAACTAACATATCTGTTTGTAAAGATCTCAAAATTTCTGTGTGTTTTTGAGTCCAATTGATTCTTTTAAAATCCGGTTTTATAAGATCATAGAGAGGTTTAACTCTCTCTGCATAATTTATAATGTAAGTTCTTCCGAAATTTAGGAAACATAGAATTGATTGTAAGTTTTTTAGTGTTCTAGGTGCTTGGATTACAGCACATTTCTCTAGGAAATTGTCAGCCAGGCTTTTGCCTTCACTTGATAGTTCATATCCTAAAAACAGGACAGTTAGATGGGCAATTCTTGACTTTTTAAAGTTGAATTTGTAACCCTCTGCTGCGAACCCAAGTACTATGGTGTTCACTCTCTTCAAGTGAGTATCCAAGTCATCATCTGTTAGATAGATGTCATCGACATAAGATAATGCCTCATCATCATATATTTGTAGTAACTCTGTTACTCTTGCTGAGAATAATCCTGGGCTGTTCTTGAACCCCTGGGGCAAACGACAGAATTTTTTTTGCGCGCCATTTATTGAGAACGCGGTCAAATATCTGCTCTGTGGTGCTATATTTTGACAGAAGAATCCATTAGAGATGTCTAATGTTGTTTTGTATTTTTTGCGCACTATGTTATTCATTAGTGCAGCACTATGCGAGTTTTGTACTGCAAAGGTTTTGCAACATGAGTTAAGGTGTCTGTAGTCCAAAACAAGACGATATGAATTGTCTGGTTTGGAGACAGGAAACAAAGGATTATTCATTTGTGAGGTGCAAGTTTCAATCACCCCCTGGTATTCAAGTTGATCTAGGATCTCTTTTACCCGTTTTCTAGCTTCTTGCTTAATTGGGTACTGCCTCTGTGCAGTAGGTTGTGATTTTAACTGGATTTTGTGAGGAGGAGAGTACTCATCCCATCCCACATGGTTTTTATATAATGCAGGAGCTTGGGCTACTGCCCACTTTCTTGCAAGTGTATATTTTTTATGAATTGGAACATGATTTGAGAAGGCAGGCATAATTATTTCTTCGCCATGAGGGCACTCCCTGACAAATTCTGGTGGCCAGTCTCTTTCAGCTAGAAGGATGTCATAGCCCTTGGAGAGATTATCCCAAAAGAGACCCCTTATTTTCCTAGTCTTATCCCCCTCTATACGCAATGTTATTTCATATATTTTATGAGGTTTGCTAACTCTGGTATCTGCAGTTTCCACCTGAATGTATTCATTCGTGTCCACTGTCTCCAGATGATTCATAAGGATCTTGCGAGCTATGCTCACTTCTGCTGCGCTGTCTAGCATTGTCTGAGCCCATTCTCCGTTTTTCAGCTGTGTCCTCAGTATTCTCGGCATGGTTGATTACTTTAATACTGGCTACCTTCTTTTTTGGAAACTGTAATTTTTATTTTGATGAGCAGGTTCCTTGTCTTTGGACTTGACGTGCTCTTCCCTGTGTTCTGATCGTCCTCTCCTTTCCGATTTCTGCGAGGAAGTCTGAAAAGATTGAGAGGGACGTGTATCAATATCTTGATATCTATCAGGTTTTTTCAGATTATCCCTATTTCTAAGGTTGTATTTTTTCTCAGAGTGCTCCCTTTGGGGAGACTTGTGTCCTTGGTCCGGAGATCTTTCTCTCCGCTGAGGAGACCTTCCTCTGGACTGGAATCTTTTTTTTTTAGGAGTGGATTGTTTATTTCCATCCCAGCTCTTTTTTTGAGTGTTTAGATTATTTTTAATAAATATTTTTTCAGGTTTTTCAATTAGTTGGGGTTTCACCGGTTTTCCACCCAAACTATCTCTTCCTAGTTCTTCATAGGATTTTTCTATGATTCTGGCAATTTCAAATGGTTGGTCTGCTATATCTGTCTCTTTCAACCTCTGGCGGATCGCCACATTTGCTGCTTCTCCCTTTATATTGGCTAGTAATATTGCCGAGACCTGCTTGAAGTCTTTTAGTAATTTCATACCAAGAGTTAAAGCAGGTTCTGGACCGTATTCATCTTGAATTTGTTTTAGCACATCTGGTATTACTGACATGGATGGAACACCATGTGTTTTTGTGTAAATGGAAGCAAAGACTGTACCCCAAGTGTCACAGTCCTCCACATGTGGTGCGATTCCCATTGGAAGACATATAGTCAGAATCCGGTGTTTCTCAACCGGGGTGGTATCTGGAAATACCGCCTCTATTTGAGTGATTTTTTGTGCTAACCAGAATGGAATTTTTCCCGTTTTGTGGGTACTTTACCTAGACAGGACTGTATGTTCTGTGGTGTAATTTTATTTGTGTTCCCCTGGTGAGGGATCAGCTGTGGAATTTTAATAGCTGGTTGGACTGTTGAAGTCCGCATTACATATTGGACTAATTGTCTGTGTATTTTAATTAGTTGTTTTAGCTGTGCTAAAAGTTCTGGTGCAGACATTTCTTCAATGTCTGGATGTGGTGTGTATCCGGATAGGACCGGCCACGTTGCTCCTGGTCTACCTAGTGGACCGAGCCTGGTGATGTGATTATTATGTTTTAGGGCGCCATTAAACCAGAGCAGGTGCTCTTGGTATTTGAGTGGTATTTCCACCTCCTCGAAAGGAATGTACTCATTCGGAGGTTCCTCTATTTTGTAATAGTGGAAGTCCTTTGTTACAGCGTTTGCTGCTGGAAAGTTTATCCATGAATAGAATACCTCTGTCTGCCGATATTCGTGTGCCTCGATTACGAATATGACTGTACCACCTCTCGGTGTCAGCCCATTTTCTATAAGTTTTAAAGTTATAGATTTTCTTATGTTGACCGGGATGAGTATTGCATCCGGGTCTTGCTGCAGTAGAGTATTGTCAGCTTCTAGGAGTTCAGCTGCTATTCTAACTGTCTCCCTTTCTTCTTCTTCTAGGGCCATTTTAATGTCAAGAAGGTTATTTTATTTATTTGCAGATCAGGTTTCTATGGAAACAAAGATTAGATGCACAATATTTTGGAACAGTGTATCCTTCAACGTTGAATAAACCAAGAACCATACATAGGAGTCTCCTCCTACTAAGTTTGGCGGATTTAACCTTTCACCCACTCCAGACGTCGTTGGAGTATTATGGGGAAAAGGGTCTGTGTGAAAAAGCACGACTGAGTTACTCTAATGTCTTACGTTAGATTTATCGCCCATCCAAACACGTTGGGCGCCATGTAGTGCAGTTCCTATCATCCCAATAGGCTCTGCGCATTGGAATAATATCTTCAATAGTATAGACGTAGGACAGAGGTTAACTAGGTCTTCTACTGTCGATATTAGACTTAAAGTTTAGTGTTTGCCAGCTAGCTCAGAGTTCACTAGAAACTTTCTCGAATAGACAAGGAGGAGTTTAACTTCCCTGGATAGACAAGAAGGGATTTAGTTTCTGACAACCATAGAACATGACAACTTTGCTCTCCCCTAATCAAGAGTGTATCTCTAGAGTCGTGTGAAAACAAAAGACAACTTATTTTACTCAGTCAGTTCAGTGCATTCTTAGTTTCACCAGATTGTAGAGAAAAGGAAGAGACGGACGTGTTCAATAAAAAGATGTTATTTATTGATCAGTCTCTTTTCTCATACAAGAGAAATGAATCGCTAGTATTGCAATACTTAGAGTTAAGTAAAGTGCATACAGTAATAACAGAATTATAAAATAATACTGTAAAAGCATTGATATGGTTTCTTAGCCATATGATACTTAAAATGGATCAAATAGATACATACATATATACATTGACTAATCGTACTCAACTGGTGCTTCTAACTACGCCTACCCCAATGTACCTGACCTAAGCCTAATACGTGGCGGGAGTAGATAAGTAGCAGTTTAAGTTAAGTTTGTTTTGCCAAGGGTCTGCTTCAAGAATTCTCTACAAAGGATGATTCAGTTCAGTACCTGGGAGTTTAGAAGGCTGGAGGGCTGGTATCTCTATCTCAGGTCTTGATATTCCAGCTGCCTGCGAGGGCTGCTTGGAAGCGCCGGAGCTGGATTTCTCGGCAGGAGAAAAGGCAGCGTCTCTCTCTCAGCGCGTCAGAAAGGAGGGGCAGCGTCTGTGGGCTTCGCTGTCAGCTGGGCTCGTCGGCAAGTCTCGCTGCTCCAATCTTGTCACCACCTCGTGTGTTTGCTTAAGGCAATGTCGGTATTATTTATACCTGAAAGGTGCCGGGATTGACGTAAGGATGGACATAAATACGTCAATAAGGATGTCATACGAACTAGATCGTTCGCACATTCTTTACTGAAGTTCTCGGCTAAATCAAAACAATGGCTGTGGGGATTTCCCAGATCGTGGTAGGTTTGATTTGTTTTGAGAACACCGTATGCCTATTAGGGGGCTGGAGGAATAGTGCTTGCCTAATGAGATGGCATGCGCTATGACCTAATCAGATAACGGGCTTCTGTGCCGTTGTGTGGCTAATCAGATAACGGATTTCTGTGCAGTTGAATGGCTGCTAGTTAATTATTAACCAGACAAGGGTCAGAAACAGGGGAATCGATACAGTACCCATAATAAATACACCACAACATGATTGTGAAAAATTTAAATATTTTTATGTAATCATGCACACACTATTTATTCCTTCTCAAAAATGTAAAAGCCATTGATTTTCCCCCAAAATCGTTTTTTGAATAACATTTTAGAAACAGAACGCAGGTCCTATGTACAAGCATTCCATTTCAGTACTGAAAACTCACTATTTTACAAAATACATTTCCTCTCTCTTGCAAACATTCCTACCAAGCATTACCAAAAAAATGACACAAACCAACAGCAAAGAAGCTCTGTCTGCTTCCTAATGTGAGGTAACACAGGTGACATGATTGTGAAAGGTTCAAATATTTTTATGTAATCATGCACACACTATTTATTCCTTCTCAAAAATGTAAAAGCCATTGATTTGTCCCAAAATCGTTTTTTCAATAACATTTTAGAAACAGAGCACAGGTCCTATGTACAAGCATTCAATTTCACTACTGAACCCCATTGATTTGCCCTAAAATCGTTTTTTAAATAACATTTTAGAAACAGTGCACAGGTCCTATGTACAAGCATTCAATTTCACTACTAAAACCTCACTATTTCACAAAATACAAATCCTCTATCTTGCAAATATTGATACCATGCATTTTCAAAAAGCATCACACAAACCAACAGCAAAGAAGCTCAATGTGCTTCCTAATCTGAACTCTCTTTCTATAATGAATGAATCATAACTCACCTTTACAAATGCTTTGGGAGATTGAGAACAGTGTCAGATACACACACCAATATTTCTTTAGCAGAGCAAAAGGTATGTACTCCAGGCACTGCAACCATGAATGGCACAGAAAACCTCTAATTCTACACACATATCCCTCATGTTAATCAAATTAAAACTCTTCCCTCTCTATTTTCAAACCAACACCCTTCCCCCCCCTCAGCCCTTTCTACCTGTTACCATAGCAACTCCCTCCTCACTGAGCTCTCAGGGTTAAACGTTTATTCTACAATGTTGCAAATGAACTCAGCAAGGATGTTTGACCTCTCAATACACCAGCTTATCAGGTGCAATCTTTCTTTTAATGACTTTTTCTTAACCAATCAAATTACTTCTTTCACAGAACAGAACCATGCACCCTAACTTTCAGTTTTCAACTATCTGAATCCACCAATCATTACTTGTGATTCAACAGCACTGAAACTCCACAGTTTTATTTTGCAAACTTCTACTGTTCCAACTGCCATTTTATTCCTACACTTCATTTGACTGCACCAGAACCTCCTCTCACCATGTATTCTGTCTGGATTATTGGACATAGCTACATCCACTGGGCTCAAAGGTATGCAGCTCTCAGAAATTTTCACAACCTTGATTTACCAAATGTGCACATCAAATGGATTGGCCAAAGAGGATTGAGATGTCATCATTTGATACCATTGGTGAAAACCTTTCACCATCTGCCACACCCTGACCTTATAATTTTGCACTGTGGTGGAAATGACCTAGGCACTTTGACTGGGGTAGGTCTGGAAATGGTTTTAAAGGACACCTTTGGGCAATTGATGACACTTTTTCCACAAACTGCCTTGGTATATTCCAATATATGCCAAAGACAGAAATGGAAGTGGTCCAACCAATTTTGTCCACAATTTGAGAAAGCACAGAAACATGTGAATAAATCGGTTTCTGCTTACATGAGAGACTATGGAATGGGTTCAATATACAACAATAACTTGCGTTACAACATGCAAGATATCTACAGAGGAAATGGTGTGCACTTCTCAGATGAGGGGAATAGAATATTCCTTCTGAATTTAAGACTGTACATTGGAACCTACTTGTAGGTACCTAAATCATCAACAAAACCCAAAAGCTCTTTTCAGGGCTACCCTACCTCTGATCACTCAAAATGATTACTTTACTCTAACTTTTTTTTGGCCTATATGGTCCTCCTAAGCCCCCCTCAGAAAACCTAGGGGCTCAGGGGGTGTCTACCGTGCCCCCTTTTACCCATTTCCAACGTTGTTTGTCCTCCATCTTGTGTCTCAAATCTACCGAAACACAAGATGGAGGACTCCCGTTGCGCTGCCGGTACGCGTTACGGGGCGCTCACCGGTAAGCGCTCCCAAAATTTTTTAAAAGGTAATTTACATAAAAACCTCTGTAGAGATGTTCACCATATATAGAATAGGCCATACTACATACCAGTCCCTACCATTTTCCCAAATTTGGTGATATTCCATTCAGCCATTTAGGCTATAGCCCTGTCTAAATATCCTGAGGTAAATTACATGACAAAAACACATATGAAAGTGTTAGAAATTACAACCAATTAAAATGTTACTTACATTTTGTACTTTTATGTGCTGACATTTGATTGGTTATGTACATGAATATATATAAAAAAAGAGAGGGAAACACAGCCATTTTGACTAGTACTTCCTGAAGTACATTTGAAAAGGATTTTCACAGAAAACTTCAACTGCTTTCACAAAGGTAAGTTGTTAATTTGGAAAGGGAAGTATGTTGTGCACTTTAGGTTAATTTGGAAAAACATTTTCTTATAGTTATATACTATCCCTCTGTAATAGTTATAGATTGAGATAGGCTTCTCTGTAATAGTTATGGATTGAGTTAGGCTTCTCTGGTATAATTATGAATTTACTTAGGCTTCATCACATGCACTTTTTAATAGTTCTACTTCCTGCCTGAAATCATACACTGCCGAAAATTTACTTCACTGTTAAAAACTCAGAAATACCTGTCTGAACTTAAACCCAAAAGTACCCTAACTCAACTGATAAAGTTATTTTTTATGCAATTTACAGAAAGAAAATGGAAGAAAAACAACAATCCAATGTTATTTCTTTCGAAGTAAAGATTGAAAACAATCCAGATGAAAAAAAAGATGTCTTGGATTTCATGGATGACTCTATAGACCAACAATTAATTGACTGTTTGGAACAAATTGAATCATGCAATGATAATTATGAGGAAATTCCAGACAATATAATGTTAGAAGTTTTATTACATTTTGAAAAAGAATCAGAAGAATAAATGTATATTTATTAATCAAAAATTGTTTGAGACATTATTCATTTTTACATGTAATTCATGAAGTACTACCAAAATGATTATAATATAAAGTGAGACTTATAGTATTCTGTGCAACTTTTTTGTCTTACATAGTAAGTTTACTCATTTTCATCATCATAAGGGAGCAGGATAGACTACACATTATCCCCTAGGCCTTCTCAGGGAGTGCTTAAAGTATCTATTTCTGCTTTCCTGACAGAGTATGATATGGATTCCATATACCACAATAACTTCTGTAACAACATGCACGATATCTACAGAGGAAACGGTGTACATTAAATTTAAGACTCTGCATTGGTACCTACATGTTGATACTTAAAACACCCAAACAACACAAGAACTCTATTCAGAGCTACCCTACCTCTATGCACTTTAAATTATTATTTTACTATTTCACTGGGTTTTTCCAATGGTACGCTACCCGGTACGCTCCCCGGTGCGCGTACCGGGCGCTCCCCCCGCGAAAATCAAAAAATGATTTAATTTTTTTTGCCCCGCGGGGCCCTTTTATGGCCCCCACATCAAACCTAGGGGGTCAAGGGGGGTCTACCCTGCCCCCTTTTGGTCATTTCCCCCTTTGTTTTTGCCACCTCTTCTGTCTCGATCCTACCGAGACACAAGATGGCGGCCGCTCCGGACTGTTTGGAATGTTGACAGACACCCGAGAGCCAATCAGCTTTCCGCTCGCGAACTCGCGTAGCGCGCTGGTGCGAGCCCCGGTGCGCGTACCGAGGCGCGCCTATAGATAAATATATTTTTTTGAACCTTAATTACTCAAAATCCACTGGAGCACATATCTTGAGACATAGCAAAGGCACATCGGGCTACCAGTCCCTACAAGTTTGCCAAGTTTGGTGGAAATCCATTCAGCCGTTCGGGCTAAAAGTGAGTCCAACCGCCCTATGGAAATTAACATGGGGAAAACACGTTTTGGGACCCCCCTTTTATCTCGGCCCCCACTTGACAAATCCCCCCCCAAACTTTCAGGGAAGGAGCAGAGCGGAGCGGGCCATCTTCTTTGAGAAATTCGCGAAGATTCGTCCACCGGCGCCAAAGTTATTCCCAATAGAATGTTGCGGATTTCCTATGGAAAGCAATCCTAACTATAACTACCTACTGGCGACCGCCAGTAGGTAATATATATATATATATATATATATATATATATATATATATATATATATATATATATATATATATATATATATATGTTTTTGAAAACTCCCGCCTTTCTTTCAGCGCTCCCGTCAAGAAAAAAACGGGAAACGGACTCCGTAGCAGTTCGTGGTTCAGCAGGTCTTTATTTCAATAGCCACCACCGTCAGACGCGTTTCGGGTAACAAGTACCCTTGTTCACCCACAGAAACGCTGTCCGCTAACATTTTTATAGATATGCTGTGTGTTTTTTGTGTAAAAGTGACGTATCTCCCCCTAGTCACATGATGGTGATAGACATGGGAGAAATACTATGCACATTTAACCAAGCTAGTCTTTACAAAGCAATACGACCTAGGTTGCATGCAAAGTTGATCATTGTATAAATACATTAAGATTTTTGAGAACACAGAATGGTTCGACATGTAAAGTGCTTTGTACAGTGCTAAAATGCCAAATTTACAAATACCATTTGCCCCGAACAAAATTCATTAATAATCGGGTCATGCTAAAAAACATTCCAGCAAATATAAGAATTTGTTTAAAAGCATACTCTAAAAACCATCAATGATATATAAATACATAAATATATAATACAAAAATAGAATATATATGTATATGTATATATATATATATATATTACCTACTGGCAGTCGCCAGTAGGTAGTTATAGTTAAAACCTAGTTTCCATAAGAAATCCCCAACATTCTATTTGGAATAACTTTAGCGCCAGTGGACGAATCTTCGCGAATTTCTCCAAGAAAATGGCCTGCTCCGCTCCGCTCCTTCCCTGAAAGTTTGGGGGCGATTCGGGCAGCGGGGGCCAAGAAAAAAGGGGGTTACCAAAACGTGTTTTCCCCATACAATTTCCCGTAAGACCTTTAGCTGGGGCTGCAGCCCGACGGCTGAACGGAATTGCACCAAACTTGGCAAAAAGGTAGAGTTCTGTTCGCAGATGGGCCTTTTTATTAAATGGTGTAAATCCATTCAGAAGTTCCTGAGAAAATCAAAAGTAAAATCATAGATATATATTGGAGGTGTAAGCTCACTGTAAGCTTACTGTACTCTGTACCTTCCTGAGCACGAGCTGAATGCTATTGGCTGTCAACTGTCTGTCAACACTCTAAACCAGAAAGTGTTGGCAGCCATCTTGTGCCTCGGTAGACTGAGGCACAAAAAAGCATGGAAACAAAGGTGGAAAACACGCAAAGGGGGCAGGGTAGAAACACCCTGACCCCCTAGTAGGCCTGCTCAGGGGGTCCCATAAGGACCCCCAAGGCCCAACATTTTTTTTTATTTTTTTTTTAAAAAGCACGGGGTTCGCATAGGTACTGATAAAAAAAGGTGTATTTTTCTTTTTTTTTTACTTCTGTAATTTAATTGGTGCTCATATATAGTGCTCTGATACCTTCGCTTCGAGTCCACGCTATGTAAAATAGCAACACAATAGGAGAGCAGTATGGGACCGCCACCCCCCGGGGCTTTAATATTTGTGATGGGGGGCCTCTAAGGCCCCCTGAGCCCCGGAATCCTCCACCCCTCGGGGCTTCGTTTTAAATAATAAAACCTGTGTGGGGGGGCTCAAGCCCCCCCACGCGCCGCGGGGACCGCCTCCTCCCCGGGGCACTAATATGCAAGTAGGGGGGTTCGTGACGGACCCCCCAGCCCCGGGGACCACCACCCCCCGGGGATTCTGACATGTTGGGAGGGGGGCCGCGTGGCCCCCCTCCTGGAGCCCTTGATGGACCTGGGGACCGCCACACCCCAGGGCCGGCTCCTGCAGTGTCCCGGGGTGTCGCAGGGAGCTGCGTTGCAGAGAGGTGTAAAAAGGGGCGTGGCCTCTCTACACGGCTATGCAAGGCAGCCCCCTGGCGCATACTGGAGGTTCCTGGTGGGCTACTTTGCCCCCAGGGACCCCCAGTATTCAAGGGGAATTATTTCCCCCTCGGCAAACGCGCCAGGGGGCGCGTTTGCAGAGTGGTGCCTTAATGGTCTTTTTTGGGATCGGCAGGGTACGCTTACCCTATGCGTATCCTGGGATTTAAAAAAAATAAAATAATTTTGGGGCCTTGGGGGGCCTTGTGGGACCCCCTGAGCAGGCCTAGGGGGTCTGTAACCTCCAGTATGCGCTAGGGGGCTGCCTTGCAAAGACGTGCAAAGAGGCCATGCCCCTTTTCACAACACTCTGCAACGCAGCTCCGTGGCGCTTACTGGAGGTACCTGGTGGGCTACTTGGGCCCCAGGGACCCCCAGTATTCAAGGGGAATTACTTCCCCCTCTGCAAACGCGCCAGGGGGCACATTTGCAGAGTGGTGCAGGGAGGGGGCGGGGCTTGAGGTGAGGATTGCACCACTCTGCAAACACACCCCCTGGCGCGTTTGCACATGGGGAACTAATTCTCCTTGAATACTAGCGGTCCCCGGGGGGCAACTAGCCCACCAGGAACCTCCAGTATGCGCCAGGGGGCTGCGTTGCACAGAGGTGTAAAAAGGGGCATGGCCTCTTTACACATCTCTGCAAGGCAGCCCCCGGCACATACTGGAGGTTACTGACCCCCTAGGCCTGCTCAGGGGGTCCCACAAGGACCCCCAAGGCCCCCCAAAATCTATTTTTTAAGAAAAATCCCACGATGCGCGTAGGGTACGGAACCCTACCAATCAAAAAAAAAAACATTAAGGCACCACTCTGCAAACGCGCCCCCTGGCGTGTTTGCACAGGGGGAAATAATTCCCCTTGAATAATGGAGGTCCCTGGGGGCCAAGTAGCCCACCAGGAACCTCCAGTATGCGCCAGGGGGCTGCCTTGCAGAGAGGTGTAAAAAGGGTGTGTGGCCTCTTTACACCTCTCTGCAACGCAGCCCCCTGGTGCACACTGGAGGTTCCTGGTGGGCTAGTTGGCCCCCAGGGACCCCCAGTATGCAAGGGGAATTAGTTCCCCTACTGAAAAAGCACCAGAGGGCTGCGTTGCAGAGAGGTGTAAAAAGGGGCATTGCCTCTTTACACCTCTCGGCAACGCTGCCCCCTGGCGCACACTGGAGGTTCCTGGTGGGCTAGTTGGCCCCCAGGGACCCCCAGTATGCGAGGGGAATTACTTCCCCCTCTGCAAACGCGCCAGGGGGCTGTGTTGCAGAGAGGTATAAAAAGGGGAGTGGCCTCATTACACCTCTCTGCAATGCAGCCCCTGGCGCATACTGGAGGTTCCTGGTGGGCTAGTTGGACCCCAGGGACCTCCAGTATGCAAGGGGAATTAGTTCTCCCTCTGCAAACGCGCCAGGGGGCTGCGTTGCAGAGAGGTACAATGAGGCAACGCCCCTTTTGACACCTCTCTGCAACGCAGCCCTCTGGCGCATACTGGAGGTTGCTGGTGGGCTAGTTGGCCCCCAGGCACCCCCAGTATGCAAGGGGACTTAATCCCCCAACTTAGAACGCATTACGGGGCATGTTTGCTCAGTGGTGAAGGTAGGGGACGGGGCTTGAGGTGACAAGTGTGCAAACATGCCCTGTGGCGCGTTTTAGCTTGGGGACTATATTCCTCTTCAATCCAGATGTCCCCTAGGGGCCAACTAGTCCAACGGGTATCTTTAGTAAGTGCCACGGAGCTGCGTTGCAGAGTGTTGTAAAAAGAGGGCGTGCCCTCTGAACACCTCTCTGCAACGCAGCTCCCCGGCGCAAACTGGAGGTACTTGATGGGCTAATTGGCTCACAGATTTATTTATTTATTTATTAGAGAGTTTTGTATAGCGCGAACAAGACCCTTCGGTATCAGAGCGCCTTACATTGCATGAGGTAGCATAGACATAGTCAGGTATAGTAATAAACAGATACAGTTTTGTAAAATATAACTATACCTGGTTAAATAGCGAAGTTAAGTACAATTTGCATGAGGTAGCATAGACAAAGTCATGTATAGTAATAAACAGATACAGTTTTGTAAAATATAACTATACCTGGTTAAATAGCGAAGTTAAGTACAAATCGATACCAACTACAAGGGTTACCATAGTATAACATGGAGCTTAAAAGATTGGTATCGTCTATGGGAGGTATTTGCTCATTAGGAATATTTTCAATTCCCTCTTGAAAGACGCTGTGTTTGTTATTTTTCTAATGTTTGGTGGAAGAGAGTTCCAGATTCTGGGTGCTGCTCCTGAGAAAGCTCTATCGTAGGTTTTCTTCTTCCGGAATTTCGACCATCACCCAAAAAGGGCAACTGGTGTGTGCATAAGCTTTCTCTAAGGGCATCAGGCATACAGCTGTAGCATTATAAATGTGTACAGAATTACAACGGCTAAAACAATGTACAGTTCCACCTAAGAGAGGTGCACAAGTATTCTCATAGTTTAAATCTTCCAACCCTAGAGTTGCCAGAGTGAGTAACCAACACCAAAACCTTTGCCTACTATGGTAATCTGTGATCTCCCATGTAACAAAATGCCTATCTACAGCCGGTAGCACAACTTATTAACGATCCACCGTTAAATGCCTACTGACTGTAACATGTGCTGTTCACAACAGACATGTCAGGCCTATTGCTTTTTCATACATTTTTATAATAACAGTTGAAGCCTATAGACCTGATCACTGGCATGTCACCTCGTTAACTCAATCCTGCTGTATTGAGCATAAGCTTTCCCAGAAGGCAAAAAGTGTAGCACAGGACTCTTTTTTCAACTTAAAAATACTATTTTTCTGTCCAATAAATGTAGTATTCAAGGCAATCAACTTGTAGGCTTAGGATGTGCATCTCCACTGTTCCTTTATGGGTTCTGGAGGAGCGTGCTAGCCGAAAAAGCGCGTTGACGCCTTGTCAGAACTGGTAAGAGCAATTGCAATGCAATACAACCTCTGTAATGCTTCTTGAACCTCTTTATCTTCTTGATCATAAGATCCTGCTACAACAGCGCTGTAAGGCCAGACCTAAAAATGCACATAAAAAACCTTGGAAAGTTTCCTAAAACATTACAGTAACAAGCATGTTTGACATGAGGGAAAGTATAATAAGCCCACCAGTTGTGTGAAAATGGTTAATCACCACAAACATTAAATCTTTATTCGCCAGGCGAGCAGATCACCTGGATTTCTGCAACAATGAACGGTTGGTTTCTTTCGCTGAAATGTCGGCATACATCTTCGGGTCAGTATTTTATGTTTGGGAGCGTAGAAAATGCCCAGCTGTTTTTTTGTTTTTTTTTGTGTGTTCCAGGAAACGAATTTGATTTATTGCTCGGAGGTTGTTTTTGGAAGGGCGGCTGGTGGCAGCCAGGGAGCCTGAGAGGAGCCCAGATGACCTCGAGATTGAAGAGGAATATATTCCCCCAACCTAAAATGCACCACAGGGCGTGTTTGCACACATGTCTCCTAAGGCCCCGCCTCCTTCCTTCACTATTGAGCAAAATATTCCTCTAAAATCAGCCAAAGTACGAATTCCGATTTTCTCACCTGTTATCAGGAGAGACCTGATTGCTGCATCTCTCAGCCCACTACTGATCCTGAAAATTATTTGTAACCATACTTACAGTAACTTGAATTTCTTTCCATAGGCTAACATTGACTGGTTTCACTTGAAAATGTTTCTAAGTGTAGTGTTTTGGAACTTTAAAAAATTCCTCAAAAATCAACCGACCTACAAATTCCGATTTACTCACCAGTTATCAGGATAGACCTTAGTGCTGCATCTTTCAGCCCACTATTGATCCTGAAAAGTAATTCTAATCGTAGTTACAGTAACTTGAATTTCCTTTCATAGGCTAACATTGACATGTTTACTTGGAAATTCTTCTAAGTGTGGAGTTTTGGATCTTAAAAAAAATCCTCAAAAATCAGCCAAACTACGAATTCCGATTTACTCACCTGTTATAAGGAGAGACCTCAGTGCTGCATCTTTCAGCCCACTATTGATCCTGAAAAGTAATTCTATTTGTAGCTACAGTAACTTGAATTTCCTTTCATAGGCTAACATTGACATGTTTTACTTGGAAATTCTTCTAAGTGTGGAGTTTTGGAATTTTAAATAATTCCTCTAAAATCAGCCGAACTACGAATTCCAATTTACTCACCTGTTATCTGGAGAGACCTCAGTACTGCATCTTTCAGCCCATTATTGATCCTGAAAAGTAATTCTAATCGTAGTTAGAGTAACTTGAATTTCCTTTCATAGGATATCATTGCCTGCTATATAAAATATATATAAATAAAAAAATATAAAAAAAATAAAAATATTACAATTCCAATATTTTTATAAACATGTATTTTTCAATTTATATAAAGAATATGTAATGTAATTTAAAAAATAAAATATCTAAAAAT
This sequence comes from Lissotriton helveticus, assembly GCF_964261635.1. Classification (NCBI taxonomy): domain Eukaryota; kingdom Metazoa; phylum Chordata; class Amphibia; order Caudata; family Salamandridae; genus Lissotriton; species Lissotriton helveticus. The sequence continues at coordinate 638,890,185 of NC_136069.1, forward strand.
AAATAATTTAAAATAATGTAGTAAATCAGTATAAAGAAAATATAACAATTAATACATTTAAAAATTATCATTTACAAAACCTTTGAAATTCACTGAAAAAACCATAGGTTTCACCTACGTTATAGTTAAAAATTAGCATTTAAAAAACCTTAGAAATTCACTGAAAAAAACATAGGTTTCACACACGACATAGTTAAAAATTTGCATTTAAAAAACCTTAGAAATTCACTGAAAAAACCATAGGTTTCACACACTTTATAGGTAAAAATTAGCATTTAAAAAACCTTAGAAATTCACTGAAAAAACCATAGGTTCCACACACGTTATAGTTAAAAAGTAGCATTTAAAAAACATTTGAAATTCACTGAAAAAACCATAGGTTTCACACATGTTATAGTTAGCTGGACATTTCACTCATACAAAACCATTGAAATTCCTCCGTTATAGTTAACTATAACCCACGCACCCGCAATGAACTGTTGATGACGTCACATATTACATCACTCATGACATGGTCAGTGACATCACTCATGACATCACTGATGACATCTCATATGACATCACTGAAGATATCATCCTTGTGACAGAGTGCAAGACCTCCTCTCAGCTTAATGTAACCTTTGATACACACATTCAAAAATAGAAACGAAAATTTTCAAAAAAATGGAGATACCAATACCAGTTACAACAACCTATTCAGTAATTCCACCATCTACATTCACATTCACTCATTCAGCAACAGTTCTATATTGTCACTCATACATGTACTAACTCATCATATATACTCATACATCTATACATCCTGTTACACACCGATACTCATCCATACAGATACTCACACAAGCAAATAAACTGTCAAACATCCATTTACTTGCATATACAGCTATAACACATCACTACACTTACTTCTACAGAAACATACACATACTTACTCTCTTAAACATTCACTTATAGAAACGCATACTTATTTATACAGGAACTCTTCCAATCTGTCACTCTTACATATACTCACTTATATACATCAATACTCACATATACTAGTTTAAAGCATATGTACTTACTCATAAAGACACTATTGAGACAGTCATTCACTCACTAACACACCCATACACACACTCATCCACTAATACAGTCCTACACACATACTGTCTTCAAAACACATACAAACAGTGAGTCACTCATTCATGCATCTATGCGCTGTGTAATACTCCCCACCGAATCATACAGACACTCATACTGATACTCAAAAAATCAACTATTAACCCATATAGACACACATGTAGCTACTCACCAACCCATGCAGCCACTTACAGACAAAGTGAGACGGTGATACAGATATTTACATATTTAAACATAACTCACTAATACAAGTATTCACTAAGATACACCTAATAAGTGAGTTACACAAACATTTTTACAAAAAAAAAACATCCATTTAGATACTTATTTACCCATTTATTCTTCCATCGACCTTTAGATATACATATATAAAAAATATTTATTTTTCAGAAAGACACACATTCACTGGATGATGTCATCAGTGATGTCATCTGTGATGTGATTTGAGATGTCATCAGTGGTTTCATGAGTGATGTCACTGACCATGGCATGAGTGATGTAATATGTGACGTCATCAACAGTGAATTGCGGGTGCGCGAGTTATAGTTAACTATGACGGGGGAATTTCAATGGTGTTGTATGAGTGAAATGTCCAGCTAACTATAACATGTGTGAAACCTATGGTTTTTTCAGTGAATATATATATGTATATATATATATATATATATATATATTTTTTTTTTTTTTTCACCAAATCATCCCTCTGATCCAGCGCGCTCACGGTCAGTGCAGAAAAGGAATCGAGATCTGTATTATGTCTTTTCACCAAACAAATGATTACTCGCACTCCAGGAGATCAATTCAAAGGTTTATTTAATCCAGTACTTAACAGCCATCACCATCAAGTCCTCTCACAAACCAACGCGTTTCGACCACTCTGGTCTTGAGCACGGTTTGCGGTGATCCACTCTTTATGTCTATTTACACAGAATTACCCACACATCCATTGTGATGCATTATGGGAGATGTGGTTCTTTTCTATACAAGTGATTCTATTTACAGTGAATGTTGTTTTATATACAAGTTTTGCATGAATGTTTTCGGCAATGTTCACTTTTGTTAAGTTTACATACTCTTGAACATTTGTCACATTGTTTTTGTTATATATTCCACTCACTCCAACATCCTTAATCTTGAGGATAAAAATGGATGCACACCTTAAGGAAATTAAATAAGATGATTTATTGGGCTAAATCACGGAATACCGTCAGAATTGGAGTGAGTTTTGGGACATAGCTCACCAACGCGGTGGTTTGCACCCGGGACGAGAGGTGCGGCGCAGGGTGAACTTTGTTTGGAACTATATATATACTTTTAATGATGTTGTAACCAACGAACTAAAAATCCTCAACAAAAGAACTTTGAGTAAAAGTAACCATAAAAAGTACTCTGAAATGCGTTACTTCAATCTTATGCGCAAACTTAAGCAAGCAGACAACATCATTATAAATAAAACAGACTAAGGAGGGAACATTGTTTTATGGCCTAGACATATGTACAAGGCTGAAGCTGAGCGCAACCTTTCAGATGCCACGTGTTATACCAAAGTAACCCAACAAACCATCACCAACACCAAAGAGTTAGTACACGGATCTTTATCTCAGTGGAAGCGTGAAGGATTGCTCAGCAAAAATGAGTACAAGTTTTTGAAAAATGACCATCCCATTACTCCAGTGTTCTACCTGATTCTAAAAATCCACAAAAATGAGACTCCGGTTCCAGGACGCCCGATTATATCTGCTTAGAACAGCTTGTTAGAGGTGACCTCCAAATATGTGGATTTCTTCTTACAAAGTTTTGTGGAACAATTACCATCATATATTAAGGACACCGGCCATTTCCTTACTAGATTGAATACAGTGACTTGGAATAATAACTATTTGCTGATTGTGATGGACATTTGTTCACTATATACTAGCATCCTACACAAAGATGGTTTAACAGCTGTTAAATATTATCTTGATTCTAGAGTTATACAGTGCTACAAACACAATGTTAAGATACTCAAAATGATCGAGTTATGTTTGCACAACAATCTTTTCATATTCAATAAGGAGGTGTACCACCAGCTGCGCAGGGTGGCTATGGGGACATGTTTCTCCCCCAGCTATGCATGTTTACATGTTGGCTGGTGGGAGGAGCATGTCCTCAGACACACTCATGGGCAGCGGTTTGGGGCCCACATTGTTGAATGGTGGCGATTCATCAATGACATCTGCATAATAAGGGATGGTAATTTACAATCTGCAGAGGACTTTATGAACGCCATTAACATTAATGAGTCTAATTTACAGATCACAGCCCATATTAGTGATCAGAGGGTGCAATTTTTAGATGTGGAAATTTACATCAAGGATGACAAAAACCCACACAAAACTACACAGAAAGGCTATGGCAGGTAATTCAACCTTACATGCCCACTATGCTCACCCACATCATCTCATTAGTAGTATTCCCTGTGGGGAATTTCTTAGGATCAATAGAATATGCAGCACTGAATCGGACAGACAAATCTGCCAGACAGAGGCTTTTGATAGATTTTTACTTTGTGGCTATAAGAACAGTGATCTGGTGGCAGGACTCACGAAGGCCAATTCTAATGAAAGATCAGGGACTATGAACACTATTTCTAAGTCAGATACCACAATTTTTAATCCAGCCGATTCCAATACTATAAGACTTATAACCACTTATAGTAACCAGCAACAACTAGTAAGGAATATTATCCTTAGGAATTGGCATATTGTCAAAACAGATTTGACTCTTTCTCAGGTACTCCCTGATTCCCCCTCAATCACGTTTAGAAGGACCCCTTCTATGCGGGACAGTCTGGTGAAAACCAGCCCGGAAGTTATGAAGCCACCAACCACCTGGCTCGCCCTTAAAAATGGTTTATACAAATGCAGCAGTTGCAGGGCCTGCACATTTGGTACAAATAAAAACGAGTATACCAATGCATTTGATTCTACACCTTTCCAGATTAAGGGTCGCTACTCATGCCCCACTGACTTTGCGGTTTACATACTTGAATGTACCTGTCACCTCAAGTATGTGGGTAGCACGAAGCTCCAGGTGTTCAACCGCATCTTAAAACATTTGCGTGCTATAGTGTACACAGACCACAATTATCCAGTGGCCCATCATTTTAATCTAGTTCACAGTAACAACTTGAAAGATCTGTCATATTTTGTTATTGATGCGGTTCCTAAACGTCCAAGAGGGGGCAACAGAGAAAAACAGCTACGCCAGCTACAGTCTGAATACATCTTGACACTAGACCCTAAAATGCCAAATGGATTGAATACAGAAGATCTCCACAACTTTCTGTAACTGTATTTTCTATCATATTTCGTGCCCTCTAAGATAAACAATGTATTTATGGTTAGCAGCCACTAGGAAAACATCCTTTTTACCTGGTTTTATGGTGTATAGTTTGGATATTGGTCGTTTTTTTTTTGCTATGTATTTATACAGCTTTTTATGTATTTATTCCAGTGAGTTTTTCCGCTATCCCATATTTTTAACCACATTTTCTATTCTCAATCTTTTGCAGTTTTTAGCGAACATGTGGGTTTTTAACTGCAGTGAGGGTTTTAGAGAACTGGTTTAAATGGTGTTGTGGATACTCTATACTGGGGATTACATAACAAGCAGATCCATTTTTACTCTGATTTATGAGACACTCTTTTTTAGCATAGCAATCACTTGATAGTTTATCCTATTCACTTACGACAGTAATTTGGTTTTTATATGATTGACATTTTTTTGCTGCTAAACTTTGGCACTTTAAAGCTGGCTATATTTTGCACGTTCTGATTAGAATGGATTTATCCATTTATGTTTTTTACACTATATGTATATACAATCTTTGGAATCCTCAGACATATTGTGAACTTTCTTAGCATCCATCCAGTAATTATACAGTGGTGTCCACTGGGATCAGAAGGTTGGTTCCAACCAAGGAAATACATCTGACTAGACGTAGTCATTTGTCAATTGTGGATCTCTTATCAGAATATTTAAGAAATGTTGCCGATTTGCACATGTCCTTATGCACATGATGTTTGACCCTATGGGGGGGCATATATATCTAAATATTATTCCGATTTCAGTCAATATTTTTGCATTACTCCGAGTCATATTGAATTATTACATGTGTCACTTAGTTCACTTCTTTATGGACTTGCACTTTTCCGCCATTCCTAACTTTTATAGTATTCCATATATAAAGGAAAGTCAACATTTCGGTACAGGGTTATTTGTTTACATGACTTATATACATCTCACTCTAATATTAAGCCAATTGGCCACACTATACTGTCGTATTTTACATGAATAGTCTGTTTTAATATTGGGTTGGATTTTAGAGCTATCAATTGTATGCTAGGATTTGTCATTATTTATCTGCATAACCATATGTACTGAATCTCATTGAAAGTATGTTGTCTATGTCTACTTTATTAGTAGGAGTGGCATTATGTTAATCACTATTTAATGACACGAATGTTACAAGCACGTCATGTGATCAAGACCGGGGCGACTGGGTCGAAACGCGTCATGCTGTGGTGGTCTAATTGAAAATAAACGCACCTTATTCTACAAGCTGATGTGGTCCGTACCTGTTCCTTTCTTTGCCCCGCGTGGGCTATTGGAGTTTGCCAACAGGATTTGTTAGCATATATATATATATATATATATATATATATATATATATATATGAACAAAACATCTAGCTCCCACAAAGAAAACTCCATGGAAGAAGGCACAGGCACGAAGTGGTTCAGGATTAGGCATCAATTGAATTAATTATGTCGCCCTCAATCCCAGGCACAAGAGACGCGTTTCGGCCTGCATAGAGGCCTTTGTCAATCTAGTTTGGCACCATTATTCAAACACAATATATAGCCCTTCCCACTGGACCTCATAATGGACATAGAAAACACATTCTTGTGTAAACCATCATCACGGAGCCCAAATAATGCATGTGTGTGTGAAATATAGCTTGGAGTCTGCAGCATAACAGGTAAAACATAACGTAAAAAATATTATATAGATTTCACGAAATGTGTAAAATCAACTGATAGGGAATCCCATTGAAGCAGACAGCGTAAATAATAAACAACACGTATGCACAACATTTCGCCACAGTAGGAATTCTAAAGGCATATAAAGTCTGCAGCCAAACTCGTAATCCTGTGAAGTCTATATCGAGTATTATGATTAAAATATGCTTAAAAGTCCATGCTGCCTAACATAGCTGTTGATCCAAAGTATTAAACACCTTAGTTCACTCGAGCCGATAACATGTTCGCTCATTGCGTCCTCTGACCTCAGCTGCAAATGTTTGAAATTGTTGAAAGGGTTGCCTGCCAAGCTGCTATTATCGCTGGAGAGATCGGATGATAACAGTCTCACCTCAGGGTCACATTGTCCAACATCGAATATATTTCTTAACTCAATGTCAATACTTGAGCCTGTGCATCACACCCCTCGGGACTACCGGTCCCATAATGCCACACAATAGACGGTTACCAATAGCAGGCAAAATTAAATTAATGTTGTTTTAGCTGGGTCGGACTTGTTAATGAATAAAGCCGGGGCAGAGGCAAATGTCAGTATATCTCCATTACCTGGCAGCATGGATGTAGTTTCTGTTCAAAATATTTTATTGATATATGTATAATGATAATACATAAAGACAACACAAAAACAATTACAATAAGGCGAAAATACCTACAACAAATTAAAATAAAATTATCAAGATGTATACATAAATTGAAGTAGGTAAATAGAATAACAATTTCATATGAAAATAAAAAGGGAAGGGAAGGGAACAATATACAATTAGAGCATTAGGTAATAACAGAGCTACTATAACAATAGAAACAAGCATTTACAATGCAACGGTTTCGCCTTTGGAAAAGTTTGAGCTATTGGCATTGTAAATGACAACATTTGTATTTATGTGTTGGTTTTGAAAACAGATAAATAAATGGCATTGTCATTTACATTGCAAATAGCTTTAACATTTCCAAAGGCGAAACCGTTGCATTGTAAATGCTTGTTACTGTGTGATACTAGGAGGTTGTGGTGAGGTGGAGGGAATCAGTTTCCTACGAAGAGGTTGGTAAAAGGTGCACTCTAGTCACTCAGGTTTTATCGATTGGTGCGCAGTAGAACTAAAAAAAAGGTAATATAACAGACAACTGGATGTCATTTCAGACACCAGGTGACAGGCTTGAGATTTCATTTTACAAAGTGGTTAGTGTGTTCGTTCAATTGCTTCATCTGTAAAGACCCACGAGTACATCCCTTAGAGTGCATTAGGTACTTCTAGCAAAGCAAGGACATTAACATGGTGTCCTTGGAGACCCCGGGTTATATGTCAGCCTAGCCTGGCACAAGGCAGATAGCGCAGCCAGGCTATACTGATGGCTGCATAGTGCTACGAGTCTCATATTTTAAATGCTTACTAATCCTAAAACTTGCAGTAGTTTTGTCACTGATTCACTCTGGGTGGGGCATGTGCAGCGTTTCATCCTTGTGATGGGGTGACTACAAACATCGCTGCCCTTGCCCCGTGTGAAGCTTTCATAGGTGACCAGGTGACTCCGTGCCCTTTCCTTTCTTCCTTGTTCATGCAGTGATTTTTCAATTAGCTGGCTTGAACCTGAACTACATCTACCAGAATGCAGACGTTTGTTTAGTTAACGCCCACGGCTGATAACAAATCGCCTCAGTCACATAGGTCTTATGCAGCATTTCCGGCCAGCCCTGCCTTACATACCATAATGGAGCATCTAAGGCCTTAATGTGTAATGGAAACATCGAAACTTCAAATCCCAGGAACCGAACACATGGAGAGCGGGAGGGGGGGGGCGGGAACGAACACACGGGGAGGGGGGGGGCAGGGGCGGGAACGGGCACACGAAGAGTGGGAGGGGGGGGTCGGGAACGGGATAAATATTAAAAAATGCTGCTTACCTGATCAGCGGCCTCAGGCAACCCTTGCTTAGTCGTGACACATGACCTCGTCTCCAACTTTACCGAGAGGACACGGATGGCGGGAGGGGGCGGGAGGGGGCGGGAGAGGACACGGACGAGCTGTAGGTCGCGGCTGCGTATCCCGCGGCACTGTCGACGACTTCCGAGCTCTGAGGCTGGAGGCACCAACAAGGGTGAGCTGCATGGTGCCCCATATACTGCTGACTACGCTGCAACCGAGCGCCCTGGAGGAGTTTGGGGTACGAGGCCGGCCTGCGCTGCGTCTGCATGCAGAGTGAGAACAGCCAGATACAGCTGTAGCTTGGGCCTCTCTGCGGGACATAATCTAGGAGCACATCGCCCTACGTGACCATTGGTGGGGCTCCGGTGCTGTGGCGAGTTGTGCTTTTTGAGGCCGCAGTGACTACGTGCGACTGAGGGCTGGTGAGCACATCAGGTTATGACCAGGGGGCGCTACGACGGTGAGATGTTCATCCCCAAAGCTCATGAACATAAAGTACATTGCCAGACCCACGAACCTTGATTAGCCCTGATTCACTCTAACACTATCTAGGAGTGCGACCCTGAGGGACTGGGGCGTGCCGCGCTCTAATGCATGTCCCTGGCTGTGCTGTGCTCCAAATCTAGACGTGACTGGGGATCATGGGCAAACCCGAAAAAAATCAGCCGCGCCTTAACTTTGAATTGAGAAGGGGAGGGGGCGGGAGAGGACACGGACGGCGGGAGGGGGCGGGAGAGGACACGGACGGCGGGAGGGGGCGGGAGGGGGCGGGAGAGGACACGGACGGCGGGAGGGGGCGGGAGAGGACACGGACGGCGGGAGGGGGCGGGAGAGGACACGGACGGCGGGAAACGTGCACAGGACAGCGAGGGGGGGGGCGGAAAGGCACACGGAGGGGGCGGGAATGGACAGCGCATCTGAATTCACTTTCAGTGAAAGGGGAGGGAACGGGAAAAAACGTAACTCCGCCCAGGGAAAAAATCTCAGGAACGCCCCCGAATCTGGTCCGGCCTTGACGGACAGATCCGGCACTCAATGGCTAGCCTCCATTTATGGAGCTAGCCAATGAGAGCCGGGGGACGTTCCAGAACTCCTTATTGTCGACATAGGATTTCACCTGCGCTGAAAAGCTGCGCAGAGCGCAGCCTTCGGCAGGCGAAACCCAAAAATAGCATCAATTGAAGAAATATCTAACGTAAACTAGAAAATTATACAAGCGTTACTTAATATCTAAATATATATCAACAGGCAACCAAAACGATTGAAAAGAGATTGAATTATGAGTGATCCCCTTCATAGATAATTGAGCTGTTTTTTTGTAAAAAAGAATCCATGACCACCATGCATGAACAGATAATGAAGAATTATCTTTCCAACAATAAGTAATAGATTTTAATGCTGCTGAAATTAGAAAATGTAAAAGTTTACTTTCTAAAACATTTACATTTTTTGATAAAATAATAGACTTGCAAATCAACATTTGATAATAAATATCACCTTGAATGTTTAAAATCCTACTTATAATATCCCAAACATCTGACCAAAATTGAAAAGTTAAAGGGCATTCAAATAACATATGCTTTAAAGTACCAGATTGCAACTTACAATGCCAACAATCTGCAGAAGGAAGTAGTTTAGCATTGAATAAACGTAAAGGGGTCCATAGCCGATTAAAAAAAATATAGGAGTTAGTTTGATATAGTGATACAGGAAGCCAACCAGATATGCTATTAAGCCATATATCTTGCCATGTTTCAGTAGATAAAGAAAGTGACAGCTCATTATTCCAAAAAGATGAAAGCATATCTATATTGCTACCAAGAGAGTCTGATAACTTTTTATATAAAATAGAAACAGCATGAGCAGAAGAAATCGTTTGAATGTAAATTGACAAATGAGCAACAGCATTAGAAGGAATAGCATCTGGAAAAGAATCTAAAATTGAATTGCATAAATATTGGTATTTTGTAATATTGGATCTGGATAAACCACATCTAGATTGTAAAGTTTCAAACAAAATAAAAGCCTTATTAGTATAAACATCTTTAAGATAAAAAATACCGGCTTTAATCCATGAAGACCAAAAATTAACATGTCTATTCAATTTGATAACATTACTATACCAAAGTGAAATATCTTCAGTAGCAGTCATGGGGGAAAGAAAAATTAAGTCTAAATCATTAAACATCATTTTAGTAGATTTAATAATAGCTGGTTTATGAAAAAATTATGTAGTATTAGACATTGTTATCAAAGAAAGAAGTGGGTGAGGATTAACCAATGATTTCTCAATTAACAACCACGCAGGTGGGTTATTTAATAAAGAATGAGTAAACCAAAGTGTACTTTGTTTTAAAATACAGGCTTTATGATAAAGAAAAAAATAAGGAATACCAAAACCAGCATTACGTTTTGGAATTTTTAATAGTTTGTAACCAATACGAGGCGATTTGTTATTCCATAAAAACTTAGATAAAGTTCTATCAATATCTTTATAAAACTTCAATGGGAATTGAGTCGGAAGCGTTGCAAGGGTGTAAAAGGTTTTAGGCGCTAAAGTCATTTTTATAGAATCCAATCTACCCCACCAAGAAAGGTGTAGGTACGACCATTTAGATGTTTTTTCTTTAATATAATTTAAGAGAAATTCACAATTTAAAGTAATTGTTGATTTTATGGAAGTAGAAAATAAAATCCCAAGATACTTCAATTTGTTCTTTTGCCCAATTATACCCTTCATGGGAATCATATCTGGAGTACAATATATATTTAAAGGGAAAATTCTGTTTTGTTTGCATTTAAAGTATAACCAGAAACTGTAGAATATTTTGACATAATATTAAATAAAGATGGGAAAGAGGACACAGGGTCACTTATGAATAAAAGCACATCATCCGCATATGCAAGGAATTTAACAAGAACATCTTTAATAGCAATTCCCTTAATCGCATCACATTTTCTAATTGAAACAGGGAAAGGTTCAATACCAATTAGAAATAAAAGAGGAGAAAGGGGACAACCTTGTCTTGCACCTCTGAAAAGAGAAAATTGTTGGGAAATGTGTCCATTAATAAATAAACGAGCAGTAGGAGCAAAGTATAGAGCTGAAATCATACGCATAAAACATTCTCCAAAATTCAAAAATGCCAACGTATTAAATAAAAATTGCCAATGAATCTTATCAAAAGCTTTTTCAGCATCTAGGGCTAAAATACCTGAAGGAAGTGGTAAAGTAGAACTTTGTTCAATAACATGAAGTAAAGTTCTGGCGTTATTTGCAGAAAATCTATTTTTCATAAAAGCAGATTGATCGGGGTAAATAATAGAATCTAAAATAGGGGCTAATCTAGTAGTGAGTATTTTGGCATATAATGTACAATCTTGATTTATTAAAGATATGGGGCGATAGTTAGATACAAAAGTGGGATCTTTATCTGGCTTTGGGAGTACAATACTTAAGGCTTCCGTGAAGGAACCAGAGGTAGTACCTGTGGATCCAAAAAACTCAAAAAGTTTAAATAAAAAAGGTAACAGGTGCGATTGAAATTCTTTATAAAATTCTGCTGGTATCCCATCAGGACCAGGAGATTTTTTTAAGGGAGTTAATGGCCAATAAATGTAGTATTCAAGGCAATCAACTTGTAGGCTTAGGATGCGCATCTCCACTGTTCCTTTATGGGTTCTGGAGGAGCGTGCTAGCCGAAAAAGCGCGTTGACGCCTTGTCAGAACTGGTAAGAGCAATTGCAATGCAATACAACCTCTGTAATGCTTCTTGAACCTCTTTATCTTCTTGATCATAAGATCCTGCTACAACAGCGCTGTAAGGCCAGACCTAAAAATGCACATAAAAATGCACATAAAAAACCTTGGAAAAGTTTCCTAAAACATTACAGTAACAAGCATGTTTGACATGAGGGAAAGTATAATAAGCCCACCAGTTGTGTGAAAATGGTTAATCACCACAAACATTAAATCTTTATTCGCCAGGCGAGCAGATCACCTGGATTTCTGCAACAATGAACGGTTGGTTTCTTTCGCTGAAATGTCGGCATACATCTTCGGGTCAGTATTTTATGTTTGGGAGCGTAGAAAATGCCCAGCTGTGTTTTTTTTTTTTTTTGTGTGTTCCAGGAAACGAATTTGATTTATTGCTCGGAGGTTGTTTTTAGAAGGGCGGCTGGTGGCAGCCAGGGAGCCTGAGAGGAGCCCAGATGACCTCGAGATTGAAGAGGAATATATTCCCCCAACCTAAAATGCACCACAGGGCGTGTTTGCACACATGTCTCCTAAGGCCCCGCCTCCTTCCTTCACTATTGAGCAAAATATTCCTCTAAAATCAGCCAAAGTACGAATTCCGATTTTCTCACCTGTTATCAGGAGAGACCTGATTGCTGCATCTCTCAGCCCACTACTGATCCTGAAAATTATTTGTAACCATACTTACAGTAACTTGAATTTCTTTCCATAGGCTAACATTGACTGGTTTCACTTGAAAATGTTTCTAAGTGTAGTGTTTTGGAACTTTAAAAAATTCCTCAAAAATCAACCGACCTACAAATTCCGATTTACTCACCAGTTATCAGGATAGACCTTAGTGCTGCATCTTTCAGCCCACTATTGATCCTGAAAAGTAATTCTAATCGTAGTTACAGTAACTTGAATTTCCTTTCATAGGCTAACATTGACATGTTTACTTGGAAATTCTTCTAAGTGTGGAGTTTTGGATCTTAAAAAAAATCCTCAAAAATCAGCCAAACTACGAATTCCGATTTACTCACCTGTTATAAGGAGAGACCTCAGTGCTGCATCTTTCAGCCCACTATTGATCCTGAAAAGTAATTCTATTTGTAGCTACAGTAACTTGAATTTCCTTTCATAGGCTAACATTGACATGTTTTACTTGGAAATTCTTCTAAGTGTGGAGTTTTGGAATTTTAAATAATTCCTCTAAAATCAGCCGAACTACGAATTCCAATTTACTCACCTGTTATCTGGAGAGACCTCAGTGCTGCATCTTTCAGCCCATTATTGATCCTGAAAAGTAATTCTAATCGTAGTTAGAGTAACTTGAATTTCCTTTCATAGGATACCATTGCCTGCTATATAAAATATATATAAATTAAAAAATATAAAAAAAATAAAAATATTACAATTCCAATATTTTTATAAACATGTATTTTTCAATTTATATAAAGAATATGTAATGTAATTTAAAAAATAAAATATCTAAAAATAAATAATTTAAAATAATGTAGTAAATCAGTATAAAGAAAATATAACAATTAATACATTTAAAAATTATCATTTACAAAACCTTTGAAATTCACTGAAAAAACCATAGGTTTCACCTACGTTATAGTTAAAAATTAGCATTTAAAAAACCTTAGAAATTCACTGAAAAAAACATAGGTTTCACACATGACATAGTTAAAAATTTGCATTTAAAAAACCTTAGAAATTCACTGAAAAAACCATAGGTTTCACACACTTTATAGGTAAAAATTAGCATTTAAAAAACCTTAGAAATTCACTGAAAAAACCATAGGTTCCACACACGTTATAGTTAAAAAGTAGCATTTAAAAAACATTTGAAATTCACTGAAAAAACCATAGGTTTCACACATGTTATAGTTAGCTGGACATTTCACTCATACAAAACCATTGAAATTCCTCCGTTATAGTTAACTATAACCCACGCACCCGCAATGAACTGTTGATGACGTCACATATTACATCACTCATGACATGGTCAGTGACATCACTCATGACATCACTGATGACATCTCACATGACATCACTGAAGATATCATCCTTGTGACAGAGTGCAAGACCTCCTCTCAGCTTAATGTAACCTTTGATACACACATTCAAAAATAGAAACGAAAATTTTCAAAAAAATGGAGATACCAATACCAGTTACAACAACCTATTCAGTAATTCCACCATCTACATTCACATTCACTCATTCAGCAACAGTTCTATATTGTCACTCATACATGTACTAACTCATCATATATACTCATACATCTATACATCCTGTTACACACCGATACTCATCCATACAGATACTCACACAAGCATATAAACTGTCAAACATCCATTTACTTGCATATACAGCTACAACACATCACTACACTTACTTCTACAGAAACATACACATACTTACTCTCTTAAACATTCACTTATAGAAACGCATACTTATTTATACAGGAACTCTTCCAATCTGTCACTCTTACATATACTCACTTATATACATCAATACTCACATATACTAGTTTAAAGCATATGTACTTACTCATAAAGACACTATTGAGACAGTCATTCACTCACTAACACACCCATACACACACTCATCCACTAATACAGTCCTACACACATACTGTCTTCAAAACACATACAAACAGTGAGTCACTCATTCATGCATCTATGCGCTGTGTAATACTCCCCACCGAATCATACAGACACTCATACTGATACTCAAAAAATCAACTATTAACCCATATAGACACACATGTAGCTACTCACCAACCCATGCAGCCACTTACAGACAAAGTGAGACGGTGATACAGATATTTACATATTTAAACATAACTCACTAATACAAGTATTCACTAAGATACACCTAATAAGTGAGTTACACAAACATTTTTACAAAAAAAAACCATCCATTTAGATACTTATTTACCCATTTATTCTTCCATCGACCTTTAGATATACATATATAAAAAATATTTATTTTTCAGAAAGACACACATTCACTGGATGATGTCATCAGTGATGTCATCTGTGATGTGATTTGAGATGTCATCAGTGGTGTCATGAGTGATGTCACTGACCATGGCATGAGTGATGTAATATGTGACGTCATCAACAGTGCATTGCGGGTGCGCGAGTTATAGTTAACTATGACGGGGGAATTTCAATGGTGTTGTATGAGTGAAATGTCCAGCTAACTATAACATGTGTGAAACCTATGGTTTTTTCAGTGAATATATATATATATATATATATATATATATATATATATATATATATATATATATATATATATATATATATATATATATATTATTTTTTTTTTTTCACCAAATCATCCCTCTGATCCAGCGCGCTCACGGTCAGTGCAGAAAAGGAATCGAGATCTGTATTATGTCTTTTCACCAAACAAATGATTACTCGCACTCCAGGAGATCAATTCAAAGGTTTATTTAATCCAGTACTTAACAGCCATCACCATCAAGTCCTCTCACAAACCAACGCGTTTCGACCACTCTGGTCTTGAGCACGGTTTGCGGTGATCCACTCTTTATGTCTATTTACACAGAATTACCCACACATCCATTGTGATGCATTATGGGAGATGTGGTTCTTTTCTATACAAGTGATTCTATTTACAGTGAATGTTGTTTTATATACAAGTTTTGCATGAATGTTTTCGGCAATGTTCACTTTTGTTAAGTTTACATACTCTTGAACATTTGTCACATTGTTTTTGTTATATATTCCACTCACTCCAACATCCTTAATCTTGAGGATAAAAATGGATGCACACCTTAAGGAAATTAAATAAGATGATTTATTGGGCTAAATCACGGAATACCGTCAGAATTGGAGTGAGTTTTGGGACATAGCTCACCAACACGGTGGTTTGCACCCGGGACGAGAGGTGCGGCGCAGGGTGAACTTTGTTTGGAACTATATATATACTTTTAATGATGTTGTAACCAACGAACTAAAAATCCTCAACAAAAGAACTTTGAGTAAAAGTAACCATAAAAAGTACTCTGAAATGCGTTACTTCAATCTTATGCGCAAACTTAAGCAAGCAGACAACATCATTATAAATAAAACAGACTAAGGAGGGAACATTGTTTTATGGCCTAGACATATGTACAAGGCTGAAGCTGAGCGCAACCTTTCAGATGCCACGTGTTATACCAAAGTAACCCAACAAACCATCACCAACACCAAAGAGTTAGTACACGGATCTTTATCTCAGTGGAAGCGTGAAGGATTGCTCAGCAAAAATGAGTACAAGTTTTTGAAAAATGACCATCCCATTACTCCAGTGTTCTACCTGATTCTAAAAATCCACAAAAATGAGACTCCGGTTCCAGGACGCCCGATTATATCTGCTTAGAACAGCTTGTTAGAGGTGACCTCCAAATATGTGGATTTCTTCTTACAAAGTTTTGTGGAACAATTACCATCATATATTAAGGACACCGGTCATTTCCTTACTAGATTGAATACAGTGACTTGGAATAATAACTATTTGCTGATTGTGATGGACATTTGTTCACTATATACTAGCATCCTACACAAAGATGGTTTAACAGCTGTTAAATATTATCTTGATTCTAGAGTTATACAGTGCTACAAACACAATGTTAAGATACTCAAAATGATCGAGTTATGTTTGCACAACAATCTTTTCATATTCAATAAGGAGGTGTACCACCAGCTGCGCAGGGTGGCTATGGGGACATGTTTCTCCCCCAGCTATGCATGTTTACATGTTGGCTGGTGGGAGGAGCATGTCCTCAGACACACTCATGGGCAGCGGTTTGGGGCCCACATTGTTGAATGGTGGCGATTCATCAATGACATCTGCATAAAAAGGGATGGTAATTTACAATCTGCAGAGGACTTTATGAACGCCATTAACATTAATGAGTCTAATTTACAGATCACAGCCCATATTAGTGATCAGAGGGTGCAATTTTTAGATGTGGAAATTTACATCAAGGATGACAAAAACCACACAAAACTACACAGAAAGGCTATGGCAGGTAATTCAACCTTACATGCCCACTATGCTCACCCACATCATCTCATTAGTAGTATTCCCTATGGGGAATTTCTTAGGATCAATAGAATATGCAGCACTGAATCGGACAGACAAATCTGCCAGACAGAGGCTTTTGATAGATTTTTACTTTGTGGCTATAAGAACAGTGATCTGGTGGCAGGACTCAAGAAGGCCAATTCTAATGAAAGATCAGGGACTATGAACACTATTTCTAAGTCAGATACCACAATTTTTAATCCAGCCGATTCCAATACTATAAGACTTATAACCACTTATAGTAACCAGCAACAACAAGTAAGGAATATTATCCTTAGGAATTGGCATATTGTCAAAACAGATTTGACTCTTTCTCAGGTACTCCCTGATTCCCCCTCAATCACGTTTAGAAGGACCCCTTCTATGCGGGACAGTCTGGTGAAAACCAGCCCGGAAGTTATGAAGCCACCAACCACCTGGCTCTCCCTTAAAAATGGTTTATACAAATGCAGCAGTTGCAGGTCCTGCACATTTGGTACAAATAAAAACGAGTATACCAATGCATTTGATTCTACACCTTTCTAGATTAAGGGTCGCTACTCATGCCCCACTGACTTTGCGGTTTACATACTTGAATGTACCTGTCACCTCAAGTATGTGGGTAGCACGAAGCTCCAGGTGTTCAACCGCATCTTAAAACATTTGCGTGCTATAGTGAACACAGACCACAATTATCCAGTGGCCCATCATTTTAATCTAGTTCACAGTAACAACTTGAAAGATCTGTCATATTTTGTTATTGATGCGGTTCCTAAACGTCCAAGAGGGGGCAACAGAGAAAAACAGCTACGCCAGCTACAGTCTGAATACATCTTGACACTAGACCCTAAAATGCCAAATGGATTGAATACAGAAGATCTCCACAACTTTCTGTAACTGTATTTTCTATCATATTTCGTGCCCTCTAAGATAAACAATGTATTTATGGTTAGCAGCCACTAGGAAAACATCCTTTTTACCTGGTTTTATGGTGTATAGTTTGGATATTGGTCGTTTTTTTTTTGCTATGTATTTATACAGCTTTTTATGTATTTATTCCAGTGAGTTTTTCCGCTATCCCATATTTTTAACCACATTTTCTATTCTCAATCTTTTGCAGTTTTTAGCGAACATGTGGGTTTTTAACTGCAGTGAGGGTTTTAGAGAACTGGTTTAAATGGTGTTGTGGATACTCTATACTGGGGATTACATAACAAGCAGATCCATTTTTACTCTGATTTATGAGACACTCTTTTTTAGCATAGCAATCACTTGATAGTTTATCCTATTCACTTACGACAGGAATTTGGTTTTTATATGATTGAAATTTTTTTGCTGCTAAACTTTGGCACTTTAAAGCTGGCTATATTTTGCACGTTCTGATTAGAATGGATTTATCCATTTATGTTTTTTACACTATATGTATATACAATCTTTGGAATCCTCAGACATATTGTGAACTTTCTTAGCATCCATCCAGTAATTATACAGTGGTGTCCACTGGGATCAGAAGGTTGGTTCCAACCAAGGAAATACATCTGACTAGACGTAGTCATTTGTCAATTGTGGATCTCTTATCAGAATATATAAGAAATGTTGCCGATTTGCACATGTCCTTATGCACATGATGTTTGACCCTATGGGGGGGCATATATATCTAAATATTATTCCGATTTCAGTCAATATTTTTGCATTACTCCGAGTCATATTGAATTATTACATGTGTCACTTAGTTCACTTCTTTATGGACTTGCACTTTTCCGCCATTCCTAACTTTTATAGTATTCCATATATAAAGGAAAGTCAACATTTCGGTACAGGGTTATTTGTTTACATGACTTATATACATCTCACTCTAATATTAAGCCAATTGGCCACACTATACTGTCGTATTTTACATGAATAGTCTGTTTTAATATTGGGTTGGATTTTAGAGCTATCAATTGTATGCTAGGATTTGTCATTATTTATCTGCATAACCATATGTACTGAATCTCATTGAAAGTATGTTGTCTATGTCTACTTTATTAGTAGGAGTGGCATTATGTTAATCACTATTTAATGACACGAATGTTACAAGCACGTCATGTGATCAAGACCGGGGCGACTGGGTCGAAACGCGTCATGCTGTGGTGGTCTAATTGAAAATAAACGCACCTTATTCTACAAGCTGATGTGGTCCGTACCTGTTCCTTTCTTTGCCCCGCGTGGGCTATTGGAGTTTGCCAACAGGATTTGTTAGCATATATATATATATATATATATATATATATATATATATATATATATATATATATATGAACAAAACATCTAGCTCCCACAAAGAAAACTCCATGGAAGAAGGCACAGGCACGAAGTGGTTCAGGATTAGGCATCAATTGAATTAATTATGTCGCCCTCAATCCCAGGCACAAGAGACGCGTTTCGGCCTGCATAGAGGCCTTTGTCAATCTAGTTTGGCACCATTATTCAAACACAATATATAGCCCTTCCCACTGGACCTCATAATGGACATAGAAAACACATTCTTGTGTAAACCATCATCACGGAGCCCAAATAATGCATGTGTGTGTGAAATATAGCTTGGAGTCTGCAGCATAACAGGTAAAACATAACGTAAAAAATATTATATAGATTTCACGAAATGTGTAAAATCAACTGATAGGGAATCCCATTGAAGCAGACAGCGTAAATAATAAACAACACGTATGCACAACATTTCGCCACAGTAGGAATTCTAAAGGCATATAAAGTCTGCAGCCAAACTCGTAATCCTGTGAAGTCTATATCGAGTATTATGATTAAAATATGCTTAAAAGTCCATGCTGCCTAACATAGCTGTTGATCCAAAGTATTAAACACCTTAGTTCACTCGAGCCGATAACATGTTCGCTCATTGCGTCCTCTGACCTCAGCTGCAAATGTTTGAAATTGTTGAAAGGGTTGCCTGCCAAGCTGCTATTATCGCTGGAGAGATCGGATGATAACAGTCTCACCTCAGGGTCACATTGTCCAACATCGAATATATTTCTTAACTCAATGTCAATACTTGAGCCTGTGCATCACACCCCTCGGGACTACCGGTCCCATAATGCCACACAATAGACGGTTACCAATAGCAGGCAAAATTAAATTAATGTTGTTTTAGCTGGGTCGGACTTGTTAATGAATAAAGCCGGGGCAGAGGCAAATGTCAGTATATCTCCATTACCTGGCAGCATGGATGTAGTTTCTGTTCAAAATATTTTATTGATATATGTATAATGATAATACATAAAGACAACACAAAAACAATTACAATAAGGCGAAAATACCTACAACAAATTAAAATAAAATTATCAAGATGTATACATAAATTGAAGTAGGTAAATAGAATAACAATTTCATATGAAAATAAAAAGGGAAGGGAAGGGAACAATATACAATTAGAGCATTAGGTAATAACAGAGCTACTATAACAATAGAAACAAGCATTTACAATGCAACGGTTTCGCCTTTGGAAAAGTTTGAGCTATTGGCATTGTAAATGACAACATTTGTATTTATGTGTTGGTTTTGAAAACAGATAAATAAATGGCATTGTCATTTACATTGCAAATAGCTTTAACATTTCCAAAGGCGAAACCGTTGCATTGTAAATGCTTGTTACTGTGTGATACTAGGAGGTTGTGGTGAGGTGGAGGGAATCAGTTTCCTACGAAGAGGTTGGTAAAAGGTGCACTCTAGTCACTCAGGTTTTATCGATTGGTGCGCAGTAGAACTAAAAAAAAGGTAATATAACAGACAACTGGATGTCATTTCAGACACCAGGTGACAGGCTTGAGATTTCATTTTACAAAGTGGTTAGTGTGTTCGTTCAATTGCTTCATCTGTAAAGACCCACGAGTACATCCCTTAGAGTGCATTAGGTACTTCTAGCAAAGCAAGGACATTAACATGGTGTCCTTGGAGACCCCGGGTTATATGTCAGCCTAGCCTGGCACAAGGCAGATAGCGCAGCCAGGCTATACTGATGGCTGCATAGTGCTACGAGTCTCATATTTTAAATGCTTACTAATCCTAAAACTTGCAGTAGTTTTGTCACTGATTCACTCTGGGTGGGGCATGTGCAGCGTTTCATCCTTGTGATGGGGTGACTACAAACATCGCTGCCCTTGCCCCGTGTGAAGCTTTCATAGGTGACCAGGTGACTCCGTGCCCTTTCCTTTCTTCCTTGTTCATGCAGTGATTGTTCAATTAGCTGGCTTGAACCTGAACTACATCTACCAGAATGCAGACGTTTGTTTAGTTAACGCCCACGGCTGATAACAAATCGCCTCAGTCACATAGGTCTTATGCAGCATTTCCGGCCAGCCCTGCCTTACATACCATAATGGAGCATCTAAGGCCTTAATGTGTAATGGAAACATCAAAACTTCAAATCCCAGGGAACGAACACATGGAGAGCGGGAGGGGGGGGGGGCGGGAACGAACACACGGGGAGGGGGGGCAGGGGCGGGAACGGGCACACGAAGAGTGGGAGGGGGGGGTCAGGAACGGGATAAATATTAAAAAATGCTGCTTACCTGATCAGCGGCCTCAGGCAACCCTTGCTTAGTCGTGACACATGACCTCGTCTCCAACTTTACCGAGAGGACACGGACGGCGGGAGGGGGCGGGAGGGGGCGGGAGAGGACACGGACGAGCTGTAGGTCGCGGCTGCGTATCCCGCGGCACTGTCGACGACTTCCGAGCTCTGAGGCTGGAGGCACCAACAAGGGTGAGCTGCATGGTGCCCCATATACTGCTGACTACGCTGCAACCGAGCGCCCTGGAGGAGTTTGGGGTACGAGGCCGGCCTGCGCTGCGTCTGCATGCAGAGTGAGAACAGCCAGATACAGCTGTAGCTTGGGCCTCTCTGCGGGACATAATCTAGGAGCACATCGCCCTACGTGACCATTGGTGGGGCTCCGGTGCTGTGGCGAGTTGTGCTTTTTGAGGCCGCAGTGACTACGTGCGACTGAGGGCTGGTGAGCACATCAGGTTATGACCAGGGGGCGCTACGACGGTGAGATGTTCATCCCCAAAGCTCATGAACATAAAGTACATTGCCAGACCCACGAACCTTGATTAGCCCTGATTCACTCTAACACTATCTAGGAGTGCGACCCTGAGGGACTGGGGCGTGCCGCGCTCTAATGCATGTCCCTGGCTGTGCTGTGCTCCAAATCTAGACGTGACTGGGGATCATGGGCAAACCCGAAAAAAATCAGCCGCGCCTTAACTTTGAATTGAGAAGGGGAGGGGGCGGGAGAGAACACGGACGGCGGGAGGGGGCGGGAGAGGACACGGACGGCGGGAGGGAGCGGGAGGGGGCGGGAGAGGAAACGGACGGTGGAAGGGGGCGGGAGAGGACACGGACGGCGGGAGGGGGCGGGAGAGGACACGAACGGCGGGAAACGTGCACAGGACAGCGAGGGGGGGGGCGGAAAGGCACACGGAGGGGGCGGGAATGGACAGCGCATCTGAATTCACTTTCAGTGAAAGGGGAGGGAACGGGAAAAAACGTAACTCCGCCCAGGGAAAAAATCTCAGGAACGCCCCCGAATCTGGTCCGGCCTTGACGGACAGATCCGGCACTCAATGGCTAGCCTCCATTTATGGAGCTAGCCAATGAGAGCCGGGGGACGTTCCAGAACTCCTTATTGTCGACATAGGATTTCACCTGCGCTGAAAAGCTGCGCAGAGCGCAGCCTTCGGCAGGCGAAACCCAAAAATAGCATCAATTGAAGAAATATATAACGTAAACTAGAAAATTATACAAGCGTTACTTAATATCTAAATATATATCAACAGGCAACCAAAACGATTGAAAAGAGATTGAATTATGAGTGATCCCCTTCATAGATAATTGAGCTGTTTTTTTGTAAAAAAGAATCCATGACCACCATGCATGAACAGATAATGAAGAATTATCTTTCCAACAATAAGTAATAGATTTTAATGCTGCTGAAATTAGAAAATGTAAAAGTTTACTTTCTAAAACATTTACATTTTTTGATAAAATAATAGACTTGCAAATCAACATTTGATAATAAATATCACCTTGAATGTTTAAAATCCTACTTATAATATCCCAAACATCTGACCAAAATTGAAAAGTTAAAGGGCATTCAAATAACATATGCTTTAAATTACCAGATTGCAACTTACAATGCCAACAATCTGCAGAAGGAAGTAGTTTAGCATTGAATAAACGTAAAGGGGTCCATAGCCGATTAAAAAAAATATAGGAGTTAGTTTGATATAGTGATACAGGAAGCCAACCAGATATGCTATTAAGCCATATATCTTGCCATGTTTCAGTAGATAAAGAAAGTGACAGCTCATTATTCCAAAAAGATGAAAGCATATCTATATTGCTACCAAGAGAGTCTGATAACTTTTTATATAAAATAGAAACAGCATGAGCAGAAGAAATCGTTTGAATTAAATTGACAAATGAGCAACAGCATTAGAAGGAATAGCATCTGGAAAAGAATCTAAAATTGAATTGCATAAATATTGGTATTTTGTAATATTGGATCTGGATAAACCACATCTAGATTGTAAAGTTTCAAACAAAATAAAAGCCTTATTAGTATAAACATCTTTAAGATAAAAAATACCGGCTTTAATCCATGAAGACCAAAAATTAACATGTCTATTCAATTTGATAACATTACTATACCAAAGTGAAATATCTTCAGTAGCAGTCACGGGGGAAAGAAAAATTAAGTCTAAATCATTAAACATCATTTTAGTAGATTTAATAATAGCTGGTTTATGAAAAAATTATGTAGTATTAGACATTGTTATCAAAGAAAGAAGTGGGTGAGGATTAACCAATGATTTCTCAATTAACAACCACGCAGGTGGGTTATTTAATAAAGAATGAGTAAACCAAAGTGTACTTTGTTTTAAAATACAGGCTTTATGATAAAGAAAAAAATAAGGAATACCAAAACCAGCATTACGTTTTGGAATTTTTAATAGTTTGTAACCAATACGAGGCGATTTGTTATTCCATAAAAACTTAGATAAAGTTCTATCAATATCTTTATAAAACTTCAATGGGAATTGAGTCGGAAGCGTTGCAAGGGTGTAAAAGGTTTTAGGCGCTAAAGTCATTTTTATAGAATCCAATCTACCCCACCAAGAAAGGTGTAGGTACGACCATTTAGATGTTTTTTCTTTAATATAATTTAAGAGAAATTCACAATTTAAAGTAATTGTTGATTTTATGGAAGTAGAAAATAAAATCCCAAGATACTTCAATTTGTTCTTTTGCCCAATTATACCCTTCATGGGAATCATATCTGGAGTACAATATATATTTAAAGGGAAAATTCTGTTTTGTTTGCATTTAAAGTATAACCAGAAACTGTAGAATATTTTGACATAATATTAAATAAAGATGGGAAAGAGGACACAGGGTCACTTATGAATAAAAGCACATCATCCGCATATGCAAGGAATTTAACAAGAACATCTTTAATAGCAATTCCCTTAATCGCATCACATTTTCTAATTGAAACAGGGAAAGGTTCAATACCAATTAGAAATAAAAGAGGAGAAAGGGGACAACCTTGTCTTGCACCTCTGAAAAGAGAAAATTGTTGGGAAATGTGTCCATTAATAAATAAACGAGCAGTAGGAGCAAAGTATAGAGCTGAAATCATACGCATAAAACATTCTCCAAAATTCAAAAATGCCAACGTATTAAATAAAAATTGCCAATGAATCTTATCAAAAGCTTTTTCAGCATCTAGGGCTAAAATACCTGAAGGAAGTGGTAAAGTAGAACTTTGTTCAATAACATGAAGTAAAGTTCTGGCGTTATTTGCAGAAAATCTATTTTTCATAAAAGCAGATTGATCGGGGTAAATAATAGAATCTAAAATAGGGGCTAATCTAGTAGTGAGTATTTTGGCATATAATGTACAATCTTGATTTATTAAAGATATGGGGCGATAGTTAGATACAAAAGTGGGATCTTTATCTGGCTTTGGGAGTACAATACTTAAGGCTTCCGTGTACCTGTGGATCCAAAAAACTCAAAAAGTTTAAATAAAAAAGGTAACAGGTGCGATTGAAATTCTTTATAAAATTCTGCTGGTATCTCATCAGGACCAGGAGATTTTTTTAAGGGATTTAATGGCTAATAAAATGTCATCTATAGTGATGGGAGAGTCAAGTCCATTTTTATCGGATTGCGAAATCTTGGGTAAACCACGGGAGACTAAAAAGGAATCAAGTAAAGACTCATCATGAAAATCAGGATTGTTGTATAATTTGGAATAGAAATTCAAAAACTCATTTGCAATATCATTTTTGAGAAAAAGCAACTTTACCATGAGGACCATGAATTGAATTGATTTGAGTTTTGTCTTTTTTGATGCGTAAATAATTAGCTCAAAGTTGGCCAGATCTATTGGAGTTAAAATGCATGGATGTAGTTTCAATCAAACATAAACTCGGGGTTGAGGGCGACCCCTCAACAAAATGATGATATTGCCGGAACCACCTCACCGCATCAACATTTGCTTCAGCGGTGCCCAGTCACCGGAAAGTGCCAGTTTTCCGGGCAACGTATTTCTTGTAGAAGGAACACAGGATCCCATGCTGGCAGCGGCAAAAAACACCCCGCTACGAGACCCCTGTCTCTCACCACAGTCATCTTATGTATATATCCACAATGAAATCCCAAAGTGCGACCATCCAAACAAACGGCGCAAAAACCAGGATACAGACTCCGTGGGCAATGATGGAGATAAGTGTTGTTAATTCCCACATCATAGGTCCAAATGACGCGTTTCGGCCACCAGACATGCAACCTTGTTCTCTTGTGGTGAGTGGTGGAGTAATATCATTTTGGCTCACTCTTGATGCCTCAATGGAGTGTTCAGAGTTGAGGCTGACATTAGATGGGTTATTTTACTAACTTGTTTTACCAATAGGAATGTCCCTCAGATGTACTGGCAGAGTTGATACTGGTTACTAAGGTGTTAATTGCGAGTATCGGTAGGGGAGAAAGTTTCTCTTTGACTTCTCAACATTTGAGTGTGTCTTAATATAAAATGTTTTGTGGATCGGCACCTCTTGTAGCTCTCACCTCCAACCATTCTCTATTTTATTCATTTTGACGAGGTAGCACATTTGTCGTAGCTGCAGTAGTACCAGATTCGTTAATTGCCTATGGCAGAGTATTGGAATTTTATAGGCAGAAAAGGCAATGTACACTTTTGTTTTTAAAGGTGTCACATGTTCAACTGGTAGATGTCAGTTGTTCTCTTGTGTGCACGAATTTGTGGACAGCCATTTTTGCCTTACCCATTTGCATAGCCACAGATGTGAATACCAGTTTTCACATTGATTTCTGAATTGTAATATATTTTACAATTTTTTTTCAGGTCAAAGAAGTTTTTTAGTTTCATCGAGGGCTGTTTAGTGAAAAACTACACGCAGCGTCTGCCCACAGAGCGGCTTTTGAAGCATGCTTTTGTTTGAGATCAGGCAAACGAAAGGCAGGTTGAAGAAGAGGGGTGGAAAGGGTATGGTGGTGACATTTTAAACCCAGCAAGTGCTAAAGCTCAGTTTTTTAATTACAGATGTTTGAATAGTTTCTGAATTGTCAGTTTGAGTTTTACTTATTGCAGTTCTTTGAATGTGTGACCTAATGATATTCCTTGCTTTGCTGTAAATGTTTTATTTTCTATAAAGTTTATAGGTATTTTATTTATACATTTGCATAGTTCTCATACGGACTAGATCTCATGGGCCTCGTACCACTATACTAGGGATTTTGAGAAGTTTAAATTTAGATGCCTCTTAAAGCAAGAGAGTTTTTAAAAATCAGAATCTGAAACATCATGAGGATACTATTCCTTCAATCCCACAAGATTGAACATGTGTAGACTTTATGTTTTTGTTATATTTAGTTAAAGATCATCTTTACATAAAACAAGCTTGAAACAAGCTTTAAAGTACACAAGTATCCACAAAACAAAAACAGTCTGGTGTGGTTGATTCAGAGGCATCGTTTGGGTTGGCATCTTTATACCTTATTAGGTGATCCAGAGGTTTGGGTTATTTTAAATGCAGGTTACCCACAGAAATGAACTTTTCTATACATAGCACTTAATGCCGGCAGTTAGCTTGGTCATCTTAATTTTTAGTATATGCACTGGGTCTCCTCGAAATACGGGGCCTTTTTAAAATTGCAAAGGTAACAGTAGGGAATGTAACAAGTGCCTTTGATGGGCATTTGTCTGAGATTGGCGCAGTCTACGAGAAGGTTAGTTCAGCCATGTAGTAGTTCCGCTTAAGCAGTTTTGGTTTGTCCATCACAGATTGAATAAGGGGCAATGGGCATGTTGATGGAGGAGCTTTTGTACCCTCTGTTCTCAAGAGCTGAATGTGTGTCTACGGATCATATTGTGGGGAGGTCTGCTACATGGATATGGGCTGGACAATCTCCATTCGATTTTCCAAAGAACAAATCATTCAATACGCATTAAAGTTGTGATATTTTAAGATGCGTAATGCAGCAAAACTACTCGAATGGCAAGGTTGAGATACAGTGGAATGTTGTTTTGGTATTGTAAAGTTGCTTATATCTCAGTGGTCTTCAGCATTCTTTATTAGTACAGGGAAGAAATAGATTTCAAGGCAAGCCAGGTGGTTTATTGGTGATGGTATGTCAAGTGATTTTCTGTAGCTTACATATGGATTGATTGTGTCCTAAAGTAATTTGTGAAAACTCAGGACCAAGAAGATTAGTCAGTGAATGATCTTTGAGTGTGTCTTAGTGTGTTTTCTGCAGGAAAATGCACGCACAAATGATGTTTCGGAACGTTTGAAAGGTATCTGCCTGTATGGTTTAACGTGGACCATAGAAAGTGCACTTGAATACACTTTTGAGAAAAGAATAAAGAACTCTGCATCAGCTTCTGACTGAGTAAGGACTTAGGCTGCTCGATGGCAGTGAAGCAACCTTCAAGCCGGCACTAGAGTGAGCGCAGACATTTTATAAAAAGTTCCATAAATGTCACTTCAAACTTACTCAACAACCCTGGAAGTTCAGTGCCTTCTTTAGTCTATGAACCTTTGCCACCATGTACAAATGGAGCATGTTTCACATCATCATCTTTTGCATTTGATGTTCAGCCAATAAAGAGAGGTTGGTGAAGTTTTAAAAGTTTATTTTCTCATTGATTTTAGTCAATATTTTCGTTTCTATGTTTCAGTCTAGTAAGATCAGATCAATTACAGAAATTATCAAAAGGGTTGGTTACAACAGCCATAGAAAACAACGGTGTGTTCCATTCAGAATATAGTCCCTATTCTAATTTAAAGGGCCTATCCTATCAAGCAACCAGAAAGAGTTCTTTCTGGAAAAGAGCAAGTAGAATTTTGATGCAACGTTAGACAACGAATATGTCTACTTAGCATGTTTTTATCGAACTTTAACTATCCATTCTTCATAAATGCCTGATCTCTTTCTGTCTAGGACCCTAACAAACTGTCATGAATTTGTTTTATTCATTACTGTGAAGCGCTCTGATACCCGATTTTGGGTCTTGTTTGCGCTATACAAAACTCCAAAAATAAATAAATAAAAATTACTTCTAACACCAACAGGTGTATGCATAACCGAAAGTAGGGTGCTCACCGAGTCAGCATGAAAAAAAGAGGAGCGTGGAAAAGAACCACATTATCCATTATGTCTTTTATATGGTAGATGAGAAATCAACAATATTACAGTTTAGTCTGATTATATAATTT
This sequence comes from Lissotriton helveticus, assembly GCF_964261635.1. NCBI lineage: Eukaryota > Metazoa > Chordata > Amphibia > Caudata > Salamandridae > Lissotriton > Lissotriton helveticus. The sequence continues at coordinate 638,918,943 of NC_136069.1, forward strand.
TCAAAAGCACATTCTACCTCGACATGTCAGTGTGCTGTATAAGCAAATGGCAAACTGAGTTGTAGAAGGTACCATCTGAAGAGCAAAGTAAGAATTTGTCAGCCATATGCTAAGAATTATAAGTCATCTCAACATAGTTAAACCATGGCATCCATGCAAAAGTAATGCAAATGTAGCTAAAGAGGAAGATGGATTGGTGAATAAATAGGAGAGGATAGCATGAGGAGGAAAAAGAATTCAGCATAACAATGAATAAAAGTTGCTATCTGGAAGGAGCAACAGCGAGAGGGGCAATCACAAGAACACCATTGGCAGATTACATTTTTAGGCCTGGTACATCTGCACGTCGACTGTCATGACATGGAATATCACAGGTGTGGCCTCCAAATTAGGGGACTCAAAATACAGAATTTGAATTACAAATTCAGGCGTAATTATATTCCATGGAACATGGATCCTAAAGCTTTAGCTCATGTAGTGTTTCTGCAGCCACAATACTAATTCGAGAATCTCTGAAAGCTTTCACTTCAATTATAAGGTAGGCAAAATAAACTTCATCAGTGCATGGTCTGCTCCAAATACTGCCATTTAAGTTATTAATCTAGAACTGAAGGACACAACCGCCTAAGTGTAACAAATGTCTATGCGCAATGTGCAAAGTTGGATGAAGTTGACCAACTACTGGAGAATTTAGAAACATTTCAAAATAATCCTGAACAACATACAGGAAACTCCATCTCCCTATCATAGGAGATTACAATAAAAAATGGGCCCTTGAGCAGGAGGAGCTGAAAAATACATTCAAGCTAGGTAAGTAGAACATACTCCATCTTCAAATCAGGCCACTTACAGAAAGCACTGAAAGGTCTTGCAAGCTTCTGTGCAAAGGCAGCCTTGGTTCCAGCAGTGCACACAATGTCAACAAACTAGAAATGGATTCCATTCTACTGTAGTGGAAGATAATCTTCAACCCTAAAATGTTCTTTTTCCATGGAAACTTGGAGATTCCACTAAAGCACTAAATAACAATTGAGAAGTGAAAGTGACTACAGTCCCACCTCCTGGCCCAGGAGATGGCCAGAAAAATGGAGACGTATCCCTGCCCGACTGACTCACTGGATAAAGTGTAGAGATCGGCGATCTAAATGATAGGATATAGAGTGAAGAAGTGGATCATTCCAAGAGTCTAGACACAAAACCCATAAAGAAAAACAATACAAATGAGGCTGAAATAAAACTCACACATCTTAATCATTTAATGGTTGAGGCAGCCAAATGGATCTCAAGACCCTCAAGATCTTCAAAGTATAGAACAATAAAAGCAAGGGGTTCAACTCACCAACAGAAAATGAGATCTAGTCTAGTTTGAAATAGAATGTATTAAGAAGCAAAAAGAATTAAAAGAGTATCTGGGAACTGGTTGAGAGCTGGAGGGAGTAAATGGAATAAATAGGAGTAATTTAAGAGAGCAGTAGAAGAAAAACATGCCACAAAATCTGGAAGATGGTGACCTGTGGATGCACTCACCTTCAAGAATGGCCACTTCTGACCATCGCAGCATAGACTGTTGTGAATCTTTACTAAACAATCTTTAATGAGTCTAGTACCTAAAACTTTAAAAAGCCACATTATAACAACCCCACCAAAATTCCTGATCTATTGTTTCTTGTAAGAGCGAAACCACTACTTAATCGCATGAAAAAAGGAAGTGATGAAATGGTTCTCTTTAGAACAAATTAAGACAATTGAAGCCTTACAGAAAGAAAAGGCACCTTTCCCTAAATTCTTTGCAATCATATTTTTAAAGTAATTTCAGGATAGCTGGATACCAGTGCTACATCTGAAATTTGCCGCAGGCCCCAAAATCATCACATTCCCAATCTTGTGGCATAATTCCATCATATGCCCAATCTATGGAAAAGGGAAAAAATATGACCCTTCATCTTAGAGGCAGAAAAGCTTGGTTGACACAGAGCACAAAACACAGCATATTGTACTGCATAATTTGCAGAACTGGGTGGAAGAAGAAGAAGAGATCATGATCCAGTTCCAAGGAGACTTTCGGCCTGGACTGTCAATAAGAGACTGAACCTACAAATTAATACAGCTGGATGTGAAATATTCCATAATAAAAATGATAAGATTGTTGTCAATATTTTAGACCACATTGTAGTGCATGAACCAGAAGATACTTTTGAGAAGACTGAATAATACCTCTATAAATCTACACTAACTGTTATTCATTCAGGAGCTGTGCATAAGTTCGACCATACAAGATACATAATGTGCATAGGTCCAGCTAACAATGAAATTCAAGACTACCCCACAAATGATTCATCCAGGTCTTCCATGCAGGGTTCCCCAGGGGTTCCCTTGGGACCGTCATCTTTATTCATGCCCTTGTCCCTTTCCTCCTTACTAAACATTGGGTGGACGCTGGGGGCTGGTACATTTCGTGACGGGGACGCTTTATGATCTCCCGCTCATGTCGGGTAGTGTGTATGCTCCCCCGGCTCTTGGGCAACCTTTGTGGAATGCCTGGCTCAGCTGTGGGGTGAGCTCCCTGGGGGGTCTGACTCTGTTGGGTGGTGACTGGAACGATGTTCTGACATCGTGTGATAGGAGACGGGGATCTGGGGTGCCCCCCGGTGAGCATCTTTAGTCTGTCTTTGCTTGCTGGGACGCTGGGTTGGGTGGACCTTTGGCGCGCATATCACCCTGCAGAGACAGGCTATGCATACATATCGGTGGTACATATCTCCATGCCCCGCTTAGACTATATATTTATCCCACAGAGTTATGTCCACAGGTTCTCCCCAATCTGGCATCATCCGAGAGGGTTATCTGATCATTCGCAAGTTACGGCGACACTCCTTCTAAACTTCCAAAACCCCAAGTTCAGGTGGCGGGTGTCCCCGTGGCATCTACGTGATCCTGATTACCAGGAGTGCCTCAACACGGCGATCCAAGATTATCTCTCCTTGAATGTAGACTCCGCTCCTTCAAGAGCTACCCTGTGGGAAGCCTTTAAGCCCACCATTAGAAGGGTGGACATTAGCTATAGGACTGATGATAAGCGTAAGAGGTCAGAACTTTAGGCTTGTTTTGTTTTCCTGGAAGTGAGGTGCTCTCAGGGGCTCACCCCGGCTCTTTGAAGGAATTTATCCCTGGCACAACAGCAGCTACACCACCATTTGACGGAGGAGGCGAAGGACATCTGGTTGGCATCCTAGTACAGGATATATCAATGGAGGCATAAACCTAGTAGAATCTTACATAGAATATGTCAAGCCCGGCTGGGCCCAGCCACGGTCCCCTCCATCAGGGGTAGAAATGGTGTCTTGTGTACTGCACCTGCAGAAGTGGTTGAATTTGCCCGTCATTTTTCTGTGCTATATACCCATAGGGAACAGGTATCCTGTGATGTTATCGTGGAATTCCTACGTGAAATTCCCCCCGGAGGCTTTCGGCCCAAATAAGCAATTAGATGCCCCCATTACCATCAACGAATTGACAGCTGCAGTTAACACGATTGGTGGTATAACTCACCTACACATCCGGCATTCGCACTGGAACATGCGGCTATGGAGACGACTCCCCTTCAGCAGCTCCTATACAGTGCACATCACCTTGATCATCATTTGCCAAATGCCAGTCAAACAGTGATCAGGCTTTGGCGGTATACGGTCCGACGAATGGGTTGGCACATGCGGCTGACGCAGGCAACGCCCCTATGGCACAGCAATTATTTGCATCCGGTGGCTGCACTGAAAGGTTTCCATCAGTGGGACCTGATTTGTATGTCTACGTTGGGGGATGTTATGCGGTGCACCGTGCTGAAACCATTCCAGTGATTACAGGAAGAGTTTCTGATGAAGCAAGATTTCGCACATTACGCGACTTGCTGAAGTCAAGAACCTCGATTCATGTATTACTCTGTAATCAAAATTGTACGTTTTACTAATTTCCTTTATTTTACTATGTACATGTATCCTAGCGATGCTTGCCTATGTGTTTTACTAATACGATTAATTGGTGTTTCTAAAATGGCCGCCGTTTAGAAGATTGCTTCTGCGCATGCGTTAGTCACACTCATGTGACGTGACGTAGTTGTGATTTTGGAGGGAAAGGGTGCGCATGCGTAATAGCCACAAGATGGCTGCTTGTGTAATAATATGGTGAAGCTTGTGCAGATGCTCTCGTGTTATTGTGTATTGCACTAATAAATAATTGCATAGTATATTTTTTATAGTGATAATTCATGTTATGTAGTTTATTCATTTATTTCTATGTTTTAATTTGTTTTCGCTTACTTTTCATGTATCCTCGGTACGGAGGGGTGATGGGGTGCTTGGGAGGCCGTGCTGGAGTGCAGTACCGCGCAGAATCAGAAGTAGCGAGGCGGCATTGACACAGCGCCAAGAGAAAGTCGCTGCCAAGATGTGCCTGGGAAGATGCACCTTCACCCAGCCAGCCAGAGAAGCTGAAAACTGTTACTTTATTAACAATGTATTCTTCCTATTGTAGTCAGTGCGACTTCTCATGGGAACCCCAATCTTGCTAGGCGGTACCCAAGAATGCAAATGTGCGCTTGTAGTAGTCTGTTCTGATTGGTGTGTTAACCTAGCCTACTTTGGGACCAATCGAAATTGTGGATTCTGACACTTTGCAACATTGGGGGGTGGTACACTGACCCGAAAACAGTAAATCTAGCTTAGGTTTAGCTATAGAATTTGTCCGACTTGTCTGAATAGCTGACCTGTCACTGACCCAACGCACTCAATAGGTGACTGAATTTAGAGAGAGCTGCGGAGCTCTCTGTCCGAAATTTGACCATAGATTTTTAAAGGTTTTACTAAACCTTAACTGCTGGGGAGTTCGCTAACCCAATCGGGGTTCTGACTGATAGCTGCAGAGAGGGTGGAGCGCAGGCGTTGCTTCCGAACTGCGGGTGCTGGTCGTGCCTTGGTGGTCCTGTCCTGATCAAAATCTGGGTTTCCTGTCCTGTCCTGGGGTGTCCATTCTGCACCTGCTGTCCCATTGATGACTGCCTTTCCTTGGGGTATTTCCTGTCCTTGACTGATCCGTGGCCTGGGTTGGTTCTCACACCATTCTAGGTAAATATATAGATAGGGTTGAGAACTCTATACTGCACCTTTCTATTTTCTGTCTTTGCTTCAATAAAGACATACCTTTGCACATGTTATATTTTCCATGCTTTCCGCAGTCTACCATATGAAACCCTATTGCATTTTATTCTCATAGTATGTTTCTATGTTACCTTACCTTTTTAGAAGCACAATTCTTCCCCGTACTGTTTATGAATTAGATGTGTTTTATATTTCTCTCCTGAAAACTACAGTTACTGATATAACGTTAGAATTTTAGTGGTTTCTACCTTTTACCCTTTCTGTAGATGTATAAGTTTCTAAATTCTCTCTCATGAAGTATGTCCCAATAGCATAATTTTAGTACATGCAAATAGCTTGCTCATTTATAGATGTCTATTCTTGAATTTCAGTTTAAGTCTACTTAGCGTGATCCCTGTCGCACTATTCACAAATTTAAATGATTGCCCTTACACTTTTCTTGTATGGTTACGTGCTTTTTGTTATCTTGATTATTGATTGCCTTTTAACTGTAAGCCTAATACTCGCAGATACTGATTACTAGATAAAACCTTTAAAACTTCTCAGTTGTCCGTGGTCATTTTATGAAATCAAAGTTCATGTAGTTGGGTTTGTATTTTGCCTGCCTTTCTTCACAGCTAGCTCCCTGATCCATTGTGGTCATAGGTACCCGTAACGGTGGATGGTAAGTCGGGTACACTAGAATACAACAGGAAGGAATCAGGGTGCTGATGGTAGATTGTGAGGTTGCCTGATTAACGTATATGGTGAATTGAAATTTATGGGCCCGAAAACTATATGGTGAAATTATTGGTCAGGTGACCCCCGATCTCTATCAGTATTTTCTGGTAGCAGAGGTAATGGTTAGGGACTAGTTAAAGTTAGGTAGGACTAGATAAGTTAGATAAATTAGATGCTGCTAAGTAACAAACCTTGTTGCTGCTAAGAGGGTAGGCAGTTCGGGTGATTTGATCACTCACTTGAAATGTTTGCTTTGAAAAGATTATGAAATGTTTTAAAATTGTTATTCTTGTTATTATACTGTTATATGTATTTATCCATTCGTTCGTAAAACGTCTTCTATGTTGTTGGGAATCCCCGGGGAATTGAATAGCGAGTGGTGAAGAGAATCCACTTGCTTTGAGGTCACTTACTCCAGGGAGGTTAGTGCAGGTTAGGTAGAACTGGAGGCACTAACTAGGGTTTTCCGAATATATGATTGAATAAATGTTAGCAACGAAGTTCATTGGCAAAATTCCTATTGTGGCATAACCTAGTGAGGGTCACACCGGAAAAGTAGCAGGTTCATCGGAGCTTGGGTGAAAGCAAAGGGGCTCGCTGGTGAAACTTTAGACTTGGATATATCCCGGAAAGGTGGATGAGTCTAGGGAAGTAGCAGGTTCTCCAATGCTTGTGTGAAGGGTAGGCAGAAGAGATCTATCCGTAGTGTGTGAAAAGTAGACGGAAGTAGTTCACTTGCAGTAAAACAAATCTTTCCTGTCTAGACTCTTGAGTACAGTGGCGAATGTGTATTCGTTGTAAAATAACCAAGCACTAGCACTTTAGAAAGAAATAAAGTTTCCGTTACCTTGTGAAGGAGGGAGTCAGTCGCGAAGCTGCTCTGACATCACTCTGTGCCGCGCTGGGATTGGTAGACGCAGCGGGTGCGTAGCGGAGCTGGAATTGTAAAGGAGGGGTGAGTGCCGAAGCGTGAGAACCTGTCTCGCAAAAGGCCGCGCACCCATTGGTCGAAATTATTTGAATTCGTGCATTTCATTGGTCGCACGAAAATAAGAGACGCACTAGGATTGGGAGCGACTTGTAAACAAAGCCGCTCGCACAAATCGTATGTGGCATTCGTATAGACCGCATACTAGACCTGATCCACGACATATGGGATTTGAGAACGATCAGTGGAAAGGTGTTAAAAACGACATTATGTACGGAAATAAAAGAAAAGTGTCCCTTGTAAAGAAAGTAAAGAATTACTTCAAAAAGGACAAACCGATTAGAACCAGAGAAGGTGTTGTCATTCCGCCACCAAATACTCCCGCTTCTTTCATGCTGTTTGACAAAGGGTACCATACCTGCGTATGGTTGGAAAATTGGGTGGAGTACACCAAGGATGACGGAGTATTGACTTTTCCGTTAGACGGTACATTTAATGGCAGAATTTTATTTAATTTGAGAATCCGAATGAATGACTTACATCCCAGACCTAGATTAACGCAGTATGAAGCACTAGAATTGTGGGAGATTGAAGCTTTTGAAAGGGATAAGCCACGAATGGATAAAGGGTTAACTAAATTTTATCCTAAACTGAAACAGGAGACCCGTGACAAAAAGATGAAACAGTGGAGACAGAATATGATTGTAGAAGGACTGTTTCCAATGATGCCAGCGGGTGGTCCTCCTGCAGGGGAAAAGAAGACAGAAAAGTGTAAACATTGGGTGCCTATTGGAGAGTCGGATGATGAATTGTTAGATGACCTGTTTTTAAGAAGTCCACCTCCTTATAATGAAGGACACCGACCTTCTAGTGAAGGGGATAATTCTCGAAGACCTCAGTCCCAGGAAGAGGCCAGATCTGCCAGTGTGGGAGGGGGTTGCTTCATGCCTCCCTATACCGAGAGTTTAGGTCCCGTAGATGCAAGGGATATTTATCCAAGAATGCCAGCTAGTGGGGACGCAAGATACTCCCGTGAAAGAGACTTTTGCTCGAGATCTCCCTACGAAGGGGAGGCAAGACCATCCGGTTCAGGAATGCCGTTTCTAAACCCTCCATATGAGGAAGAACCCAGATCCCTAGGTACAGGAACTTTGCCCCCTAGACCTAGTTATGGTGAAAGACCCAGAGAGACACCTCCCACTGCCCCGAGTTGTGCTCCAAATTTAACCCCACAAGTATTACATGACAATTCCGTTGAAAGGATATTGGAGGACAGAGAACGAGAAGCACTAGCTAAGCAGAGAGCTGAAATAATTCAGAGGATTTCTCAGATAAATGCAAGTCCTGAGTCTTTACCAATCCCGGTTACTATTGGACCAGTGGTTCCATTGTATGGGGATTGACAGGGAAGTCCAAGAACTCCAGTTATTACCCCAGTTGTAGCCCAACCGAGATCAGAGCCCTTAATTGTAGACGACTTAACAAGTGAATGTGAGTCTGAAGTTTCACTAATGGATCTGCCCATTAGGGAACAAGGAAAAAGGATGCAGAAAAGACATAATCCTTTTAATGTGAGGGAGATTCAAATGGAATCAACTTCAGGTACTAAAAGTGTCACGGTAGTAACTCCTGAAGAAATTGAAAGATGGAGTCGAGAATTAGAAAAACAAACTCTTCAGTCAAAACCTCTAGATCTCTACAAGCTGAGAGTAGATATAGAAGAACTTATGGCAGGAAATGTAGGATTAGATCGATTAAATACCTACATAGAAGAAGAGCTGTTGTTTATCTGCAAGAGCCTTACTCGAAATGCCAGGGTACTCCATGAAAATCTAACTGACACTGCCGCTAGTATGGGAATAGATATCTCAAAATCAAAGCCTTTGCAAAAGCCGTACAGAGCAGATTTCTCAGACAAGGATCTGGAAAACCTGAACATATCAGGGAAGAAGGCACAGGACAAGGAGTTATTGACAGTATTACAGAAATGGGGAAATGTGGACAGATGGAAAGCCAGGTGGGCCAAAAAGAAAGATGAGGCTAGATCCAAACAAGTGACTCCTCAGTTCGTTCTAAAAGAAGCTGATAAACCCGAACAGTTATGTCCTATGCGTGAAGTACCAGGTGGAAAATACGTACATGTTCCATGGTCCAGACAGGATATTGTGTCCTTTACAAATGATTTCCCAAAATTACGAGAGAAGCCTGTGGACTGGTACAGGCAGGTGGAAAGGTTTGAAAAAGGTTCAAAAATGCCTGTGGAAAGATTTGGATGGGTTCTTTGATATTGTAGTTCCGGTAGACTTATGGACCGAGTGTAAAATAGCCATAGCTTGGCCTAGTGAAGAATACCCGAGGGACTCTAAAACAGGGGAACCCTCTAAAGAAGTGATGAGAAAATATGATCAAGTAATTCAACATTTGAAGCTAAAAGTGCCCGCAAAGGAAACTGATTGGACAAAAATAGATAGAACCACAAAGGAAAGGGACGAGACTGTGCACTCCTTTTATGAAAGACTGTTACAGGTGTTTAAAACATACAGTGGTATAGATAACATCGAGATGAAGGACATGACCCACTTCATTTACAGGTTTGTAAACGGTTTAAGACCCGAAATTTGTCAGTGGATCAAAGATAACAAAATCTGTTGGCAGTCCAAGAAAATAGATGAGGTCCTACGGTATGCAAAATACTGTGAGGACGAGATGGCAGATAAGAAAAAGGCCCACAAGGAAAAGGTGATGTGGGCACAGGTAAAGCTCGCAGAACAACAGGAAAAGCAATTCAGTCAATTGAGTAAAACTACTCAAAATCAAGGCCCTGGGGGTGGGGGAAAGCCCAAAGTAAAAATTAGCAGAGAAGAAGCTAAAAAGAAATTCCCCTGCCACCAGTGCGGGGAAATTGGACATTGGCGAGACGAGTGTCCGTATTTACAGCATGATAATACCCAAACCCCTGATTTAATTCCACAGACGCAGAATGAAAGACCAAGAAAGACACAGCAGCAGGTAAAAACAATCCAAGTGCCCCGAGCGCCAAAACCTCATTTTAAGGGAAAATCACCACAGGGGTGACGACATAGAAATCTGGGGAGGTAATGAGAACAGAAATGCAGCAACTTCGCAGTATTTGTTAAATGATACTTTTCTCTGTGACGACGAGTACTGACGGGGCCTGAGAGGGGAGGACAAGGAGTGTGTACTTGGCGCCTCCTTGCCGGTAGACCAGTCAGGGCCATACATTGAAGGAAGGGTTGATGGAAATGATGTCACCTTTCTGTTGGACACTGGTGCTACCCGTTCTACTGTGAGAACAGCGGACGTTCCAAACCTACCCCTCTCGGGAGAAGCAATCCAGGTAGTAGGTGTATCTAATCAATTGATTAGTACCCCAGTTACTGAGCCCATGGAGATTACAATAGGGAACTTTAAAGAAATGCATAGATTTGTCGTTTGTGACACTAGTCCAGTAAACTTACTGGGACGTGATTTGTTGTGCAAAATGAACTGTACTATCTTTTGCACACCAAAAGGCGTCGGAATTCAGACCCCTGACGAAGATGGCATCTATAAGTTAATGTTAATCAGACCTGACTCAGAGATTAAACGAATGACTATACAAGACTTACCCGAAGAACTTCAAAGACAGTGAAATCAGAAGTATGGGACTTTACTGGAAAGTATGTAGGATTAATGGCAAATGTAGATCCCATACAAATAGCCATGAAAGAGAAAGCAGTTTACCCCAATACCAAGCCTTACAGAATGAGTTCTGAAGTGAGAGCAGGAGTTGCCATTGAAATACAGAAATTACTAGAAGCAAACATCATACAAGAAGTGATGAGCAGCCCTTGTAATTCTCCAATAATTGGAATCAAGAAACCTAGTGGCAAGTACAGAGTAGTGCAGGACCTGAGAAAGGTAAACAAGATTGTTGTTCCTTGCTGTCCTATTGTCCCGAACCCCGCAGTAATCCTGTACCAAATTCCTTGGGATGCTGAGTGGTTCACCGTGATTGACCTATGTCATGCATTCTTTTCGATCCCATTGCATCCAGATAGCAAATTTCTTTTCTCATTTGCTTTCAATAGTCACGTGTACGTTTGGAATAGGGTCCCCCAAGGGTACACAGAAAGCCCGTCTATCTTTAATCAGATCCTGAAAAAATGCCTCAAATCTTTAGTCTTACCTGGAAAGTCTGTTTTGGTACAATATATAGATGACCTTTTGGTGGCGTCTAAAAGTCATAGAGATTGTGTGATTGACACCATTGCCTTGCTGAATCACCTAGGTGAAAAGGGACATAAAGTGGCCCCTGAAAAATTGCAGTTTTGTTCAAAATCAGTGAAATATCTGGGGCACCAGATAGAAAAAGGCATCAGAAAAGTCACTTCAGAGAGAGTCAGTATAATTCAAAAGATGCAGTTACCCCGTACTCAGAAAGAGATCAGAATGTTTCTTGGGGTTGTAGGTTACTGCAGGCAATGGATTGTGGGATTCGCAGTCCTAGCAAAGCCCTTGATAAACATGACCAAAAAGGGAGCGAAGGACCCAGTTGAATGGGATGATGAAAGCCTAACAGCATTCACTAAATTATGTGACTGCCTGTGTACAGCTCCTGCTTTAGGAATGCCTGACTATTCTAAGGAGTTTGCCCTGTTCTGTGACACACAAGACAATTGTGCATTGTCAGTCTTAACCCAGGAGCATGGGTTGATTAGACGCCCAGTGGCATATTTTTCTGCCACTTTGGATCCAGTGGCTGCTGGATTACCTGGATATCTGAAAGCAGTAGCTGCCACTTGCACAAGCTTAGAGCAGAGTGAATCCATTGTAATGGGACATCCTGTAACTGTGTATGTTCCACATGCAGTTGTAATTTTACTGACCGGAACCAAGACTCAGTATCTCACCCCTAGTCGGCTGACTAAATACGAGAGGATTCTCGTGGGTGCTGCAAATGTAGTTATTACTCGGTGTAATATACTGAACCCAGCCACCCTACTCCCTGACTCAATGGTTGTAGAAGACCAAGGAGAGAACGAGCATGACTGCATTGACCTGACAGAATTCAGTACTAAACCCCGCCCAGACATTAAGGAAACACCTTTGCCTGTACATGATGAGGAATGGTTTGTGGATGGCTCATGTATGAGACACGAACTGGTGGGCCTAAGTGCTGCTTATGCTGTAGTCTCTTTAAACAGCATTAAAGAAGCATCATGTTTATTTGGAGTAAAGTCTGCACAAGTAGCCGAATTGATAGCATTGATAAGAGCTTGCAAATTGGGAAAAGACAAAAAGATAACAGTGTATACTGACAGTCAGTACTGTTATGGGGTAGTGCATGACTTTGGCCAATTATGGCTACAAAGAGAATTCCTGACTTCATCAGGTACCCCCATTCGGAATGGAAGGATTGTACAAAATTTACTGGAAGCGATCCAATTACCAAAGGAGTTGGCAGTAGTCAAATGTGTTGCCCATAAAAGAGGCCTTGACGCTGTATCTATGGGAAATGATTTTGCTGATCGAGTGGCAAAACAATGTGCTATGGATCGCATGTCAATAAATATCAACCTGAGAGGGACTGGAAACAGCTGCCAACTTATGGTGTTTGAAGAAGTGCCTACCTGGGATGAAGTGAGAGAATGGCAGCATTCTGTGCCTTGGGAAGAGAAAGAGAAGTGGAAGGAACTTGGTTGTCGACCAAGGAGTGAGGATGGTGTCATTGTGGGCCCAAAGGGTATGCCTGTGTTACCTAGACACCTGCTCTCCTCTATGGCAAGATTGATACATGGAAATTCACACACTGGTAGGGACGCCATGGTTCTGGTGTTTCAGCAGACCTGGTTTAATCCGAAGTTCAGGAAGGTAGCAGAATCACTCTGCCAGAGGTGCTTAACATGCCAACAGTTCAACGCTGGTAAAAGAACAGTAGTTGAACTGGGAAAAATTGGAAGATCAGGGGGTCCCTTTGTAAGAATTCAGATTGACTTCATCACCATGCCACGTTGTGAGGGAAAAAGGTATGTCCTTGTCATTGTCTGCCTGTTTTCAAAATGGGTGGAAGCTTACCCTGCCACACAGAATGATGCCATAACCGTAGCCAAACTGTTACTGAAGGAATTGATACCTAGGTTCGGGGTTCCAGTCATGATTGAATCAGATAGAGGCGGACATTTTCAGAATGAGATAATGGATCAGCTCTGTAAAGCATTTGGAATCACACAAAAGCTGCACTGTGCACATCGTCCAGAGGCTTCTGGAGTAGTAGAGCAAATAAATGGCACTATAAAATCAAGATTAGCAAAACTGTGTGACTCTACTGGCATGAACTGGATAACTGCCTTGCCTCTTGTCCTGATGGGACTCAGAAGTATTCCAGACCGGAAAACAGGCCTGAGCCCCCATGAAATCCTAATGGGAAGAGTGATGAGACAAGCATGGGTACCAGGATACAAACTGTTAAGCATTACTGATGATTTGGTACTTGAATACTGCAAGCAACTGGGTGACCAAGTGCGTTCTATCTCTCGCCAGATTGGGGAAGACGCCGTTGCCAACCCGACAACTCCAGTTCACAAATTGGTTACTGGTGACTGGGTTAGAATCAAGAAGCATACTCGTTCAAGTTGCCTTGCACCGAGGTGGGGAGAAAAACGCCAGATAATACTGGTGACCACGACAGCAGTGAAGTGTGCAGGCGTACCTAAGTGGATCCATGCCAGCCAAACACAGAAAGTAGTTCCGGACAAGGAACCTGGAGCTGAAGGTTGTCCAGCTGAGGGGTCTGCAGACGCCGGTCCTGAAGTAGCTGAGGACGAACAACCGAGCACCAGCCAAGATGATTGGATACCCATAATCGACTTAACTGAAGACCCAATCAGAACAAGAGAGCGGAACCAAGAAGATAGAGAGTGGAATAGAGAGGAAGAGATAGGCACAGGCGAAGACCCTCAGATCATTGAGATTCACATCAAATCTGAGGACGAAGAGGGAGGTCAGACAGGGACAGAACAAGTGATCGATACTCCTCCACTGACTCCTGAAATTGAAAAGGGACAGACTAGAACTAGTACAAAAGTTCGAGCAGAAGAAAGTCAAGAGATCGAAGTGCTTGAACAGGATCAGATAGAATTAGAAGAACGTGTTCAGGACACAGAAAAAGAGACATTCGAAAGCCAAAATCAAAATTCACCTGAACCAGGCCAGCTTAGTAACCAGGCAGAAGAAATAGATACAAGACCTGGAATTAGTCAGATAGGAAGGGAAGAGAGAGAAACAGAAACGAAACTAAAAGAGCGTTAGAAGAAAGCCAAATCACAGTGCCAGCTAAAAAACTCAAGAAAAAGAAAAATATTGAACCGGGATTTATTAAGAAACTGAGACTGATAATAAAAACAGTAGAAGAAAAACTTGCAGAAAGGAGGAAAAGTCCTCGAATTTCATAACAAGCTGGAGAAAGCTCCAAAAGAAGGAGTGATTGAATAAAAAGACTGAACGAGAAATACCAAGATCCTGAATGGACCTTTTTAATTTTGGAAGATTTTGAGGATCTTGATTTAACTGACGAAAGTGACGGAGAACCGATTGCTGATCCGTCTACAGAAGAGGAAGACGAATTAACCTGAAGTTGCACAAAGTAAGCTAACTGTGCAAAGTTACAAAGAGGGGTTGAGAAATCTTCTTCTGAACGAAAATGTCTGATTCAAACGTGAATGGAAGGCCTAGACGCAGTTGTTGCAAAACATGCTGCAAAGTATGTATATGTAGTATAGCTATAGTGATAATAATTTGGATAGGACTAACAGTTTTCATTCCTTTTATGGTAAGCAAAAATACTAATATTGACCCTACTCAGACTATGACTACTGACACTGAAGAACTGACAACACGAAGTGTAGAAAGACGTGAAAAAGCACTCAGACAAACAAAACGAGACTTAGAAGCATCAGATGAGGAAGGACTACATTATCATGGAGTTAGAAACCAGACACAATTAAATGTTTTCGCTAATCTTTTAGTGCACTATGTAGAAACTATGGAAATAGAAGACTGCTATGTCTGCATGAAGCTACCTACTTCTGTAGCTGAAGGCGTGACTTATCATCACCTACCTTTGACTTATGGAATTTCCTGTAGCATTTTAGCTAGTTATTTTACAAAAGAGGACCATTACAGTATTACTATTCTAATTCAGACGTGATATTTTCTGAACTTCCTATACGTGGAAATCTGAATCCTGTACATACCAAAAGTGATGTTACACGTTATATGGGAGAATACTTTCTGACTATAGGTACCATAGACTTGAATGAAGCACACAGAGACAACTTGACCTGTTCTTTACATGAACAAGAAAAAATATTTTTGAACATGGCAGAGAAAAGAAGGGAGAGTTTCCAAAGAAAGGCAAATGACAAGAGACAGAAAACTCCTAAATGGGCTGAGAATATGGAAGGCACCTCAAATGGTGGGAGTGGTCCTGCTTTGTTGCTGGATTTCGAAAGGAAAGGGAAACTTTGTCTTCATCGCGAGAAGACTAGTTATTATAATAACATTTTCATTGGTTCCAGTCAATGTGAACACAATTACAAGGTAATTGGAGGTTGGGGTTTCAAAAATAGGTCAGAACCTGTGTTTCCCGGAATTTATTATATATGTGGAAACAAGGCTTATTTCAAATTGCCGGATCACTGGTATGGAAGCTGCTACTTTGGCATTGTTTTCCCGAAAATATACCATGTGAAAGAAATTGCTGGAAGCAATGAAAACACTAATGGCTTAGTGCGTAGTAGAAGAGAAAGCGTAGGTGAAATAATGGGTAGTATTTTTAATGCACTGATACCTGGAGTGGGAGTGGTTCTGAACACACACAGAATTTGCAAATTGTCCACAATAGTGGATGTGTTGTCTACTGACACAGCTCATGGATTCTTGCTGGTCAATACCGAAATGGTTGCGATCAGATCAATGGTTTTGCAGAACAGACTTGCGCTGGACACCTTATTAGCAAAAGAGGGCGGAGTCTGGCGGATGCTGAAGGCGCAACATTGTTGCACTTACATACCGGACAAAAGTGTACAGATTAAAAAATATGTGAAAAACATTACTAATTTGGAAAAAGAACTCAAACCACTGGAGGTTGACAGTGCCTGGAAGAGACTTGTAGATGGTCTCTCCAATGTAGGTCATTGGTTTGCAAATTTAGGTAGAAGTTTATTGTTTAAGGTGCTGATGCCAATTGGAGTGATAGGTCTCATCCTTTTCCTCATATTCGTCTGTTGCAAATGTCGCAAACACACAAAGAAGTACACAGTGGATAGAAGGGGTGTGAAACGAAGTGTGGATGAGCTTGAATTGGAAGAAATGAATAATCAGATTTACAAAAAGGTGAAAAATTCTCACCCTGATAAAGATGTGAAAGAGAAATTGAATCGTTTGTTGGAAGAGATTGAGATGCATAAAGTGTGAAAAGTTGGCATCTAGTTCCATTTGTATTTGTGATGATAGTAAATATCATCAAAGAGGGGATTGATGAAGCAAGATTTCGCACATTACGCGACTTGCTGAAGTCAAGAACCTCGATTCATGTATAACTCTGTAATCAAAATTGTACGTTTTACTAATTTCCTTTATTTTACTATGTACATGTATCCTAGCGATGCTTGCCTATGTGTTTTACTAATACGATTAATTTGTGTTTCTAAAATGGCCGCCGTTTAGAAGATTGCTTCTGCGCATGCGTTAGTCACACTCATGTGACGTGACGTAGTTGTGATTTTGGAGGGAAAGGGTGCGCATGCGTAATAGCCACAAGATGGCTGCTTGTGTAATAATATGGTGAAGCTTGTGCAGATGCTCTCGTGTTATTGTGTATTGCACTAATAAATAATTGCATAGTATATTTTTTATAGTGATAATTCATAAGTACACAATCATGTTATGTAGTTTATTCATTTATTTCTATGTTTTAATTTGTTTTCGCTTACTTTTCATGTATCCTCGGTACGGAGGGGTGATGGGGTGCTTGGGAGGCCGTGCTGGAGTGCAGTACCGCGCAGAATCAGAAGTAGCGAGGTGGCATTGACACAGCGCCAAGAGAAAGTCGCTGCCAAGATGTGCCTGGGAAGATGCACCTTCACCCAGCCAGAGAAGCTGAAAACTGTTACTTTATTAACAATGTATTCTTCCTATTGTATTCAGTGCGACTTCTCATGGGAACCCCAATCTTGCTAGGCGGTACCCAAGAATGCAAATGTGAGCTTGTAGTAGTCTGTTCTGATTGGTGTGTTAACCTAGCCTACTTTGGGACCAATCGAAATTGTGGATTCTGACACTTTGCAACATTGGGGGGGTGGTACACTGACCCGAAAACAGTATATCTAGCTTAGGTTTAGCTATAGAATTTGTCCGACTTGTCTGAATAGCTGACCTGTCACTGACCCAACGCACTCAATAGGTGACTGAATTTACAGAGAGCTGCGGAGCACTCTGTCCGAAATTTGACCATAGATTTTTAAAGGTTTTACTAAACCTTAAGTGCTGGCGGAGCACTTTGCTGAGGAGTTCGCTAACCCAATCGGGGTTCTGACTGATAGCTGCAGAGAGGGTGGAGCGCAGGCGTTGCTTCCGAACTGCGGGTGCTGGTTGTGCCTTGTTGGTCCTGTCCTGATCAAAATCTGGGTTTCCTGTCCTGTCCTGGGGTGTCTATTCTGCACCTGCTGTCCCATTGATGACTGCTATTCCTTGGGGTATTTCCTGTCCTTGACTGATCCGTGGCCAGGGTTGGTTTTCACACCATTCTAGGTAAATATATAGATAGGGTTGAGAACTCTATACTGCACCTTTCTATTTTCTGTCTTTGCTTCAATAAAGACATACCTTTGCACATGTTATATTTTCCATGCTTTCCGCAGTCTACCATATGAAACCCTATTGCATTTTATTCTCATAGTATGGTTCTATGTTACCGTACCTTTTTAGAAGCACAATTCTTCCCTGTACTGTTTATGAATTAGATGTGTTTTATATTTCTCTCCTGAAAACTACAGTTAATGATATAACGTTAGAATTTTAGTGGTTTCTACCTTTTACCCTTTCTGTAGATGTATAAGTTTCTAAAATCTCTCTCATGAAGTATGTCCCAATAGCATAATTTTAGTACATGCAAATAGCTTGCTCATTTATAGATGTCTATTCTTGAATTTCAGTTTAAGTCTACTTAGCGTGTTCCCTGTCGCACTATTCACAAATTTAAATGATTGCCCTTACACTTTTCTTGTATGGTTACGTGCTTTTTGTTATCTTGATTATTGATTGCCTTTTAACTGTAAGCCTAATACTCGCAGATACTGATTACTAGATAAAACCTTTAAAACTTCTCAGTTGTCCGTGGTCATTTTATGAAATCAAAGTTCATGTAGTTGGGTTTGTATTTTGCCTGCCTTTCTTCACAGCTAGCTCCCTGATCCATTGTGGTCATAGGTACCCGTAACGGTGGATGGTAAGTCGGGTACACTAGAATACAACAGGAAGGAATCAGGGTGCTGATGGTAGATTGTGAGGTCGCCTGATTAATGTATATGGTGAATTGAAATTTATGGGCCCGAAAACTATATGGTGAAATTATTGGTCAGGTGACCCCCGATCTCTATCATTTCATCTTCACAAAACTCGATTCTACAGGTATTTCCAGCTGCGTCATCCATTGACTCCCTCGCTCATCAATATATCCAACCTCCCTGAATTCCACCCGCTGCAGGGCCGACTTCTTATGTGGGATCTAGGAACCCACAAAATAAGACAGATATATCAAACGCTGATGACGCACTCCAACACGACCTTACACTAAACAAGGTGAGCATGGCAGGATGACATTCCTGTCTTGACGGATGATGACGGGGCAGATGTGATAGCTAGTCCCCGTGGTGCCGCGGTTGCTTTGAGATTCCGTCTCATACAGTTTAAATATGTGCACCATGTGTATTATACCCGTCTCCGTCTATGGAAAATGGAAGTGGTGGCATCCCCACAGTGCTTACGATATAACAGTGAAGAAGGGATATTTCTCTATACGGTGTGGAGCTGTGTGGCCCTACAGCCCTTTTGGAGTAAGTTATCGACTTGCCTTAAGGGAGTGCTGTTGTGGGACCTTCCGCACGATCCAGTCTGTTTTTACTTCACACACGGAATATATAGGTGGGAACTGATATAAGTTGCATCTTCTCTTTCTCGCCCTCACAATTGCCAAATGTGATATTGCCCAACTATGGAAAGGCACCTCTCCGCCGACAATGGGGAAGTGGAGTAGAGAACTACATACACGCATGGGTGCAGAAATTGCGGTCTTTCAGGCCAGGGGTTGTCCCCAAAACCAGGAAAATATGCTCTTGTTGGGCCACATATCGGGGCATTACAATCCCCGTAATAGTAGATTCCTGGGAGGTTTACAGACTTTAATGTATATTGTATTGCCTTGTTCAATTGGGTGTGCAGGGGAATTGTCATTTGCTTGCCAATATGGGGGGGGCAGTCTGTGCGCAGTTTTCAGTGTACTGTTATTGTTACTTTTTGTTATGTATACAAATTGTATTCATGGATATCTTTATCCATTTTGTTGGGCTCTTGCCCCTGTGGTACTTTCAAAATCTAATAAAATATGTTTAAAAAAGAAATCTCTAAATGGAGGCATGCAAATCAGTCCTGCGATATGTCTTAAAATTAAGGTCTGCTGAAACAATTGACAGATCCTGGGTAGAACAGCTTCCTACACAAATCAAACATAAGCCCTACATCAAAAAGTAGCAATGAAATTAAAAAAATCCTGATATTTTTGAGCCAGACCAAAACTATGCTAAAAAATCCTTAGCAGGCATTTGTGCTATGACAAGTTGAAATAAAAAACTGAAACGTGGTCAGGGGGAAATATGTGAATTCAGTACTTGGACCAATCCTACTTCATCAGTCTTGGAAATCGGGACTCAAGACATCAGTTTGTCTTCGCAGGGCTTATTTGTTAAAGACGACCTCTACAGAGAAGATGTGGGCATACCTCATACTGATTCCATTCCTTGCCATACAGGTAAAACACATGACCTACAACAATAGGTTAACATGACCTACAACAATCCTGCCTATCTTCCCATTGTACCACTGGAAGAGGAGCATATTTTTAAATTAAGGAGTCTGGGTAAGAAGACAAAATACCTACTGGGGGACCTGTTGATCAATATTACAGGGAAAGAGTCATTGTACCAATTAAGGGTACAAATGTAACACAAAAGAATGTGTCTCACAACCTAGCAGATTTCACCATGACAAAAAGAAATCAAAACCAGCACATCACGTATGGCTGTGGCATCATTCATGGGTGATGCCATCAGTCTGAGACCCACAGAGAGCAACTATGCGGTCCTGTAATTGGTCAGATCGGTAATGATGCCCATTAAAATCCACCACTGCCATAACTCAATTAATATACTGTAAAGCTTCTCACAGAATTAATTGAAATCAATCTTTGCTGGGCACCATTTATTTGACACATATTTGCCTTTTTTTCTCCTCTTTCCATTGTTCATTCTGAGATGTAATTTTTTTGCTTTTGTATGCAAAAGTCAATCAAATATCAAAAGCAAATAAACAAATGTTTAATTGATTGAAAACTGCCCACCACATGAACACAGGGAGCCCAATTCCTGCATTTTTCAGTGTATAATAAAAGCCATCTCTGGACATAAATCTCAGATCCTGATTCGATGCATATTTCCAAATGCAAATGCAACTTAGTAACACATCACAAAAAATGTACGGGTATTAAGTTTTTGGGGGTAAGGGCCGAGGCATGAATGTGCCCTGGGTAGAGGCTGGAGTGGACTTTGGAAAATGTTTCAAGGAGACCCAGGCCAATCAAAGATTGCTGGGTTCAAATTATAACATTGGGACTCTTTTACTGGTGGTTTCCTGGGGTTTAACTGTATAACTGAACTCAAACCTGAGCACCAAGTAAGCACTTGAGCTTCAAGATAGTGAAGTCGAGCAGTCCAAGACTTACTCAGAGAGGGGTGTGTGGTAGAAATTCAGAACTCAATAAGAGAGATAATATGAGTCAATAATTCAAGGTCCAAGCAGCATTTTTGCTTAAATATCAGAGGGCAATCAAATGTTACAGTAATCAATGCAACAATCATTGTGGGATTGGATTGCTCAGAGCAGTGATCTTAACATTTTGACTTCTGTGGACCCCCACTTAATCATAACTAGAACCCAGGGACCCCCCACTGAATTATTATTGGAATCTGGGGACCACCACAGAGTAATTACTGGAAGTTGGTGACCCTCACGTAAGCATTTTCAACAATTTTAACCACAAAAAAATACAGAAACAAACATTTGTCAAACAAATATACAAATTATGAAATATTTTATTTTAAAAAAATCTACATTTGAATGGGAAGGTTGAAGCTTTTCTAAATTCAATTGAGGCTACTCATCATCCATTCTATACCATGTTTGATGCAATTGCACTGCTCCCATAAATTATTCTGAGGATACTACCTTAATTTTTAGCTTCCAGTTTCAAATGTATTCACATTTACAGATTGTTTTAAAATTTTAAATTGTACATTTTGCTTCTTTATAGATAAACACTTTATTAGAATGTTAACGTTATTTAAGTTTCTAAGCAGTCGCAGACCCCCTAATTAGGCTTTGCAGCACCCCAGAGGTCCCTGGACCACAGGTTAAGATTCAGTGCCTTAGACTATCTCCATTGAGTAGACAGTTTGTATCCTAATAAATGCAGTTTAGGACACATTACCCTCTTGCTGAAAATGGTGGGTGATATTCTTGTGACATACATCTAGGTCCCTGTCTGTCCCTCGCAAAGGAACATTGTTAGATAGTGTGAACTGTCCAAAGTTCTCCCAGCAATGTCTCACACTGGAACAGTACCCTTCCTTCTTTTCAGTCGTTGGCACACTGGGGCTTCTGCTGATGGCTGGGGATGGAGACTACATCGCTCCTGGTGGTTTGCCAGATTATAGGGCTCACCGGCAGAAGATAGCTCTGACTTTACCCTGGCCTGGCTGAAGATGCTGCACTCTCTGTTCTCTGCATCTGGTGCATATGGCCCTGTTTGACAAAGGTGTGTGAAATGGAACTTCAATGGGCGGTCTTCCTCAGGCCCAAACACAAACCCACCATCCAAATAAAGTGCCCCAGGGTCTCAGCAGCAATCAAAATCCAGAGCCAAAGAAACAGCTATTTTCGGTGTGCCATGTGGCAATAGTATAAACCTTCCCAAGCCACTTTGAGTTTCCTATTGTGGAAACTTAAATCCCGTTTGTACCATACTCATGTCTTCCTAAGTATTACGGTGTTAATGTGTTAATGTTAATGTTTATGCTTATGATCATGAACATACCAATGTTTTATAATCAAATATGGATGACGTTTTCCAGAGGTTTTAAGCTTCCAATCCATTTACAAATGCTTGCTTATTTTAATTGTTCAAGTAGTCCTGGAAGCCATGTAACTCAAGGTTGTTCATCTGCACAATTCTAAGAAGCACAACCTCACTTTTGAATCTGGCAAGTGGAATCAGAATTTCAAAACAATAATACGTGAATGATATCTTCTCAAGTCCTCCATGTCCTCAGGGAGAAGATCTGATGCAGGCAAAACTTTGGAATTTAGTATTGGCATGTACTCTTGTAAATCAATGATCTTCTGGAGCTGACCTGCTAGTGCTAAACGAGGCAAAAATGGATAGACAATAGGCATGTGAGGAGGGCAGGCAGTGTCTCCAATGTCCTGAAGGATTTGTGGAGGCTTCTGCAATGCACACTGGTCCAACTGCAATCCGGCAACATATGTGACTAACAAATGGTGGGGCAGCAGAAATCTTTCACAAAAACAATAATGCTCCACTTGCTACTTTTTTTGTTGCAAAAATAGAAGTTCAAATAGGAATAATTTAAAAGTTCTATTGGGGCACTGGCATATTTAGTCCAGGAAGTAGAGTTCATCCTTAAACTCAGGTCGTTCACCCAAGAGTTGATCAGCCAACAGAATTGATTCAATTTCTGACCAATCATCCTCCTCCTCCTGTGCTGGTTTAGGAATGGTGTAATTGTCTGTTATAAAAGGTGGATTCATTTTGATCATAGTCAATCTCTCCACATTTAAAGGTGAGAAACTGGTCCTTCTCACTGCAAAAACTGCACCAACTGCACTGAACACTTGCTTAGCAGACACAATGGCTACAGGGCAAGCCATATACTTTATAGCCAGCCAGTTGAGCTTTGGCCAATAGCTCATCTTTCCATACCAATACATCAATGGATTTTAATCCACATAGACCTCTTTTGGATCATCCAGATACTCCTGGAACATCCTTGGATGGTCATTGGTGCTGCCACTTGCTCAACCTGTTTTGCCATCACCTCTGCACTGGACTTAGCCTTGCCAATTGAAACCAACACAATGTAGAGGTTGGGTCTGGTCCTTCTGTTGCTGTTGTTGCCGGTTTTGTGGTTGATGGTATTGTTGGTTGCTGTGAGACAAGACTGCCCTCTCTGGAAGTTGAAGGCGGCACCCTAGAACTGCAAGGTGGGACTCTAAGTTCCAGCTGTTCTTCTTCAAGGTCTCGGGCTTGCTCTATAACTCTACAATCCACTTCTTGTATTTTTAAATGTTATCTTCAGAAAAAAGAATGAAAGTGGGCAGAATTGTTAGGTACAGTGGATCAAGTAGTGTGGCACAGATGTACACTTTTGATGCAATGATGTCAAGTTGCCGCCTTGTATTACAAACCAAGTGAAGGATTAAGCTCTCAACCAATGTTTCTGTGTTTTCATTTCATCTGTGGGGGCGAACCTTTCAGACACCTTCTCTACTTGATCCTTTATTAGGTACAATAACTGAATAGCTTGGCCCATCGTACTGTCCTCCTTGCTAACTTTCCCTGTGAAAACCTCAAAAGGGAGTAGCATCAAGTGTCAGGCATTTAAATAGGTCCACATGTCTGTCGTCAGGTGGATCGTGTGAGCAATGCTTTGCTGCAAAGCTTGTACAACCAACTGCAACACATCGTGATACAGCACTGGAAAAAGCAACTCTGGCAAAATAAGTCTGTCTTGGTAGCATCAATTTTGGGCAGATGGATGCTATAAATTCTAAGAATTCCACTCCATCCACAAAAGAAAAAGGGAAGAGGTCCAGCTCTAATATTTTTGCCAGCTTACCATTGTACACATATGTGGTTGGGTGGTTCGGCTCGGAGGGTCCCTCCTTCCTAAACATGCCTGTAATAGTAGCTTGGATCTTCTTCTTTTCTGGGACCACTGACACAGGCCTTTTCCGAGAAGTAGATGGTGGTGGTAGACTTAATGTGTGTTGTGGTGGGGTAGTCACTGTATGCTGTGGTATCGCCATCTCACTCAGAGTCTGCCATTGTGAAATCGCTGGGTGATTCTGCTGCCTCACTGCTGGGGACAGGGCTGCTTTGCATAAAGATGTCACCCTCTTCTTCCTCATCTTCTCCTTCAACCTTGATTGGACTTGTAGCTGATGTTCCCCCGCTCTCCTCACCACCACAACAATGTTCAGCAATTTCTTTAAGGTATTCCTCCCACTTGATTGTGTGGTATTTTTTCATAAGGGTCATTTGGCTTCCAGTACCATAATGTGTACCAGGCTTACCTTGATGAACAACTGTGTTGCAAATGATGCATACTGCAATGTGCTCCTTATGCTTGCTAACCATAAATGAGTGCCAAACTGGGGAGGAGTACTTATTTATTGTGCAACTGCCAGTGCCTCAAGAAGAACTGGAGGTAGGTGGGCATGTGGCTGATTGCCTCTCTGAGTCTCCTGAGGTAGGGGTTGGTGCAGATCTCAGCTGGGGCTTTGCAAATATTGGAGCTGGTGGAAGTGCTACATGTGCCACATCCCTCTGAGTATGTTGAATAGCAATGTCAGACTCCTCTGTGTCACCTTCCACAATGACTGCCTCATTGCCTCATCCTCCCCATCATCCCCTTCCATAAGTCTAAGTCTTTCAGGAACTTTTATTTTCCCTTGCCTCTCCTGTTGTCACTAGGTCCTCCATGGACTGGAAACAAGCATCCTGCCCCAGTGGTTCCTCTTGTTGATGTCCCAACATTGAAAAAGGGCAGTATGGTTGCAATCCCCAACGCGTCTCTAATTCCTGAGGGCAGAGCCTCAGTAATTATACCCTCTCTAAATTCTGTCCTGTCTGACATCCTACCCAGGAGGCTTGATCAATATCTTTAGTGGGACCAAGACCCCGCCCTTTGGAATGCAGGTGTGAATTCCACCCCACCTATCCATCCTAGGAAGGCCCCTCAGAGTCAGAGGTCTCCAGATTCTCTTGAGCCCCTAGTTAATGGCTATCTAATCGTGAATGCACAGGGGTAGCTGTCCCCTTAGCATCCAGACATGTATTGGAGACAGGCTGACAGGCATACAGAGCCACAAGCACAGAAATGTCCACTTTCCCGAAGTGGTATTTCCACCGTAGTAATGTCGAATCTACTCACATCATCTTTAGAGAGGATTTGCCATTACTAAATAATTGATATAAAACAGTATACTGCCAATCTTCAGTAAGTAGGAAATACAGCTCAATAGCCTTTCCACAGATCCCACATGCAAATCAAAGCAGGCCCAACCGTACCTAACACACCATCTGGTGCCATTCACTACCAGTGCATGCAGCGCACCGCGCACATGTCCTACCTCTTCCCGACACTGCACCCTGTACCAACGGAGAACTCCGATATAGCAGGAGACATGCAGAACCTTGACAAGTAGCTTTTTAAATGCCAAGCCAAATAACAGTAACCTGCACAGACAGGCCCCATCAAGGCAAACTTGTACTTTTGAGTTACATGCCCTAAGTATATTTCTTACCCCTTGGCAAGGAACTTACAGCTAACTCAAATCAGCCAATCATGTATACATTAACCACCAGAAGGTATATGACAAGGACAGTGCTTTGGCACTGAATGGCAGTGTCAAAAATGCTCAAAGTCCTAAGGTTAGCACATAGATCAGCAAAAACCAGAGAGGGAAAAAGGCAAAAAGTTGAGGGAAAGCACCCTAGAAAGTACCATTTCCAAACAAAAACCATCTGCCTTGATTACGAAGACAGACTGCCTCAATCCACTGCGCCAGGGAGTTCGAGTTCTAGGAGCTCTGGAGCGCGACATAGATAGCGCATTTTACGCGTTTAACAGCGCAATTTAAAACTAATTTTAAATATCCTGTTTAGTATTTGAGTTGATATTGGTTGATTTTACCCTGTTTTTAGCCCCACTCACCCGCACCATAATAGGAAAATCACCGCATTTCGCGGGTCCTTTTCTCCCCTCGGCGGCCATCTTAGGGAAGGTTGGGACGCCTGGCGGCGCCATCTTTGTTGCCGCACTAGTGGTTTGACGAGCGCTATTTAAGACGGCCATGCTGACGCGCAGCATTCGCGCGCAGCGTGAGCACGCCGGAGTCACGCCAGAGTCCAGCCCGTCTGCGCCCGTCCGCACACGAACGGGCGCAGGGGCTGGGAACCCTGGCTATCGGACCACTTATACACGGGATGAAATACACCGATTAAGCACGGCAGTACACCCCTTAGATCCAGCTACGCTAGCCAGATTGAATGAGCTGGCCATCCGTATTCCACACACAGGTAAGTCGACCTTGGACTATGCCTTGAAATTAATTAGTCTAAATACGAGGTCTATGCAATGTCATAGCCTTGAGATTTTCACCTTGCTTCAGGACAAAGACATTGATATATTGACGTTGACCGAGACGTGGCTTGGGGAAAATTCGTTACCTGATATTATAGCTGCTGTCCCGTCAAGCTACGACATACATTGGCATAACCGTGCTGGAAATGCCCGTGGGGGAGGAGTGGCAATTTTATTTAAAAAACATTTTGCTGTAACCAAAATTTTGGCAGAAACACTAGACTTGGCTGATATGCTCACGGTGAAAATCATGTTTGACAATTTGTGTCTAACTGTCCTCACTGTGTATCGTCCACCTAACTCCACCTTGGCTTTTAATGATTTATTCATGTCTAACATGTCTGATATATGCTCGCGGTACAAAAATATAGTAGTCACAGGAGATTTCAATCTCCATTGGGACAGGGAAAGGAAAGACTCTGCAGCCGAGTCACTAGAGACAACTATGTCTCTAGTGGCCTTTAAACAGCTGGTAGACTCCCCCACGCACACAAAGGGTCACACTCTTGATCTGATATGGACCCTAGATCCTAAAATTAGCTTAGTCAAAGTGCTTCCCTGTATATGGTCAGATCATCATCAGATTTATTGTGATGTTCCTATTGGCACGAAACCTCCACAACCAGTACCTAAAGTTAAAATGATCCGTAAGTGGAAAGATGTTGACTTGCAAACGCTGACCACTAAACTTTCGGATTTTGTCCAACCTATAGATCCTGATGCTGATGTAGATCAGGAGTGTAATGCTATAATGGATTGCCTGATTGGAGCAATAAATCAAATTGCACCTGAGAAGCCTCAAAAGATCAATAGCGGTGGGAAAGGCGCGCCCTGGTTCACTCCCACTCTAAGAGAGCATAGGAAAGAACTACGTAATGTAGAAAGAGTTTGGAGGAGGAAAAAAGATGATGAATCCTATGAGGAATACAGGAAGTTGTTTCGCACCTATAAAAAATATATACAGGAGGCCAAGGCCACATTTTATGAAAAGCGGATTAAGGAGGCGGACAATGTCCAGAAGGAAACTTTTAGAATACTCGCGGAATTAACAAAGAGAGTTCAAGACACGGACACCACCATTAGCTGTGATGCCTTTCTGACATATTTTCTGGACAAGGTTGACATTATTTTAAATGAGATAAAAAATAATGCCACCGGCTCTATGGATCCGCAGGTATCTCAAACTCCAGTGGGAACTTACATGTCCAACTTCCCCCGGTTAGATTCATTGGGCCTTGAAACCCTGATGAGAAAAATAAAGTCAGGCTCCCCAGCGGACCCATGCCCCCCAAGTGTGTTTCGCCTAGCTCGCCTCAGTCTAGAGGACCATATCCTATCGATGTTGAACAAATCACTAGATACAGGCCGATTACCAGCCAGCTTTAAGGAAGCTAAGGTGAAACCGTTAATAAAGAAAGTAGGGGCAGACCCTAAAATGTTGAAAAATTACAGACCAATCTCCCAGCTACCTTACCTGTCCAAGGTTCTTGAGCAACACGTGCTGATATCCCTGACATCGTTTCTGGAGTCTAACCACCTTCTCCATGAGATGCAGGCAGGGTTTCGAGCACACCACAGCACCGAGTTGGTCATGCTCTCGGTGATGGATGATCTTAGAATGATGGCTGACAGTAAAAAACCAAGCGCGCTGATACTTTTAGACCTGTCAGCGGCGTTTGATACTGTCAGCCATTCTTTACTCTTGGATAGGCTGGTTGGCTTTGGGTTTCGCGATTCAGCATATCACTGGCTGGAATCTTTTCTTTCGGGGAGAACCCAGAGAATTCAGTTGGGAGATATGGTATCAGGAGTGGGAGAACTTACCTGTGGGGTCCCTCAGGGCTCTGCATTGTCTCCCCTCCTGTTCAATCTCTATCTACAACCCCTAATAAAAACTCTGACTGAGATGGGTTGCCGCGTATTCAATTACGCGGACGATACTCAATTGTTATTGAGTATGGACGACACTGAACGGGCCCAGCTACAAGCACAGGAGGTACTCAGATACACAGTCAAATGGATGTCGAGAAACCTCCTGAAGATTAACCCTGAAAAAACTGAGGTGCTGATAGTCTCATCCACTTGCTCCTCTTGGAGTGACTTGTACTGGCCCCAGGAATTGGGCTCTACCCCCAAACCAGCCGACTCGGTCAAAAGCCTCGGCATCAAAGTAGATAGTGCTCTTTCAATGGAGAGCCAAGTCTCTACCGTTGTAGGAGTCTGCATCGGTCTTATAAGACAATTACGTAAATTAGTCCCACTTCTTTCCCAGTCCATGCTTCGTACCGGAGTCTCGGCCACTATACTCTCGAGACTGGACTACGGAAACGCTCTCTACTTGGGCCTGCCAAAGGTATTAACTAACAGACTGCAGGTGGTTCAAAATGATGCAGCAAGACTTATTTTTAAACTTTCAAGGAAATCACATGCTTCCCCGCTGCTGCAGAGCCTTCATTGGCTGCCAGTGACGCAAAGGTCTGTTTTTAAAAGTCTCTGCATAGCCCATAAATCTATCTATGGGCAAGCCCCTGCCTATGTTAAAGAAAGGCTGGAGATCTACCGACCTGAAAGAAGGCTAAGGTCTTCCGAGGCTCAACTGCTGGTGTGTCCCCGATTTAAATTGGCCACAAAAGGTGGAAGAGCTTTTTCGGTTCTGCTGCCAAGGATCTGGAACAAACTGCCTGAAGCCCTTCGTAAGGATGGAAACAGGCTTCATTTTAGGAAGACCCTAAAGACCATTCTGTTTAGGGCAGCGCTGAGCCTAGCTTAGCCTTTGTTCTTCCCTGACGTTGATTAGGCCGTTATGTTTTGTGGTCAAAGCGCCCTGAGACCTGTCGGTGAGTTGGCGCTATACAAACCCATATTAACAATAACAATAACAATAACAATATTGAGGGGCTATCTAGACAAACAATTACTTAGCACTGAAGAATTCATTTACTCGTGGTTTGAGAATTCCTTGACTCTGGTTATTTAATTTTTGCTGAAAATCCTTAAGGAAGGAAGAGTCCCTCCAGGGCCACCTATTATGTTAGGTGTTGGTGGACACACAGAACTTGTTTCAGAATTTAAAGATTTGTTTTTGGCTCCCTTTGTTAAAACACTATTTTCATTTATAAAAGACACAAATATTTTTTGATGCTGATAAATGACATTATCTGGGACTCTGATTATTACCTGGCAACTATGGGCGTCTATACCCAAGTATTGAACCTGACACAGATTTAGAAGCCGCTAAGTCTTTTCTCTTATCAAAATCTGCCAGCTTCTTACAGCATTATCTTATGATTTTAGATTTATTAGAATCTGTACTTAACAATATTTTTTTTCTGTTTCAGAATAACTTATGTCATCAAAGAAGTGATGGGTTCCAGGTTTGCTTCCTCCTATGCTAACCATTCATGAGTTTCTATGAGAGGGAGCATGCCTGGACTGGACCTTGGAATAATAGTGAAAAGCTAGTGTACTGGGTGTGATACATTGATAATATGTTAATCATGTGGAAGGGCAGTGTAGATGAATTGAAATCTTATCACCATTTCCTGAACAACAATCGTTTTAACATTACACTGAATTTGGAATACAGTAAGACAAATATCTGTTTTCTTGGCTTAGAACAATACATAGTAGAAGGGAATTTAGTTAAAAAATATATAGATAGTCTACTTTGGTGAATGCAACTTTGCATGCACTATCAGGGCATCTTAAAAAACAAATTAAGAACATACTGTATGGTGAGTTTTTAAGGGTGAAACAAAACGGAAATTTACAGGATGAATATGAAAAACGATCTGGTGAGATTAGGGATAGATTCTTAAGGAGATGCTATGACTATAAAGTTTTACAATTGGCTAACGAAAGAGCAAGCAGAGTAACTACTAAAAGATTGCATAAAAAAAGCAAATGAGAGCAATGAGGATTTTAGATTCATTACCATCTATAACAAAGAGACTAGACTGATAATAGTATCATGGAGCATTGGGACATTTTGACTCAAGAGCCTGATATTCAGGTTGTATTTCCAATTAAGCCTAAAGTGATATATAAGAAAGCCCCAACTCTGAGAACGCTTCTTAGTTCTAGTGACACTATCACTTATCAAGAGAACAGAAGAGTAACTATACATAATCCCAATTGGTTACCTGATTTATCAATGTGTTCTCACAAATGTGGTCACTGTATAGGTTGTAAACATGTTATGATAATGTGAAAACTTGTAAGGCTGACCCATAATGATGCAAATATAAAAGTTCATGATTTATTATTTGTAAAACTTCAAACTGTATATACATGATGATTTGTGTGTGCAAAAAAACAATATGTTGAGTCTGCAATCAGAAAATTAAAAGTATTTTGGAAGGAACGCATTGGAGCTATTAGAAATTTTTATGTAAAGTATCCCATGGCAGTACATTTCAGAGAAGCACATATAGTTACACTACTAGATGAGATCAGATACATATGAATGGAACGTGTAACAGTTAGAGCTAGGGAAAGCATTTTGATAAATAAACTAAACACTGTCCAGAGGGAATTAAATATAGATAGAGAAATGTATATGTAATGTAATGTAATGTAAAAGATACTTATAGAGCGCACTGCAACCCTTCGGGCATCCTGGTACTAAAGAAGGAAGACGGTAAAGACATCTATGACAGGAGCAAATAGGCATTAAACTCTGGGAAAAAGCCAGGTTTTTATTTGTTTACAAAAAGGCAAAAGATCTTTCATCTGTCGCAACTCCAAGTGTAGCTTATTCCAAAGTCTTGCGGCAGCAACACTGAAAGCTTGTCCCCCCAGCTTAGCTCGTCTAGTCAGGGGTACTTTCACTCAATTAGCTGAGGAGAACCGAAGGCAGAGGGGGGGGACGTACCAGCAACATTTATTCTGCAATGGTATGGGCCCCAAACCGTGCAGTGCCTTAAACATAACACAGACGGATTTGAAGTGAATCCTCTGCACTATAGGGAGCCAATGCAGCTCTGCAAGGGCCTGAGAGAAGGAAGATTGGCGAGGACATGTCAAAGTCAGCTTGGCTGCCAAATTCTGAATTCTTGCAGTCTCCCAGTTAAAAACTTGGAAGACTCTAGCAATAGAGAATTACAATAATCCAACCTGCTCAAAACCACGCTCCCAGTTTACCAAGGAGCGTGTATGAGCAGAGGAAGAATTTTCCTCAAAATCCTGATAAGGGAAAAGCAGCTCCCCACGGTTTTATTAACGTGAGTGTCCAAGGTCAACTTCTCATTAATTGAAACTCCCAAATTGCGAACCGACTTGGATGGTACCAATGGGGGATCAGCAGGAATAGGGCAGAAGTCGGCTGGAAGGGAATAGGGCACTCTCCCACCCTCAATACAGAGGATTTCAGTTTTATCTGCTTTAAATTGCAGAGAGTTGTTTCTTAACCAATTAACCACATTAAGCATACAGACATGGAAGTTCTCCAATGTGGATGACTGTTCTCTCTCCAGTGATAAAATCAGCTGGGTGTCATCTGCATAGTTTACCAGGCCTATGCCATAGGATTTAATGACATCCACCAGGGGGCGCATATAGACGTTAAATAGAATGGGACTTATTGCAGAGCCCTGCGGCACACCATGGTGGATCTTGGTCAACTTGGACTGAAAAGGGGGAAGAGCCACGGCCTGACATCTATCAGATAGATATGAATGGAACCATTTCTGTGCCTGACCAACTAACCCCACTCCTTCCAACCATTCCAGGAGGACCTTGTGATTGACCGTGTCGAATGTGGCAGACAGGTATAATAGGATCAAGATGGCATGTTGAACCTTGTCTGCACGCAAACGAAGATCATCCAACACAGTCAACAGGGCAGTCTTCGTCCTATGTCCCGGGCGGAATCCAAACTGAACATAATACAGTAGATCATTTGCCTCCAGAAACTGGGAGAGTGCCCTGCTCACAAGGCGCTCAGTGATCTTCACTGGATATGGAAGGTGTGAAATAGGCCTTTAGTTCTTAAGACAGCCTGGGTCAAGAGAGGGTTTTTTCAATTAGGGAGAAACAACCGCTTGCTTCCAACAGGAGGGAACCACCCCACTATGCAGGGATTGAATACACAGCTGCCTTAGTGGAGGAAACTGTTCAGAGCCAAGCGCTTTCCAAACCCTATGCGGAAAAGGGTCTAAAGATGGGCCGGAGGAAACCTCAAGAGCGATTTGCTCAAAAACCTCAACAGAAGGAATATCAAAGTGATCTACAAGAAGCATCTGAACCAAGGCCTTCCTCATCACTCTCAGGTCCTCCTGCCCATCCTGTGGGGGGCCAGTAGCTTCATCAGCTGTACTGTTCTCCACTGGCCCTTCAATAATTTTGTTGATCTTATTGTCAAAAAAATCAGCCATACTGTCACAGAGTTCCTGCGTAGGGAGGACCTTATTTTTAGTGTAGGCCGGGCTGTCAATATCATTCAATATTTTAGAAACGCTTTTGGAGCTACTAGGGGCCCTCAGAATTACGTCTGCGAAATACTCAGCTTTAGTAGAGACAATACTTTTCTTATAGATAGAAATGTTCTCTTTCCAGATAGCTTTGTCTGTGCCAGAGTACCCCTTCCTCCTTCCGCTCTACCTGTCTACAGCCAAGTTTTAGATTTTGCAAAACAGTGTTATACCAGGGCGCTGAGGGTTTACCACCTCTTTTAATCAGTTTTCGAGGGGCGAGCTGGTCGAGTTGGTCATTAATGTGTGAATATATGTTATTATGGACAAGTATAGAGGTACAATGTAAGCTCATTGGTTTAGCAATACTGAAGGTAGAACATACGTGGGTAGTATGTTGGACTGGTGCATGAGCTGCAGATATCATTTCTATTTTTAATTCGTAAGTTCATGCTCTCTCATGTATATATATATTTTATATATATATATATTAGGTATATATATATATACATAGATTACCTACTGGCGGTCGCCAGTAGGTATATATAGTTAGGATTTTTTCTCTATGGGATTTTTGAAAATTCTATGTCTAATAACTTTGGCGTTTGTGGACGGAATTGGCTGAAATTTTCAGGAAAATGGAACATTTTGTTTCTGAGCAGCCACTGAAAATTTGGGGGGGGGGTTCGTCAAGGGGGGGCTGAGAAAAAAGGGGGGTCCCAAAACGCGTTTTTCCCATGTTAATTTCCATAGGGCGGTTGGCCTCACTTTTAGCCCGAACGGCTGAATGGATTTGCACGAAACTTGGCAAAATTGTAGGGACTGTTAGCCCGATGTGCCTTTGCTAGGTCTCAATATATGTGCTCCAGTAGATTTTGAGAAATGAACGTTCAAAAAAAGATATATATCTGTGACAGCGCTCCGGGTAGCGCTCCGGTTCGCGTACTTGACGCGTAACGGAACTTCGCGAAGCGAAGCTGATTGGCTCTCTGGTGTCTGTCAACATTCTAAACAGTCCGGAGCGGCCGCCATCTTGTCTCTCGGTAGGATCGAGAGACAAGAGGAGGCCAAAACAAAGGGGGAAATGACCATAAGGGGGTATAGTAGATCCTCCCTGACCCCCTAGGTTTGATGTGGAGGCTTTAAAAGGGCCCCGCGGGGCAAAAAAAATATAAAAATCGTTTTTTTTCATGGGGTGCGCCCGGTACGCGTAACGGAAAGCGGACTGGGGAGCGTACTGCAAGGAAACAAGAATGATTGACTTTTAACTTATTGTATGTTTATAGACTTTTTTTTTTTTTTTTTTTTGCTGAGTGACGTCTCGGCCTATCTCCACGGGATGCAGTCCCTACCATCTTGGCGTTTAAGCCCAGGGGGACCGGTAGTGTGGGAGAGATAACGTCTGTTAACGTTCAATTCGAAGGAAATCAGGAAGTGTTGATAAACATTGTCTGCGCCATCTTGCCTTTTTTCAAATGCCACACTTTTGTCGTGCACGGCAGCCATTTTAGATGCCTTGAGCAGACCCACTCTCTGCACGCTGTCGATCCTTAGCATGGGTCCCCACCCTCGCAAGCATCTCCCCCAGGCACTGGTCACCCCCGCTCTCTGTCTTATGCATGGGCAATAAACCTCCCCCCATCTGCGCTGCTCTTCCTTGAGAATCACACCCTGTGCCCGCCCGACACTTCCCTTTCGCCCTATTCACTACCGCACACTCTGACACTCCTCTTCCTCTGTGTCCGATTGTCCAGGCCGGTCCCAGGCTATCACCTAGCCATGCAGATGTAGTTTATGGCCCCAGCTGTAAAGAATCACCCCTCTTCAAAGGAGTTACAGTAGATCAAGGCCCCCACCCGATGAGATCCGTCACAACACACGCGTTCCTACTATCTGAAAACCATCCTGTATTGTGATTGGGGAGGGGACCGAGCCTGAAGCGGAAGATTCCAGGGATGCCTCTTTGTACATCAAAGTTTTTACAATTATGTGTCACATTAAAAATATATAGCACTCCAACAAAGTAGTAGGATTATAAAACTTTAATAACTTATAAATATATACAACGCAACAAAAACAGTAAATACATTTAAACATTTTTTTTAAAAAAGAAGCAACAATGGTCAGTAGCTGTGTTTTGTGCGAATAGTCCCAAGGCAGCACAACGTGCTGAGTTCTGGACGGCACCCAGGTGATGTTACCTGGGTGCCGCACTGGTTTTTGGTATCCTCCGAAAAACGGCGTGGGGCGTCCCGGGGGGTGCGGGGGGAGGCCTCGTCAGTAGGGGTCTGTTGTGCGAATAGTCCCAAGGCAGCAGAACGCGCTGAAATGTGGATGGCACCCAGGTGATGTCCAGTAAGTTGCCGCACTGGTTTTGGTATCCTACAATGCTGCTCCGAATAACGGCGTGGGGCGCCCCGGGGGGGGGGTGAGGCGGCGTGAACGGGCCACCCCAGGTGGAGGCTCGTCTGCTGTAGTGGAGCGCCCCTTTACCGTTTCAGTTGCCATTCCGTGGGGCGTCCCGGGGGGTTGCGGGGGGAGGCCTCGTCAGTAGCGGTCTGTTGTGCGAATAGTCCCAAGGCAGCAGAACGCGCTGAGATGTGGATGGCACCCAGGTGATGTCCAGTAAGTTGCCGCACTGGTTTTGGTATCCTACAATGCTGCTCTGAATAACGGCGTGGGGCGCCCCGGGGGGGGGGGGGGGGGGGGTGAGGCGGCGTGAACGGGCCTCCCCAGGTGGAGGCTCGTCTGCTGTAGTGGGGCGCCCCTTTACCGTTTCAGTTGCCATTCCGCCCGCTATTGGTACACTGTGCCAAAATCCGCCATTCAGCTGAGTTGCGCCCACTCTTGCGGTGCAGCGATAGGCGGCTGCCACAGGACTCTCAAAATGGCGGCAGGCTCTTTCCTTTTTGGGCCTGGTCCACTGAAATGGCCCTGGGACACTTTGGAACTCGGACGCTTGTCTACTAGGTCTTGGACCCCATTCTCGAAAGCGTCCCCTCAGCCTTGAAGATTCTACAAAAGTCATGGGGGCCACCGACTCCTGCAGGCTTCCGGTGGGGAGCGGCTGCCATGATTGCTCGCGGAATGACCACGACGGAGCCACGAGATGGTGGTGCTTTCATGCTGACGCCAGCTTCAGTCTGAAACATCCAGAAACAAGGTGGGGCTTTCATCGTTTGGGAAAAAAAAATGTTTTAATCCAATGAAAAGTGTATTTTTAGGTCATATGATCAAGCCTTCCATCATTAGGAAACCAAAAGTAAAATGAACCAATGAAAAGTTTTATAAACAAGTCACATGACCTGTTATGCGGCATAGGGCTATAAAAAGCGTAGAAAATCCGTTGGCACGTGAGGCGGCGTCAGTAGCGGACCGATGTGCGAATAGGCCGAAGGCAGCACAATGCGCCAAGATCCGGATGGCACCGAGGTGGTGTCCAGCAAGTTGCCGCACTGGTGTGGCCATCCTACAATGCTGCGCCGAAAGTCGGCGTGGGGCGCCCCGTTGGCCTGTGAGTTCGCGTCAGTCAGTGGGGGCTGTTTGAGGATCTGACTGCATTGGAAAGCAATGTGATGCTGTGCGTCGCCCCCAAGATAATGCGGCGTCAGTAGCGGACCGATGTGCGAATAGGCCGAAGGCAGCACAACGCGCCAAGATCCGGATGGCACCGAGGTGGTGTCCAGCAAGTTGCCGCACTGGTGTGGCCATCCTACAATGCTGCGCCGAAAGTCGGCGTGGGGCGCCCCGTTGGCCTGTGAGTTCGCGTCAGTCAGTGGGGGCTGTTTGAGGATCTGACTGCATTGGAAAGCAATGTGATGCTGTGCGTCGCCCCCAAGATAAGGCGGCGTCAGTAGCGGACCGATGTGCGAATAGGCCGAAGGCAGCACAACGCGCCAAGATCCGGATGGCACCGAGGTGGTGTCCAGCAAGTTTCCGCACTGGTGTGGCCATCCTACAATGCTGCGCCGAAAGTCGGCGTGGGGCGCCCCGTTGGCCTGTGAGTTCGCGTCAGTCAGTGGGGGCTGTTTGAGGATCTGACTGCATTGGAAAGCAATGTGATGCTGTGCGTCGCCCCCAAGATGAGGCGGCGTCAGTAGCGGACCGATGTGCGAATAGGCCGAAGGCAGCACAACGCGCCAAGATCCAGATGGCACCGAGGTGGTGTCTAGCAAGTTGCCGCACTGGTGTGTGTTGAAAAGATGAAAGGTCCACAGCAAGTCTATGTTCCTTCAGTGGAGTGCCGTCTAGCTGAGTTTCGCCCGCTCTTGCTGCTACAGCGACAGGCGGCTGCAACAGGACTCTCAAAATGGCGGCCTGTTCTTTGGATTTGGGCCTGGTCCACTAAAATGGCCCTGGGACACCTTAGAACTCGGACGCTCGAATTTTTTTTCCTTTCCTCTACATGCAAAAAAGGTAAATGCCCGGTACGTTACCTGCCTCATCTGCCACGATGTACTCTCCAGAGGAACCGAAAAAATATATAGTTATGGTAATTGTGGCAAATAAATTTCATGTGGACAGATGAGTGTTACTCTAATAATTACAGCATATGAACATCATCATAGTCGATGGTTGGTGGAGACATTTTGACTATATCCTGGACCTGCCCGTCCTCGCCCAAAATGGCGCCGGAATAAATGGGACTCGTAACTCCTTGTTGTGTACTGGTTGAACAACCTTGATATCACGAGATACGTATGCAGTTTTGAAGCACATGGCGGGCGGGGACGAGAATTGATTGAATATTTCGACATCCCTATTGATATTAAGTTCTGATGTGTTATTGATTACTGTACTATTGAAAGTTCGAATTAACGTCACCCATGGTACTTGCCCGCAAATGTATATCTAGATAATTTTATTGTAACTGGCCCTGTCGTTTTTTAATTATAAAATGTACGTCCACCGATTCCGCAACTGTTAGACACCTTAGTTCTTGCAACCTAATGGCCCGCCCGTTACGTTCCTCTACAGTGTAAATGTCTCCTCATCATATACGATTACAGTTTGCTCCGTGGCCGGCCCACGTGGTTATAGGCCCGTATTTGTATACTGACATTTTCACAATAAAGGTTTTTAAAAGAAAACATGGTAGTAGTATTTACATTGGTAAAGTTTTTAATAATAGTCACTGTTTTCGAATCAGTAAAAGGCAAGTGAAATAAAGCAGTCCAATTACATGAAGGGTAAAAGGTATAATACGCAGGTACGCAGTAAAGATAAATGGTCAAGGGTGTTGTGATTACTAATGTCCCTCTCAGGACACCGTATGCCCTGTGCTGTTTTCTACTCCTGCAACATAAAGTGATCGATAAGAATCTGATATTCAGGCGTATCGGCGACTAAGACAGCAGGCCGAGCCTCTTTTGCTCAACGGCTCCGTCATGGGAAGAAGAAACGCCCTTTTTCTCGAAAAAGGAATATATTTTACTTGCAGGACAGTTGTAAATTTTCCGGGAAAGTACATTAGCCTGGAACATTATAACATATATGTTTAAGAAAAAATAATGTTCGAAAGTAACGAAAAGTGTAATTTTTAGGTCATATGACCAAGCCTTTCATCATTAGAATAGGAAAAGTAAAATGAACCAATGAAAAGTTTTATTAACAAGTCACATGACCTGTTATGCTTACGTTACGCGCTGCGCGCCGCGCCCCGGATCGCTTCGCGTCATATGACGCATTACGCGACAACGCAGGTCCAGAATATAGTCAAAATGTCTCCACCAACCAGCGATCGGAACACAACCCCTTTCAGCAGGCTAAATAGTTCTGTTAAGGGACAGGCAACAAGAACCATCAGTCAAAGAGGGGAGGGCAAGTTCTTCTCTACCGGGTCACGTTGGGGCGCTACCGGAACTGATCGAATTGGTAGTCTACAGTGTTTCTGGATGTTTCAGACTGAAGCTGGCGTCAGCATGAGAGCACCACCATCTCGTAGCTCCGTCGTGGCCATTCCACGAGCAATCATGGCAGCCGCTCCCCACCAGAAGCCTGCCGGAGTCGGGGGCCCCCAAGACTTTTGTAGAATCTTCAAGGCTGAGGGGACGCTTTCGAGAATGGAGCCCAAGCCCTAGCAGACAAGCGTCCGAGTTCCAAGGTGTCGCAGGGCCATTTTAGTGGACCACGCCCAAATCTGAATAGCCGGCCGCCATTTTGAGAGTCCTGTGTAGTCGAAAGTGCGGGCGGTAAACAGCTGCATAGCGGAAGAGGCACAGTGTAGCAAAAGCGGGCGGAATGGCAACTGAAACGGTAAAGGGGCGCCCCACTACAGCGTGTCTTTAGGTGAAACGGATTGTGGGACAAGGTCAAGAATGGAAGAGTCACCAAAAGGCAAAAAGTTCCGCTTGACCCCGGGAGCCGGCCACCTATGTCGGGGGCGATCTCAGGCCACACCAGGGCAACACGACTTGGGGAGGGGGCCGGAGCCAAGCGCCCCCTCCGAGTCCGCGCCATGACACCGTCCCTCGGGGGCCTCCGTCAAGCGGTTCAGGGTGGCACCGCATCACATTGTTTTCAAATGCAGTCACGTCCTCAAACAGCCCCCACTTACATTAAGAATAGTGAAGCTGAAGCAAGTGCAAATAGGCTTCAGACAGTGTTACAAGCACTCCTCAAAACTTTGAACCATCAGAGTGCATGAGTTTCATGCTCGATCGATTGAGCTAGCCGGATCGGGCAACAAAAAGTATAAAATAGTTATGTAAATAGTTATTTAATAAAATGTTTTACCCTGTTACTTTGCTGGTGTGTTGTATATATTTGTAATATTTGCATAGAGTTTATCGTTATTTTGGGCGGGGTGGGTGGCGGAGCCAAGCTGTCTTGCAGCCATCATGGTGTGGAGTTCAGTTCATCTCACTAGTTTCGTATTTCTCATGAGGGGTTGTTCCTAATGTTTCTATTTTAGCGAGCTCAAAAAGAGATCCCATTAGTGGCCTACTGATTTTGCTCGATCCCTTTTGTTTTTTTACACGATTTTTCACTATCTGCAAAGACTAAACAGAGTATTGCGACTCTGTGCTTGTTTGTAAATAGAGAATGAACCAAAGAGAACCAATTCTAAAACAGTAAATGCTTGGATAACAATCAATCAAATGGAGAGAGAAGCAGGCACAACGGATTACAACGGGGGCAAAGGCCTGCGTTAACTACCCTTCACTATCTGCAAAGAGAGAGTACTCCTAATAGAAATGAGGGGGGGCAGCATTCAAAGCAGATCAGTGTGCATAAACACGAAAATGTTTTTACTTACCACGTACTTGACATTCGACAGCTTATGATATTTGCTATTAAAAAACCATTGAAATTCACTGAAAAAACCATAGGTTAGAGACCATATATAGTTAGGAATTAGCATTTAAAAAACCTTGAAAATTCACTGAAAAAACCATAGGTTATAGACCATATATAGTTAGGAATTAGCATTTAAAAAACCTTATTTTACTGACACAAAACCATTGAAATTCCATATATAGTTAGTTGCACTAACTATATATCGCGCACCCGCAATCCACTGCTGATGATGTCACATATTACATCATTCATGACATGGTCAGTGACATCACTGATGACATCACTGATGACATCTCAAATGACATCACTGATGACATCACTGATGACATCTCATTTGACATTACTGATCACATCACTGATGACATAATTCATGTGATGATACGATGAACCTCTTCAGACTCTAATATAACGTTAGATACACTCAGTGTAAACAGACATTCACAGACTGTCACTCATCCATGGAGTTACTCACACACCTAGTCAGTCTTGCAAAGAATCAATCACACCTCCATTTCCTCAACTATACAGTTATACACACCTTACTTATTCAAACATATACTAACACATATTTACTCTGTTATACAATCCCTGATACAAGTTCACAATGATCCATACAGCCACTCACACATTCACTGGCTCTTATGCACAGTTATTTATATATGTCAACTCTCACATGTACTGTGTTTTACATATGTACTTACTTTGACATGTAGCACTGAGATATCCATTCACTCACCAATACACTCATGCACACAGTCAACCGCCCATACAGCTGTTTCCACATGCACTTTTGAACCCATACATCTAGTGAATCAACTGCTCACACATCTATGCACAGAGTCATACACCTCCTAGACACCCACACACACACTCAGTCTCCCATACAAATACTTGGGCAAGCAATCAATAACCCATAGAGTTAGTCATATAGCTAATGATCAACACATGCATCAGATTACAGAACAACAGACACAATGATGCACAATTTAAAACAGTTTAGTCACTAACCCATGCACTCAGTGAGACACATTTAGGGCCCGATGTAGGTAGCCCTTTACCGATCGGAATCGGCCGAAAATACCGATTTTCGGCCGTTTCCGATCGGTAAAGGGCCATGGAGATGTAGGGGCACATTTTCGGTAATTTTACCGATTCGTTATCATTACCGAATAGGTAAATTTACCGAGTCGGTAATATTTACCGAATCGGTAATGATAACGATTCGGTAAAATTACCGAAAATGTGATGTAGGTAGCCTATGTTCCGGCAGCACATGGCTTACAGAATCGGTATTTTACCATGGAATACAAATCCATGGTAAAAAACCGATTCCTGTGTACATGCACATCTGTGCATGTACACATATGCCATGTGACAGACAGACGTGCCCTTAGGGCATGTCTGTGTGCCACATTGCACACATGGCCGTTTTGGGGGTGCTAGAGGGTGTCAAAGTGACACCCCCTGCACCCTTGTGAATTCCTTAAATACCGATTGGGTAAATACCGAATCGGTAATGCCTAATCATTCCTATGGGCTTCAAAGCCCATAGGAAAGAATGGGCATTACCGATTCGGTATTTACCCAATCGGTAATTAATGAATTGTTAAGGATTCGGTAACGAATCCAGATGTTGGGACCTACATCCCATTTACCGATTTTAAAATACCGAATCGGTAAGATTCGGTATTTCAAAATCGGTAAATGGGATTTACCTACATCGGGCCCTTAATCACTCACTTATACAGTCAGTCATGCACCTACTAAATCCTTCATCCAGACACTTATACATCCACTCATTCTTCAATATGTAAGACATATTTTAACTTTACAGAAACATACAGTCACTGGATGTTGTCATCAGTGATGTCATTTGAGATGTCATCAGTGATGTCATCAGTGATGTCACTGACCATGTCATGAATGATGTAATATGTGACATCATCAGCTGTGGATTGCGGGTGCGCGATATATAGTTAGTGCAACTAACTATATATGGAATTTCAATGGTTTTGTGTCAGTAAAATAAGGTTTTTTAAATGCTAATTCCTAACTATATATGGTCTATAACCTATGGTTTTTTCAGTGAATATATATATATGTACACTTTTTTCAATGCAATATTTGTGTCATAACAAAACAATTCTTGCTGTAACTAATAAGAATCAGTATTTGTGCTTGATTTCAGTTACCTGCATTGAGCTTCAAATAATGACCAATTGTTTATCTTTGACTGTGTAAGTTTAGAATTGCAATTGTGCTGCAGAATGTTTGGGTCATCCACATTGGTTTTTAATATATGAATTTTTAGCTCTGGTTTTAGCATCAATATAAAATTTTATTTATGCTATAGTTGTGCTTTAAATATTTATTTATTTATAAATATTTATGGAGTCTTGCACTATTTGCACTTTGATACTTATCATTGTACTGAAATTGCATTTTGGCACATTTTGCAACACAACTGCCTGTATCAACTATAACAGGTTGTTTATGTCTATGATTACCCAAGGATGAGTTATCACGTGTGTTAAGCACTAGCACTTTAAAAAGCAGAAAAAACTCTCTATTGGCGTATCATGTAATCAAGGCCTCTATGAGGCTGAAACACGTTATGGCGGTGGTGCAGGGCATCTGAAAATAAAATCTTAATGCACCGATACCCCGGACTGCCTTCGTCCTTCCATGGGGATTGTGGTGGCGAAGTATTGTGGATATATATATATATATACATATATAATAAATGAATATAATATTTTTAATATTACAATTATGATAACAATAATTCTTAGTATTTAAAAGTAATTCTCCTCATCATTTTAATATATTTTAAATTATATCAAATAAAAATATACATTTAAATGTAGAAAGGATTTTTTATATGCATTCTTTAAAAACATTTTTTATTGAAATACATTTAAAAAATGATTATTTAATGCACACTTAAGTTGCTGTGTTGTAACACTATATATTCTTAAATCTAGACTCTAGATATATGATAATAATTTACAGTAATACTGAGTCACAAAATGTTTTTTTCTAAAGTTCAATAAACTTGAATACATTTTTCTATATTTAATGATCGGGAGATTCTGCCCCAGTGGCAGAGTCCTCTGCTTATGTGTAAAAACTTAGGAGTAGTAACTTTACGCTCCTAAATCATGTTGAAGGTGGCTCCACTAGGTGGTGGAGACACGTAAATCTATAGCTGGGAGTAATGGTGAACAGCAAAAAAGTGTAAAGTTAATCCGAAATGCATGAGTAGATTTATACATGAGTAAATCTTTATATCTAAATTTACATTTGTGACTAGGACCCAACGTTTGCTTTTTGGTATATTAACACGTTTTGTGGGATTGTGCTCTAAAAGGTGCAGAGCCAGGTCAAATAACCATGTCTGCCACTTCTGGAGCACCTTTTCGATGGCCCTGAATGCACTGGGTGGATAGATTTGCATTCGATATGTTTCAGTCCATTTCTAAAAATGAACATAACAAAGAACATTTATTATTTTTTCTTTGTTTGAAGTTAAAGAGCTTTGTCCGTTTTGCAATTCAGAATGGCTTGTATTACACACATTTTCTTATACTCTATCACACGCAGGAGCATTAGAAGCTTTCTGCTACAGACAGCACATATGTATCGTTAAAAGCAATGGTGCAACCTCCTCCCAAACAGAACAAATTCAGCAAAGGTAGCAGAAGTGCAAACGGTCCTCACTCACACATAAAACAGGTAGATAGCGAGCAACAGCATTTCTTGTTTCTATTATACAAAGGACAAGTACAGTAGAGCACTGATCAGAGTACACGCTTCCTTCACATGAAGCTCAGTGTATAACAGAGCAATCTTAAATGTCACACACGACAGGTATAGCATAAGTAGCAGCAATATAATCTTTCTAAACACACAGAGTTAAGAGACTAAGGGCCAAATGTATCAAAGTTGGGTTTTGCGATTCTCAAATAGCGATTTTTAGAGAATCGCTATTTGAGAATCACAAAACGCTATGTATGTAGGATTTGAAAATAATTTTACGAATCCTACATATTCCTTAATTGCGAATCGCAAATTGCAATTTGCAATTAAGGAATACCTCCCTATTCATTCCTACGGGCCTAGAGGCCCATAGGAATGAATGGGAAGACATTCTCAATTTGCGATTCTCAATTAGAGAATCGCAAATTCTCAATTTGCGATTCTCAATTGGAGAATCGCAAATTGAGAATGCAATTTCAAGGGTGCAAGTGTGTCAAAAGGACACCCTGTTGCACCCCTGAAATAAGCCTGGGTGTGCATGTGGCGCACATACATGCCTAAAGGGCATGGCATGTATATGCTCCACATTGCACTTTGAAAAATGTAAAAAAGTGCATTTTTTAAAGAAATCGCAAATTACCACCAACTTGAAGTTAGTGGTAATTAGCGATTCCTTAAGGCCAAATTGCACTTTTTGGTGCTTCTTACATTGCATTTATGGAATCGCAATTTGCGATTCCTTAAATGCAATCGCAAAATAGGGAATCGCAAATTTTGCGATTCCCTATTTTGCGAGGCAGTTTTGCCTTAATACATACCGCTAAGCCAAATTGCGATTGCAAATGCTGATATTCTGCGAATGTCAGCGTTTGCAATCGCAATTTTGCTTGATACATAAGGCCAAAAGGGGCTTATTTGCAAGGGGATTGTGCCACCGGAACATCACTTTT
Source organism: Lissotriton helveticus (assembly GCF_964261635.1). Lineage (NCBI taxonomy): Eukaryota > Metazoa > Chordata > Amphibia > Caudata > Salamandridae > Lissotriton > Lissotriton helveticus. The sequence continues at coordinate 638,963,937 of NC_136069.1, forward strand.
ACCGACGTTCCCATGGCGCAATGCCCTGCATCATATTTGCAAATTGGCGTTAAGCCATGTTTTGTTCCTTAATTCTGCTTTGTAAAAATGGGACCCTTTCACGCGCTTTTCTGTGTGAAAGGGGTGTGCAATGGGTGTTGCTCTAGGTTTTCAACAGCAACACCCATTGCTTTTTTACGCTGCCCCAGATTTAAAAGGATCTGTAATTCAGAGGCAGTGCCAAAAACTAACGCCATGCAGAAACAGGAATTAGAATGGTGCAATGAGGAGAAATGCCTGTATTTCTCCTCATTTTTCCTTTTTCTATATGTGCTGCATTAAATAAAGAGAAAATCGCTAATAATGAATGTTTATGTGAAGGAAGGTGCCCCTTTCTGCACATAAACCATCATTAAATGATGATGATTTGCTACTTCAATGTGTGCTGCAGAATACTGCAATGCAGGCCCCTTGCACTATGGTGTGAGGGTGTCTGTGTTTGCGCTAGGCAGATACGTTTAGCACCAGCGCTAGAGAAAACACAGGCGTGTGCTGTATTGTTGTAAATACAGCGCATCTCTGCATTTTGGAAATGGCGGAGCGTAGCTCTGGGAAATCTGCTGCGGCACCATGCTCCACCGTTTCCTTGTAAATATACCCATAAAACCTACATTTCCTCTCTCATTTTTACCTAAAGCCTACCAGACAGCGCAGGCTGTCTAGTTATGAAAGACATATTGTGGGCTTGCCAAGTACATAAAGGGGCTTGCAGCCCAACCATTGCCTACCATTGGTTGACTTTACCGTAATTCTCATTTGCTTGCTTTCTACTGGATGGCTTTCCTTGGTTCAGCTTATCTTCTGGTTGCCCCTCCTGTATACAATCTCTTTCATTTCCCTTACTTCCATTCTTGTTCTGCTCACTTTTAGGGAACTACTTTTTTTCTTTTTTAAGCACTAAGGGCTAGATGTAGGTAGGCTATTACCGGTCGGTAACGGCCTATGTAGGAGGCTTTTTTACTGATTCGGTAAATAACTAATCGGTATTTACCGATTCGGTATTTACCGATTCGGTATTTACCGAATAGGTAAATGAGATGTGGGAAGCACTGTAAACAGTGCTTCTGGGCTTTAAGGATTCGTTATTTACCACCAACTATTAGTTGGTGGTAAATAACGAATTCCTATGTAAATACAAATATGTGCATTTACACCTGTGCCATGTGATAGACATACATGCCCTTAGGGCATGTATTTGTGACACATGTGCACACAAGCACTAATCAGGGGTGCAGCAGGGTGTCAAAATGCCACCCTGCCAACCTTGACTTTTTCTAAAATTTTACCGAATCGGTATTTACCGATTCAGTAATTGACATTCATTCCTATGGGCCTCCAGCCCCATAGGAATGAATGGCAAATACCGAATCGGTAATTACCAATTCGGTAAATACCGAATCTTACCTATTCTGTATTTTTTACCGAATTATTATCTACATAGCAATTACCGATTCGAAAATACCGAATCGGTACAGTTACGTATTTTCGAATCGGTAATTTAGAATTACCTGAATCTAGCCCTAAATGAGATGCACATTTGACAGCCTCTCTCTTGCACTTTTCTCCCTTGCCCTCCACGTTGTTCTCTGAAATGTGTGCCTTCTTATTCCCGTGCTCCACAATGCTCTTTCTCGGCCGAGTTTGCTGTCTGGTTGCGAAAGACATATTGCGGGCTTCCCAAGACCATACTATTTGCTACTACTCTTCTTACCATGCGCAAGAGTTGTCTGAAGGTGGATTCGGAAGCAGTATTCCATCAGAAGCATATTTATGAATGCAGACATAAGCAAATGCTTGGGATGTTCTGAGAAAGGAGGAATTGTGCCTCTGGGACCTTTAATATGAGTTATGGTCAAACAGGAGTCTGAGGGAAGAACCCAAAAATATGTTTCACGTCTTGAAGATAAGCAGACAGAGGTATTCGCCAACAAGTGAAGCAATAGCATATGTTCCAAATTAGAGGTAACGCCAAAGAAGCCTCTCGGGTGTCAGGCGATGTGACTTTAAGAAGCACTTGAAAGTCACAGCCAAATACCTCTGCGCACCTTCACACTCTCAGGATTATGGTGACGTAGACCTCCACCTCTCTGAAGGCAGAGCAAGTTTCAGAGAATGGGCCTTACAGGTCCTGTCCGTTGGATTTCCAGCGCTACTAGTCAATTCATTTCTATCCTTGCTAAATTCTCAAAAAAGAATTAACGACAATAGTGCTGCGCAGAAATTAATTTGTAAATAAAATGAGTGCATCGAACTAAAGATTTTCTTAGAAGAACATTTCTGACATTACCTAATGGTTGGGGTGCTCAGTATCAAATTTGCCTAGTTTTTATTCCACCTCATGTTTCTTTCTTCCAATTTTTTTTTCAAATGCAAAAAGTCGCAAACTTACACAAAAGTGTACACCTCTGAATCAGGCCCTTAATTTTTAGGCACAAAAATGAGAAGCTAAGAGAGTAATACTAGACTTAGCAATGCATTCTCGCTGCTACAGTATTCTGTTTGTCAATATTTCGGTATGATTTTGCAAGATATTTCTGTAGCCGATATTCTGAGAAACAGCCCCTTGTCGATGTTTTCCTACCATTCTCTTCCTCTTTCTTTTTCGCTCTCTTATTTCGGGTCAAAATAAGTACCAGCCCCACGGCCTGCATCCACTTGCACTATTTAAGCAGTGGTGTCACAGTTTAGGAAGAAAAGCCATGCACAGGTCTGAAGTGAGTCCCAGTAGACTGGTCTTTCAACTACGCAAACATTGTATTTGCTAATAGGCAAAAGGTGGCATGCACCAGACATATCTATACACATACAATTTAGTAAATATGCTTGAATGTGTAACAGTACTAGATGCGCCGAAAGAGTCCTGATTGGGGGAAGTCTCTGATCCAATGGGAGTTCACTTCTTATTCTTGAAGGTTGACACTGGCCATACACACTCCACACCCCGCTTTCCTTCTGGCTCCAGCAAGTGAACATGCAAAGCACATAGGGCCATATTATCAAGAAAGGGCGTTACATTATCGCCGCATTTATCGGCAGGAAACTGCCGCTAAAGCGGCGATAATGGGCTTGATAATATGCCCTTCTGAATTCTCATAGAAGCCCAGGTTCTGGTGTTAACCTGGGCTTCTATGGGAATTCACAAGGGCATATTATCAAGCCCATTATCGCCGCTTTAGCGGCAGTTTCCTGGCGATAAAAGCGGCGATAATGTAGCGTCCTTTCTTGATAATATGGCCCATAGTCTGTAGTTAATATATGCTTATACTAGTGTAGTACAAAGGGATGCAATGTGAGGCAAAGCAACACAAATAGCAGTGACAGTCGAACTGTCAAACAAAGGCTCTTTTGCAATGGAAGTCAACCCTCGCGCTTAACCCAAACCTCTTTATGCGAGCTCTCTGTTAATGTCCAGGTGTGTCGGTGCAAAAACCACAGACATTGGCACAAAGCGGATTATCATCTATGCCTATGTTTTACACAAAAGCACGTATACACACCAACACCAAACCCCTGTGCTGTTGTGTGCAGGTAGGAATGTGTACAGGAAGTACCTTGAGTGCAAATCCTGGGTTACTCGTGGCGGAGCATGAAGGAGAACAGGCAGATTTAAGTAAGTGCTGCTGATGACAATACCACTGGGAGACTCTTGTAAATCTGGCGCTGCACTATTTTTTGTCATATTACATAATGCAGTGGTGCTGTTTGTCATGCAGTGCTCTGTTGTTTGAAGGATTGTAAATATGTACCACACTGTTCATCCTTGAACGCTGTGTGTCACTCAGGAGGGCATCTGAGCTAGCGTTTGTGTTCATGGCAAGCACTAATTCTACTGTCTCTAAAGGGGTAAACATAGTTATTTACACTAAGACTCATGTTTTTGAATTACTCTTCTCTGCTCATATAACTTTGTATATCCTCATGCACAGAAGACATCCCCAACTCATTGCATGGATAGAACTTTAAAGACATTGGGTCTGATTTGGAAAGCCCAAATTTAACAAGCTGGGGCAAGAGAAGCTGGCCCATGAATGAAAGCTCCAGGAAATATAATACAGTAGGGGGCATATTTACAAGTACTTAATGCCACCAGAACGTCACTTTTAGTGGTTTTCTGGTGTTGTTAACTCCTTCGCCTTATTTACAAGGCAGAGTAGAGCAACTTAACATAACTTAACGCCTTCTTGTAAATAACGCCCCTATTCATGCAGCACTTAGCGAGAAAGAGGCAGGCAATGGGTATTGCAGAGGGTGTTCCGTCACAACACCGAATGGTTTGTGACACTGTCCCCTATTTGCAAGGTGTGGGGCAGTGCCAAAAATAAGGCAAGGAAACACCTGGTCTTAAACAGGCGATTCGAGGAGAATTTTTTTATTTCTTCTCATATATTGCTCTTTCCATGAGTGTTGTATTCTGCAGTACACATGGATAGAGCAAATCACCTGTTAAGATTGTTGATGTTCAGAAAGTCGTCCCTTCCTGCACATAACAATAGCCCCTGCAGCACAGAAATCCAATCAAAATGGAGCTAGGGTGCCTGCGCTGGAGCTAGGCAGCTTTCTTTAGCGCCAGCGCTAGGGGAAACACAGCGGTGCGCCATATTTTTGTGAATCCGGTGAATCCCTGAGTTTTGAAACTGATGGAGCTCAGTGTTACCAATTTGGCATAACACCGTGCCCCACCTGTTTCTTGTACGTATGCCCCCAGAGTATTTTGAGGAACACTTAAATAGACAACTTTTTTTCATACAGAGTTCTGCATTCACACACGTGGTTTTACCCACTTAAATTTTTTTCCTCCCTGGGTTAAACATTTCAGCCATTGGGAAACCTCTTTCCCTATACCCCAATTAAACCCTCGTTCTGAGTGGGGCAGAAATATCCGGTGCAAAAAACACCTGGGAGAAAACCATTATATATTTAGCAGGAGCTCATTTGCAGGATTTTCATTGTATGAAACTACTCGCAAAGGGTTTGTGAATACCGACACTGGTAAGAATTCATGGATGTGTATGTACTTTTTCATAGCAACCCAGAATGTCCACAGTCCTGTTCGCAGCAGATTCTGGGGTGTTTTTCAGCATTTTTAAGAGCATGTTATAAACATAAAATTTTGCCATTCCTGATTATGTGAATGAGGCTAAATACTAGGCTTGGGCGAAGCACTACGCTACGCTCGCATAGTTTGCGAAGTTTGCGCAACTATACACTACGCGAACTGCAAGTAGCACAGTGCGAACACGCGTAGTGTAGTGTAGCATAGTGCAGCGGTCATTTTTTGCTTGCTCGCGGTCCTCAACGTCAAGTTGGCGACCGCGAGCAGGCAAAATGACATCCTGGTCAGACTTTTTCCTCGTTCGCGATCATCAACATCAAGTTGCCGATCGCGAGTGTGGAAAATAAACCTCCCTGCGAGATTCTCAGTGCGGGGAGGTCTGGTTTCTCATTGCGAGTGGTCGTGTATGCTCGCGACGAGAAACTACCAGTCCGCGTTGAGAAAGCTGCCGCTCGAGTAAAAATCTCCTCGGGCGGCAGAAAACTACAGCTCGCACTGTGCAAGATGCCGTTTTCAATGATTGCACAGTGCCGGATGCTTGTCTACAATGAAAACGGCATCTTGCACCGTGCGAACATGCTACTACGCAGTTCGCATAGTGCTACGCGTAGCTCGCGTAGTGCGAAGTGCACTTCGCGCATTTGTTAAGTGTTTATTTTACTTACGCAACAAAAGCTGTAACTTGAACTCTGTGAATGCAAGTGTCTTATGCCCCATGAAGGAATACACAATATTTTTAATGCTTACGGCTGAAAAGCTTCAGCTTGCACTGGTTTTCAAGTGTAATGTAGAAAAGGTCTGTGAATTTCTGTGATAAGTAAATCTGTACCCATTCGGGGGTCATAAACCTCTGGGTGTGGATTTACTAATTTATTTGGAGGATGAGATGAACCATTTTTAATGTAGAGATGTTTCGGAGGTGCTCCCTCAACTACGTAATGGCCATTTGACCTGTAGGCATATTTTGCTTGACCTTCAGTCTTCTCCTAAATCCCCCAGGTTAGTGCTTGTAATCTGTAACATGTGTTGCACTCTCCCATTTTTGACAAATATCTCTGTCTGTCTTTCTACATGACATGTACATTTTTCTGATCTCCCCTGCTTCCTGTTTGACTGCAACTCATATTAAATGCCCCAAAGGTACAATTCCACTATTCCCTACACAGGATGAACATTGAGTAATAACGTAAAAACACAAATAGGTCTCTGAAAGATAGCATACTCCACCTTCCACATAGGGGGAGATTTAGCGCCTCACATGAAGTGAAGCAGTCTCTAAAATTAAATTAGTCACACATTTTTTATCTCCAATACAAGGACTGCATTTGCGATAGAACCTAAAGTACATGCGTCACATAAACGAGGGAGACATGGTGCAGGCTCAAGGAAATGAAAAGATTGCTTCTGTTTGTTTAAAAGGCTCATGTTTAATTGTTGGAAAAAATCTTTTTCGAATTTACTCTCTGTCTATATTGACCAGCCTAAAAAAACGGGGGGAAACAATGCGAGAATTGGCCATCTTTACCTAATGTTAACACATGATTAAATAAGTATCCCTCCATATCAAAATATTGCAATAATTTATGATGTGAAACTAAACCATTAAAATCCTCATGTGCCTAAGTTAAGACCAAGGGAAAATTAGTCTTTCTTCATTTTGATTATTTGTGCAACTACTCCTCTTCCGCCTATTTATTTTGCTTGAACTTTCAGTTTACAGTCATGGAATTTCGAAGCTAGTCACCCGTTAAGTTGCCAGAAATGTTTTCAACTTCTGGCAAAAATGGCTTATACTGTTCCCTCTGAAAATATCTTCATTTTCTTCAGACATTCCACAGCAGTCCTAGGGCTATATGCATTCTCCCGAGTAGGTATAATAAATGGCTTTTGGTGCCTCTAATTCAGCAGCCCAGCATGCATCAGTCTGCTGTTTGTGATAGCTACCCCATCCTTCAGTAGGTTGGCGCATCTGTTACCGATCACATCGTGCTCCACACCGGTGGAAATGGTAGGGGTATCTAACCGCGGCCTCAGGGGTTTCCCCTATTGCAGAATGCTTTAGAAGATCTTCAGAAGCCTGGTCCTCATGCAGGAAATACACTGGGAATAATATGATCTCCCATGGAACCTAAAGGAAATTCTGGACAGTGGAAGACAGCCTTGCTCCTGAACTTGCCATTAGAGGATCATCTACATGTGGGAAGACAGCCTTCCACCCGGAGGGCTAATGACTAAGATCATTTGTATTGTATTGCATTGTAATGCAGAATTTATACATCATTTCATGCCATTTACTAGGAAGTCAATTGCCATAAATTTCATCTGGTTCCTGTGTTTGAAAGAGTGTGTAATCATAGTCTGGCCTTTATGGGAAGCACTGAGCATGGAGCGTGAGTATCAGAGACATGTTCCAGTCATGGTGGTGTAAACTCATGAAGTTCTGCTGAAAGGTGCGGATCATGACATGATTGTGTATGCAAGTATATTCCTTCTTTAGCAGTGGTCTCTCTAAATTTGGCCGGGATATTGTGAACTATGGTATCTTATGGGACAAGCATTTCTGTAATGCTTACAATGAGGCTATGAAGTGTTTTTCAGACGGGCAGCACGCTACTCCATGGGAGCTCACTTTTAGCAATTTACAGTGCTTAATGATTGCAGTTTGTCAAGCTGCTTTCAAGTATGTCATATACTCTGCAATATGTACTGCATGCAAATGTAATGTGCAATTACTTAAGTATGGAATGTAAAGTTGCAAATTTACCCTACAATTCCTCAAGTATGAAATTAAAGTAGTTTTGAGGTACATGGGATGCTTCACACCATTAGAAACTGTAATATTTTATTGTATTGGCATTTATTTTGTGGTTTCTATCTCTGAAAAAGAGCTGAAGCACTTAGCAGACAGGTAACATGCTATGCCTTGGGCTACTCACAACTTGTCAAGCAAAATTTGCCATGCTGTTTATCACAATGTTGTCAATCAGTTTGGAAGTAGTTTGCCATACAATATGTTATAGCAAGGTGTCAGAATGTGTCATGCACTCTGTCATACCACATGCCCTTAAGAAAATATGCAATCTGTCATGTAGGCAGACATTCAGGTATTTGCACATGCAAATGTGTTGCGCTCCTGTGAGCTATCATGCAAGAGTATAGCTACCAACTAGCATTAGTAGTACCTATAAAATAATATATGCATTTCTCACTTAACCCCTTACATGCTCGTGACGGAACCATTCCGTCACGAGCCACAGTGGCGCTCTGCTGTTGACGGAATGGTTCCGTCACGGCCCGGCCGATTTCGCGCCTGCGCTGAGCGTTCTATTAGGTGGGCGGGGCCGTGACGAAACCATTCCGTCACAAGCACAGCGCCACCGCGGCTCGTGATGGAGTGGTTCCGTCACGAGCATGGTGGCGCCGCGCGGCCCCCCTCCCCCCTAGCACCACGGCGGAATTACCGCCGCGGCCAAGGGGTTAAGTAACACAATCCCATTGCCTGGTGTAGTGCTAAATCAGCAGGAAGCACAATATGGAGTCAACCCAGGAATAACATAGGTCTGACCCCTGGGAATAGTGCCACACTGTTAGTCAACACCACATATAGTTAACAAAGGAACAACAGAATCCCAGCCCCAGGCTGCAGTGATAAGCCACCAGGAAACACCACATGGAGCCAACACAGGAACATCAGAATCCTCACTCCTGCCACAGTGCTAAGCCACCAGGAAACACCACATGGCGTCAACACGGGAACTGAGCAGGATCCTTGAGACTCGACTTCTCCCATACATGGTGCAGCTGGTCCACCATGATTAAGTGGGATTTATCCCTACACGTAATACATCTACTAATGCGCGACGCTTACTTCGCATCTTGGGGGAAGATCACAGTCATGTGCCTTCTGCGACGGTCCTTTCGGTAGATATTGAAAAGGCTTTTGATAGCCTAGAGTGACCATATTTGTTTTGAGTTATACGAATGCTGGGTCAAGGGGAGGCCTTTGTGGGGTGGACAGAGATCCATTATAGATTAGCGACAGCTTGAGTGCGGACGGGAATAATGTTTTCCCCTTCCTACCCCATGGGGCGGGGCACGCAACAGGGATGCCCATTCTCTCCTCTGTTATTTGAATTGCCCATCGAGCTGTTGGCTGCACAAGCCAGGTCGAGGCTGCATTACCTCGGCCTGGATTTACACGGAGACATGCAGTATATATCGCTTTATGCAGATGTTTTACTTATGTTCCTGGCCAATACGGAGGAGTCCCTGAATGGGGCAACGACTCTACTGCGCACATTCAGCACAGCTTCAGGGTTGTGGGTGAACTGGACAAAGACCTGCCTGTTCCCTGTGGTCCCATCGGTGGCAGGTCCCAGTCGGGTGGAGGGTATTCGGTGGGGTCCTCGTTCCTTGTCTTATCTCGGAACTAATATCTATCATACGCCAGAGGACCTATTAGAAGGTAATATAGGCAGAGCTATGTGAGGAATTAAGGGTAGTCAAAAGTTTTGGGGCACTTTACCACTCTCGGTAGCAGGTTGGGTGGCACTCCTGAAGATGGTGGAGCTCCCCCAGTTGTTCTATTATTTTAGGTCACTGCCAATCTGGGTACCGAGTTCACTATTCAAAACGCTCCACTCCATGATGGAGGATTTTTGTGGGGGAACGGTAGGCAGCGGGTGGCACTGGCCACAACGATGCATCCGCGGGCTGACGGGGGATGGGCGGTTCCAGACTTTGAGCTATATTATCTGGCAGCTCAACTGCAATGGCTTACCCAGGCAGTGGCTAGGGAGTTCAGGGGCCCGGATGGCCCTGAGGGTCGGTGGATCCCGCGTCATATATTGTCCTTTACCATTCTTCAACAGCGACTGCACCTTGGGACGCTTTCTCAAGAGGAGCGGACGCTGAGGCTGTGTTGGAACCAGAGCCAGTGTAGAGTTGGGATTGCCCGCCCACACGCTCCGGAGATTCCTTTGGGTATGTGTACCGCTCTTCCGCATGGGGGGGTTGGACCACATTGGCTGAGTGGGAGGTGATGGGGGTACAAGTATTAGGAGACTTATACAAAGACGGCGTTCTCTTACCCTACCAAATACTGCAGGATAGATACGGCCTTCCTAGGGGAGATTTCTTACTGCAGTAAGCCCTGGTGTCTGCAATTCAACATCATTGGAGAGAAGGGCTATTTGAACCACATACATCTATGGCGTGCCAGTATGCTGTGATGGCAATGGGGACCTTCAAAGCTATTACGTGCCTATATAGGCGTATGGTGAGCGAGGGAACGAAGCCCTTGAGCCAATTGCAAAGGAAATTCCTGAGACAATGTGGGCCCAGCTAGTCGAGAGAGCGTGGAAGAGTAGGCGCAATGCCAGGTTCCAACTGGTTCACTTCTTTATATTACATAGGGGATACTTAACCCCTGCTAAGATTAATAGGTATTTTAACGTGGATCCAGCTTAATGTCCGCATTGTAATTTGGAAGGGGCAGAGTTTCACCATATGATGTGGCGCTGTCTGCAATTGGGAACGTACTGGGAGGAGGTAGTTGGCCTGCTCTGCGAAGTTACAGAAAGACGGATAGAGCCAGACATGGGTACGTGCTTACTACACTGGTTTCCAGATACATCTAAAACTAAAATCACGAGTAAGTTCTTGGATTTAGGATTGCTGCTGGCTAAGAGGGATCTCACAGCGCATTGGAAATACAGGCAAGGGCCCAACATTGCACAGTGCAAAGCGGAATTAATTAAGTGGGCGATAAGTGAAAGCACAGTTCGGCTTCAACATGCTAAGCGATCTAACAATGATAGAGTGCTGGAGACTGCGAGGGCATGGGAGGCCTTAGTTATATCACTACATGTTCCCGAGGCAGACTCAGATGAAGGCTTGGTCCTAGATGCACCGATAGGGACGCCATGAATCACTGATCCAATAGGGGAGCCCCTGGCATGCCCAGGTAGCGCTGCTGAAGCAATGGTACGGCAAAGGGCTGGGTTGAGCAGTCTGGATATTAACGGGCTAAGTAACATTGCGTAATGTATAATATTATTTATTTTTCACTGTATGTAGATTGGACACACCGGTGGCAAGGGATGGGTGGGGAGGGAGGAGGGAGTGTGGCTGGCTTATTTAAGTATTGATATGGCTACCATTCAAAAAAACAGAAGCTCACTTTGACTATTAGCAGAGAACAGCCCTCTCTAAGCTCTTTGAATGTTACAGAGAAGGGTGGATTCGAGAAATAGCCTAAAGATTGTAAACATACCAGTCATATAATTGTAATGCTGGGGGCGACGGGCACAGTGCTCCAATGGACTAATGGTATGATGTAAGCTAAACCTTGTGTACGAGATATCAAGTGCCAGATGTTTTTGTTATTGGAAATTTTAATAAAAATATCTATTTTTTATTTTTTATTTTTAATGGCGTCAACACAGGAGCATCAGAATCCTCACTCCTGGGACAGTGCTAAGCCACCAGTAGATACCATGAGTTCTAGTCAAGTGAGGCAGAGCCACTATGATAGATCAGCTGTGATTTAGTCCAAGAATTATTAGCTAGATACAGTAGTCAGCTGAGGTAATTCCTAGTAGTTTCAGTTGGACAAATATTTTAGGTTATGTGAATTGTTAGAGAGGGAGTAATAGGTGAAAGAACGGGCGTCAGGGAAAAAGGATAGTTGATGCTATAACCTAATACACAGCTTGTAGTGGAAACTTTGCGCACATACCTTTGAACATCTTCAGAAGAAGCCGAACAAAGGTGCTTTTCATTAGAGACTTTTAAGCTTTTAGAACTGCATTTCTTTTATCTAAATACGTATGAAACATTTTTTATGTGTATTTTTGTATTGGTTTTAATTAACCAAAAACAATAAATTACTTATTAATACGCAGCTTGTAGTGAGATTCATCCCTTTATCATCAGGAGCTGGCAGTGCCAGGCAGATTTCAGACTTTGTTTTCTAGGCTCCACCCAGGAGAGACAGAGAAATCAGCTAGTTAGCTGGCAATTATAGCTAAACATTTTGAAGGGTTCAAGATGCTGTAAGTCCACTGTAACTTGACTGTGTCCTGAGAGATGACTGAAGACAACAGCAAGTTGGGCTGTGAACAAGAATGGGTGTATTTAGGCTCAAGTGGTCGGACTGAAGGACTAGCCAGCACAAGTAGCACAAGATCATAGAAAATGAACAAACTCACAGCATCAAGACACTCAGGCAGGCTGGCAAATGATGAAACAGTTGGGAATGTATGTCTCTTCTCAGATCCCACACGTTCCAAGATATCACTCACTGATTTTCACCTTATGTTATAATATAAGCAGTTGTTTTTCACAAAACTACTTTACATATCCATTGCAGATCTAACTATCACTTGTTGTGCAGCACAATACTTGTGAAAATACATAAAGCGTACTGGATCAATGGGATCCGTCAAGACGTCTGGCCAGTTTAATACTGTCTGTGCCAAGGTTTGTTACTTTTGCAGTATTAGCTTCTCCAAGCTTTTTTAGATTCATTTGTTATTATTGTTTTCAATGTATCTAATGGCGTGTATATGGTAAAGCGCTTCGCTATAACGAAAAATCCACTCCAAGTACATCATGTACATGCTTAGAATTATTCGCTGGGCACGCGGGGGATCTCTAACAGCCTGATTCATGTAGGTAAATTGCACTCGCAAAGGGCCAGAATCTGAGAATCTGCAGCCTGATTCATGTAGGTAAATTGCACTCGCAAAGGGCCAGATTCTGAGAATCTGGCCCTTTGCGAGTGCGATTTTTGCATTTGGTATTCATGATACCAAATGCAAAAATCGCTATTTAAGAAGTCGCATATTTGCGTGGAATGGCATTTAAGGAATCTCTAATAGAGATTCCTCAAATGCTATTCATGACACAAAACAAAATAGCGATTTTGGACTTTTGGGGCCGCTATTTACCGAGAGGTCAGACCTGTCGGTAAATAGCAGAAACTCAGAAAAATGCTTTTAAAAGCATTTTTCTAAGTTGCATGTTGCACACACACATGTCCTTTGGACATGTGTGCGCGCAACACCTGTTCAAATGTGCATTTTAGGGGTGCTACAGGGCGTCCTTTGGACACCCCTGGCACCCTTAAAATCGCTATCTCATTTGCGAGTAGCAAATTGCTACTCGCAAATGAAGGATACTCCCCATTCATTCCTATGGGCCTCTTGGCCCATAGGAATGAATGGGGAGTATTTGCGAGTAGCAAATTGCTACTCGCAAATAAAGAACATGTAGGAATCGCTATTTCAGTAGCAATTCCTACATGAATGCCGTTTTGCGTGTCCTCAATAGCGAATCGCTATGATTCGCTATTAGGGCCACGCAAAACGGATTGTACATGAATCAGGCTGCAAATCTCCACCATGCGACCCACAAAGCAGATTACATTTTTCTTACAGGGAGACACAGAAACCATGAGACTCCAAATTAATTATACGATTCTCTTTTTTAAATATGTATATTTTTGTTGATGGACGCAAATAGAAAAGTGAAAAATCTTGACCTGTAGAGTCTGACAATTTTAAAATAGAGTAAAGATATTTCCTCGTCACCATTCTGTGTACCGAGTCTTTCGCATCGAGAGACGTCAAAAAAGTGCCAGCACTGGGCGTTGTGAGAGTAAAACACGTGTGGCAAAACCACTACGATATTTTTCACAGCATTAGGAAAAGTTACCGGTCCCAAGAAAGCAAAACAGTTAAGATGTGATAAATCGATGGCTAAAGCCTCGTGCACTCAATATGGCGAGCATTGCTGACCGTCTCGTGGCCAGGCCCATTGCATTCACCAATTAAATCAGATTCGGGTGACCAGCCATGTAAAGAGTTGCACTGAATGCCATCGAGCTAATTGTGAGTGGAAGATAAAGTGGCCTCTGGTTATCGCTGTGAGCTCCAGGAATCCGTGTTCAAGGAAAAAGTGAAATATGGGGCAGTATAGGGGGTCTGCAGCTTGAACCACTAATGTGTGCTTCATTTAGGAATGTTTGAAGAAAAAGTATCCCAACTGGAGCAAAGGAAGAATTAATTATGTCAACGGTCGCCTTAGGACAGGGAAGGACATATTTCAATATATTTGGGCACGTTCACAAAACTTACTCTTACATTTACAATATTTAGGGAAATGACGAGGCACTATGCTGGGCATATTCATTTTTGTTACACACTAAACACGCACTTGCACATTTTTAAGACATTTACGTGTGCCATTGGAAGGGAGCATCCTTATAAAATGTTTGTGAATGGTAGTGAATGGTGAATATTCACAGTACATTTTCGTGTGTGTTCCATGCGTTTTGCATGTCCACTACCCCTTAAACCCTTTTTCCTGCCCCTAGCCCTAAAACTAACACTGCGTAAACCACATGACATTTAGATTTTTCATGGCGCTAATTCAATTTGTGGGGTTAATGTCCAAAATCCTGAAAATATGAATCTAAATCTAGTAACTTACGACCAAAGTATTTTGTTGCCACACCTCATTTGAGCTTGGCTCAATGAAGAAGGCACATATAAAGGAGTGTAGAATAAGTTAGCCAATAAAATATTTTTAATCATCTCATTAGGACACAGAGTTCATATGCAAGGATGAGTGTGAGAAGAGAAATGTAAGAACTGCTGCATGCACTAAAGAAAGTATATACCTATCCTGCAATAGGATACATGCCACCATTCTGAAGCTGCAAAGAGAAAAATTCTCGAAAAAAATGGGAAATGTATTTTTGTTTTTCATGGAAGCAGAGGCAATTTTAGGCGGGGAAACAACTAAAATTATGGCGTTTTGACCTTAAACATTCCGGAGTCTCCCATCTGAATCGGGTCTGTTGGCATACATGTGATATGTTTGTCAATAAACGAATCCAATTCGATGAAACAAATATTCCTTTTATGCGATCAATAAGCCTTTTCTATGCTGTATTGGTATTAGTGCAAAATGTTTAAAGATCTCGTCCCATAATCCTCCTCTTCAGATAATCTGTATGGGATAAGCTCTTAAAGTCATGTATTGTCATGGGGTTCCGTGGTTTTCGGGACCGGACTCCATTTTGTTTGCGTTGTTCATAACGCCATTTTGTGTTGCCCTAACGTAGGCCGTGGATGTAACCGAACTAACAAAGTTGCATGGGCCTCATTGTTCATGCATGCATTAAACAAGCCCTTTTCTGACTTGTGAGTGAACTGCAGGACGCTGACCTCTTCACCTGAAACTGACCCTTCACAAAGCCAATTTCTCTGGCTGATCGTTGTCTGAAATTGCCAATCAATGTTCAGTATATCGTTAACTTTTAGTTTCCTTGCACATATCTTATCCTAATCAGCATCTGAATTGTTTCTTTCCTTACGACTTTTCATTACATGGGTAGTGCTTTCAATTATGGGTTTGTCCGGCTTGCAAAAATTGAATTTGGGACAGTCCTAATAATTAACTTTTGGGTTGGGTTACTGTAAATTGGGTTTTTGTTACTGTGTTACTCAGTTAGAAAATGTGTCCTATTGGTCAGAAGTTTGCGCAGTGGGTGTACATTTATAATGAGAATATTGTGTATAAAAGGTGATGTCTTGCTCTATGAAATTGAACAGTTCCTTGAGTTGTACACCGTGTTGTATTGCTGAGATTACTGTTACTAGCTGCAGCTAATAAATTTGATCTCTGACGCCACCTAGAAGTATTCCGTGTCTCTGTTTGCCAAGACAGGAGAACCCGAAGACTTTGGCCGTGTCCCTGGCGCCGCTGGGTTCTAAAACCCGGTTCTTCAGTTGGCGCCCAATGGTGGGGTGACTTCAGCCGTACCGGTCCAAGCCCGAGGATCATGAGGAGCCACGTGAGGAAATTCTGGAGGAAGGCAGCCACTTCATTGACCCCTGCATGTCGACGTGGACCGAAGGTCTTTTCTGCGAGGCTTCCCGCTTTCCAACGGCTACGAAGGACTGCTGCCCTGACTGTCGCCCTGTCTTGGACCCTTGATTGATACTTTGTAAAGCGAGACGATAGACGGTCTTCTGGTGGCGTGACAGATATTTGGTTAAGTATAAGTGGGTCGCTCCCACGACTTTGTTTTGGTTCTTGGGTTTGATTTGATTTTTGCAAAAATCAAAGCCGAGGGGCTCGTATATTTACGAGTGTATCGATAGTTGATAACCCCTTGAAGTTTGAAGCTAGATTAGTGAGCTATAAGATGCCTGGTCTTAGCAAAATTAGGAAATGGTTTAGTTGTGGTTGCAACAGGGATTCCCGATTGGAGGATTCGTGTCCGATACCTCCGGTTGGAACTCCGACTTATGAGCTCTATTCAAAACACGGAGTGGGTCCTATTACTTATATTGAAGTGTGGGTCCGCTATACTAAAAAGGATGGTGTCTTACGATGGCCCCAACATGGTAGTTTTGCAGTAAATGTTTTAGATAATCTGGAAGTTGCGCTATTTAAGAAGAAAGCCCGGCCGGCAATGTTTGACTCTTTACGCCTCTGGTGAAAGGAAGCCAAACAGCCAGAAATTAAGCAAGCAAAGAGAGATAGGAAAGATAAAAATATGTCAGTACTACAAGCTGCTAGGCAGTTTAAGATAGATGAGAAAGATCGAGTGAGTGAAGTTTTAGATAGACAGCGTTGCATGGCCATAGATAAATGTTATCCGGCCTTACCGTCTTCTCCTCCAAAAGTGACGGAAGACCCTGAAAAAGATCCTTTGATGTCTCATTTACTGAGATTGCCACCCCCTTATGTGTAGGGTGCTACTGCGCCTCCATTACCCCCGGTTGTTCTACCCTTTGTTGTTCAACCTCCTGCTGTTGTTCAGCCACCCGGTGCTCCACAGATGGTTTTGCCTCCTACTGCGCAACCCACTCTAGGGTCGCAAGCTTTGCTTCCAGCTTTGCCTCAAACTCCTTTGTCTTCTGCTTCTGCATCTCAGACTCCTACTGCTCTTGTTCCTACTTTGTCTCAAGATTTTAACTTTCCTGTTTTTACGCCTACTTCTCCTTCTGCTCGAAAACGAATGACAGAAACTGTTGTTAATCTGTTGTCTCCATTGTTTGGGCCACTGAGTATGACCCCTGTTTCGGAACGTAAGCAGAGTCGTAGTCAGTTTCCTAGTTCCGAAGAGCGAGCAGTGTTGGATCTGTTGGCTCGTAGATGGATTTTAAATGCTTCCAGGTATAATTTGCCAGCGGTTATGGATGTTTTCTTTCAGTGGGAGCCGCCTAAGCAAAGGTATGTTTTTGATGTGATGTGTGCTTTTCTGCGGCAGGAATGGGAAGATAATGAGTTGGGTCAGATTCCGCAGGAAGTGCTTGATGTTCAGTCAGAATTTGCTAAAGGGACGATAGTGGAATCTGATGTTACTGATGCTGTAGAGACAATACTTGCCTTCAGAACTAGACTCCCGTCAAAGCCATTGTACGAACCTGATCCTTCTGTTAGGAGGAAAGTGAAGCAGTATCCTATGAGAGACGTTCCCCCTGTATGGAGAGAGGCAGTTCAGGCTGATGTCGGGTTGGGTATTCAGGCTGCAGAAGCCCATTTTCAGCGCGTATGGGTAAATGTTCCATGGAAGAGAGCAGAGGTCTTGGCTCTTAAGCATACCTTACCTGACCCTCGTAAGAATCCTGCTGGTTATTACAAGGAGTTGTCTCAGACAGTTGAAGCGTGTATTATGAATTTAGCTGACATAGACATGTTAATGAGTATTGTAGTTCCTCAACCTTTGTGGGCGAAGATTCATCATGAAAATCATGCGGCAGAATTAGGAGATACGTGGGCTAATATTGTTGCTGCAGATGGTCGACAGGTTGGAGGTGCCAAACCTGAGCCTTTAGTTGCTGAATTACCTGGTAATATTATTAATCTAATGAAAACTATGATGCCTGCTTTACGAGTGAATTGGGACAAGTTGCCAGCATGCAAACAGAAGAAAGACGAGAGTGTGTCTGATTTCTTCACGAGGTTTGAAGAAACGCTTATCGATCATAGTGGTCAGGACATGAGTACGGAAGGTGGTCAAAGGTTGTTCGTGGACAAATTTGTCTTTAATTTGCTTCCCGAACTTTCTAATAAGTTAAAGGACTCTGAGAGTTCATGGGCTGTTTCTTCGTCGGCCCAGATATTGGCTACTGCACAATATTATGAGAATAGGGATAAAGATGAGAAGGATAAAGCAGAGAAGAAAACTAAAGATTTAAAGACGGAAGATCTTTTGCAGCAAGCTTATCCGCCTCGTCAGATTCAGCCTCAGTTTCAGCAACCTCCACAGTTTCAGAGATTGTTACAGAAGCCTGAGCCTTATGTTCCGCGATTCTTTCCTGGTCCTAATCAGTGTGCTTATTGCAGAGAGGAAGGTCATTTCAAGAATAGTTGCACGGCTTTGTTACAGCGTGTGAATGGCGTATCTGATCAGAGAGGTCGTGGTGATTTCCAGCAAGCTCCTAGGGGTAGGGGACGTGGTGTGTTACCCCAGAATGAGCGTTCCTCTTCCCTTCAGAATTCTGCGAATTATTTTGCCAGACAGAATGTTCCGAGTGGTCAGTCTGCACAGTACTATGTTGATGATTATTAGGTCGATAGTGAGAGTGCTGGTTATAATGATAGTTAGGACAGCCATGGGCAAAGAGAGGGAGTAGTATCAGTTCCAGTAGATCAGAGTGGACCTTATGTTGAAGTGACTACATCAGGTGTGGTACAACCTTTTCTTTTGGATACTGGTGCGACAAAGAGTTCTATTATGCACTCTAAACTTCCTGGCGCACCTTTGTCTGGCTTGACCAATGTTTCCGTAGGATTTTCAGGCGCCCCAGTTTGTAACCCGATTTCTAGTCCTTTGCCTCTTTCTATTGGTCCTTGTGAATTGGAAGCTCCTCTTATTTTGACGACTGGTTGTAATGAGAATCTGTTGGGTTTGGACTTGCTGAAAAGATTTATGCGGCATTACATTGTTCTCCTTCGGGAGTACAACTTACCCTAGGTAAGAATGTGATTTCTCCGATGTATTTGTCTAAAGATTGTCTTCCACTGGAATTGCGTTCTCTTCCTGATACACTTTGGGCTACAGGTCCTAATGATGTTGGTCTTTTGAAGATTCCACCTTATGTTGTCACCCTCAAATCGAATGCTAGGCTACCTCGTATCCCACAGTATAAAATATCTAGTGATGGCGAGAGAGCTCTATTAGCGATTGTCTATGATCTGGTTGAGAAGGGTGTAGTTGAGGAAACAAGAGGTAATGTGTGTAATAGTCCAGTTTTGCCTGTCCGCAAGCGTACTGATGCTTCTCAGCCACCTGTGTACCGGTTTGTGATTGACCTTCGAGAGGTAAACAAGATTGTGGAGCCACAGTTTCCTGTTGTTCCAAATATCACTGCTTTGTTGACTCTGATTCCTGCTTCAGCTGCCTGGTTTTCGGTTATCGATCTGAAGAATGCTTTCTTCAGGATTCCAATTGCTGAGGACAGTAGGGATATTTTTGGCTTCTCTTTAGGAGGACCAAGCTTCCGGTTTAAGAGAGCTCCCCAAGGTTAATGTGAAAGTCCCTCCATCTATAGTCAAGCGTTGAAAACTCAGCTTGATGGTTTTATATTGCCTTCTGGTGCTACTCTTATCCAGTACGTTGATGATTTGTTGATTACTGCTGATGACGAAAAGATTTGTAAAGAGGCTACTCTTTCTCTGTTGCGGTATTTGTCTGACCTTCATCATAAAGTGTCACCTTCCAAGTTACAGTATTTCCGACAAGAAGTAACCTACTTAGGTCATCTCTTGTCGAAGGAGGGAAGAAGGTTGACCCCAGAACGAATTCAAGCGATTGCGCAAATGAGTGTACCATCCACACAGAGAGAAGTGCGCGCTTTCTTAGGTATCACCTCGTATTGTAGACAATGGATCCCTAATTTTTCCCTGCTAGCAAAACCTCTGTTGGCGCTGACTCTTAAAGATACTCCGCATCCTCTTCCTTGGTCTGATGAGTGTCAGAAAAGTTTTTCTGAATTACGTGATGCATTGTGTTCGGCTCCGGTATTGGGTACTCCTGACTACAGTAAACCTTTCACGTTGTATGTTCACGAGAGAGAAGGTTGTGCATTGTCAGCGTTGACTCAACAGTTTGGAGACAAGCAACGCCCATGTGCGTATTTTTTAGCGACGTTAGATCCGGTAGCTAAAGCGTTGCTGAGTTGTCTGAGAGCTACAGCGGCAGCTGCTGTTTCTATCCGACAGTCTGCTGGTTTGGTATTGGATAATACGTTGATTGTGATGGTCCCACATGTAGTGGATACCTTATTGAACAGGACTAAGACTCAGCACCTTACTAGTGCACGTCTGTCAGGTTATGAGTTGACTCTTTTAGCTAGCCATGTGCACATTAAGAGATGTAATGTGCTGAATCCAGCTACGTTGTTGCCGATTTCTGTAGAGTCAGATGCTCAAGAACAACATAATTGCTTTCTTCGAACAGAGGAAGAAACAAATGCTAGAGTTGATCTAAGGGACACTCCTTTTGAGAATGTTGATGGTACCTTATGGGTAGAGGGTTCGTGTTTCAAGCTTCCGAATGGTGAAACGACTGCAGCATATGCCGTCACAACTTTCCATACAGTTGTTGAGACAGCACGCATAGCACAGAATTCTGCGCAAGCAGCAGAGTTGATTGCATTGACACGAGCGTGTGTATTGTCAGAGGGAAAGCGAGTGAATGTTTATACCGATAGCCAGTATGCGTTTGGTGTTGCCCATAGTTTTGGACGTTTGTGGAGAGAAAGAGGATTCCTTACTTCCCATGGCACAAAAATTCCGCATGGGCAGTTAGTGAATGAACTTTTGGAATCTCTTGCTCTTCCAAAGCATATTGCAATTGTGAAGTGTAGTGCGCATAAGTAAGTTGTGGATGATGTAGGTCGAGGGAATGCGTTTGCGGATGAAGTTGCGAAGGAAACGGCAAGAGACATGATGAGCCGTATGTATGTGGCAGGTCCTGCAAGATGGGTTGTGGAAAGTGGAATGTGTAAAGACACAATAGAAAGTGTGAAGATGATTCAGGCTGCAGCTATGGAAAAAGAAGTGAGTATGTGGAGAGAAAGTACGGGTATGTTGGATTCGACAGGTTGTTGGGTTGAGTTGTCAGAACATCAGCGATGATTGTTGCCTGATGCGTACGTGCTCCCAGTGGTTACTATGGCGCATGGAATGGCTCACATCAGTTTGAAAGGGATATGTAAGTTGTTGGCTCCAGTATGGCAGAATGCTGGAATTCCTAAATGTGCTGAGAATGTTGTGAAGCATTGTATGATTTGTCTGACGTATAATCCTGGCAACTCCAGCTGGTCATTTTGCTCCTCCGACGTATCCATTTGAAGTAATACAGCTAGATTACATTCACATGGAGAGATGCAACAATCTGAAGTATGTCCTTGTGGTTGTTTGCGCTTTTTCCAGATGGATAGAGGCCTACCCCCTAAAGGATAATACTGCCTTTGTCGACAGCTAAGGTTTTGCTCAAAGAGTATTTCCCTAGATTTGGTTTGCCGAGATATTGTATGGTCGGACAATGGGAGTGAATTTGTGGGTCGAGTCATGAAGAAAGTGTGTATTGGATTAGGGATAAATCAGAAGTTCCACGCTGCGAATCAACCCCAGTCAGCAGGTCTTGTCGAATGCTATAACGGCACATTAAAGCTGAAACTAGCTAAGATTCAAGCGAGCACTGGTCTTACATGGCCGGATGCCTTGCCGTTGGCTCTTTTGTCAACAAGGACGACAGTGCCTTCTCGTGTGGGACTTAGCCCATACGAAATAGTTTTTGGTCATCCAGCGAATGTTTGGGGTGTGCCTCGTCCTAAGAAATACAGCGACCTTGAGTACCCTATGTTGGTGGATTACTTACATGACTTGACTGCTAAATTACGTGTTCTCCACCAACAGGTCTATGACAGTTTGCCGACAGCTACTGCAGATCCAGGGCACACGATCCAACCTGATGATTTTATCTTGAAGAAGAATTTTCAGCGATCCAAGAATTTGGAGCCGAGATGGACTGGTCCCTATTTGGTATTGCTGGTCACTAGAACTGCTGTTAGAGTAGCTGGTAAAAAGAACTGGGTGCATGCCACCCATACGAAAAAAGTTCAGTTGCCCTTACCGTATGATAAGTGGGTGAGGGATGGAATAGCTGACCCCGAGTGTGAAAGGGTTCCTAGATTCGTACCTTTTAGTGATGCACATTTGACATGGACTCAGTCGGACCGCGAGGATGATGATGTTCTGCAAGCTGCGGTGTCTCCGTCTCTGAGACTCGACACGACGAATCCGGAACTCCTCTTTAAGGATCAGACTGTCCCTGGCAAAGAGCGCTACAATCTGAGATCGAAAAAGGACGTTTGAAATGGACAAATAAATCTGAATTTTTTTATGTAGTGAATTACACCTTGTCAGATCAAGAGACTTTTTTACTTTTTCTTTTTCGAGTCACCATCCGGACTCAGCTGCAGGGTCACGGTATAAGTTCTTAAGGGGGGAGCCGCGTTTTGACACAAGGTCTGTGGTTTAGGGTCTTTAGTACGATCTTGACGCACACTTAAGGGAAGAAGGAAAATTGCTGTGAGCAGCATGTTAGAGGATGGAGTCTTTTGAGTCCAACAAGGGTGTTAAAAGTGTTGATTTCAGAGTGCAAATGTGTATATTGGTTCGTAGCAAATGTTTTTTAATAATGTGTTTTCTTATGCTTTTGAAAATTACGTTGGTTTGTGTGGGTTGGATTTTTTCAATGCATCACAACAGACGCTTGCATCTACCTCCCAACCTACTCTTTCTTTTTCTACTGTTTTCCCCACATGAGTTTCATACGTTGCCTGAATATGAACAGACACAAAGATCAGAATTTGTGAACAATTCGTTTATACAGATGTTGCATCAGCATCAGCTAGTTGTAAATACCATGAATTGTTGGGTGTGTGGTCTTATGCCACATACGATTGATAAGGAAATGCCATATTTGGTTTTGCCTTTTTCGCCTAATGGGTCAGTATGGGCACTCCAATCAATGTTTATCTATGCGAATGAAGCATCTCCTGTACGTTCCGTCAAAGATAGTGCGAATAATAATGCCTTGATACAGGGAATTATAGATATGGTCAGAGATATTGATGCATATAATGCTATCCCTAAAGATGAGGTACGAGCATATGTTGGTTGGAACAAGACGAGATATAGCATTAGTCTGACAGAGAAAGGAGAGACAGAAAATGTTTCCTCCTATTTGGATTGTACCCCACCGAGGTCATCTTTGTCTGCAAGGTAATGGTCAGAATCCGAGAGCTCAGCTTGGTAAGAGTGTGTGTGTTCACACCTATGTCTATACGTCCCAGAAATCTCCACCGTTCGTGCCAGCTAAAGGCACGTATTTTGTTTGTCACGACAGAGCATATACATGGTTGCCTTCTGATTTTTCAGGCACATGTTATGTGGCATTTTTGCTTCCCCCTACGTACACAGCTGCTTTCGACTACCATAAGACAAGATATGGTAGAGGTGTTATCGATGCGAAAGACACTGCCGCCCAAGAAGTTGGAGACTTCTTTAAGGGTTTCCTGCCCTTTTGGGGTCCTATGGCTAATGGTAGAAATATTCGTCAGCTTACGAGAGTGGTCGAGGCCACTATAAATGAGACTGCAGGTGCCCTTAGCAATATTTCAGCTGAGCTTCAAGCGGATCGCCTTATGACATTACAGAACCGCTTTGCTTTAGATATTATACTTGCAGATAGAGGTGGAGTATGTAAATTGATTGGGTCTACTTGCTGCGTTTTCATACTGGATAACGCCCCGACAGTGTTCCAAGCCATCCTGAGGTTACATAAGTCCGCTGAGTCTATACATGTAGACGAAGGGAACTGGTCATTGATAGAATGGTTTTGGGAACTGCTGTCCAAATGGGGATGGAAGATTCTGATGTTTCTTGGTATGGCTCTAGCAATCTTTTTCTCGTGTTGCTTATGCATCCAGTGTGGTCCCGCCATTTGTAGTCTTTGTGCTACAATCTGTGTGAGAAGACCAGTCCCGAGAGAAGCGAAGGATAATAAGATGATGTTACAGCAACACCTTGATGTCCTGATGAGACTAGATATAGACCTGGATTCAGATTGACGTGAGTTTAGGTCATTGCCTACGTAATGGCAAAAGGAGGGTCTGATGTTCCGTGGTTTTCGGGACCGGACTCCATTTTGTTTGCGTTGTTCATAACGCTATTTTGTGTTGCCCTCACGTAGGCCGTGGAGGTAACCGAACAAACAAAGTTGCATGGGCCTCATTGTTCATGTATGCATTAAACAGGCCTTTTTCTGACTTGAACTGCAGGACGCTGACCTCTTCACCTGAAACTGACCCTTCACGAAGCCAATTTCTCTGGCTGATCGTTGTCTGAAATTGCCAATCAATGTTCAGGATATCGTTAACTTTTAGTTTCCTTGCACATATCTTATCCTAATCAGCATCTGAATTGTTTCTTTCCTTACGACTTTTCATTACATGGGTAGTGCTTTCAATTATGGGCTTGTCCGGCTTGCAAAAATTGAATTTGGGACAGTCCTAATAATTAACTTTTGAGTTGGGTTACTGTAAATTGGGTTTTTGTTAATGTGATACTCAGTTAGAAAATGTGTCCTATTGGTCAGAATTTTGCGCAGTGGGTGTACATTTATAATGAGAATATTGTGTATAAAAGATGATGTCTTGCTCTATGAAATTGTACAGTTCCTTGAGTTGTACACCGTGTTGTATTGCTGGGATTACTGTTACTAGCTACAGCTAATACATTTGATCTCTGACCCCACCTAGAAGTATTCCGTGTCTCTGTTTGCCAAGACAGGAGAACCCGAAGACTTTGGGCGTGTCCCTGGCGCCGCTGGGTTCTAAAACCCGGTTCTTCAGTCATTCTGTATGAAAACCACACAGACGCATGCACAAACACCTGAATCACATTAATAGACACAGCCCTCAATCAGAGGTGCCTCTATAAATTCCTACACCCGTGGCAAGTAAATGCCTCTTTTTGCATGATAATCCCCAATATTTGGAGTGATGCTGCTGGATTTCCGACTGCGAGAGTGTACTTAGGCCTGATAGCCAGACCTAAGTGTTAAACCTCTGAACCCTTAAAAGTTTTACTGTGTGATTGGCTTATACCCAATTGGAATTGTGTAACGTAATCGTAAGTGCCTAGTATATTGTACCAGAGTACGCAGACCAGCCACATAGCACATTATTTATAGATCTGATAACATTCACACAATCATCTTGTGCTATTGCTTTATGAAAAATATACTCACATCATTACACACATCTGCCCAGTTGTCACCAAGGATACTGGTCAAAGGGGAATATATTATTGTTGTATCATCAAGAACGTTATTTAAATTGCTCATGGAAGTCAAGTGTAATAATAATGTATCCATGCTTATGGATACCCTTGGATCCGGACATAGTAGTTGTCATGTCCTTTGTTTGTGCGTACGAAGCCTCTATTGGTCCTCAGCAGACTCTTACAAGTATTACATAATCTGTTGGGTGTGACTGGGTGAGGTTAATAAAGTTTGTGACACAGTGTGTTTAGTTAACAATTGTATGCTGAAGAATAAAAATGTGCAAACTACAGCTCCATGTGTGGCGTGGGCAAATGCATGCTCCCGGGCCGGGGAGGATGCTACAAGTGACATAATAACTGACCTAAAAGCAGATGCCAATTCACATCTTTGATACCTATTTGCCAATTGTTCATATCAACCCTAAATTCTGTGACACTAAATATCTGCAAGGTTGTCCCTCAACATGCATACCATGGTCACCTTGGGTCAACAGTTATTATGCCGATTTGAAAAGCACTCAGGATTGAAGTCAACATGTAAGGTCCTTTGCCTAGTGATAATGTGCACCGGATAGTTAGCAAAAGGTGGATGACATATCCCGTATAGAGAGCTTGCGTGCATCAATTTGGCTGTTTTTTTAACAACACACAATAGGCAGCTTAAATGTACATTGTATTTAGTCTTCAGGGTTTAAATAGCATAACTTGGTCCCAGAAGATGCCATGGCACTTGCAGGAGGGGTGTTATAGTATAACACAAAGTTATAGTAAAACTTCATACATGTTTGCAGAGGTAAAAATCAAGCAATGATAACAATTTAAAGTAAAATAAATACAACAGAAAAATGGGGTGTTGATCCAATTAGGTATTGGGATGAAGATATGGAAGGAGAAAAAGCAAGAGGAGAAAAGAGCACTCGGTGCAGTGTTGAGACAAAAAATGGGGTGATAGGAAAAAACATTGATCATACATAAGTATTAATGTTTGTAGGAGAATGAGGTATAGAAAAGAAGAAAGGACCAAGGAATAGAAATGACATCAAGTGTGTGACGACTATTAGAGGCATGCATGGGCTTTCATGACATTTTTGAATGGGTGCATATTTTTGAAAATCTAAAATCTCAAGGGAATTGTTCCAAATCTTTGGGGGTATGGATAGAGAAACAGTGAAGTGAGGTAGTTTCCTTTTTGAAGAATAGAGATTAAGGTCATAGTCCAAAGCTATATTCCTTGTAGGCTGCGTGCACGTGCACATGCGCATGCGCAGTCTACCTTACTCCAGCACCTACTGTCTCTCCATTACCACGCACAATAGCCTGCATTGAGAGAGTGAGCTCTATTCAGCCGCTCGTTCAAGAGAGGAGCGGCCTTTCAATAATATTATTTTCTTTTTTGTGTTTAGCCTGTAGCATTTTAAAGTCATGACACGATTTATGTCGTGCAGAGCTTAACTGAGAGCAGTTAAAAAATAAAAATGACCAAGGTGTCACTTGTGCGCGAATATACTTCTTTTTAATACATGCCTTTTCCTCCCAGGGCAATAGAACGTGGTCGTTACAACGACCGGTTGTAACAACGTATACCATTACCCTGCAAGTCATAACAACAACTTGCGGAGGTGGGGCGCTGGATGTTGGAATAGTACAATTTACTATTCCAACTCCAGTATGTGCAACAGTAGGGATGTGTTGGATTTTAAATCTAATACCTTCTTCCCCCTCCGCAATTCGTTATTCCGACTTGCGGAGTAATGGTATGCGTTGTTACAATGCAGTTGTTGTAACAACAGCATTCTAATTCCCTGTGGGCAAAAGTATTTGTGGTAAACGATGTTTACCCCTGTGTAAACATCACAGCAGATCGCCCCAACAAACATATCTAAATACATCTTGCCTTTACTCTATTCACCAACATGTATTGACCTTTTGTAAACAGTGAAATGCAACCCACCCCTCAATTCCTCACCATGGGTCATGCACAGGCTGATAACAGCTTCCTGTAGTGCTAGAAGCACTCAAACTGGTCTGGCAGAGCTAGGAACACGGGTTACAGCAAAGAATTTGCCTCACCCTGCTAGTCAGTGTATTTCGAAGCAAAACACTGAAATACAACCCACGATATACATCATGGTTAACTAATTTCAACCCTCTAAATACAGCAATTTGGGCTGTACTCAAGCTCATAACTTTTTCACAGTATGTCTCTGGACTGTTGTCATAATTTTTTAAAGATATATAAATGGCAAAGCCATCATTCAATCACATGGCCTGCTTCAGATCTGTATTGTTTGGATGTGCTTAAAAGAACCGAACTGTCTAGACATGGAGCAGCAGTAGTAAGGATCCTCAGCAGTTCTGCTTGTGCTAATCACAATGGACCCCTTGCAATCTTAACTAAAACTTGCCTTATGAACAGTAAACAAAGGAAGTGGTTTACAGCCTGCCAACCTCTAAGGGGCTCCTGTAACACTTTTGTTAAAGGCAGAAGCCTGGCTAAACATGGCAACATTGGGGCTTGTGTCACTCCCTCTGATATAGCGATATGAAAGGGGATAATGGAAGAGCGTTTGAGCAAAGCAAACACTCACCCCCAGTCAACTGATCTGGGTTTATTAATCCATCACCATTCTTTAGCTCACTCCATCACCCCAGTTCAGGCATCAATCAATCAATCAAGATACTTATAAAGCGCACAACATACCTGTGAGGGTCTCAAGGCGCGAGGGCGGGGGGGGGGGGGGGGGTGCTGCTACTGATCGAAGAGCCAAGTTTTGAAGATTCTTCTGAAGGCCAGTAGGTCTTGGGTCTGCCGTAGGTTGGTGGGGAGGGTGTTCAAGGTCTTGGCGGCAAAGTGGGAGAAGGATCTGTCGCTGTGGTCGTTCTTCAGATGCGTGGGACTGTGGTGAGGGCGAGGCCGGTGGAGCAGAGCAGCCGGGTGGGGGTGTAGAAGCTGAGTCGTCTGTTGAGGTATGCTGGGCGGGTGTTGTGAAGAGCTTTGTGCGCACGGAGGAGGAGCTTGAAGGTTACCCTCTTGTTGACGGGGAGCCAATGCAGGTCTCTCAGGTGAGGTGTGATATGGCTGCGGCGGGGGATGTCCAGGATCAGGCGTGCAGAGGCGTTCTGGATGCGTTGCAGCTGTCTCAGGAGCTTGGCCGACGTTCCTGTATACAGGGCGTTTCCATAGTCCAGCCTGCTGGTGATGAGGGCCTGAGTGACTGTTTTTCTCGTTTCGGTGGGGATTCACTTGAAGATCGTGTGGAGCATTCGGAGGGTGTTGAAGCAGGATGAGGAGACGGCGTTGACCTGCTTAGTCATGGAGAGGGTGGAGTCGAGGATGACCCCTAGGTTGCGTGCATGGTCAGTGGGTGTCGGTCCTGTTCCCAGTGTTGTCGGCCGCCAGGAGTCATCCCAGGCTGAGGAGGTGGGACCGAGGATGAGGACCTCCATCTTGTCTGAGTTCAGTTTCAGTCGGCTGTTCTTCATCCATTTGGCGACATCCTTCATTCCTTTGTGGACGTTGGTTTTGGCGGTGTGAGGGTTTTTAGTGAGGGAGAGGATCAGCTGGGTGTCGTCGGTGCAGGAGATGATGTTGAGGTTGAGCTGACGGCTCAGTGGGCGAGGGGTGCCAGGTAGATGTTGGACAGCATCGGGCTGAGGGAGGAGCCCTGGGGTATGCCGCAGATGATCTCGGTGGCCTTGGAGCGGAAGGGGGGAGGCGGACGCTCTGGGTTCTGCCAGAGAGGAAGGATGTGGTCTAATCCAGGGCATTCTGTTGGATTCCAGTGTCGTGTAGGCGTGTTCGTAGTGTGTGTAGGAGGATGGATATCTGACTATGGTTACCCAGATTTTTTGCCTAGTGTTTAGCTGGTTTTCGACTTAGTTGGCCTGGGATCCTGCTAATCAGGGCCCCAGGCTATCTGCTCTCACTGAAAAATGGACTCCATGTACTTTAGGTACATCTCCAATTGGATATTGGGTCACCTTATGAGCCCCTGTATAGTGTACCATAGGTACCCAGGGCATAGGTGCATCCAAGGCCTACCAGGGGCTGCAGCATGTATTATGCCACCCCTGACTGGCCATTCACATTGACACAACTGGCTGATCACTCAGCTGGGGCAAGGTCGTGTAATCACCCCTTGCTTAGGTGTAGTATTCCTATACCTACCCTTATATATAGACACATATATACCTATAAGTCACTCCTATGGCAGGCCTTAACAATCCTGAAGGCAGAGTGCTTGGTTTTATGTGAGATGGTGCTCTAGCATGAGCTGAGCTTGTCTGCAGCTTTCGGAACCATGTCCTAATAGCTGTTCTATGATATAGCCATACCATATACTCTTAAGTGCATTATAATCCTCGCGGTTAAATGCTAATTCTGGTTTGGCTTTATCAAAACATGTCGTGTAAGGTGTCATACACTTTGGAATACTACCCCCTCACCAGTTCTGGCGACAGGGGTAGCATTCCACCCTTCTGGAGGGAGAAGACATGTTGTTCCTGTTAATCCCGGTTAAAGTTAACCAGAGCCTCAGCATCACAAAATGGATGCTGCTGCCACAGACACAAGTCTGACCTCCTGCTGCTGGGAGTCCTTCCAGCGAGGGAGGCTTGGACAATAGGTTTCCTGTCTTGGGAGGTGTTAGCTCCACCCCAGACAGGCCATAGTGTATTGGGGCAGGGAGGGCTGAATGAAATGAGACACTGCCTGGGGCACACAAGGTGTCCCATGCATAGTCCGGTTCAAACCAGTTGCTGGGGCACTCCAGCCCAAGCTCTGGCACGAAACTGGACAAAGGGAAAGGGGTGTAACCACCCCCTTCCCTGGTCCCACCCATAGGAGGGACCTAGCAGGTAATCCAGCCCCTCAGATTAGTATATAGGTAGGAGCTGAGTCAAGAGACTTTAGATGTATCCTGAATTGAAACTTGAAATTAAACTGTGGACCTTCGCCATTCTACTACAACTAGATGACTGAAGAATCTCCCTTGTGGTCAAGGAGTGTCCACCCTGTGCAAACAGGCACCATCCAGCGATCTGCGGTTTACTTTGTCGACGCTACTGCCGGAGCCCGAGCACAGAGTCCGACAAGAACCAGACTTCCAGACTTCTTTGACCCTGATCCACAGCCACAGCAAAGCTGAGACCCTGTGCCTCATGGGAACAGTCGAGGCAGAACTGCCAAACCATATCTTCCCTGCACCGGAAACAAGCATCCTGGGACCGGTTTCGGGTTCATAACCCTCATCAGGCCGGCTATCTTAAATCCAGTGGCAAAGTGAGCAAGGGACCCACGTGTGGGCATACCCTGCCAACTTAGGGCGAACAAAGATATACCAAAGGGGATAATGGACGGATCGTTTGAGCAAATCAAACACTCACCCCAGTCAACTGATCTGGGTTTAATCCATCACTATTCTTTAGCTCACTCCACCACCCCAGTTCAGACATGGCCATATGCAAATCAGTCTGACCCTGTGCCTCATGGGAACAGTCCAGCCCGGACTGCCAAGCCATGTCTTCCCTGGACCGGAAACAAGCATCCTGGAACCGGTTTCGGGTTCATAACCCTCATCAGCCAGGCTATCTTGAATCTAGTGGCAAAGTGAGCAAGGGACCCAATTCTGGGCATACCCTGCCAACTTAGGGCGAACAAAGCAATACCAAAGGGCATAATGACGGAGTGTATGAGCAAAGCAAACACTCACCCCCAGTCAACTGATCTGGGTTTAATCCGTCATCATTCTTTAGATCACTCCATCACCCCAGTTCAGACATGGCCATATGCAAATCAGTCTGACACAGTGCCTCATGGGAACAGTCCAGCCCGAACTGCCAAACCATATCTTCCCTTGAACCGAAACAAGCATCCTGAGACCGGTATTGGGTTCAAAACCATCATCAGCGAGGATATCTTGAATCCAGTGGCAAAGTGAGCAAGGGACCCAGGCCTGGGCATACCCTGTCAACTTAGGGCGAACAAAGCGATACCAAAGGGGATAATGGATGGAGCATTTGAGCAGATCAAACACTCACCCCAAGTCAACTGATCTGGGTTTAATCCTTCACCATTCTTTAGCTCAATCCACCACCCCAGGTCAGATATGGCCATATGCAAATCAGTCTGACCTTGTGCCTCATGGGAGCAGTCCAGCCCGAACTGCCAAGCCATGTCTTCCCTGGACCGGAAACAAGCATCCTGGGACCGGTTTTGGGTTCATAACCCTCATCAGCCAGGCTATCTTGAATCCAGTGGCAAAGTGAGCAAGGGACCCACGTCTAGACATACCCTGCCAACTTAGGGCGAACAAAGCAATACCAAAGGGGATAATGACGGAGCGTATGAGCAAAGCAAACACTCACCCCCAGTTAACTGATCTGGGTTTAATCCACCACCATTCTTCAGCTCACTCCACCACCCCAGTTCAGATATGGCCATATGCAAATCAATCTGACCCTGTGCCTCATCAGAACAGTCCAGCCCGAGCTGCCAAGCCATGTCTTCCCTGGACCGGAAACAATCATCCTGGGACTGGTTTCGGGTTCATAACCCTCATCAGCCACGCTATCTTGAATCCAGTGGCAAAGTGAGCAAGGGACCCACATCTGGGCACACCCTGCCAACTTAGGGCGAACAAAACGATACCAAAGGGGATAATGGACGGTGCGTTTGAGCAAATCAAACACTCACCCCCAGTCAACTGAGCTGGGTTTAATCCGTCACCATTCTTTAGCTCGGTCCACCACCCCAGTTCAAACATGGCCATATGCAAATCAGTCTGACCCTCTGCCTCATGGGAACAGTCCAGCCCGAACTGCCAAGCCATACCTTCCCTGGACTGGAAACAAGCATCCTGGGACCGGTTTCGGGTTCATAACCCTCATCAGCCAGGCTATCTTGAATCCAGTGGCAAAGTGAGCAAGGGACCCACGTCTGGGCATACCCTGCCAACTTAGGGCGAACAAAGATATATCAAAGGGGATAATGGACGGTGCGTTTGAGCAAATTAAACACTCACCCCAGTCAACTGATCTGGGTTAAATCAATCACCATTCTTTAGCTCACTCCACCACCTCAGTTCAGACATGGCATATGCAAATCAGTCTGACCCTGCGCCTCATGGGAACAGTCCAGCACGAACTGCCAAGCCAAGTCTTGCCTGGACCGTAAACACGCATCCTGGGACCGGTTTCGGGTTCATAACCCTCATCAGCCAGGCTATCTTGAATCCGGTGGCAAAGTGAGCAAGGGACCCACATCTGGGCATACCCTGCCAACTTAGGGCGAACAAAGCGATACCAAAGTGGATAATGGACGGAGCGTTTGAGCAAATCAAACACTCACCCCCAGTCAACTGATCTGGGTTTAATTCATCACCATTCTTTAGCTCACTCCACCACCCCAGTTCAGACATGGCCATATGCAAATCAGTCTGACCCTGTGCCTCATGGGAACAGTCCAGCCTGAGCTGCCAAGCCATGTCTTCCCTGGACCGGAAACAATCATCCTGGGACTGGTTTCGGGTTCATAACCCTCATCAGCCAGGCTATCTTGAATCCAGTGGCAAAGTGAGCAAGGGACCCACATCTGGGCATAATCTGCCAATTTAGGGCGAACATAACGATACCAAAGGGGATAATGGACGGTGCGTTTGAGCAAATCAAACACTCACCCCAGTCAACTGAGCTGGGTTTAATCCGTCACAATTCTTTAGCTCGGTCCACTACCCCAGTTCAAACATGGCCATATGCAAATCAGTCTGACCCTGTGCCTCATGGGAACAGTCCAGCCCAAACTGCCAAGCCACACCTGGACTGGAAACAAGCATCCTGGGACCGGTTTCGGGTTCATAACCCTCATCAGCCAAGCTATCTTGAATCCAGTGGCAAAGTGAGCAAGGGACCCACGTCTGGGCATACCCTGCCAACTTAGGGCGAACATAACGATACCAAAGGGGATAATGGACGGTGCGTTTGAGCAAATCAAACACTCACCCCCAGTCAACTGAGCTGGGTTTAATCCATCACCATTCTTTAGCTCACTCCACCACCCCAGTTCAGACATGGCCATTTGCAAATCAATCTGACCCTGTGCCTCATGGGAACAGTCCAGCCTGAACTGCCAAGCCATGTCTTCCCTGGACCGGAAACAAGCATCCTGGGACCGGTTTCGGGTTCATAACCCTCATCAGCCAGGCTATCTTAAATCCAGTGGCAAAGTGAGCAAGGGACCCACGTCTGGGCATACCCTGCCAAGTCAGGGCAAACAAAGCGATACCAAATTGGATAATGGAAGGAGCATTTGAGCAAATTAAATACTCACCCCCAGTCAACTGATCTGGGTTAAATCAATCACCATTCTTTAGCTCACTCCACCACCTCAGTTCAGAAATGGCATATGCAAATCAGTCTGACCCTGCGCCTCATGGGAACAGTCCAGCAGGAACTGCCAAGCCAAGTCTTGCCTGGACCGGAAACAAGCATCCTGGGACCGGTTTCGGGTTCATAACCCTCATCAGCCAGGCTATCTTGAATCCGGTGGCAAAGTGAGCAAGGGACCCACATCTGGGCATACCCTGCCAACTTAGGGCGAACAAAGTGATACCAAAGTGGATAATGGACGGAGCGTTTGAGCAAATCAAACATTCACCCCCAGTCAACTGATCTGGGTTTAATTCATCACCATTCTTTAGCTCACTCCACCACCCCAGTTCAGACATGGCCATATGCAAATCAGTCTGACCCTGTGCCTCATGGGAACAGTCCAGCCCGAACTGCCCAGCCATGTCTCCCCTGGACTGGAAACAAGCATCCTGGGAACGGTTTCAGAATCATAACCCTCTGACACAGCTGGACTTCTCCTGCGCATTCACCTTAGCTGATGTCTAGGAAAGGGATGAGGTAAATTGACCTTTTATTTTCAATTGACGTCAGTGAATTGCAGCCTGTTAAATGGGCAGAGTTAGACCTGGCAAAAACGCTAATCCACACTTCTTGCCTAACTACACTTTGCGTTTTGGGACTTGTAGTTTGGCAATGTCATTATAAGTGGGATTAGAATTCCCAGCATGCATCCTTTATTGCAATATTTTATTGAACTACCAGTAAAACACACAACTTCAGAATGCATTTTCAGCTCTTTGTTATTTGGATTTGTTTATATTTTGTATAAGAGGCTAAGCCAGGCTCCTTTTTACACTTAGCATGTTTTCCTACCACAGTCTACATCAACAGAGAGGTAGCATGCAGTTAAAGAAATTCATGAAAACATTAAGGGGCTGATTAGGATGGCGGTTTTTCCGCATCCTCCGGGCCGGCGGAAGTGTCCGCCGGCCTGGAGGATGCGGAAAAACCGCGGCGGAGACTCCAAAGACCCACCGCCAAATTAGGATGGCTGGTGGGTCTCATAATCTGTCCGCCGCTTTTCCGCCGCGGTCGGAAGGCGACCGCGGCGGAAAAGCACTAACATGTCTGGTGGTGTCTATCAGACACCGCCAGGCATATTAGGATGTCTGAAAATATATGCTTTTCCGCGGCGGCTTTACCGCCGTGGAAAAGCATACGGACCTTCACTTCGGGGGCCCGTTGCGGGCCCCCTGGGTGAAGGTGGGGTGGGGGGTGCACATGGGGGGTACCTATGGTACCCCCCTGCATTTGCGTGCACAATGCAGCAGGCACCGCGCGGTGCCTGCCGCTTTGTGCACGCAAATGCTGTGCATGGATTTTTTACATTGCGGCGGGTGCAGCTTGAAGCTGCACCCGCCGCAATGTTAGAGATAGAGGATGTGACCGCCACCCTGGCGGTCACATCCTAATTTGATCGGAGGGAACGCCGCAGCCCATGCGGACGTTCCCTCCTCCTCAGGGGTTGCGGACGGACTCAAGTCCGTCCGCGATCCTAATCGACCCCTAAGTTAGGGTGATAAGACAAATTTTGAGGACTCAACTTGTGCTTTGGCTTTTTGGCATGGGTGAGCACAAAGTAAAAGGTGCTGATGTGACAATTTTGGCTTGCATTCAATTACCTCAAATGCTTTGCCTCAAAAATTAAGGTTACGTATTGCTTAGTGAACTATTTTTTAATTTATTTTCATACAAACAGACATCAGAGAAAACACCAGTCATTTTAGAAGCTCACAAACGGTGTTCACTTAATCAGTTTCAGAGCCGTGTAGATTATGAATGTCATTGGGAAGGTGTGGGTAAGCTCTTGTGGTAGCTATTTGAGTGTTTTAATTAGTGAGGAAATGTGGTCACATTTTGTTGTGTTGTGATGAGTCTATCAGCTGTATAAAGATTGGTTTTTAGTGGACCAGTCCTATCTGGATGGAAACCCAGTGAAGAATTGATTTTCAGAATCAAGTCTGGAGATGACAAGAGCCTGGACAGCTTTTTTAGGCCAAGCCTACCGGCTAATTACATCTTGGGTACATTCGGAAGTCTTTCATAGGAATGCCTTCCAACCTTTATAACCATTGGGTTTGTGATTTAATTTGCTTGTTTTCTGTTTGCTAACTCTATTTGTTTTAGGCTGTCCAGCTTAAGTTCATCTCTTCCTTGCCCAAATTCTGTTTACTGTATTTTACTACCAGTACTCTATTTCTGTAAACAGGTCTTTATTTCTTGTTCTTATCTTGTTAAATTTGCTAAACATTTAAAGACAGAGGCCAAATGTCAAGCTCTGCCTTCCATGGAGCTTGGTGTTTGCTTTTCTTTCTCAAACTTCAAAGTGAGAGGATTTATGTGACAATCATGCTGGCTACTAGGGAAGGGCTTGCATGATGTTATCTATTTTTTCTAGCACATAACAAAATGTAAATGTCTGTAAATGAACTATGCAGAAATGTCAGATTATATCAGAATAAGGAAAGTACAAATTAAGCCATTTTATGGTAATTCAGAAGCGTGGTGTACAGAAATATTTAATAAAATCAAAAAAGAGCAGGACACTTTGGGGCCGATTATGAGTCTGGCAGTCCATAGACCACCAGACTCTCAACAGGGGCGCAGCGGCGGTTGTCTTATTACCACCCTATTATGAATAGGGCGGTTAAACTGCCATTACCCCACCACAGCCGCCAGGGAACCACCATTCCCTGTTGGTGTTGTGGCGGTCAGGAAGCCTCAATATGCCTGGCGGGACCCTGTGGCTCCCGCCAAGCATATTATGAGTTTTCTCTCCAACGGCAGTGTCATGGAGGTTCCTACTCCATGAACACCATTGCGGAGACAAAATAATGGGGGCCCTGCAGGGCCCCTGTGCCACCTCTGCTTGGGGATGCATGTAGGGGGGCACTACATGTGTCCCCCTGTGTGCTTGCACCCCAGTTCCTGCACAGCATGACATTTTCAGTCCATGCCATGCAGGAGGTGTTTTTGGCGTTCCAATTGCTGTTGCCATTTTCTGAGGCACGACTGTGGAATGCCAAAAACCAGCCCGCCAGACAGGAGGAAACTCCTAATCTGGCAGTTGGTTTGACCATGGCTTTGGCGGTGAGGTTGCGGGCCTTAAGTGATGACGTTTCCACACAATATTATTTGTGTGCTGTACACTTTTATCAGTAAAACTGTATGTCTGTGCATATGTAACTGCCATTTCAATTGAAGCAGTGTTGTCTGTAATGCAGTGTGCTACCACACCATGCATATTCCACTCTACGCCACTTCACTTTACTCTGCACCACTCAACACTACACCACTTCACTCTACATCAGTTCACTCTGTGCTAATCCACTCTACGCCACTCTAATCTACTTTCCACTCTACACCACTGTACTCTACTGTGCAACACTCTACTCTGAAATAATCTACTCTATGCCACTGCGCTCTGTGCCACTTCACTTGACGCCATTGCACTCAGCACGACTCTACTCTGCGCCACTCCACTCTACTCTGCACCACTCCACTCTACTCTTCGCCACTGCACTCTACTCTGCATCACTGCACTCTATGCCAATACACACTACACCACTTTACACAAAACCAATGCACTCGACACCACTACGCACTACACCACTCTACGCTGTACCTCTGCACTTTTCGCCACTATACTGTACTCTGCACCACTTTACGCCACTGCACTCTATGCCGTTGTACTCCGCGTGACTGCTCTCTACGCCACTCCACTCTTTACTGCTCTATGCCACTGCACTCTACGTCACTCTACTATACACTTCTGCCTACGACAGTCTACTCTGCATCACTGCACTCTCTACCACTAGACTCTACACTGCGCCACTCTACGCTACTCTGCACCACTCTGGTCTATGCCACCGACTACTGCACCACTCTACTCTAAACCACTGTACTCTGCGCCAATGCACCACTGTACAAAAAAAAATCAATGCACTCTCCGTCAATTACTCTTCACCACTGCACGCTATGCCACTATACTCTACTCTGCAATACTCTATGCCACTTCACTCTACACCACTGCATGCTAAGCCACTCTATTCTACTCTGCACCACTGCACTGTACGCCACTAAAACATATATTTGAGTGTAAAATAAACTCTATTGCGTACTGAAATGATATATGGTGGCTTTGATTTATCTCATAATTACATTTGGTTCAGAAAATCTGTTTACGAACTTGGTTGCTTTTTCTCACGTTGTTCAAATTGCTGTTCTATACTCAGGCTTCTAAAACCACAGGTGAACATTGCAGGAATTACAGTAGGAAAATAAGGACGTAT
The DNA here is from genome assembly GCF_964261635.1 of Lissotriton helveticus. Classification (NCBI taxonomy): domain Eukaryota; kingdom Metazoa; phylum Chordata; class Amphibia; order Caudata; family Salamandridae; genus Lissotriton; species Lissotriton helveticus. The sequence continues at coordinate 639,002,109 of NC_136069.1, forward strand.
ATCTGTGTTTTTTCAAGAAAAATGCTTGTTTGTTTTAATTAGGAGGACATGTAAAGGGTTATGATTGATGTGGATGTGTGCTAATGCTGCCCTGCTGTCACACAAATAATCAACAGGGAAAGACTAGGACACTGCATGCATTCAACAAGACAGCAGCAATTTCTGTAATGATTTAACGTGCTTCACTTCCTACCTAGATGCAATTATGAAGCAAAAAGCTTTCCTATGGACAGCAGCAGATGTTACTGCCGATAGTCTGGCTGCTGTCGGACCGGAGGCAATCAGCAGTGAGGGATGTTGTTTCCCCAGCAGGCACGGATTTCGCCTGCCAGTCAATGCCGCAGAAATGTGAAAAGGCCGAGGCACTTACACAAATGGCGAAGTTCATCCAAAAGCTTTAATAGTCATTTATTTCCGTATTACAATTATTTAATTGATCCATGGAACGCATCGGAGGCAAGTCATGTGATATTACTTCCCTTCCAGCATACACTCAGGCCGCTCAGAGTGTGAATCAATTCAGTTTTATGTTTGTGCATAAATGTCTTTGTATCAGGCTTTACTGCAAGGCATAGCTTCCACGTGGCAATGTCATGAAAGTGACTTTCAGGCAGCTTTTGTTCAGCACTGGCAAGTTTCCCAGGTCCATGTGTGATGTGCGGCTCCAGTCCATGTTTTTTTAAATAAATTCTGGGAGGTGTAGTCTTGATTATTCCACTATAAATCATAACTAGGAAAAATTAGGACATTTAGAAAATGTGCGGGTTTCAGGAAGGATTTACTGACCACAAAAGGAGGCTAAAAATCACGTATTCTAGTGCAGGGATTAATTAGTAGCCCTTGTCAGAAAGCCATAAAATTAACACAGATGATAGTGTCTAGAAAAGGTTGCATTAAATTACCCCTTACAGCTTTCAGTGAAGCCATTATGTAGCTGGGTAACTCGTTTATTTTAAAATGGCTTCCCAGGTCACTTGAACTGGCAGTAATATGACTGAGCAGCACAGGGGCATAACTACTCAAGTGCAGGTATGCCCTCACATGTAATATTCAGCACACTGCCTTAGCGTTATCAGGCATGCAGTAGGGGTGACTTACAAATATTACATGCAGTGTTGTGGGACATGGCATGTCGGGATGTGTGACATGTCGAGTTTTCACTATTGTCTGAAAAAAGACACGTAGCCTGTGATAGCAGCCCTGCCTGTGCATGGTGACGGACCCCTTAGGATGGCACATTTCCTGCTGCTGTCCTTAGGGACCCTCTTTAGTACCTCAGGCCCTATCTACCATGGGTACCATTTACTAGGGACATAGAGGGTATTAAATGTATTTCCAATTGGGAGAAACAATTGAACATTTTCAGGGAAAGAACACTGATACTGGGGCCCTGGTTAAAAGGAAGCCGGTACACTTCAGTCAAAGTTGCATCACATATCAGATAAAAAGTGTGCGTGTGGGGGGGTACTACAACAAAATCACAGTTTCCTACACTCCACATATGATTTTATGAGATGTTGCCAGTTCTTACTGCATTATTACATAAACTCTTTCTTCTCATTATTGTCCTGTTGTCATTTTCTTTGCATGTTTATTCTGAGTTTATTGCTTTTATCACTTTATCTTTTGGCCATGTAGATTCTATTTTTGTTTTCTATTCTTCAAATGTTCAACTCATAATATGTTAAATGTATAAAGTAATATTAATGTGAAACTGCCGTTATCTTCATACTGAGACACAAAGGACACAAATGCTATCAGGGAAAAGGAGCCACAGCAAAAAAAGTCACTGTCTTCATAGTGGGGCAGTATGGTAGATCAGCATATTGGTTAGCGGAAGCTAACAACATCAATACATTGAAGTACTGTGGAAAAAGCCACTGTTTGCATAATTGAGCACTGTGGAAAACAGCAATAATTGTTTATTGTGCAATGACAAAATATACAATTTCACAAACCCAGGGGCACTGTGTAAAGTGTCAATATCACATTTCTGGGCATTGTGAAATTTGGTAATATCAAGTATGATGACCATTGGATCTAAATCCTAATTTCTCATATAAAGGGGTATTTAAATCTGTTGAGGTTTTGACAAATTTTTTGGTTTAGAAAATACACAATTTTACGACTATTTTCCAAAGATGTACAACACAAAAGATTCTGAACCCATTCTCTCAAATTATATTTAAATCCTAAGTATAGTTCATTCAATGCTACATCTCAGCCTGTTGCTAATAAACAATTATGGAAATATTCCTTGGTGGATGCCACTTATGCAATGTGGTGTATAGAATCCTGTCTAGTTTTGAGCAATGTTAATGGACTCACGTTCCTGAAAAAAATCTATTCTGGCACAGTTTTTTTCAGCAGAAATTGTTAAAAGAGGTTACAACTTCCATCTATAGTAATATGTAAATTCTGGCACATTTAGGACCAGGTCATTAATCCCATTTACGCTTCTACATTTTCTTTATCCAGCCCAAATACATATTTACATATTCAAAGTATTTTTGGGATTTCCACTATCATTAATAAAATATTCCATATACATATCGACTCCAAAGTATTATATTATCATGGTCCAAACCTTGTGACTTCAGAAATATTGTGGCCAAAATTATTAAAGCTGAATAAATTGTTTTCTTTTAAAAAATGATGTTGTTTTATTGGATTATATTATGTTTTTATTTCACCATGTAATTGTATATTTTATTTGTAGTTATTTTGATTGAGTGAATGCTTTTAACTATATATATCAATCTAAGAAAATTGATTAACTTGACTATTTTTTAAATTATTTATTTGTTTACGTTTACTCTTTTTAAATTATGTGATACATTGCATATGTTTAATTGATTTTACATTGCACAACTATTAGTTGTTATATTTATGTATATGGACCAGTGAGAAAGGAGCATTGCTCCGAAACGCTTCGGGCAGTTTTGCCATTTAACTAAATAATTAACTTGCAACCACGCTGACGGATATGGGCTCGGTTTCTTTGGTAAAATTATCCGAGGATTCTTTGCATATATATATATATATATATATATTACCTACTGGCGGTCGCCAGTAGGTAGTTATAGTTAGGACCTATTTTCCATAGGAAATCCGCGACATTCTATTTCCAATAACTTTGGCCCCGGTTGAAGAATCTTTGGGAAATTTTAAAAACTTGTGGGTGGCTCTGGTCTGCTCCTATCCTGAAAGTCTCGGGGTGATTCGTCAAGCGGGGGCCGAGAAAAAAGTGGTGTCCCAAAACGTGTTTTCCCCATGCAATTTCCCATAGGGCTAGTTGCACCCCAGGGACCCTCAGGATTCAAGGGAAGTTAATCCCCAACTTAAAACGCACCACGGGGCGTGTTTGCACAGTGGTGAAGGGAGGGGGTGGGGCCTGAGTTGACATGTGTGCAAACACACCCTGTGGCGTGGTTTAAGTTGGGGAATTAATTCCTCTTCAATCCTGAGGGTCCCTGGGGGCCAAGTATTTTTATTTATTTATTTAAAATTTATAGTGCGCAACAGCTACCCGCAGTGGGTTTCCCGGCGCAAGGGATAGACTGAAGAAGAAAACTGATATCAATCACAGCTATAAGAAGTAAGTTTAAAAAAAGTAGGGTTTTCAATTTTTTCCGAAAACTGAGCATGTTGGTCTCAGTCTTTAAGGCAATGGGCAAGGCATTCCAGAGTTTGGGGCCAAGATGGGAGAAAGATCTTCCACCCATCTTCACTAGCTTAAATCTGGGGATGACATAATCGCAGTTGGCCGATGATCTCAAAGTACGACAGGGCCTGTAGGGTTGAACCAAGCTTTGAAGATATAATGGGGCAGAACCCTGCTTGATTTTGAAAATATAGCATAAAGCTTTAAATTTAATTCGACTCGAGATCTTGAGCCAGTGGAGATCTCGAAGAGCCTGCGCAGCCGAAGACCTCCTCGGGATGTTACAGAGGAGACGGGCTGATGAATTTTGTATGACCTGTAGTTTCCTTACAGTCGCAGCATCTGCACCAAGATAAAGAACATTTCCGTAGTCCAGGCGAGATGTTACTAAAGCCTGGACTACTGTTCTTCTCGTGGCAAGGGGCAGCATCCAGAGAATTTTTTGGAGCCATCTTAAGGTGGTAAAACAGATGGCTGCCACCTTGGTGGCTTGTTGCCTCATAGACAGTCTGTCATCAATAAGGAAACCCAGGTTACGTACCACCTGGGCTGGAAGAGGAGTAGGACCCATGGTGCTCGGCCAATGTTGAGGGCCCCAAAGATCCTTCTGCTTCCCCAAGATGATGATCTCGGTTTTGTCACCGTTAAGCTTGAGGAGATGCCTCTGCATCCACTCAGCCACAAGTGACAAACCAATTTTTAGACCAGACACGTTGCCATCTTCGGCACTGGAGAGGGAAAAGACGATTTGCGTGTCATCGGCGTACGAAAAAATGCTCAGCCCGGCTTCCTCTGCGATGGTAGCGAGAGGTTTGATGTAAATATTAAAAAGCAACGGGCTGAGAATGGACCCCTGAGGGACACCATACGCCGAAGAGCAAATCGTAGATGCAGCTTTCTGAGAGAAGACTTGGAATGTGCGCTCACTTAAATAGGAGGCAAACCAAGCAAGTGCGGGGCCAGCTATTCCAAGGGAGCGGAGAGAATTTAGTAAGATGGAGTGGGACACGGTATCGAACGCTGCGCTCAAATCCAGAAGGATGAGAGCAGAAGTTTCACCGCGATCGATGCCGTGCCGAAGTCTCTCCGTCACCCCTAGTAATGCGGTCTCAGTTGAATAGTGGGCCCGAAAACCGGACTGAGATGGATGTAAAAAGCCCTGATTTTCAATAAACAGAGTAAGCTGCGTATTGACATGCCTCTCCAGTATCTTTGAGAAGATAGGCAATAGAGAAATGGGTCTAAAATTGGAGAGGTTAGAAGTATCCGCACCAGCCTTCTTCAGGAGTGGGATCACCATCGCATGCTTCCAGTCTTGTGGCACACTGGACTCACTTAAAGAAGTATTTAGGAGTCTCATGAGAAGGCGCCGGCACTCAAGATCAAGCAACTTTAAAATTTTAGCAGGCACCGGATCGCGCGGTGAACCAGATCTCACACTGTTCAAGCAGGTGAAAAACGAGTCATCGTCAAACAAGAGCCAATTAGTTATCGATGACGTCGAGGACAAAGGGGCGGTCGTAGTCACACACCCCAGTTGAGACTGAGTTGCTATGTTAGAAGCACTCATGGAATTGTTAATACGCTCAACTTTAGCGATAAAAAATTCCGCAATGGAATTACATTGGGCTTCTTCCAAGACTGGGGGGGTCGGTAATGTGTCGGCACCTGTCAGTTTTTTGACCACTGCAAAAAGAGTGCGAGGGCAATTCTGAGCTTGCGACACTATGTTTGTCGTGTAAGTAGCTCTTGCCTCTTTGCACTTAGAGTGGTATCCCTTCAATGCTTCTTTGTAAACGGTTTTCCGAGAAGCAGAATAGGTGCGCCTCCATTTCCTTTCCAAGACCTTGCAGTGAGTCCTCAGAACCTTTAAATCGGGCGAGAACCATGGGGCCGGACAACGATGGAGTTTGGATAGTCTCGGAGTAGGGGGAAGCACGATATTTACAGCATTCGTGAGCCATGATGCAACTGCCGAGTTCAGATCTTTAAGAGGGGCTTCGTCGTTCAGAGGACGAGTATCAAAAAGATACTGATTGAACTTTAAAATATCTAATTTACCCCATCTGTGGACTAATTCGCCCTTACCCTGTCTATTCCAGATAGGCAATTTGATGTCAGATAGGGCGAAGTGAACTGCATAATGATCAGTCCAGTCCAAAGGACGAGCACTCTGTGAGCAGTCAAAGGAAAGATTGGAAAGGATTGGGTCCAATTGATGCCCCGCAGAGTGAGTGCGACCCGAGTTGCGCAACATCAGACTCAACACCTCAAGGTCATTTAAGAAACTCTTACTGATGGCGCAAGAAGTATCATCGAGATGTAAGTTTAAATCGCCAAGAATGGTAAAGTTTGCAGCTTTGAGAAGTAAAGGGGCTATGGAGTCGGTGAGCGCAGATATCCAGGTTTGAGCATTCCCGGGAGGGCGGTATATTAAAAGGCCAGATAGAGTAAATTGAGGGTTAATAGCAATTTTAAAAAGTGCCGCCTCACATCCAGGAAGAGGAAAAGTTTCGAGTTTGCAGACATAGCAAGACTTAAAAATTATTGCAATACCCCCTCCTTTACCAGAGTTTCGGTCCTGTCTCAGGATGACATAATTATTGGGGACAGCACACGCAATATCCGGTCCAGAGCTACCATGTAGCCAAGTTTCCGTTAGGAACAAGGCGTCGGGTTGCTCAGTGACCAAAAAATCAAAAATGTTTGATTTATGTTTGGGTAGGGACCGGCAATTAATATTCCAGAACTGGAGAACAGAGTGTTTAACAGGAGGTGCCTTAGTCCTTCTTCGACCACGCGAATGGACCGGTTTCATGGCCCTACAAGTGGACATTTTACCAGTACGGAATTTACAGCCTCCACAGATGAAATTGTGGATCGGTAAGACGCAACATGAGCATGAGTCATAGGAGGGAGGGCGTAGAGATCGCAAAAACTCACCCGTATAAGATCTTATAGGTGCAGCCTGAAGTGCAGAAGTAGACATAACTGTAAACCGAGTCCTTATGCCCAGTCAGGCCCGGTCTGGCGCGGACGGGCGCAGACGGGCAGGACTCTGGCACGACTCAGGCTAAGTGAGAGGCGTTCCCGCTGCACGATCCCGCTGCGCTAGGCAGGGAGCTTTAAATAGGCGTCCCCCGTGTGCTTCTGCGCACTAAAGCGCCCTAAAGCGCTTCCTAAAAGATGGTGCCCAGCAAATAGCAACAACACCAAACTACCCCACTCCAAGATGTCTGCCGCGATTTGAGCCCACCCCGAGAACCGGACCCGCTCTAATAGCGGTGGTTTGACAATTAGGCTGCAGGTAAGAGGGCTGGTTTAAAAACAATACAAATGACTAAAAAACAAATATTCTAAACAAACAAGGTCGTTTTAAAATATCAATTAGCAGCGTGCGCGCGAAGCGCTGAGCAGCAGTATAGATGTCAGTAGAACTGACCCTGGGGCAGCTCGCCTTAAATTGGCATCCCCCGTGTGCTTCTGCGCACTAAAGCGCCCTAAAGCGCTTCCTAAAAGATGGCGCCCAGCAAACAGCAACAACACCAAACGACCCCACTCCAAGATGTCTGCCGCGATTTGAGCCCACCCCGAGAACCGGACCCGCTCTAATAGCGGTGGTTTGACAATTAGGCTGCAGGTAAGAGGGCTGGTTTAAAAACAATACAAATGACTAAAAAACAAATATTCTAAACAAACAAGGTCGTTTTAAAATATCAATTAGCAGCGTGCGCGCGAAGCGCTGAGCAGCAGTATAGATGTCAGTAGAACTGACCCTGGGGCAGCTCGCCTTAAATAGGCGTCCCCCGCGTGCTTCTGCGCACTAAAGCGCCCTAAAGCGCTTCCTAAAAGATGGCGCCCAGCAAACAGCAACAACACCAAACTACCCCACTCCAAGATGTCTGCCGCGATTTGAGCCCACCCCGAGAACCGGACCCGCTCTAATAGCGGTGGTTCGACAATTAGCCTGCAGGTAAGAGGGCTGGTTTAAAAACAATACAAATGACTAAAAAACAAATATTCTAAACAAACAAGGTCGTTTTAAAATATCAATTAGCAGCGTGCGCGCGAAGCGCTGAGCAGCAGTATAGATGTCAGTAGAACTGACCCTGGGGCAGCTCGCCTTAAATAGGCGTCCCCCGTGTGCTTCTGCGCACTAAAGCGCCCTAAAGCGCTTCCTAAAAGATGGCGCCCAGCAAACAGCAACAACACCAAACTACCCCAATCCAAGATGTCTGCCGCGATTTGAGCCTACCCCGAGAACCGGACCGGCTCTAATAGCGGTGGTTTGACAATTAGGCTGCAGGTAAGAGGGCTGGTTTAAAAACAATACAAATGACTAAAAAACAAATATTCTAAACAAACAAGGTCGTTTTAAAATATCAATTAGCAGCGTGCGCGCGAAGCGCTGAGCAGCAGTATAGATGTCAGTAGCCCAACAGTTACCTCCAGTAAGCGCCATGGAGCTGTGTTGCAGAGTGTTGTAAAAAGGGGCATGGCCTTTGAACACCTCTCTGCAACGCAACTCTCTGGCGCATACTGGAGGTACCTAGTAGGCTAGTTGGCCCACAGGGACTCTCAGGATTGAGGAGGAATTAATTCTCCCACTTAAAAGGCGCCACAGGGCGTGTTTGCAGACATTGCACACCATTTCTTCACCATTGTGCAAACGGGCCCCGTGACGAGTTGTAAGTTGGGCAATTTATTCTCTTTCAATACTGAGGGTCCCTGAGGGTCAACTAGCCCAACAGGTATCTCCAGTATGCGCCAGAGAGCTGCGTTGCAGACAGGTGTTCAGAGGCCACGCCCCTTTTTTACACCTCTCTGCAATGCACTTCTGTGGCGCTTACTGGAGGTACCTAGTGGGCTAGTTTGACCCTAGGGACCCTTAGGATTCAAGAGGACTTAATCTCTCAACTTAGAACGGCCACAGAGCACGTTTACACAGTGGTAAAGGGAGGGGACGGGGCCTGAGGTGACGTGTGCAAACATGCCCTGTGGTGCATTTTAAGTTGGGGAAATAATTTCCCTTCAATATTGAGGGACCCTGGGGGCTAACTAGCCCACCAGGTGCTTCCAGTAAGTGCCGCTGTACTGCGTTGCAGAGGTGGTCCAGGCTGTTACACTTTTTTTTTAATTTCTTTCTTTTTTTTTTTTTTGTCCTCATTTGCCCCTCTTCACCCTTCTCTCTTACGGTTGCGCCACAGGGTGTTTTCATCTCATATAATAGGAAATTCTTTTACCCTTTTGGGGGGGAGAACACTCCCTTAACTATCCTTCGTAGAGCAAAATTTCCACCGAGATTTCAGAGAAGCTTAATCATGGGACTTACTAACACCCTTGCCTTAAATTTTCACCTATACCCTTCACCCATAATGATTTAAAAAGAGAGTCCAAAATTTGTATCTCTTCTCATGCCGACCACTCATATCCAACTTTGCCACCGCCCTCATAGCCCTAATCCAAGCTAAGCATGTCGGGGAGTCAGCAGAGACCCATAGCTTACATATTTCCCTTCGGGCCAACAGAATAGCATAGAATACCAACTTAGCTTTATCGTCCACATCCCTGGTTTGAATATCTAGCCTGCCAGTAATGACAAGTTCAGGGCTTACCTCAAAATCCTGGGCCAGTACCGTGGACAAGCATATACTCACATCTCCCCAGAAGCCTTTTATCGCCGGGCATGTAACAAACATGTGCATATCGTCCTCATTTGGGCTGGTACATTTAGGACATCATACCAACCCACCGTTTTTGAATTTAGCCAGCTTCTTTGGAGACCAATACGCCCTGTGGAGAGTGAACAAGTGGTTCCTTCTTAAATTCGCAGGTTTTACCACCTTATAAAGTATCAACATAGTTACTTTCCAGTAGTCTTCTGTAGCGATCCTTGGCAAGCACTCTCCCCACAGGTGATCCGGCAGTGTAAATGGTCCGTCCTCCATCTCAATAATTGCCCAGTACCAGCTCGCCACTTCTTTCTTTATCGGGGCCTCTTCAGCAAGCTTCTCTTCGAATTCATTGTAAACCACTATTAGATTGTCTTTCCCCACCGCCCAGCTTTGTATCTGGAGGTATTTAAATTTCGAAAAGTGGTGCCCCCATTTTTGTTCGCAATATGACCACGGCAATAAACTCCGGTCCAAAAAGAGATCCCCCCAGCACTGAGGACCCTCTACTCTTAACCCTCTTGCCAACGCATCTTTTGTCCAACTTGGAGCACCTGGTGACTCCCAGATCGGTGCTCTTGCGCTAAAGTATGGTATTTTTGTGGCCCTCCTGATTCTATACCGGAGCATTGCCAAATCCTTCAAAATTTTCAATCTCACTTTTTTGAAGTATTTTGGGTCCGAGAATTTGTACATAAACCCATCTTGTTTAATGCTCTCAGCTCTTAGCATCACAGATAATAGTTCCCCGATCACCAAGCTTTCAGGAATTCCCAAAAGCATTCTGCAGTTTTTAAGCCCAAAAGCCCAAGCATATATCTGAAAATCCGGTGCAGCTAATCCTCCTTTCAAAAGTCTTCTCCTGATTTTCTTCCAGGACAAGCGTGATCCCTTGGCCGCCCAAATAAAAGACCCAATCTCACTCTGCAATCGTGATAAACCCTCTTTCTCAAACATAAGAGGTAACGTATCAAATAAGAAGGTTATCTTAGGCAGCGCCATTATTTTCACAAGATTAACCCGTCCATAAAGCGTTAGAGGCAGATGGGCCCACCCCCTCAAGGCCAGAGATATTTCCTTCCTGACTTTAGCAAAGTTGACCTTAGTGATATCTTTTATATCTTGAGTAATTTGGACACCTAAGTACCTTATTTCTTATTTACAAACTAAACCCTCCGCTACCATATTCCACAACATAATTTCTGTCTTATCAGCATTTAGCTGATATCCCGAAACTTCGCCAAATTTCTTCGTTAAGGAGCCTATGGTGTCCAATGTTTGATGTAAATTTGATGTTAGGATAACGATATCATCTGCATATAACCCGATCTTTCTAACCCAACCCTGACATTCAAATGGGGGGATCCCACCTGCCTCTCTGATTTTACAGGCTAAAGGCTCTATATACAAATCAAATAACAGGGGGGACAGGGGGCATCCCTGCCTTGTGTCTCTCATTACTTTTATTGACTCTGTTAGTACCTCGTTAACTAAGACTCTCGATGTAGGTGACTGATATATTCGGGCCAAAACCCCACCAAAGTTGACCCCCAATCTTAAATGTACTATCAAAGCCTTCAAAAACTCCCAATTCACACGATCGAACGCCTTAGCGGCGTCGAGAGCGACAACAGTTAAGTTGGGGAAATAATTTCCCTTCAATCCTGAGGGACCCTGGGGGCTAACTAGCCCACCAGGTGCTTCCAGTAAGTGCCGCTGTACTGCGTTGCAGAGGTGGTCCAGGCTGTTACACTTTTTATACCTCTCTGCAAAGCAGCTCTGTGGCGCTTACTGGAGGTACCTAGTGGGCTAGTTCGACCCTAGGGACCCTCAGGATTCATATGAACTTAATCTCCCGAGTTAAAATGGTCACAGTACGTGTTTACACAGTGGTGAAGGGAGGGGACGGGGCCTGAGGTGACATGTGCAAGCACCCCTGTGGCACGTTTTAAGTTGGGGAAATAATTTCCCTTCAATCTGGAGGGCTCTGGGGGGCCAACTAGCCCACCAGGTGCTTCCAGTAAGCACCACTGCGCTGCATTGCAGAGAGGTGGTCTAGGCCGTGCCCCTTTTTACACCTCTCTGCAGCACAGCTCTGTGGCGCTAACTGGAGGTACCTAGTGGGCTAGTTGGACCCTAGGGACCCTCAGGATTCAAGGGGACTTAATCTTCCAACTTAAAACGGCCACAGGGCGTGTTTACACAGTGGGCAAGGGAGGGGACGGGGCCTGAGGTGACGGGTGCTAACGCCCTGTGGCGTGTTTTGAGTTGGAGAAATAATTCCCCTTCAATCCTGAGGGACCCTATGGGCCAACTAGTCCACCGGGTGCCTACAGTAAGCGACACTGCACTGCGTTGCAGAGAGGTGTCTAGGCCGTGCCCCATTTTACATCTCTCTGCAACGCAGCACTGTGGCGCTTACTGGAGGTCTCTAGTGGGCTAGTTGGACCCTAGGGACCCTCAGGATTCAAGGGGACTCAATCTTCCAACTTAAAACGGCCACAGGGAGTGTTTACCCAGTGGGAAAGGGAGGGGACAGGGCCTGAGGTGACGTGTGCAAACACGCCCTATGGCGCATTTTAAGAGGTAGTTTTAATCCCCCTGCCCTATTATATACTAGGGGCTTACAGAGGAGGTCATGCTAATTACAGGGAGATCCCAACGCATAGTGTTCCCTAGTGTATGTAGGTGTTTTCACTGTATTCTAAGTGTCCTTTAACATAGCACTGGCTCTAGGACTGGTTAGTCAGAGTCAGTTACCACCAGTACCCGTCTGAAAAAGTTGAGGGTACAGGATGATTTTGCAATAAGGCTTCTTTCTGCTCTTCTGTTTGTTCTTTCTGCATGTTTTCTTTCTTCCTGCACTTTTCTTCCTCTTTGTTGACTTCTGTTGCTTCTCTCTGCATTTCTTTTTTTCTTTCTCTGCATTTTTTCTTCTTTCTTCACATGTCCTATCTCTGTAGGCATAGTTAGAAATGAACATTTGAAAAACCTTTGAAATTCACTGAAAAAACCATAGGTTTCAGGAACGTTATAGTTAAGAGTTAGCATTTAAAAAAACCTTAGAAATTCACTGAAAAAAACATAGGTTTCAGGGGCGTTATAGTTAGCTGGACATTTCACTCGTACAAAACCATTGAAATTCCTCTGTTATAGTTAGTTCTACTAACTATAACTCACGTGCCCGCAATCCACTGCTGATGATGTCACATTTTACATCATTCATAACATGGTCAGTGACATCACTGATGATATCTCAAATGGCATCACTGATTACATCATCCACGTGACCATCTGATACACCTCATCATACAATAGAATAACCTTTCATCACTCACCATAAAATAAAGAGTACCATATTGGAAACCATTGACACAGCAACACTAGTTTCTAAAAACCCACTCAGTGATTCCTAGATCTACACACACATCTAAACACTTACCTATAGATTCACTCATGCATGCTGACAAAGATCAATAGAACACTATTGTGAGAAAGTGGCTCTATATATACTGGAACAGAATAAGGTACAGTGTAAAGAGTCCACAAACCCCAGAGGTATAACAGAGGTTTAAATCCAGGTGTGACCTTAGTCTCTAAAGTGGTAGCTTGGTCGAGCAGTAAGGCAGTACCAGAGGACAGTGTAAAGCAGTTGTTGTACACACTCAGTCAGCAAAGGGTTTCACACATTCAAAGACTGAACTCCAGGTCAATTGTTTTTATATCAAAGATATACTTGTTTTATTTTTAGAACCAACAGGTATCAAAATATACTGTTCTCAATCTGAGAGGTCTCAGATGAGTACTTTGCAGGAAGGCAATAAACTTTGTAAACACAATAGGTACAGGTGTTGCAGTGGGCAACACAATTCTACACACAATTTAGCATTGAGCTCAATGGGTTTTTCTATATAAACACAGTTGAATACTTTGTATATTACTTTGGTAGTTCCAGGACTGGATCCTAGATTCAGTACTGGGGTCTAAGCTGAAAACAATTTAGTAAAATTGTTTGTTATTGCAGTGATTTTTCAGGAATATAAAGCTATTTTAAAAGTTTACACTTAGAAACTTTTCAACAGAAATCTGGCAATGTTATCCAATGGAAGAAAATTCAGGTTGCAGGTAAAGTACGATCTAGTTACTTTTGTAATCCAGTACTCGACTCCTAGGTCCAGCACTGGGGTCTCAACTTAAAACATGTAAGTAATAACATTTCAGTGTTTCGTATGAATTTTAAAGAATATTTAAACTTTTCAAAAGTAGACACAAGAAATTTTATAGAAAAGCAGACAATGGATTCCTATGGAGAAAATACAGGTTACTAGTAAACCCGGTGAGGATTACTTTTGTAGTTCAGTACTGGGCCACAAGGTACAGTACTGGCTTTGCTCCTGATCACAGATGAGTACTTCGGAATTCGGAATTCGGTTGATTTTATATGAATATTTTAAGTTTCCAAAACTTCACACTTAAAAGATTTTTCGAATCAAACCAGTCAATGTTATCCAATGGCAGGTAAGTGAGTTACCGGTTTCCAGGTGAGTAACCGACTGGTGAAGTTAAGGTTCTGGGCATAGACTCAGGGGTCTCCCTGGGTCAGGTAGGTACAGTTGGTTCACCCTCAGCGGCACAGGAGCGGCCGGGTGCAGAGGTAGTTAGGCCCAATGTTATCCAATGAGGGGCAGGAGGAGAACTGGAGAGTTGGTGGCTGCTGGCTAGCAGGCCATGCGGCTGTGGGAGCTGGACTCCTGGTCACTTGCGCAGGGCAGATGGGTTAGTAGGATAGGGCACAGGTTGCACTGCCAGGGGCACTCAGGCGGCTGGTGCAGGGTGCCTTTGAGCCGTCGGGCGCTCAATGTTATTCCATCGGAAAGGTAAAAAGGGAACAAAGGCTGCAGACTCGGGGACAGTGATTCTTCAGGTGCGACCACCACTTCGAGAAGTAAGTTGGGATCCTGAAGAAGAGGTAGGTACCCCAAAGGGAGGCACTGGGGGTCGCAGGGCGTTGGGTGCTGGGGTGTCTTTGGGTGTCGGGAAATCTTACCCTCGGCTGGTCGCGGTTGGAGGGGTCTCTGGTTCTGAGGCTGCAGGCGTCATCTGGTTCATCGAGGAGGGTCTTTGGGCACTGCACTTCAGGTCCCAGTTGCCAGGGGGATGTCCTCGTGGTCTTAGATCACTCAGGCACGGGCACGGGCAGGGCTCGGCGGGTGCAGAGTGATCAGGTCTTGAGCTTACAGGCTGGCACCAGGGGTTGTTTGTTGAAGCAGATCCTGCTTATGGGAGTCCCAGTCTTTAAGAGGGTCAAGGCAGGCAGGTCCTCCGGGTGTCCCAAGGTTTCTGTCCGCAGGTGTCGCCGAGATTAAGCATTAGCAAGTTGCAGGGTCGAGAGGCTGGTAGGGCTGGGCCAAGTCAGTGGGTGTCGTCCTGTTGTTAGCAGCTTAAAGGCGGGTCTTCTTGTTCTTGATCTTCTTTCTTCTTTTCTTATCGGGATCTGAGGAAGGAAGGTTCAGGGTGCCCCTAAATACTAAATTTAGGGGTGTTACAGGTAGGGCAAGGGCAGGGACCAATAGGTCCCTGTCCTGGGGTGGGTATACTCCCTAACCTGCTCCTCTACTAGGGGAGGTGGGCAGGAGCCTAGCTGTGATTGGGCAGGGCTCCCCATCTTCAAGATGGAAGGAGCCTGGGGTTGTGCTTCACCTCACCTCTCCCACCTGAGGGGCGGGGTTGGCACAGGCTTGCACACCCCCCTTCCTGATGTAGGGTTTCCCGCCCATCTTCCCACCAGAGTGGGGGTTAGAACCGGTGGGGGCCAGTTGCTGAGTACAGCAAATGGTCTGGAGAAACTCACAGAGGTGGCATGCCTTTGAAGCTTCCCTCTGCCCATCCGGTGGGAGGAGACCTAGCACCTCGCCCAGGATGTGCATTGTTGCAGGCCCAGGAGAGCGGGAGACTATCCACCCAGGGGTCCAGCAACGTGTCTGCTGTGTGGCAGCCTCTACAGCCACTCATCCCAGACGTGGATTGTAGGTTAGGTTTTCAGGGGGCATCTCTAAGATGGTGCTGTGGAATTCGTAATGACAACCTCCCAGCACCATATACTCTTAATGGCATCACTGCACTTACAGTGCCCAGGAATGGCCCTGGGTACTGTAGGGGCACAGGGCTCATGCACCTGCACCCACACCTCTGGCATAGGGCACCCAGTTAGAGGGGGACTGAAGTATGCCAGGGCAGTTGGTTCTGTGGGCATGGCACACAGGGATGTGTGCCATGTTGACTCTTTGTTTAGTTCTGTACTTAGACATTCAGCCTGCAAAGGCAGTGTGTGGGTGTCAGGGTACAGGGCCCCTGAGGGTGGCATAATAAGTGCTGCAGCCCTCAGGGGTCTTCTCTTGTCACCATGCCCTGGGTACCTAGGGTACTATTTACTAGGGGCTGACAGGTGGCCAGAGCTGCCAATTGGGTTTTAGTTTCAATACAGTTTTAGAAAGGAACACAGGCCCTGGGTACCTGGTTGGCAGGAGCCCAGGGCACACTCAGTCAAAGCGCATCAACAGTTCAGAAAAAAGTGGGGGCATACCAATGCAAGAAAGATGGCACTTTCTCACAACTATCAAATATACTTATACACCTATATAGACATTACACACCAGCACACATCCTATTCACTTATGCAGTCATCCTACTCACTTATGCAAACAATTGATCATACTTACATTTACTCAGCTACACACTTATACAAACACCACTTTTATTATTCATTTAGATAATGACTCATACTTAATGTCTTATAAAATCACTATTACAAGTATACAGTTATCCATACAGTCACTCATACAACCACTAACTCTTATGTATACTTATTTTTATACAACAACTGACACATGCACTGCCTTTTATTTTTCTACTTTGTTGGACATGTATCATTGAGAGATATATTTGCTCATCACCACACCCATAAAGACATTCACTCACACAAAAAAATGTTTCCACATGCAGTCTTAACCTCATATACCTACTAAATCAACTATTTACACATCTTTGGACAGTCACACACCCCGCACCCAACTACACACATTTTCACTCTCCCATACAAATACTCAGTTAACTAATCAATAACTAATATAGACTTTCACGTAGCTAGTAACCAACTTATGCAGTAGTTTACACAACAAGAGACAGTGATACAGATAGTCACTCAGTTTAATCACTATTCCATATATTTAATGAAACACTTTAAATTAGTCACTTAAACAGTCAATCACACTGCTACAAAGGGCCATATGTATCAAGCAAAATTGCATTTGCAAACGCCGAAATTCGCAGAATTTCGGCGTTTGCGAATGCAATTTTGCCAAATGGTATGTATTAAGGCAAAATAAGGAATCGCAAAATTTGCGATTCCTTATTTTGCGATTGCTTTTAAGGATTCATACATTTTGTGATTCCTTAAATGCAATGTAAGAAGCACCACAAAACTTGCAATTTGGCCTTAAGGAATCGCAAATTACCACCAACTTCAAGTTGGTGGTAATTTTCGATTTCTTTGAAAAATGCACTTCTTTGCATTTTTCAAAGTGCAATGTGAAGCACATACATGCCCTTAGGGCATGTATGTGTGCCACATGTGCACCCATGCTTATTTCAGGGGTGCATCAGGGTGTCCTTTTGACACCCGTGCACCCTTGAAATTATTCTCTATTTGCGATTCTCAAATTGCGAATCGCAAATTGAGAATAACTTCTCATTCATTCCTATGGGCCTCCTGGCCCATAGAAATGTATGGGAAAGTATGACTTAATTGCGATTCGCAATCTGCAAATCGCAATTATGGAATATTAAGAAATCGCAAAAAAATCACGATTTTTTACATACATCCCTATTTGCATTTCTCAAACAGCGATTTCTAAAAAATCGCTATTTGAGAATCGCAAATCAGGATGTTGATACATATGGCCCTAAATCCTCCATCCAGACACTTATACATCCACTCATTCTTCAATGCAGAGTGCTATATATATATATAATACATATTTCAATATCGAACCAAACACATTCACTGGATCATGTCATCAGTGATGTCATTTGAGATGTCATCAGTGATGTCACTAACCATGTCATGAATGATGTAATATGTGACATCATCAGCAGTGGATTGCGGGCACGTGAGTGATAGTTAGTAGAACTAACTATATCTAAGGAATTTCAATGGTTTTGTATGAGTGAAGTGTCCAGCTCACTATAACGCCCCTGAAACCTATAGATTTTTCAGTGAATATCTAAGGTTTTTTAAATGCTAATTCCTAACTATAAGGTACTTGAAACCTATGATTTTTTCAGTGAATATATATATAATATATAAACATATACACAAGGGTTGAGGCAATAAGACCTGCACCTGTTACAGTCCGTGACTTTGTAATGTGGCGATGGTGCCCAAGAAACCAAGGAATACAACCCTGTCTATAACTTTAAGGGAAAACCCAAAAATGCAAAACATGAAATGTGGAATCAGCACCCATCAAAAAAAGTCTCTTCCAAAATCTTTTAGTGTCCTTTAGTAAATTTGACAGAATTCACTCCAAATGAACAGGTCCGAACTTGAGTGTAGTTACTTTTCAATTCTTTATTGTGGTATTCAAACAGTAGAAAAATGATTCGATATCATAGCAGATTTTTTCTCTTTTTAGCCTCTTTTTTTAGCCAACGCGTTTCGTCTCAAGAATGAGACTTCTTCAGGGCTAAAGATAAAACACATAAAATATTACAAATCCACATATATATGTACAAACATAGACTATTTACAGAAACAAACAGAAAGATTTTTTTAATTAATATAATATGTATATGCATAATTAAAACTGAGTTGGATCAATCCGAGTTATTTCAGGATAAGGATGAGTTATATTCTACTTCATTGAAACAAAATCAGTATTCATATATCTATAAATCAACATTCAAAAGTTGAGAAGTTTTCTACACTAAACTTCATTTTCAACTAGACATTGAGCATCAGAGAAGAGATTTCCATAGAGAATAGTCAAATTATGTAAACAATTCAAGAAATTCATGAAAATGACACAAATCCAAAACATAAATACAACCATACCTTAAAGAACTGTCTTTATGAACCTAATACAGACAGGAAAGTTCCATAATTCGAGCACAATTTAGAAAATCTGAAATATACATAAATAATATTAAGCTAGTAATGATACTGCACATATTGAAATCAAAGCAAAACCTTTGATGATATATTTATCTAAGCAGGTATATTGGAAGACAATTCAGTCGAAGAAGAGAATTCCTCCGATTTAATGTAAAATATCGATTGCTATCCAGATGAAAATCTTTGCCTCTTTTATTAATCACATAAACTAAAAATAAACTGAGCATGTTGAGAGAATGTCTCAAGATGACACTAATTTCTAGTTATGAATCCAAAAATTATCCTTAAATTGACAGACAATAATACAGTGGTTCAGTATAAAAAGATACTGCTTAAATATGAACATAAATGTAAAATTGTATATATAAACACAATTCCATAATCATAACAATTCCAAAACGGTCATAGCACATCTATTTTTACTAAAAAATAAAGAAAAATAGCCCTAATTGTCGAAAAGAAAAATAGAATTAAATAATGTATTTGAAGACTATATCAAAAGGGTACCTGTCAATTTAGATGTGATTCCTGAAGAGACTATTGGAAAAAGAAGACAAAATTGTTGCGTTTCAAGTTGAATCTCTAAATTTGAAAATTGACTAAAATTCATGACCTATTCCTATGAGCTTTTCTTTTTAACATAAATAATATAGAATAAATAAAGTGACACAAGGTGCTAATGTCCTAGTTAGATTTTTTTCCACAGATCGTCAGGAAAATCCAGATCGTGTGTAAGTCACCGGAAAACTGACTTAGCTGTCAGACATCTTGAAATATCGTTCAGAGTGACATATTTGGATCTTATTATATGAACTCAATAAAGTATAACACTAGTTGATAGAAAAAGCAATATGGTGAAAAAATATCCTTGAATTACATACTATGTAAGACCAGAACAGGACAAAGAATACAAGTCTGTTCTGACAATATTTCAACAGAGCCTGCGGCCAAACTCACCGGAGAAACGGCATGGTAGCCAGAGAACCTCGATCGACAAACGCGGTGCAGCAACAGAAAAAAGACAAAAAAGCCACTAACTTATATACATGGCTTAATTGAATAATTAGTGTAACCTGTGTACTCGACTATGCCTCGATCCCGTAACCGGAAGTAGGTCTTAGTATCTGAAAACCTTAGCTAATTCGGCGGCCATTTTACACTGTCCATTCTCTAATGCGTAATTCATATATTATTAGTCAAACATTTCTCCTTCGTAGTGATTTTAATAAACAAAGAAGTATAAATGAAAGTGTGTTATTCTAATAAATAAATCTGTAAAAAACAGGAAAAAACATGTACTTATCTAATTGTAATAAGATTCATATTTGCACTAATAAAAAATATTAATCCCATTTGACCAGAATTACAGACATGATAGACCTAAAATTGGTCAAAAACTGTGTTCCTTAGAAGAGTGTAAGGACATGAGGTCGTAAGCAGACAAAGATCGGCCTTATTGGAAAGTCTTTTAGACACATAATAGTTATGTATATGGTTTGTTAAACAAGAATTAAGTATCAAAGGAATTCACCATTAAGTATTATGGGGGAAATAATAGTAAAAGACATAGAGTCATATAATCCTAATAGTTTAAGAAGACCGTCGTTCGTAAATTATGTCCCAAATCACTTCTGGTCGCCATCTTGGAACATCTAAAGAGTCGAAAAAATTCAAGTATGTATGCAGGGATATTATTTCTCTCCTTATATTTAAAGTCAAATATAGACGCCATTTTGAACCCTCACATTATATGCTAAGTGGAAAGGAATCGCTATTTGTGTGAATTAAAAATCTCTTCTCTGATGCTCAATGTCTAGTTGAAAATGAAGTTTAGTGTAGAAAACTTCTCAACTTTTAAAATGTTGATTTATAGATATATGAATACTGATTTTGTTTCAATGAAGTAGAATATAACTCATCCTTATCCTGAAATAACTCGGATGGATCCAACTCAGTTTTAATTATGCATATACATATTATATTAATTAAAAAAATCTTTCTGTTTGTTTCTGTAAATAGTTTATGTTTGTACATATATATGTGGATTTGTAATATTTTATGTGTTTTATCTTTAGCCCTGAAGAAGTCTCATTCTTGAGACGAAACGCGTTGGCTAAAAAAGAGGCTAAAAAGAGAAAAATCTGCTATGATATCGGATCATTTTTCTACTGTTTGAATACCACAATAAAGAATTGAAAAGTAACTACACTCAAGTTCGGACCTGTTCATTTGGAGTAAATTCTGTCAAATTTACTAAAGGACACTAAAAGATTTTGGAAGAGACTTTTTTTGATGGGTGCTGATTCCACATTTCATGTTATATATAATATATGTTTATATTTAAATTTTCCCACGAAAGTACGCCATGCCGTCTCAGGCTCTTGTTAATTAATCAATTAACAAGAGCACGAGAGTGCACAATGTAAGTTTGTTTTGAAAATGTAAATATATACGTGAGTTCCGTCCTCACGAGCCATGGCACCCGCTGCAGTGAGAGCAGCAGCTCTGATGGAGCTATAGTAAACAAATAGATGTGTATATATATATATTTTTTTTCTACACACATATATGTATATATATTTATTTCATATATTTTGTTATGGGGACGGGTGTATTGAATGGGTAGTATATTATTATTGTGAATTGTTTATAATATGTTTTTTGCCATTGTTATTTATTTGCTTACCTGTATTTGAATTTTAAATGTTTTTGTGGGAGGGGATGGGGTGCATAGTTT
The DNA here is from genome assembly GCF_964261635.1 of Lissotriton helveticus. Lineage (NCBI taxonomy): Eukaryota > Metazoa > Chordata > Amphibia > Caudata > Salamandridae > Lissotriton > Lissotriton helveticus. The sequence continues at coordinate 639,023,354 of NC_136069.1, forward strand.
TTTAATTATCATACATATTCATGTATATTAAATGATCAATGTTGTAATTAGATTCATTTTAACTCTTCTTGTTTTAACATGTTTTTTTAATTATGTCCTATTATCCTTATTTAAAAAAGAAAATTGCCATACAATGTTTCTTTTAAATATTACTAACATATAATTAATTAAAAAGTGAAATAGGACAACCTTAAAACGTGTACATTATTATTTGGTTGCTAAAGGAAGTTTTCAATATCATAACATATTTGATTACTTTTGATTTTAGGTTTGTGTGTATTTGGAAAAGTCTGAGGGATAAGGTTCATTTTAAAAATGATTTATTTAAGCATTTGATAATTTTGCTTTAAAATGCTTATACATTTGTAAAACCTTTAAAATTATTTTAATAATTTTTCAGATATTTAATTGAAATATCATTTTTTTAAAGAGTTTATTTAAATTTTAAATCTTTTTTAAAGGGTACTTATATTACTTGGGTGTATTGAATCCGGCTCCCTCTTTCCAAATTTTGTAACTTCTAAAATTTTTGTCAGACTGGAGTGAAAATAGTAAATTTGTGTGACCCCCCCACCCTAACAAAAAGTCTTTCCACAATATTTGATAGACTGGAGATAGAATAGCAAACCTGAATCTCCAATGTATGCAATTTCTCCTGTATTTTCTGGATTATATCAGTCAATCTCAGCCCCCCCACCACCCTCAATGTAGGCACTTTTCCCATTCTTGATTAGATTGCAGCTAGAATAGTACAAATAGTAAATGTGATCCTCCACCCTCCAGCCTCCCCACCAATTTATGCATTTCCTAATGAATTTTAGAATAGTTATAATCATTTTTTCTCCCACCATATATGCATTATCTTCAATACTGTTGTGACTGATGTTAGAAAAGTACATTTGACTCCTCTCATTGTATGACATTTTCCCAGTATTTGTTTTCTGCCTGAGTTAAAATAGTAAATCCTATACCATCTACCCCAGCATATGAATGTTCACCATGGTTCATTAGACTGAGTTAAAACAGTACATTTGACCTTTCAAATGTATTTATTTTACCTAATATTTATAAGACCAAAGTTAGATTAGTAAATCAAACCCTCTCCCCCGATGTAGTCACTTTCCGCAGTATTCATGGGATTGGAGTTATAATGTGAATCTAACCCCACTCAATATATAACCTATTCCAATGTTTGTATTGTGGCATACTTATATAGCGCAACCTGTCACCACCAAGGGCATCCTGGCGCTTTGACCCGTACTCAATGAAAACAGTAGCTCAGCCTATCCTGGGAAAAAGATGAGTTTTTAGAGCCTTTCTAAAAGATAAAAGATCTCCAAGGCTTCTCAAGGATATAGGCAGAGAGTTCCAGAGTTTGGCTGCCGCTACTCTGAAAGAGCGGCCCCCCATCCTCACTCTCTGGAATCGTGGGACTACCAGTAGCCTGGAAGACGAGGAGCGTAAAGCTCTAGATGGACAATACCAGGCAAACATTCGCCGCAAAGGAATGGGGCCCAGGTCATGAATAGCCCTAAACACAATACACGCTGCTTTGTAGCGCACCCGTAGATGAACTGGCAGCCAATGAAGTTCTTGCAGTGCTGCCGTAGAAGAACTGTGATAGGGGCGAGAAAGGGCGAGTTTAGCAGCGATATTTTGCACCCTTTGCAACTTGCCCAAGAGTGTTACCGGGGCCTCCAGAAGTAGTGCGTTACAATAGTCAAGTCGACTTAGGATGGTACAACGCACTACTTCTGGTCTGGCTTGCGCAGGGAGGAGAGGAAGGACCTTGCGCAGCATACGAATCAGCATCATACATGTTGAAGAGATCTTATTCACATGTAGATCCAACTGCAGGTTAGGCCCAAAAGTGACGCCTAAATTGCGCGCTGATTGTGCCGCAGGCACCGTCTCTGAGAAGGACGGAGGCCAGAAGTCTACTGGGAGGTCGCGAGGAACTCGATCAGTGGAACAGTGTAAAACCTCCGTCTTTGTTCCGTTGAACTGTAACGAGTTCAACCGGAGCCATTCCGCTGTCGCCTGCATGCACCGATGAAAGGTCTCCAGTGTGACTGCATCCTGTCCCTCCAGAGAGAAGACCAGCTGGGTATCATCTGCATAATTAAATGCAGAGATACCGAAGGTTTTAATGAGCTGGACTAGGGGGCGGAGGTAGACATTAAAGAGTATGGGGCTGATGGCCGAGCCCTGAGGTACTCCTTGTCCCACTCTCCGCTCCTCTGAACTGAAGGGGGGTAACGACACCCGTTGCTGACGGCAGTCCAAGTAGGAGATTAACCAATCCCTGGCCTTGTCCCTGACCCCGCATTCCTCCAGTCTAGAAATCAGGGTGGGATGGCTGACCGTGTCGAACGCGGCCGACATGTCGAGCAGCACCAGGAATGCTGCCCGACCACTGTCGACTCGCGCCCGCAGATTGTCTAGCACGGTCACCAACGCGGATTCCGTCCCATGCGCTGGGCGGAAGCCGAATTGTGTCTCATCCAACCAGCTGTTCCCTTCTAGGAAACTGGACAGAGCACGGGTGACCAGCTTTTCCATAATTTTAACCGGAAAAGGGAGCAGGGAAATTGGCCGATAGTTAGAGAGGCAGGCAGGGTCGAGCGTAGGTTTTTTTAAAAGCGGGGATACCACTGCCTTCTTCCAGCAGCTTGGAACAGTAGCTGTCTCGAATGACTGACAGCAGATGGCATGCAGGGGCTGGAAGAGGTCCTCTTGAAACACCCTCCATAGTCTTGGAGGGAGAGGATCCAAAGGCGAGCCAGAAGAAATCGTCAGGGCTAAGTCGCCGAACTCCTTCAAGGATGGAAGGGGAAAACTACTCAGCAGGGGTCGACTGGCCTCGCTCGCCGGAGCTCCCAAACTGAGGGCCGGCTCCAAGGAAGGAGAAAAGTGACTTCTCTGCTGGGGTCGACTGGCTACGGTCTCCGGAGCTCCCAAGCAGAGAGCCTGATCCAAAGTGGGGACAGAGGGGCCGCTCAGCTGGGGTCGACTGGCCTCGCTCGCCGGAGCTCCCAAACTGAGGGCCGGCTCCAAGGAAGGAGAAAAGTGACTTCTCTGCTGGGGTCGACTGGCTACGGTCTCCGGAGCTCCCAAGCAGAGAGCCTGATCCAAAGTGGGGACAGAGGGGCCGCTCAGCTGGGGTCGACTGGCCTCGCTCGCCGGAGCTCCCAGACTGAGAGCTGACTCCACAGGAAGAAGGAGAAGGCTGCCCTGCTGAGGTCGACTGGCTACAATTGCCGGAGCTCCCAAGCAGGGAGCCGAATCAGGGGCTGCAAGGGAAGAGCAGTTCAGCTGGGGTCGACTGGCCGCAGTCGCCGGAGCTCCCAAGCTGAGGGCCTGATCCAAAAAAAAGAAAGGAGGGCTACTCAGCTGGGGTCGACTGGCTTCCGCCGCCGGAGCTCCCGAGCTGGGGGGCTGCTCATCTAGTCGGGGTCGACTGGAGGGCGTGACCGGAGCTTCCTGACAGAGATTAGTAGCCCTCTGCAGGGGTCGACTGGCCATTTCCTCCGGAGCTCCCTCCTCAGTGGTGGAGTTCCGTGGGTCCTGCAGACCTGCTAGGATTTTACGGATTTTTTCCTCAAAGGCATCCGCAAGAGAGTCACAGAGAGCTTGCGACGAGGGAACGGCACTAGCCACACACGTAGGGTGAGCCAGGTCCTTAACGATTTTAAAAAGGGCCTGAGCCTTGTTTGGGCCTGATTCAGAGTGAGTTCAAGAAAGGTCGCTTTCGCTATCTTAATTTGAGCTTTATATTTATGCATAGCAGACCTAAATGCAATTTTCTCGGAGTCTAGGTACTGCTTCCTCCAGACCCTTTCCGCGCGTTTACAGTCGAGTTTGAGCTGGCGAAGTTCGCTCGTGTACCAAGGACTAGCTCGGTTCACTCTCCCTCGCGACTTCCGAAGGGGCGCTAACTTATCCAGCGAGCTAGCTATGGACTGACAGAAAAGGGTATAACTATCTTCGACTGTATTGCCAAGTTTGAAGTCCTCATCTAAGATGTTCGGCAATGGGACAGTGTTTAGGATGCGGGACCAAGGTCTCTCTAGCTTAGCTAGAGGTAGTCCAGCCTTACGCGAAGAAGGGTCCTCCGACCAAAGGGAAAACCTGATCAGAAAGTGGTCCGTCCAATATTGGCACTTGATGTCCACGAATGATGCCCATTGAGGATCCGCAAACACCAGGTCCAAAGTGTGGCCTTTCCGATGCGTGGAGGCATTCACCAGCTGTACTAAGTTGATATCTGTACAGGCTTGGCTAAGAGAGAAAAATGCATTGTCCAGCGAGCTGCCTGCCCACAGATTGAAATCTCCAAGAACTAATAACCTGGAGTGGGAGCTGGCAAGTTCATAGATCAGGTCAATGAGAAGAGGAATGGATGGTGCTGGTCCCGGGGGACGGTAACAAAGAACACCCGAGCAGCAGATCGACTCCTGCTGTTTGACTGAGAAACCCATCAGTTCAAATCCCGGTACCTCTCGAATCTTTAACTGGGAGAGGGTGAGCGAGTCTCTATGAATGAATCCGATTCCCCCTCCTCGGTTAAGTGGGCGCGGTGAGTGACTAATTTTATATCCTGAAGGGCAAGCTAAGCCCAGCTCGACCTCACAGTCCTCCCGAGTCCACGTTTCTGTGAGAAAGAGGACATCGAGCTGTTCAGACTCAATGAGGAAGGCTATTTCCGTGTGGTGCTTACAGAGAGATCTGACATTAAGCAAACCACAGGTGATTGGCTTGGAGGTAGAAGGTCTGACCGGGTCCTGCCCAGGTCTGAGTTCGATAAGCTCACTCCGAGTGTAAGCTATACGGTTTAGACCGGAGGGGCCAGAGGCAGCGGCCCTAAGCGCGTCCGTAGCGCGAACGGGCGCAAACGGGCTTACCTCTGGCGCACCTCCGGCGCCCCTACGGCGCCCCCGCTGCGCACCGTCGCTGCGCACTTGTCTAGCGGCCATCTTAAATGGCCAGCAGGGTGTCACGTGGGTCCTGGCAGGGCGAGTGTCTCTCCCTCACCAAGATGGCGCTGAGAGTGGAAGGACTTCTCCCCACTCCAAGATGGCGCTCACAACCGGCGCGATGATGCTGCAGAGCCCCCGAGTCCCTTCTAGCCCACAAATGTGGGTGTGTGGCGAATTATGGTGCGGGTAAGACTCCCTTATTTCCCCCTAAGCGGTAGAAGAATACTAGTTAAAAGCGCGAAGCGCTCGGCGCAATTTGCATAAAACAAGGCAAGTGAAGCTTAAAATTCTACAAGCAAGGAGCGATATGCGCGCAGCGCTAGAGCAGCGTTAGCACTAAGCACAAAGTCAAGGTCTGCCTGAACGAGGTAGGAGGTCCTACTGATAATACCTCCTCCTCCAATGCGTGGGTCCTGGCAGGGCGAGTGTCTCTCCCTCACCAAGATGGCGCTGAGAGTGGAAGGACTTCTCCCCACTCCAAGATGGCGCTCACAACCGGCGCGATGATGCTGCAGAGCCCCCGAGTCCCTTCTAGCCCACAAATGTGGGTGTGTGTCGAATTATGGTGCGGGTAAGACTCCCTTATTTCCCCCTAAGCGGTAGAAGAATACTAGTTAAAAGCGCGAAGCGCTCGGCGCAATTTGCATAAAACAAGGCAAGTGAAGCTTAAAATTCTACAAGCAAGGAGCGATATGCGCGCAGCGCTAGAGCAGCGTTAGCACTAAGCACAAAGTCAAGGTCTGCCTGACGAATGTTTGTTAGACTAGAGTTAGAATAGTATATTTGACCCCTGCCCCAATGTATGCACTTACCCCCGTGTTTGTTAGACTGCAGTTAGAAAAATAAGCCTGATCCTGCCCAATTTATGCACTTCCCCAATATTTGTTAAAGCTGGACTTGGAATAATAAGTCTGCCCCCGAATATATGCAATTTCCCCAACATTCGTCTGGAGGTAGAATAATAAATCTGACCTCCCCTGCCAAAGGTGTATGCATTTTTCCCAATGTTTGTAGGATTGTAGTTAAAATAGAGTTTTTGAATTGTATTAGTTTCTTAGGTTACTACATGTTGCATTGTCCTAGATGTATTAAAGATGTTTTAAGCATATTTAATTTAAAATGAGTTTTGTTAGATCATATTTTTGATATCTTGCTATTGTTTTATTGTTTTTTTGTTTATTATTTTCACTATGTTTTTTAGAATTTTAAAAACATTCATTTTTGTTACATATTTTCAAAAATGTTCACTATGGTTTACTTTAAGTAAAATGTATGTATATATTTTAAAATAATTATAGATGTTCATATTTAGGTTTATTATTTATCATGAATGAATACATTTTGTAAAGGTTTTATATTAAATTCATTGCAACTTATAATTTACCATTTTTATTAGTTTATAAAAATATATCAAAATTATATATATGTTCAAGTTTAATATTTTCAGTTAATAAATTAACCCCTTCTGTGTGGAGGACATAAGGGTTACGTCCTTGACTGTGGCGCTGGTGTGCCGAGGAGATACCGTTATGTCCTCGGTACACCACTCAGAAATCCTCCTGCTGTAAACAGCAAAGGGATTTCATTTTCATTTTTTCAGCCTCGAGAGGTAGAGAGGAGATTCCCCCATCTCCCGAGGCATGTAATGTTTTTTTAGTGTAATGACGATTGCGTGCCTGGAGTGCTGAAGTCAATACATTGAAATTTAAATGAGCCTATTGGCTCATTTTAGTTTTACTGCTCCGGTGCTCCTGGGGCTTTCTCAGCCCTGAGCACTGAAAAATACGTGAGAGTAATTGTTGGAAAGGGACTACTCTCTCCTTCCCAATGGTATACTTCCCTAGTGGATCTCTGCTTGGGGATCACCACAGGAGACCACCCCCCAAGCAGGGATCGATCACTAAACACAAAGGAGGGGGGAGCGGCCCCTTGAGCAAGGGCCTTTGTTTCCCCTCCACTATTTTGGACACTTTCAGTATTTCTGCCCCACTGGGGGCAAAATGCACACTAGGCACCAGGGATTCTTTTTATTTGAATATGTAGGGGTGGGGGCTGCCCAAAATGGGCATGCCAATGCACCCACCCTCCAAAAACAAAAGGGACAGTCTTTTACCTCCATGGGGGGGAAGATGGGACAATAGCCCCCGATCTGCCCCTGGTGGCCAGAAAGCTCACTTGGAACTGGGGATTTCTTAAAATGTAAATTTAGGGGTGGGGCTGCCCTGAATAGGCATTTTAATGTCCCCATCCCACCCATATATAGGCACAGTATTGGAACCAGGGATTACATCTTGATGCCCCTCCAGGAGGCGGGTGGGGCAATAGCATTTTAAATTACCCCTGATATATCCTGGTGGGGGCAGAAAGCCAACTAAGCACCAGGGAATATTTCCTTTAGCCAGAGCAGGGGTGGGGGCTGCTCAAAATGGGTATGCCAATGCCTCCACCCAGTCAAAAACAAATGGACAGTCTTTCTCCCCAAGGGCATATGGGTGCAATAGCCCCCCATATGCACCCCAGGGTGGGTCAGAATACCGACTAGGAAGCCAGGGACAACTAGTTTGTAGTTCAGGGATGGGGGCTGCCTAGAATGGGGATGCCATTGCCCCCAGCCCCCAAACAAATATCCACATTCTTTCTGCCCCCCATAGGGCAGATGGGGCAATAGCCACCAATCTGGCCCCCCCCCCACCTCGGGTGGCAGAAAGCTCAATAGGCACAAGAGATATGTTTATCTGCATGTCAGAGAGAGGCCTATTAGGCAAGGGTTGTGCCCCTTTTTTTGAAGTCACATTTTGACTGTTTCTTCCATGCTCAGGGGCAGATCAGCAATATTTTTAGAAAAGCATTGGACACTAGCTGAAGTTTCTGTGTGTGTGTGAGTGAACTGGAGTTCGGCTGATGGTCTGTGTGTTCTGGCATTTGGCTAGCTGTGTGTAAACCTGCATTTTGCTGGTGGTGAGTATGGACTTGTGCTTAGCTGGCTGTGTGTGTGGACTAGCGCTTGGCTGGCAGTGTGCGTGGACTGTCACTTGGTTAGAGGTCTAAGTGGTTGGCGTATGTCTGAGGGTGTGCATGGACTGTCGCTTGGCTGGTGGTGTTCATGGACTGTTGCTTCGCTGGCCATTTACTTGGATGGTACTTGGCTGGCAGTGTGCGTGGATAGCACTTGGACGGTGGTGTGCATGGATGGTGCTTGGCTGGTGGTGTGAATGCATGGTGCTTGGCTGGAGGTGTGGCTTGTGTGGGTCTTCCAGTGTTTCATTACGCAGAATCCCCAGCGAACCTCAAATCTATCAAAAAAGTCACTCATTCCTCACATTTCTGTGTGGAAAAGTTGGGGATCACCACGCCAGAACAAATTTCACACCACCCAGCGTTCCCCTCAGTCTCTTGATAAAAATAATACCTCACTTGTGTGGGTGCCCAAAGCAGAGAACCTAAAACGCATAAAATGAAAAATTGAGGGGGAACCAAAGTGGGTCCAACAGGCCAGTTTTTTTCATACGTTTTTAGGCTGACTCTGCTTTGGGAATCAAATTGAAATAACATTTCTATCGGGAGACTGAGGGGAATGCTGAGTGATGGTAAATTTGTACCGACGAGGTGATCTCACAACCTTCCCACACAAAAATGTGAGGATAATGTGACTTTTTTGCTAAATTTGTGGTTTGGAGCGGATTCTGTGTAAGAAAATGTTGGGGATCCATACAAGGCATCTAGGGAAACCTACCAAACCCATATATTTCTGAAAACTAGACACCTGGGGGAGTCCAGGGAACACTGCGTGGATCACTCAATGTTTTCTTAACTAGAATCCCATGCAAACCTCTGATTTAGCAAAAAAAGTAATTTTCCTCACATTATGTGTGGGAGATTTGTGGGATCACCGGACTGACACAAATTTCCTACCATGTAGCACTCCTCCATGTCTCGTGGTAAAAATGCTATCTCACTTGTGTGGGTGGGCCAAGTACCCACGACAGGGAAGGGCCCAAAACCTATTGTAGAGACATCAAATTTATCACAAAAAGATCTGGTTTTGCAAGCAAGTCACCTGCATTTTTGATTCAGGGGCTCGGCAGCTAGCTAGGGAAACCTACTAAACTCAGATATTTCTGAAAAATAAATACCCAGGAGAGTCCAGGGATGTGTGTCTTGCATGGATCCCCCAATGTTTTCTTACCCAGAATCTCCTGCAAACCTCAAATTTAGCTAAAAGATCTAATTTTACTCACATTGAGGGGAAGACAGAATATTAAAACCAGTGGTGTTACCAATTGTCTTTCTATGCGTTTCTGCCTTCCAAATGTAAGACAGTGTGTAAATAATCAGTCATTTTGAAAAATACCCTCTAATTCACATGCTTTTAGACTCCATATCTTGCTCTATTCTATTCACCTGATTTGTAGAGCACCTTGCTACCCGACATCAGGCTTCCCTGTGCTTTCAATAAATGCAGGAGTGAGGGTAGTTAAAAATTCACGAGATAAGGAAACAGGTAAGTTTTTAGTTTCTTTATAAACCTCATAACATTGTCTTCCTTTCTCAGGCTAATCAGCGGAGAGTTCCAGAGTTTAGGTGCCAGAAAAGCAAAGGGATGCCCTCCATGCCTAGCTTTCTGAACTCTGGGATCAGCAAGAAGCTCAAGATTGCTGGACCTGAAATACCTGCTGATCTGATGGGAGGTGACCGGCTGATGGAGAACATGAGGGTCCATTTTATGTTTTGCCCTATGTGTGATGCATAGTGCCTTGAATTGTACTTAACATCTTATAGGCAACCAGGGTTGACTTTTCAGCGCTGCACAGCTTACACTGTTTTAGGGATGCCTAACAGAATCTGAGATGCAGCGTTTTAGATGACTTGAAGTTTGTTGATACCCAACAGAGCACTGTCCAAGTAGAGTGAGTTGCCGTAATCAAGGAGCGAGAGAATCAGTCCTTGGGTCACAGTTGATTCCATCGGGAGCCATTTCAGAGTTTTCCTTAAGGCACTCAAAAGACCAAAGCAGCTGCCATCCACCCTCTTTACTTGGGATACCATGGAGAGGTGTTTATCCAAAGTACTCCCTGAGCCCTTGATCTCGAGCTTGGAGGGTGGGTGTACTCCTAAGGAATGAGGCCAACTTATCTGGTCTCAGAGTGTTGGGTTATTGCCAACCATCAGGGCCTCAGTTTTTTCTCCATTAAGCTTTAGGCAATTGGTGACCACAAATTTAGAGAACTTCTCTAGACAGCTGTTTATTCTCATGGAGGTAGACTCTATGTCTGGTGGCAAGGACACAATCATCTCAGTGTTATCTGCATAGGAGGTAGACTCTATGTCTGGTGGCAAGGACACAATCATCTCAGTGTCATCTGCATAGGATACCAATGGTATCCTATGCAGATGACTGCGAGAGTGCTTAACTTCAGGGACAGAGACGCTATCCTGCAGGCCTCCAGGACCGGGGGACCTCTGAAGTATGAAAACTCCACCCTAAGTTTTTTCCTGACTTTACGCAGGCGGTACAGAAACAACGGCAAACCTTCATGGGTGTCAAAACGAAACTTCGGGATAAAGGGCTGAAGTATGCCATGATGTACCCTGCCAAGTTGCGAGTTGAACATGCGGGCAAGGTGTTTTCCTTTGACAATCCCGAAATTGCCTCGGACTGCTTGGAGACTCTTTCCTCTCGGGATGAGCAGCGGTGACGGAGCGGAGATGAAGATGAAGGCGCGCAAGAGCAAGAATAAGGACTAACATTGTTGCAGGTGGTGTTGGACCGAGTTGGGGGGTGGAATCCGGCTGAAAAGAATTCGCAGACAAGTTAGTTGTAGAAATGACTTAAACAAGTCCGATGATAATTTTGGGGTCAGGCGGGTAATCGGGGGTCGTACTCCTCCTCAGAGTTACTTTTCGATAGTTCAGTAGTTAGATTATGGGGCGACAGGCACACTGCGAGTTGGGGGCGGATGAACACCGTGAGCAGAGGTGCAGGGAGGGGGGTGGTGAGTGGGGTTTGTTTGGGGGTGGCGTTTTTTGTTATATTTTTGTATTGTTTGTTATTGTATATCAAGGTATCGGATTGGAAAGTGGTCAGTGGTTGGGGGGCAGCCACTCCTTCTGCATCTTTGATGATGGGGGTAGGGAACTAAAGGTCTTGAGTTGGAATGTGAATGGGTTGGGTGACAAAATTAAGCGTAGTGTGGTTCTTCAGTATCTTAGACGGTACGCTCCCGATGTTGTTCTATTACAGGAAACTCATCTGGTTGGGAATACGTGTAAGGTAATGCTTACAATGGGATACAGATTGGTGGCGCATGCGGGCTTTACTTCGAGCTCCAGGGGTGTGGGAATCCTTGCACGTAAGGCGCTTCCTTTGGTGGTTGACTCTGTCTCCGAGGATGACAGAGGCAGATATGTTGTAGCGACCGGTCGCTGGGAGGGACATGTTCTCGCCTTGTTGTCGGTTTATGTGCCTCCAGGCATGCAAGCTCTCACTTTTGCCGATTTGGGGAAAGCTCTAATAGATCTCCCACGCGGCCTATTGATTTTGGGAGGAAACTTTTTCGATGTGGCCTCTGGAGTTATGGACAGGCACCCTCCGCGGGATATGGGATGAGTTCAGAGATGGTTACCTGACTTCCTCGAAGCCATGGGTTTGGTCGATGGCTGGAGACTGCTCCATCCGGACCAAAAACAGTACACCTTCCACTCGGGGGCTCATGGTAGTCTGTCTAGATTAGATTACTGTCTTGTGCCTGCAGCTCACGCATCTTATGTAGTGGAGGCGACACATCTTGCTAGGGGTATCTCTGACCATTCGCCGCTCTGGTTCTGCTTCGGTGTTGTATTGCGGTCTGGGGGTAGGGTGGCCCCCATTAATCCCTGGCATCTGCGTAACCCCAAAATCAGGGGGGACCTGATCAAGTCGCTTCATCACTATTTCTTAGAAAATGAGGGGTCGGTGTCCTCGTCGATCACACTCTGGGAAGCCTTTAAGACGGTTCTTAGGGGTCAGGCACTCTCGTTGATCGCAGGAGCTAAAAGAGACCGCAATAAGGAAATTGTTGAGGTGGAGGCTGAGATAGGGTGCCTGGAGGTGGAACTGGAGCGGGAGGTGACTTGTGCTAAGCTACATGTCCTTAATCTTAAACAGCATGAGTATAGATCGTTGGTCACAGATAGTGCTAAAGCCTTGAGTACAGAGCAGCAGGGTCGGCTGTATGACGTCGGGGATAAAGCGGGAAAGCTTATCGCTTGGTTGGATAAGAAGGATAGGGCGGATTGGGTTGTCCCAGAGATTGTGACGAACAGCGGACTACACCTCACAGACCCCCAGAATATTGTAGATAGCTTTGCGGGTTATTTTTACACTGTATAAACTTCGGACTCGGACCTTCCAGAGGAGGACTCCCGGTCGATGCTGCAAGACTTGCAGCTCCCGTGCCTGACCAGGGAGGACCGTGAGCTTATGGACAGTGCCCTCACCGTAGACGAGGTAGCCCAGACGGTGCGCTCATTGAATTCGGGTAAGGCGTTGGGTCCTAACGGAATCCCAATTGAGCTGAACAAGATTCGGCCTGATAAGATTGCTCCCTACCTTAGACGTATGTTCATTGAAGCCCGGGAGAAGGGGATACTGCCCTTTGATCATAGAGTAGCTTCTATAGTGGTTATTCATAAGGAGGGCAAACCCAAATCGAGTTGCGCTTCATATAGGCCTATCTCATTATTAAATGCTGAACCCAATATCCTTGCTAAGATCCTTTCCATGCTTAAGGTGATCAGCGGATTGATACACCCCGATCAATCGGGTTTTATCCCTCATAGGAACACGGCCCTCAATCTGCGTAGGTTGCATGATGTGATCGCTAGGGCCCACACCCTGCTGGAACCCACCATAATAGCATCGCTCAATGCGACAATGGCCTTTGATACTGTAGAATGGCCTTATTTGTGGGCTGTCCTGGCTAAATTCGACTTTGGCTCTAATTTTATCCGCTGGGTTTGCTTGTTATATACTGAACCCCTTGCCCAGGTAGTGGTGAATGGACGGGTCTCGTCGCCATTTTGTCTTGGACGGAGCACCCAACAGGGTTGTCCCCTTTTGTTCTCATTAGCTATGGAACCGCTGGCCGCCTGGATCTGCTGGGAGTCCTCTGTTCGAGGTCTCAGGTGGTCACCACAGTGGGAGGACAGGAGCTCCCTGTATGCGAATGATATTTTACTTTATTTGGCCTCAACTAGGAAATCCCTGGATGCTGTTTGCGATGTATTGGCCTCTTTTGGTAGGAACTCGAGGTTATCTATAAATTGGGGAAAATCGCTCTTGTTCGTTCTCAGTGGGGAAACTCCGCTTCTCCCGCGAAATTGTCCGATTCAAATAGCTACAGACGGGTTTAAGTATTTAGGGATATTTGTTTCATTGGACCCCACAGTCCATTATGCGAGGAATCTCCTTCCCCCCTTGGTCAGACTCAGAAGCGATGTGGCCGACTGGAAGAGGCTCCCTCTCTCCCTCTTGGGGCATGCAACCCTTTTTAAAATGATGTCTTTACCTTGTTTTCTGTATGCCCTTCAAAATACATTAGATGTAGTGCCAGCTAGTTATTTTCGTGAGGTTGAAGGGTTACAACGTAGTCTGTTATGGGATGGTAGACCCCGGATCGCATTGGCCAAACTGACGCTTCCATGGTATGACAGCGGGATTGCACTTCCCGATATTAGGCGATATTATTGGGCCTCTCAGTTGGCTGCTATTAACCTGGATACTTATGGACCGCCCTCCGAACCTGGATATGCGATGGATAGATGGCTTCTTCCTGGAGGCAACTATAATAGGGCACTATATGCTAGGTCGGCCGGGAAAAATTTGACGGGTCAACTAGGCATGCGGTGCGGATCTGGCATGATGCCACTAGCTCTTTGGGATGGAGGGCCATCTGACCCAGGCTACCCCACAATTTGACTCTGAAAAGTTGGGCAAGCTTTGGAATACGAGGGGTTTTGACAAATGGGACCTGATTGGGATTTCGACTATCGGTGATGTTTGGGTTAAGGGGAGGATTAAAACGTTTGAAGAATTGCAAACTGAATACACATTGGGAAGGACTGAGTACTTTCGATATGCTCAGATCAGGCATGCGTTGACGGCAGCTCTGCTGGCGGTGGCGGACCTGCCCGAGCCGTCACCTCTTGAAGACAGAATTTTAGCTGCCAATCTGCCAGAAAAAAACTATTTCCCTGATTTACAAAAAGTTGGTTAATCATAGGGCTGATCTCCTGGTTGAATTGAGGGAAAAATGGTCGCATGATGGTGTTGAATTAGATGATGAGGACTGGCAGTCTGCTGTATCTTCGCCGAAGGTAGTTGCGATCCCAACACGATTGCGGCTTGTTCAATTGAAGGTATTGCACAGAGTTTATGTCACAGGACCTCGCCTGGTCCGGATGAGGTTGTCGGATACAGATTTGTGCAGACGGGAGTGTGGTCTTGTGGGTACATTCCTCCATATTATTTGGGAGTGTCGCTCTGTAGCTGAGTATTGGAGTGGGATCCATGTTGTCACGCAGGAGGTTTTGGGAGTAGCTGTGTTACCAGAGGCGAGGAGATGCCTCTTAAATATATGGGAACCCACTGATCTTAATACAGCGCAGACCAAATGGGTAACTCAAGGTGATATGATAGAGAAAAGGAATATAGCACAGCGGTGGGGATCAGAGAGGCTACCGACCATCGAAGAATGGAAAGGGAACATGGATTGGTGAATGTTCCATGAAAAGACTGTTTATATGGCGAGAGGCCGCCCTCGTAAGTGGGCATCGGTGTGGGAACTGTGGAACCGTTATAGGGGAGACATCTGTGTGCCACCTATTGATTTTTTCTATTGATGTTCCTACCTCTCCGTGATTGTTTTATAATTGTTTACCATGTTCCCTATTTCCCCCCCCTTATGTGATGGTGTGCAATATGGGAGAGTGTCTCCTCCATGTCCTGTCTTTATTTTTGATGCCTTGCTTTAATAAAAAGAAATATATTTAAAAAAAAACATAGGGCTGAAAGATGAGCCCTGTGGTACCCCACAGTTTAAATAATGACTGGTTGAGCGGAAAGGCCCCTCAGTTACTTGAAAACTACGCTTCTCCAGGAAAGAAGTAAGCTAATCTAAGGCAAGCCCTGTAAAGCCTGCTTCTGTCAGCTTGTGAAGTAGAATCAGATTGGAAACCGTGTGTAATGCAGCACTTATATCAAGGAGGATCAGAGCCGCTGAGCCACCTTGGTACAAGACCATTTTAAGATCTTCTGTTGCCTTTAACAGCACTGTTTCTGTGCTGCAGCCAGAACGAAAACATGTTTGGGTGGATGAAGGATGTTGTTAGTTTCCAGGTGTTCTGTGAGGTGCCTATTTATTATGTTCTCCAAGAGCTTGCTGACTCCAGGTAGAAATGATATGGGTCTTCAGTTTTCTACCAATTCAGAGTCCAGTGTGGGTTTCTTAGGTATGGGGCAAATAATGGCATGTTTCCATTCTTCTGGTACACTAAAATTTCCTAGAGACAAATCATATATATCTGTCAAAGCAGAAAATACAACATCTCCACTTTTTCAAAAATAACTATTATACTGTAGGGTCAGGCGGAGAACCGGATTTCAGTGAGCTTGCCACCTCAATGATTTCCTCTTTAACCATTTGTGAAAACATGGAGAATTCAGTTCAACTATTATTGACTATATTCTGGCCTGTCATTGTGATCTCCTAAACCCAATAAAACATCATAAATGTTTCTTACTTTTCTGAGAAAGAAGTAATTCCACAATACTAATGCCAACGCCAAAAAAAGAAACCCAGATGCAGTGAAACAAATTACTAGCTTGCACACATCAAAAACATATACAATATACTTCATTGGAAAAACTTCAACTTTAATGATTTCCACATTGACAAACATCCATAAGCGCTTACCACACGATATCCCATACAATTCAATGTCAGGCCCTATTTTAATCCACCCCACTTATCCAACCATTGAACCTGTCCTCTTGTCCTGTGTGACTCCAACACAGTTTGCAAGGCCAGAATATACAATCCTCTCCAATCAGGGTTAAAGAAGCACAACTATAGTTACACTTTCCCAAGTATACTTGAACATTAAGTAGCAAAAAAGTAATGATAGGACAACTGCCTTCCAAATCAAACACTAATTTTTACTGTCCCATAACTGATAGAATAGTTGCAAAAAAAGGCCACTGGCTAGTCCAAATGTGTCCTGTTATGGACAAGCACAGTGCTATGCGACATAACTTGCCTACCAAAACACTGCCGGGGGAACCTCCCCGGGAAGGGGAATCGAGTTGGCAATCCAGGCACCTTTTAGATATCACTTGGGAGTGAGGGCTTGGTTTGGCTGGGGAGGATGTGGGTTGGGGGTGTACTGGGTTGCAGGAGTAGTGGGTTGGGATTTTGGAGGGGTTGTTATTTTCTTGGCACTGGTGGGTTGGGCTTTAGGACGGGTCCATTTTTTCTTGGCAGTGGTGTGTTTGGATTTAGGAGGGGTTAATTTTTTCTTGGGGGTGGTGGTTTGGGATTTAGGGGGGGTCGTTTTTTCAGGGGAGTGGTGGTTTCGGATTTGGGAGGGGTCGATTTTTTCTTGGGAGTCGTGGGTTCGGATTTAGGAGGGGTTGGTTTTTTCTTGGGTTGTGATGGATTGGGATTTTGGTGGGGTTGTTCTTTGAGGAATTGGTGGCTTTCATCTTTTGGGAGGGGGGGTTTTGTGGCTCACAGGCATAAGCCCATGGGCAAAGAAGTATGCGAGACGTGAACTGGGTTTAGGATATTGTATTGGGCTTGGGAGGCAAAGGGAGTGAAAGTGCCAGTTGTGGGTGGTAGTGTTGTTGGTGAAGATGTGTGTTGGGTGGGTGAGTATGTGGGTGTGCTTTCTTTCTGGGTGTGTGAGGTGGATGGACAGGGTATAGTGGGTGTTGTACATGGGTCTGTGTGTGCAGGTATGGTGCTCAGGGAATGTTTGTATGGAGGATGGGTCTGTGACAATGCTGGGTGTGGTTGATGGGTCCATGTGTGCGGGTGTGGTGTCTGGGGCAATGTGGGTATAGTGGATGGGTCTGTGTGTACGGGTGTGGTGCTTGTGGGAATTCTGGGTGTGGTAGATGTCTGTGCATGTAGGTGTGGTGATTGGGGGAATGCTGGGTGTGGTGAATGTGCCTGTGTGTGCAGATGGGAGCTTGGGGGAATGCTTGGTGTGGTGGATGGGTCTGTGTTTGCAGGTGTGGTGTTCGTGAGTATGCTGAGGGTAGTGGTGTGGTGAGGGCAGTGAGTGTGTAATGTTTAGATGCATGCCTGTATCACTTGTGGCATTTATGTTTGCACGTTGTACTTGTGTCTGTTGGTGTAGATTCTAAGGTGTGAGTGTGCTTGGAATAGGATGTAGAATAGGGCATGTGGATAGGAATAGGTCAGAGTAAGGAGGGGGTGTGGAAGAATGGGGCGGGTGGAAGGCTGCTGTGAGGGAGGACATCAGAGCCTGTAGGGCAGACTGAGCACTATGGATGCCTTCCAGGTAGGCCACCATCTGCTGCAGATGGATGCATAGCCCCTGGATGGTGCTCTGTAGTGCCATCTCACCTACAGAGATGGTTCTCAGGAGGTAAATATCCTCCTCACTCAGGGCAGCATGGGGGACTGGGGCAGAGGTGCCTGGTGCAAAGGATACTGCTACCCTATGAAGCGAGCGGGGCTGGACAACTGGGTGGGGAGCAACATGGTGTCCTACTGGGCACTCCACCACTCCACCACTAGTAAATTCTTTATTGTTCGGTTAATTAAAACCATTACAATGTATAACATTCTGTGACATTTAAAACAACTTTTAAGGAATAGGGAAGGAATAATAAGTAGTAAAAGGGGAGGGGAAGAGAATTTAAAAGACGAGTATAAAAACTATGTTACAAAAAGGCTGTCACTGGTTCCAGTGAGCTTTGCTGAAGCACAAATTTGTCATTCAAACAGTGTTCTTAGGTCTCAACGAGGATCGGTTCGATGGCTATGGGCCTCGTTTTTTTCACAAAGCTGTCCAAAAATGTTACTGATCGGCAGATCAGTTGTGGTTCCGCTGAACATAGAATCTGGACTATCGCGGATCGACAGGTGCGGACTCCTTGCTCGTTAAATTTGTCTTTCAGCCAGTGCCTCCGACCTTGATACATGGCAGGACAGATACAAACTATGTGCATAATGTCTTGTTTACCTGCACCACAAAGATCGCATTCCGTTGTTTATTGCGGTCTCCATTTAGGTTGGTCTAGTTTTGTGGGCAGAATGCCCATCCGTAAATGGAGGAATTTACGTTTAAGTGTCAGCGAGAATGCGGTGTCTAGGTAAACTGCTGGAGCGAGCCTTGTGTACGATTTAATAGTCATCCAGGCGTGGGTTCGGGTGCTAAAAGTTATTTTGTCAATAAGAAACCAGTGTTTCCTAGCAATCCTTTTAACCACCTGGTTAAACGAAGGAACTGGCAGTTTTGTTTCCCACAAGGTTCCCAGCTCGGTTGCCTCTAGTGAAAGTTTTAGGTACTTTGAATAGTCAGAGTTCGGACTAGTCTGGATTGCTTCCCAGAGTGCGTCGTTCATTATATTCTCCTTGTTCCTCCAGACATTGTACCAGAATTTGATGGCTTCATATTTTTTCAGTAGAGTAGAACTTGAGATTGTAGTCCGAACTGAAGTCTAACTTGAGCTGGAGAAGAACTATTTGGTAACACAAAAACCCGTTTGAAGACTTTAGTTTGTATTTTGTTCAGGAGGGTGGCACTTTTTCCGTGGTGCAAGACGCTGCCGTATGCTATTGTGGGCAGTAATTTTGCTTTCATTGCGATTAGCAAAGGGGATACGAGAGGACCCTTTAGCTCGGTTGCCAGTCTGGCGAAGGCGTGCAGTAGGGTTGCCCCCTTATTTTCTACGGCTTTAAAATGCTCTTGGAAGTTTAGGCGCTTATCTAGGTATACCCCCAAGTATTTATAGCTGTTCACGGCTTCCAGATGATCATTATTTATTTGGAAAATTGGCTGATTTTTGCGACGTCGTGTTATGAGCAATGTCTTTGTTTTCCTGATGTTTATTGTTAGCAGGTTCCTTTTTGTATAGCTGGACAGGTCGTGTAGCAGGCGTGGAAGGCCGATTCTTGTCTGGCTCAACAGTACCACGTCGTCCGCGTATGATAAGTGCGTTAGACGAAGGGTACCTAGCCTGGGAGGATGTGCATTGACCTTGTCTAAGCATTCTGTCAGATCACTCATAAATAAGTTAAATAAGTGTGGAACCAAGACGCAGCCTTGCTTTAGTCCATCATCGGTATAGATCTTCCTGGTCAAGTGGCGCCCGTTGTCTATTTTTACCTGCATCCACGTTCCGGTATGTAAATTGATAATGGGCAAGAGAATTGAGTCCGGTAGGCCCTGATGTTTTAGTTTTGCCCAAAGCGTTTGCCTGTTGACTCGGTCAAAGGCCGCCTTGAAGTCCACGAAACACGTGTGAAGCTCCTGGGAATTCTGTAGACTTTTCTCAGCGATCAGGCATAGGGCCATGGCGTTCGTCATTGTACTCATGCCGCGGCGAAATCCGGTCTGGTTTGGTGGTATTTTACTGTTCGTTTCAGACCATTCGATCAGATCTGCTAGTATCGATTCTGCGTCGAGGAGGGTGATCAGACGGTAGTTGTTCGGATCCTTGTGGTCTCCTCCTTGGTAGATAGGAGTTATGATCGCCCCCCTCCAGCTCTCGGGGATGCCGCCTGTGTTGGTTACCGATCGAAACAGTAAGTTAAATTTGTTAGCCCAGTACTGTGGATCCTCCTTATAGATGGTTTGCGGAACGCCGTTTGGACCTGGGGCGCTGTCTTGTCGACTTTTTCTGATTATTTTTGTAATGCTTTGTACGTCAACTTGCCTGAGGCATAATGCAGTTGTTCCGGAAGCCTTTGCACAGTTTCTTGGTGAATGTTTCCGTTATATGTTTGGACCATACAGACTCGGTTATGCAGGCTAAACTTGTTGGTTGGGCTGTCCGATTTACGGAGATAATTTGTAGCCAGAAGGCCCGCGAGTCCGCTCTCTTTATATTATGCAGTAGTTTGGACCAGAACTCATTTTGGAGTTTTTGTTTTTCGATCCATATTAATTTCTTATATTGAGTCCTGGCCTTGCGTACTGCTGCCCAGACACTGGCATGTTGGGTTTGGCCATGTGCTTGGTGTTTTAATTTATTCAGATGCCTTTTTAATAGTAGTACTTATCTATTGAGTACGATGTTAGATTTAAAAGGTAATTTTGTTTTATTGGTTAAGTTTGTCCTTGGAAGTTGCTTCCAATAGTTATTCCAGGCGTCTGGACTCAGGGCGTTCTCTGTCAGGAACTCTTCTAGTAAGTTTTTAGCGTTGTTTGCTATACGAGGGAGAGATTCACTTGTCCACTTGAGCCGCTTCAGGTTGATGGTTGTGACATTACCTGGTAGCATAGAAGCAGGTGCGAGTTTAGGTATGTCCGTCATGATCTCAAAATATTGTTTAGAATGGTCGCTGTCCAAGGAGCAGATAATGTGGAAGTCTTGTATTCGGATAACCAGGGGTAGTGTGACAAATGTGTAGTCCAGTACAGAGCAGGAGTTGTGGCCTATGTAGGTCGTGGAAGGGGGGTTGTCTTGGTTGGTTCTTCCGTTTAATGCTCTTAGGCCAAGGTTTTCAAGGTCCCGCATGAGTTGTTTGCCCTCCTTGTCGTTCTTCCTTACCTGAGGGATCACCTGCGGCAAAACTTTCCAGATTTCATTTGCGGCATTGATATTGACCTCATCCTCCGGTTCTTGCAGAAGGTTTGAATTGAAGTCACCCGTAAGAATTATCTCCCAGTCTGGGTGTTCCAAACGCGTATTTGAGATCACAGAAATAATACGTTGGAACAGGACTTTTTTGAGAGATTTTTTTGGGTTTGCGTATATGTTTATTAGGATCAGCGTTCTGGTGGTGACCATTGTTGTGCTCTCTAATTTTAAGATTTGCATGTCCGTGTTTGAGTCAGAAACTTGTATTGTTCTCATTTTTAGGGCTGTTGATATGTAGACGGAAAGGCCCCCACGGGCTCGCCCAAAACACTGTAAGCGAGTCGCACTTACATGATAGCACAAACGGCCTGGGATGTCGATTGGATCAATTAGCCACGTTTCCTGTAACGCTATTATTGCGTATGGGTCCCAAGTGGCGGCTTTGCCGTTTTTGTTCACAATGTCTTTAGCGCCCGCAATGTTCCAGGAGAGGATTTTTATGACCTGGCTTTCAGTGTTGACTGATCATCTGTCGGGGGTTCAATTTGGAAGTGACATTTGCGGCTGTAGGGGCTCATAGGCTGAGATTTCAGCTCCTCTAGCTCCTTGAAGGACCGAGCGCGCTGGTTGGTTCCTCAGTACTAAGTTTGCACTCTTGGTGTGCCTTCTTAGGAGCGGGGACGGGTATGCTGGCTTGACCATTTCCATCAAAAGAATTCCCCATTCCTTAAATTTGGCAGTTTCTGAGAGGATGTGGGTCGCTATTCCCATCTCCCTCCATGTCGTGACTGTGCACTCTTTCTTTTGTAGTGTAGTTCCTATTATCCCAATAGGCTCTGCGCATTGGAATAATACCTTCAATAGTATAGGCCTAGACCAGACGTTAACTAGGTCTCCTATTGTCGATATTAGACTTAAAGTTTTGGGTTTGCCAGCTAGCTCAGAGTTCACTAGAAACTTTCTCGAATAGGCAAGGAGGAGTTGAACCTCCCTGGATAGACAAGAAGGGATTTAGTTTCTGACAACCATAGAACATGACAACTTTGCTCTCCCCTAATCAAGAGTGTATCTCTAGAGTCGTGTGAAAACAAAAGACAACTTATTTTACTCAGTCAGTACGTGCATTCTTAGTCTCACCAGATTGTAGAGAAAAGGAAGAGACGGGCGTGTTCAATAAAAGATGTTATTTATTGATCAGTCTATTTTCTCATACAAGAGAAATGGATCGATATTATCGCAATACTTATGGTTAAGTAAAGTGCATACAATAAAAGCAGAAGTATAAAATAATACTGTAAAAACATTTATATGGTTTCTAAGCCATAAGGTGGTTTAAAATGGATAAAATAGATACATACACATATACATTTGACTAATCGTACTCAACTGGTGTTTCTAACTACGCCTACCCCGGTGTACCTGACCTAAGCCTAATACGTGGGCGGGAATAGAAAGTAGCAGTTTAAGTTAAGTTTGTTTTGCCAAGTGACTGACTCAAGAATTCTCTGCAAGGGGTTATTCAGTTCTGTACCTTGAATCTAGGATGAATGAGGGATGGTATCTCTCGTCTCTGGTCTCGATATTCCAGGCTGCCTGCGAGGGCTACCCGGAAGCGCCGGAGCTGGATTTCTCGGCAGGAGAAAGCAGCGTCTCGTTCTCAGCGCGTCAGGAAGGCGGGGCTGCGCCAGCGGGGTCTGCTCTGCTCTGGGCTTCGGCAAGTCTGGCTGCTCCGATCTCGTCACCACCGCGTGTGTTTGCTTAAGGCAATACCGGTAATATTTATACCTGTAAGGTGCCGAGATTGACGTAAGGATGGACATAGATACGTCAATAAGGATGTCATACGACTTGGTCGTTAGCACATTCTTTTGCTGAAGTTCTCGATGAAATCAAAACAATGGCCGCAGGGTTTTTCCCAGGTTGTCATAGGTTTGATTTGTTTTGAGAACTCCATATGCCTTATCAGGGGCTGGAGGAATATCGCTTGTCTAATTAGATGGCAAGCGTTATGACCTAATCAGATAACACGTTCCTGTGCCGTAGTGTGGCTTAATCAGATAACGGTTTCTGCATCATGGGATGGCTGCTAGTTAACTTGTTAACCAGAACAGGGTCAGGAATAGGGGGATCGATACAGAACCTATAAGAATACATCACACCCACTCCACGCTAACTATGGCCATGTTTACGAATCTAGGCATAGTAAAACATACTGTAGAGTATCGTGTATACCTTACCACCCCAAAATACATATAATGCATTTCGAATAATGTAATATACGGAAAAAATATTCACATGTACTATATGCACTCAAGCTGTAGAATAATGCTAAAGTAATCACGTATACATTATTGCTAATTGGTATATGAGAATTTACGCATGAAATGGCTCTTAATACAGAAGAAAAAGGTTCGAGACCATTTCATCACAGAATAAAAATAATTATGAACATACCAGCGGGCAGCTAATGTCTATAAAGTTTCTAAAAAATAGAAAATTCTAGTTCTCTAAGAATCGTTCTTACTTTAAGCAGAAGATAAGTGTCCCGAAAAATCGTAAAAATATTTTGGGGCTGCTGAAAAAATCGCTGTCCGTGAACTGGAGGGAAAATTGTCCATGTTATTTTGCTATTAAGTTGAAGGCCAAATTCAGGGTGTTGGGAACGCCGTGTGCTAGCTTGCTTAAAAGTCTCTATTTCTGTTCTGGTGAGAACATCATATCATTTAGACTGTCGAAAAAGCTGTCAACAGCTTCCTGGGAGAGTTCCACTAACTCGGAAAAAGGTGTAACCATGCATTCGTGCGCATGATTGTCTCCATTGACGTTTTGATTAGTATTGCTGACAGAAGGTCGTACCTGATCGATGCTGCTTTCATCTTGAACTCCACTACCCCTTAATCGTAGTGGTGAAGTTTCCACGAATGCCGTCATCAGGATTGGCAGCCGTTGAGGGCAGCACAAAGCATGAGCCTTTATCGGACCCAACAATGTTTCTGCATCCATAGGCGCATCCGATTGTAGCGTCAGACAGGTGTCCAACACGCATTCTTCTCCGCACAGCAAGCACCTTAATACAGGTAAAACACATCGATGCCACATTGGTCGAAATGAAAGAAACCAAGTCATGTTCAGGTCTCTAAGCCGGGATAGTCCCAGGATTTTTTATATCCGGTCCCGGTATCCAATGGCTCGGATTGTTTCTTCCCTTGTCGCAGGTGTTTTGTCTGTGACATGGTTTGCCATAACGAAATATCAGGACCAGGAATAGGATTCCTGCAATTAGTCCTAAAATGAGGGGAAGTCCGCCAAAAATCGAATGGACGAAGTCTGGAAAAATACCCAGTATGGCTTTGAATGGTGTTAATGCCATTGAAAATACTGTCTTAAATACTTTTGAGACTCCACTGGTATCAGAAATATTTAAGATTTCATTCAGGATTTCTGCGAAATGTATGGGGGAATTAGTTGATAACAATGAGTGAATCTCTGCAGTCGTCCTTGCGACTAGGAGATCATACGTTTCTTTTGATGACGTGAGTCTGGTTGGCGTCTGAAGAAGCACTGTTTTCATTCTGCTTAAAGTATCTATTCGAATAGAAGTAATTTTCAAGTTAGGCCATGCCCTTGCCTCCCTGTCTGGAAAGGAGCTGGGGAACAATGAGTGTCCACAGCACATGACCTTCGCAGTCGTAGTTACGAGATAAGGAGTCCCGGGCATAAGACTACAACATCTGCGATCCACAATTAGAATGTAACTCCCGTTATAGAGTCTTTTAAGGAATGGTTCTATCTCTGTTGCAGGTGCGCCTAGCTGGTGACATGAAAGGTTATTTGAGTTCCCTTCACAGGCTCCATGCAAACTAATTCCATTACACAGAAGTGTACCGCTTAGTGACATCGCACAATTATTGCCACTAAGAAACACTTTCTGTCCTTTATTACTGACACATGCATGTGAATAGGGCAAGTTCCATGTTGTCTTAATGTACCCCTTTCCCAATTTTTCATACATGCCAGCCTGTATATATTTTTGGCAGTATTGAAACCTGAAGGTTGATATTGGAATATTAATTATCCCATGTATTATCCATTCACTGATAGGTCGTTCTGACATTGTCACTGGTAATCTCTCGAGTTTCTCAATGCTCAGGATTGTATAATCAGCACCCTTTTGTGCCATACTGATTTGTTTATCAGTAAGGTTAAAGATATTGAATAGTGACGTTGTGTTGATTAAACGCCAAGGCACATAGCCTGAACGCAGATTTTGTAACGTCCAGCCAAGCTGTACAATAGAACGCAATTGAGACTGACCGTGTTGTAACAACAGTAAGTCTTGCGATATTATGTCGATTGCTGAAGACACAATGCTGTCCAAAGAAAAAATTCTGGAGGACAGAGTCATTAACCCATTGTCCACTACAGAAAGTGATTTTTCCAAATTAATACGGTCAATTTCCCGTATACTTTCTGCTGTCTCAATTTGAGTTACCTTCCAGGCCTCATTGTAAGCTGCATATACAGAGGCTGCTATGAAGCGTTTTTGACGCTGTTTGCGCGGTCCCATAATGAAATCACGCAAGTCAGCACCATCAGTAAGTAAAGTTAGGTGTTGCTTAATTTCTGTCAGTGTGGAAGTTTGTAGCCATTGAAGGCATAATTTGCCCACACTGCAGGTGGTTATTATGCCTGGGTGTTGTCTTTGGGAATATCTAGGGTCTGGCCTGGTCAATTTGAACCCCTGTTTTTGTTCAGGAATCTGTCTTGACAGTTATTAGTATCTTTGGGCCAGATCAACCACTGTTTCCAATCAGGATGTGTTCTGTTTTGGTTTAATATATAGTTTACGTCTATCTCTTCATCTGTGGAGCTATTGCTGTCCATTGTTGGCTTTGGAATAGACGGTTTATTTAAGTCTTTGATTTTGGCTAAGCCAAGACAGGTGGTTTGTTGAACAGTGTCATTTAAAAATATAATTTGTTCTGGGATCATGCAGGCTCTAAACAATGATTCTTTACCTTGTACTTGCCATTCTTTTGTACCCCAAACACTTTTAACTTCAACATTTTTGTCCCAATAATCAAACCCAAAAGTATTCATGTGTTCAAAAAATGAGTCTGAATATATCAATTTTGTGTTTGTTAGCATGGTCTTTGTCCCTGTCTTATTCGACAATTTAAAATAAAATGTTTCAGCATTACTTGTGTTGAACCCTGAAAAGTATGAATATTTGTCGTAAAAGGTTCTTGAGCTTCCTTTTGGAGGGGTTGCACAATGTTCCCATTGATTATAATTTAAAACATTTCTAGGTTGTGCAGATTTATGTAGAAAATGGTTACCATAGTGCTTGTAACAGTAAATACTATCATAATTAGTCAAACCCTGCAAATAATCATGTTTGGTAAATTTAGCAGATATCACTAAGTCAGACATCATATTATTTATACTTTCAAAGTCCCAATCATCAGCAAATGAGCTTGTTTTTACAAAGTCACTCAACGAGATCTTAATTTGGTGTGGATATTTCAGGATCTCAACCGGACCATAAATTTCGTAGTCAGTATTGTCCCATGCTACCCCACCCGGTATAGGATTGGCTGTGAAGTTGACTGAAGAAAGTTCTCTTTTCTCGACGTGTGAAGATGTGTGTGGCTTGAGGATCAAGTTGATTTTCTGACTTGCTGTGTCCATTTTAGCGTATTTTCCCTCAATGAAGCGTCCCAAAGTTAGTACCATGATGAGCCAAAGTATGAGGATAAATGCACCAAAGCCCACCCAAAATTCAATCCATGGAGAAATCAGATATGTTTCTTTCAGCTGTTTCAAAAGTTCTTTAGCTTTATCTTTAAAGGTTTTTGTTGATGGCTGTGTTTTTGATTCACTTAGGTCTTCAGAGGAATCATCGAAGTTTATGAAGTAGCCGGATGCAGTTCTGTCAATTGTTCCAATTGCTTCAGGATTACTGTTTCTTGCATATTCGTTTGTTACTTCATTGTAGGTTGGTGTGTCTCTACTAAATGTTTTTATTTGGGTTTTCAGAGGTTTAAGTTCCAATGCATTGTTGCATAGTCCTTGTTGTTCTTTTGTAGGCGTTTCGAATGTGATTAGCCTCTTAGTTAGGACCTCTGTATTGGTAGCAAATCTTGGTGTTCTACTACTTATCGGGAGTCCACTTGGCCTACTGTTTGTTATCGGCCACATGATTGTGGTTTTACCAGGTCGATGGATACAACTCGGTTCTCCTTTTTACCAGCAAGCGGCGGTAGTACAACTGATCTTGTCCCGTTGATAGACAAGACAGGAACTGCTTTTCTGTAAGAAGGCCCAAATTCCTTCTTTACCGCGATCTTTTCTCTGACTAGATCCCCGACTTTTGGAATCCAGACAGGTCTTGCTGGGACAGGTGGTGGTTCTTCAGTGGTTGTTGGCTGCTGTTTCAACTTTATGTTGCTCAGGTCTTTTCTTGTTTTGTTTAAGTCCTGCAAAATAGCCAAACGATCTTTGATATCAAAGCTTTTTTCCTTTACCACTGAAGTCTGACTGTCAAGATCTAAGACTAACATCCTAGTTCCAAACAATAATTCGTACGGACTGAATCCCTTCAGAGAATTTCTTGGCAGGTTATTTAGACTACGTTGGACACTTATTAGATGTTTGACCCACCCAGCTCCCGAACCTAATACCTTTGCTGTTATAGATTGCTTTATGTCACGGTTTTTTCTTTCTACAATTCCGTTCCCCTCAGGGTGAAATGGACAAGAGTACCGCAATGCAATGCCCATGCTGGTCATGGCCTCCTTATAAGCTCGAGAGCTAAAAGCAGGACCCTGGTCAGAATGCAGCATGCCAATTGCGTATGTGCCGATAAAGACCCGCAAATCTTTTATAACAGTTCTGGCGTCAGCCGAGCGCTGGGGCCACATCCATATGAATCTCGTGCATGAATCCACTGCGACCAGGATATATTTATAGTTACCATCCCTTTGTAAGGGACCACAGTGATCCAGATAGACACAGGCTAATGGTTTATCTGAGATTAGAAGGGGCGTCTGCGCTGGTCGTCTCACCGTTGATACTTTCATTCTTTGACATATTTCACATTCTAAAACATAGTTCCTTGTTTGTCTTCTCATTTGTGGCCACCAGTATCTCTGTTTTAACAATGATACTGTGGCTGAGACGCCGGCATGTACAGAAGCGAGCCCTTCGTGTGCCGCTATTATGAGTCCTAACCTATGTTCCATGTTTGGAATTGCCCTATCCCCCACTCCAGGGATTCAAGCAAAAGGAACATTGTTTGCATCAGTTATGTATGAGTATTTTACTGGAAAGCCTTTCGGGAGTGTTTCTATCGAATCCTTTTCTGTAGCGCTGACAGCCTGTAATATTTCGCTGTCTATTTTTGTTTTTGACCGTGTGATGGCAGCTACGGAAGCCGTTTGCACAGCTGCCTTCGCGGCCTCATCAGCCAATGAATTCCCTGCAACGTGAACGCCATCACGTTGATGACTCAGTGTATGTATCACGTGAGTCTTTGGTAGTTCTTTCTGTAAAAGAACTACTTGTTCCCAGAGCATTTTATGCTTTATTGTGCCTCCTTTTGCATCCTTAAAACCATTCTGAAGCCAGATCTGTAAGTATTCATTGTAAGACTGGACGCAATAATACGAATCGCACACTATGAGTGTGGGGAATTCTCGATCGGTATTTTCAAGCGCCATCTTGAATGCTGGCAGTTCAGCTCGCTGAGCTGTACAGTCTCCCAGAGATTGTGTTTTGGTGATAGCTGGTTTAAATTTTCCTTCATGCCAGCGACCTTTAACAATCGCGCACGCAGCACTGTAAGCTTGTTTACCCCCCACTGCGGGTTGTGCTGATCCGTCTGTATATATTATACAGCCGTAATGATCAAGAGGCAGAATTTCGGTCGGCGGAGGGCATTCGAATTCGTATTGGAGAAATTCTTGTGTTTTTAAATTGGGATCAAATTTGTATACCACGTCTGTTGCAGCAAGAGAATTAGCCCACTGTATCCACCTCGGATGTAGTGCTTTAGCATTCGGAATGCTTGCCTTTGTTACCGCCTCCAAGGCTGGTATCGGTGTCACGATTATTATTCGTTTACCTTGTGCCAGGGCTCGTTCTTTTGCTATAGCTGTCTGTGTTGCAGTTAGAATTTTTTCCGTTGGGCTAAATTTCATTTCAGCTTTAGTGTACAAGTGTGATTTGAATGCAATTGGTACCTTTTCTCCCTCGTTAGAGGTCAGGTATGTGAATCCGCATCTTCCTGGGATGACTCGAATCACAAGATTGCGTGTGTTATCACGTGTTTCTAATTTTGTTTTTATTAACATGTCTGTTTGTAAGGATCTCAAAATTTCTGTGTGTTTTTGAGTCCAATTGGTTCTTTTAAAATCTGGTTTTATTAGATCATAAAGGGGTTTGACCCTTTCTGCGTAATTTGCAATGTATGTTCTTCCGAAATTTAGGAAGCCTAGAATTGACTGTAGGTTTTTTAGTGTTCTAGGTGCTTGGAGTACGGCACATTTCTCTAGGAAATTGTCAGCCAGGCTTTTGCCTTCACTTGATAATTCATATCCTAAGAACAGGACTGTTAGATGGGCAATTCTAGATTTTTTAAAGTTGAATTTGTAACCCTCTGCTGCGAACCCAAGTATTATGGTGTTCACTCTCTTCAAGTGAGTATCCAAGTCATCATCTGTTAGGTATATGTCATCGACATAAGATAATGCTTCGTCATCATATGTTTGTAGTAACTCTGTTACTCTTGCTGAGAATAATCCTGGGCTGTTCTTGAACCCTTGGGGTAACCGACAGAATTGTTTTTGAGCGCCATTTATTGAGAACGCAGACAAATATCTGCTCTCTGGTGCTATATTTTGACAAAAGAATCCATTAGAGATGTCTAATGTTGTTTTGTATTTTTTGCGCACTATGTTATTCATTAGCGCTGCACTATGCGAGTTTTGCACTGCAAAAGTTTTGCAACATGAGTTAAGGTGTCTGTAATCCAAAACTTGACGATATGAATTGTCTGGTTTGGAGACAGGAAACAAAGGGTTGTTCATTTGTGAGGTGCAAGTTTCAATCACCCCCTGGTATTCTAGTTGATCTAGGATTTCTTTTACCTGTTTTTTAGATTCTTGCTTAATTGGGTACTGTCTTTGTGCAGTAGGTTGTGATTTTAACTGGATTTTGTGAGGAGGAGAGTCCTCATCCCATCCTACGTGATTTTTATATAAAGCAGGAGCTTGAGCTACTGCCCACTTTCTAGCAAGTGTGTATTTTTTATGAATTGGGATATGATTTGAGAAGGCAGGCATAATTATTTCTTCGCCATGAGGGCAGTCCCTGACAAACTCTGGTGGCCAGTCTTTTTCAGCTAGAAGGATGTCATAGCCCTTGGAGAGATTATCCCAAAATAGTCCCCTTATTTTTCTAGTCTTATCCCCTTCTATACGTAAAGTTATTTCATATATTTTGTGAGGTTTGCTAACTCTGGTGTCTGCAGTTTCCACTTGAAGATATTCATTCGTGTCCACTGTCTCCAGATGATTCATAAGGACTTTGCGAGCTATGCTCACTTCTGCTGCGCTGTCTAGCATTGTCTGAGCCCATTCTCCGTTTTTCAGTTGTGTCCTCAGTATTCTCGGCATTGTTAACTACTTTAATACTGGCTACCTTCTTTTCTGGAAATTGTAATTTCTTATTTGGATGAGCAGGTTCCTTGTCTTTGGACTTGACGTGCCCTTCCCTGGGTTCCGATCGTCCTCTTCTTTCCGATTTCTGCGAGGAAGTCTGAAAAGATTGAGAGGGACGTGTATCAAAATCTTGATATCTATCCGGTTTCTTTATATTATCCCTATTTCTAAGGTTGTATTTTTTCACAGAGGGCTCACTTTGGGGAGACTTGGTTCCTTGGTCCGGAGATCTTTCTCTCCGCCGAGGAGACCTACCTCTGGACTGGAATCTCTTTTCTTTTGGATTGGATTGTTTGTTTCCATCCCAGTTCTTCTTTTGACTGTTTAGATGATTTTTAATAAATATTTTTTCAGGACTTTCAATCAGTTGGGGTTTTACTGGTATTCCACCTAAACTATCTCTACCTAGTTCCTCATAGGATTTTTCTATAATTCTGGCAATTTCAGCTGGTTGGTCTGCTATATCTGTTTCTTTTAACCTTTGGCGGATCGCCACGTTTGCTGCTTCTCCCTTTATATTGGCTAGTAATATAGCCGAGACCTGCTTGAAGTCTTTCAGTAATTTCATACCAAGAGTTAAAGCGGGTTCTGGACCGTATTCGTCTTGAATTTGTTTTAGCACATCTGGTATTACCGAAATGGATGGAACACCATGCGTTTTTGTGTAGATGGAAGCAAAGACTGTACCCCAAGTGTCACAGTCCTCTACGTGTGGTGCGATTCCCATTGGAAGACAGATAGTCAGAATCCTGTGTTTATCCACAGGGGTGGTGTCTGGAAACACCGCCTCTATTTGGGTGATTTTTTGTGCTAACCAGAATGGTATTTGTTCCCTTTTAGCTGGTACTTTACCTAGGCAGGACTGTATGTTCTGTGGTGTAATTTTATTTGTGTTCCCCTGATGAGGGGTCAGCTGTGGAATTTTAATTGCTGGTTGGATTGTTGAAGTCCGCATTACATATTGGACTAATTGTCTATGTACTTTTATTAATTGTTTTAGTTGTATTAGAAGATCTGCTGCAGACATTCTTTCGATGTCTGGATGTGGTGTGTATCCGGCTAGGACCGGCCACGTTGCTCCTGGTCTACCTAATGGACTGAGCCTGGTGATGTGATTGTTGTGTTTTAGGGCGCCATTAAACAAGAGCAGGTGCTCTTGAAATTTGAGTGGTACTTCCACCTCCTCGAAAGGAGTGTATTCTTCAGGAGGTTCCTCTGTTTTGTAATGGTGGAAGACCTTTGTTACAGCGTTTGCTGCTGGAAAGTTTATCCATGAATAGAATACCTCTGTCTGCCGATATTCGTGTGCCTCTATTACGAATATGACTGTGCCACCTCTAGGTGTCAGTCCATTTTCTATAAGTTTTATAGTTATAGATTTTCTTATGTTGACCGGGATGAGTATTAAATCCGGGTCTGCTTCTTGCATAGTATTATCAGCTGCTACGAGTTCAGCTGCTACTCTAGCTATCTCTCTTTCTTCTTCAGTGTCTGACATTCTACTGTCAGGAAGGTTTTTTTGTTTGTTTGCAGATCAGGTTTCATATGGAAACAAAGATTAGATGCACAATATTTTGGAACAGTGTATCCTTCAATGTTGACTAAACCAAGAACCATACATAGGAGTTTCCTCCTGCGAGGTTTGGCGGATATGACCTTTCACCCACTCCAGACGTCTTTGGAGTATTATGGGAAAAAAGGGGTCTGAGTGAAAAAGCACGACTGAGTTACTCTAATGTCTTGCGTTAGTTTTATCGCCTTTCCAAACGTTTGGGCGCCATGTAGTGTAGTTCCTATTATCCCAATAGGCTCTGCGCATTGGAATAATACCTTCAATAGTATAGGCCTAGACCAGACGTTAACTAGGTCTCCTATTGTCGATATTAGACTTAAAGTTTTGGGTTTGCCAGCTAGCTCAGAGTTCACTAGAAACTTTCTCGAATAGGCAAGGAGGAGTTGAACCTCCCTGGATAGACAAGAAGGGATTTAGTTTCTGACAACCATAGAACATGACAACTTTGCTCTCCCCTAATCAAGAGTGTATCTCTAGAGTCGTGTGAAAACAAAAGACAACTTATTTTACTCAGTCAGTACGTGCATTCTTAGTCTCACCAGATTGTAGAGAAAAGGAAGAGACGGGCGTGTTCAGTAAAAGATGTTATTTATTGATCAGTCTCTTTTCTCATACAAGAGAAATGGATCGATATTATCGCAATACTTATGGTTAAGTAAAGTGCATACAATAAAAGCAGAAGTATAAAATAATACTGTAAAAACATTTATATGGTTTCTAAGCCATAAGGTGGTTTAAAATGGATAAAATAGATACATACACATATACATTTGACTAATCGTACTCAACTGGTGTTTCTAACTACGCCTACCCCGGTGTACCTGACCTAAGCCTAATACGTGGGCGGGAATAGAAAGTAGCAGTTTAAGTTAAGTTTGTTTTGCCAAGTGACTGACTCAAGAATTCTCTGCAAGGGGTTATTCAGTTCTGTACCTTGAATCTAGGATGAATGAGGGATGGTATCTCTCGTCTCTGGTCTCGATATTCCAGGCTGCCTGCGAGGGCTACCCGGAAGCGCCGGAGCTGGATTTCTCGGCAGGAGAAAGCAGCGTCTCGTTCTCAGCGCGTCAGGAAGGCGGGGCTGCGCCAGCGGGGTCTGCTCTGCTCTGGGCTTCGGCAAGTCTGGCTGCTCCGATCTCGTCACCACCGCGTGTGTTTGCTTAAGGCAATACCGGTAATATATATACCTGTAAGGTGCCGAGATTGACGTAAGGATGGACATAGATACGTCAATAAGGATGTCATACGACTTGGTCGTTAGCACATTCTTTTGCTGAAGTTCTCGATGAAATCAAAACAATGGCCGCAGGGTTTTTCCCAGGTTTTCATAGGTTTGATTTGTTTTGAGAACTCCATATGTGTTAGACCTGACACCTTTTGGCGTGGTTCTTCCCCCATCTTTTTGCCTCTGACTCATGTGTTTTGATGCTGTGCTGGATTTCGTTTTTGCTGATTTAGATGTTTTGGACACTCTGCCACTGCTGATCAGTGTCAGAGTGTAAGTGCTCCTTCTGTAAATTGTGATATTGATTGAGTATACCTAATTGGCATATTTGTATCACCACGAAGTCCCTAGTAGAGGGCATTGTGTGTGCCAGGGCTGGTGATGACAAATGCTACTAGTGGGCCTGCAGCGCAGATTGCGCCACCCACATGAGTAGCTTTTAAAAGGTGACTCAGGCCTGCCAGCGCAGGGCCTGTGTGCAGTCAATGACTGCCATGTCAGCCTGGCCAGTGTCCCCACTGGCTAGGCCTAATCCTTCCCTGTCTGTGCACATCAGTCACCCCTATGGGAGGCTCAAGGTACCCCCCTGGGCAGGGTGCAGTGTATGGATAAGGTAGAGCATGTGCTAGTGCAGGTACTATGCTCTGGTAGTGGGCTACAGCCATTTTGTGTGCTCACTGCTGTAAGGCTATCTTGCTCCATAGAGTAACATGGAGGGGGGCTGGGCCCATGTGATACCAGCCTATCTCCCCATAGGAACAAGATGGGACATAAGTGAAAGATATCCCTGGACTCAGAATTTAATGACACATCTTTTATTGAAGGGTGTTTTTAAATCCTGTGTTGGAGAATAGCACTTTTAGAAAGTGGCTGTTCTCTTGTCTAAACCTTTCTGTGTGCCTGGGTTTGTGGAATGTCTGCCTGGTCTGGATGTGACAGGAAGGGGCTGCAGAGCCCCAGAGGAGAGGGTCGGAGCCATCCCGGGGATGAAAGGGCACATCTGCCTGCTGGGGAGGAGGGAGGAAGGAATGCCAGATAAGTGCTGGGCTGTGCCTGCCTACCTCCCCCACATTAGCTCTCTCCTGGTGGTCAACTGACCCCACTGGCCCTGAAGCTGACAGGAAGAAGAAACCCAGAGACACCTCAGTGCTCCGCAACCCCCAGAACTGGTTTAGACTGGACCCAGGGCCTCCATGCACAAAGAACTTCAAAGACATTGGGGGGTATAAGGAAAGGACCCCTGTCTGCAGAGAGTTAGATTCTGAAATTCTGCAAGCAAGAAGGAACCCTCGCTGGAAGGAGGACAGCTAGAGAACTGAAGGAAGACTGCCTTGCTGTGTGCTCTAAGGGCTGACTTGTTCTGCTGTCCACCTGGAAGCTAAGGAGAGGAAAGGGACTTTGCTGTGTGCTGTGACCCTGCCTACTTGAAACTGCCAAGACTCTGCTGTGTGCTGTGTCTACAACTGAATCTCCAAGGGCCTGAGAAGAGCTGGCTCCCTGTTTGCAACCCAGGAACATAAAGGTTGCCCCAGGAAACAAGACTCTGCGGTGCCCCCTGAAGCTGCTGTGGGCTGAAGAGATCGTGAAGCCCTGCTGTTTGCCTGACCGTCGGCCCTCTGTTTGGCTGGAGGGTGCTGCGCTGTGCATTGTCTGCCCAACCGGCTGCTGTGCCGTGCTGTGAGGTCGCCGTGTTCATCGACACGTGTTATGTGCAGACTGAAGGTTTGTGAGCCTTCCCCGAGCAGAGCGCACTAAAACAACCTGTGTGCAGCTTCACCACCGCGACCCGGGGTCAGTAAACCCCCGACGAAGGGCCCCGTACCTTGCTGGTACCAACGCGACCGAAAACGAGCCTGCTGCTCTCCGATTGGACGAGAGAGCCGGGCCCCCTCACCAAACGCCGCGACGGGATTGGCCCGTGCGGCGCAGCGTCATCACTGTTGTCGTGTGGTGATTGGCTAGGGCGAGGAGCGTCATCGCAGGCTTGACCCGGGAGCCGCACTGCCATAGGCTGACTCCCGGGTGCTTTGGAGGCTCGCCCTTTCTGCCGCGTCTGGATTGGCCCGCTCGACTGGAGGAGCCGAGAATTCACCGCGATCACCGCCGGGCCCGGGGAAGACTGACCTGACCTCGCCGAGGGACCTGAAAGAGTGCTCCAGCCCCCGGCCTGCCGTCTCTGCTCCCCGCTGCTCCCTGGAGAACCGAGAGCGGGCGGTGGAGCGTCCTGAGACCGGCCGGGCTGGAGCGCTAGTGAGCGCTCGCCGCGAGGTGCGCCTGGAAGGGAATCCCCCCTCCCAACAGCATTGCGGTGAGACACGCTAGAAGCGCGAAGGGTTCCTGTCGCTAGGGGCCGGGTCCCGTTTACGTTATAAAACATTGGCATGATTCTTGGCTCATTTTGAGAGCGTTTTTGATCACAAAATCGTTGGCATATCTTTTTGCTGACTTGAAGAGACTAGAGACATTTGTTTTGAGAACTTCCTGAAATTAAGAAACACCAATTAAGATTAAGTGCATCATTACTACACTGAAGTGATTATCGTGCAACTGCTTCATTTACATGCTGAAACTAGATAAAGTTATATTTTATATATACTTACCTGTGTGGTCTCAGTTTGTGGTGGATTGGGAATTGCTGTTGTGTTAAGTGCAAATGTTATCCACATTGTCTCCGAGTTTAGCCTAGACTGCTCGCGCCATGCTACCTAGAGGGTGAGCAGGGGTTATCTCAGAGGGTTATTCCGTCGCCCTGACCGGAGCTAGGGGTCCCTACTTGGGCCAAGGTACTTACCTTTGCCAACCAGAGACTCCCGGTTCTAACATTGGTGGCAGCGGTGGGATTTTGAACTAATGATTGCACTTGACCTGCAGTGATTTCTTGTACATCACTAGTCTAGTTTAGCGGAACAGGTTGCGCAGGATTTTTTCTTTTTGGTGAAACCTTTTTCGTTGAAAAGGGGTAGGAGGTAACATGTCTCAGACCGCGCAAAGCATGAATGCAGAAGGGGAAGTGGAATTTGAAAGCCAGGAGTTGCTCACCTATAACAAGGAGCAACTGAGAAAATTCTGCAGACAGCTTGAATGCCCAGTAAGGGGCGGCGCAAATAAGGAAGAGCTACGGACAGCTCTGAGGGCCTGGTGGGAGGCCAAACATGGTGCCCTGGAAGCTGCTACTGGAGAGGGAGACACACCGGAAAACGGGTTTTTGCCCAGTGAATTGCCAGTGAGGAAGCCAGGGTCTAGGACCGGCAGCGACCACTCCAGTAGGGTTATGTCTCCAGAGGAAATAGAGGAGAATCAGCGAGTTAGGGCCCATGAGATTGAGCTTTTGAAGCTCAGGGCGGAAGCCGATGAGAAGAGACTGCGCTTGGAAGTTGAGAAAGAGGCGCAGGAGAGAGCGGCACAGGAGAGAAGGCATGCTCTCGCTTTGGAGGAGAAGAAGCTCCAATTGGCTCATGAGAGGAGCATGAAGGAATTGGATTTCAAATATAAAGAGAGGGGGTCCAGTTCTAATGGTGGCAGCGCACAACCAGTACAGGCGGGTAAGGTATACATACCAAAGGATCTGGTACAGAATTATCAGAGGATTGAGGATATTTATGCGTGGTTCAGAGCGTATGAACTTGCCTTAAAGATGAATGAGGTGCCTGAGAAGAATTGGGGAGCAGGATTGTGGAAGCATTTTGAGGCCTCTGGGAGGGATGTTTTGGCACCCTTAGAAGCAAAGGATGCTTTGTCCTACTCCGCCATGAAGGAGGCTTTGTGCCTCAGGTATGGGCTCACTGCTGAACAGTACCGCCAGAAGTTTAGGAACTTCAAGAAGCTTGATTCAAGTACTTGGGTGGAGTGTGTGAGTATGTACACGCGTGCACTGGAAGGTTGGATGAAGGGCAGCAAAGTTACTGATTATGTGGGGTTGTGTCACTTGATTAGTAGGGAGCACTTAAGTAGTTTGTGTGTCCCAGAGCTGCGCCAGCATCTTTTAGACAGTAAGTTAACTGATCCCAGTGAGCTTGCTAAAGAGGCGGACCGGTGGACTAGCACCAGGGTCCACAAGGGGGTGGTAAGTACCCCAGCCAAAGGTGGACAGGGTCCCCAGCAGAAGAGTGGGGGGGACACGGGTAATCAAAAGGAGTCTTCTAAAGGGCCCCAAAGTAGTTCCCAAGAGAAGGTGTCTCAACCCCCCAAGTTTAAGAAGTCCTGGCCCCATAAGGGCCCGCAGGACAAGAAGACCCTCACTTGCTATGCATGTAGGGAGGTGGGGCACATTGCTCCAAACTGTCCAAAGAAGAAATCTGCACCCACTGGTGCTCCAGCTCCAGCTCCGGCGATAGCCAGTGTAGCTTTGGGAGGGGATTTGATTTCTAGTGGGGAGGAGGGGTTAGCATTGATGACCCTTGTCTCTCTAGGAGACCGAGAGATGGCCCAGGAAACCTTGCTGCCCCAAAACACTAAGAAATACGGGCAGAAGGTAACCATCAATGGACAGGTGGTGGAGGCTCTGAGAGACACAGGGGCCAGCGTGACATCTGTTAGGTGTCAGTGGGTGTCTGAAGAGCAAATTGTTCCCCAGGTACTCCGGCCTGTGGTGGCAGCTGACAGTTCAGTGCGCTACTGCAGGCTGGCGAAAGTGGTGTTTCTAACTACGCCTACCCCGGTGTACCTGACCTAAGCCTAATACGTGGGCGGGAATAGAAAGTAGCAGTTTAAGTTAAGTTTGTTTTGCCAAGTGACTGACTCAAGAATTCTCTGCAAGGGGTTATTCAGTTCTGTACCTTGAATCTAGGATGAATGAGGGATGGTATCTCTCGTCTCTGGTCTCGATATTCCAGGCTGCCTGCGAGGGCTACCCGGAAGCGCCGGAGCTGGATTTCTCGGCCGGAGAAAGCAGCGTCTCGTTCTCAGCGCGTCAGGAAGGCGGGGCTGCGCCAGCGGGGTCTGCTCTGCTCTGGGCTTCGGCAAGTCTGGCTGCTCCGATCTCGTCACCACCGCGTGTGTTTGCTTAAGGCAATACCGGTAATATATATACCTGTAAGGTGCCGAGATTGACGTAAGGATGGACATAGATACGTCAATAAGGATGTCATACGACTTGGTCGTTAGCACATTCTTTTGCTGAAGTTCTCGATGAAATCAAAACAATGGCCGCAGGGTTTTTCCCAGGTTTTCATAGATTTGATTTGTTTTGAGAACTCCATATGCCTTATCAGGGGCTGGAGGAATATCGCTTGTCTAATTAGATGGCAAGCGTTATGACCTAATCAGATAACACGTTCCTGTGCCGTAGTGTGGCTTAATCAGATAACGGTTTCTGCATCATGGGATGGCTGCTAGTTAACTTGTTAACCAGAACAGGGTCAGGAATAGGGGGATCGAT
The DNA here is from genome assembly GCF_964261635.1 of Lissotriton helveticus. Taxonomy (NCBI): domain Eukaryota; kingdom Metazoa; phylum Chordata; class Amphibia; order Caudata; family Salamandridae; genus Lissotriton; species Lissotriton helveticus. The sequence continues at coordinate 639,062,044 of NC_136069.1, forward strand.
ACAGAACCTATAAGAATACATCACACTTTAACTCGTCATTCGTGGTTATAAACTCAACCGACAGGAGGTCAGCTGAAGTAAGATAGCCAAGGCTGGGGACAGCTGATGTTAAGCGAAGTATGTTCCCGCGATTTAGGTAGTCTTGCGGGCCTTGTTGCTCATATTCAAGAATGAAAAGAAGTTTCCCCACGTTGGGGGCATCCTCCTTGTCCATTAGTGGATTGTCGCAAATACTGACGATTTTGCGCTGGATCATTCGATTATGGCTTCCAGAATCTTTCACATTGACGATATGGCTGTTTCCAAGAGGGGGATGAACGCCGTTCAGGGATTGCTTGTGTGGAATGCTTAGTGGCTTTTCTTCGTTTTCTGAGTTTATCGCATGCCTTGTTGCTCGTAAGCAGTCGTTTACGTTAGCCAGATTCACCGAGCGGCGACTTTCCCCCACTTCTCTACTTGTTTCGAAGTTGGCCCCTTTTTGTCAATTGGAAAGGTTACTTTAATGAGATCAAGGTTATTCCTAATCGCATTTGCTGCCACTTGTCTGTCAGGTTCTGCGGCCACGCTGGAAATGGTGATTAAAATTGGAGGTGCTGTGTCATTAGTGGCTGTCTTTTTTGCAACTTCTCTGTTAGGCCTGTATTTTCCGAACTTATCAGTAGTTGGTTCTTCCTCAATGCGTGTTAACTGGTTCTGCTTGTTCTGTGAACCTGGGATCTGTTTGGGGAGTGATTCGGGTTTTCCCGATATGGATAGATTAGTTACGGGTGGATTGTTAGACTGACCCTCAAGAGTGTCTTCTTGGACGGTAGTGACGTTTGATCCCATTAAATCACAGAGTTCTGTGCCCGGAAGATTCCCTGTACCCAAGGCTTTTGGCGGGGTGACTCATGCTGGGTGTGATGTTCTGTTTGGCGAATTTTTCTGAGGGTACGTGTTGTGGGGGTCAATTCTCACGGCATGTGCCTCAGATATTACTGATGTCCTCTGGTCCATGGTGTTTTTGTCTTTCGGCGTCGTCGTCTGAGGTGAGCCAGTAGTTATGGCACTCCTAATTTTTGCTTTGGCTTGGTCAAAAATAGGGAAGTTTGATGTCGTCTGCTTATGATCAAGCTTGCTGCTGTGACGTTGGTTTCTATTTTTTCTAGCCTTTTTTTTTTTACGTTTGGTGAGTCTTGTCCCGGAGTCAAGATCAGGGGGTTGGTCAGTGATAGGAAGTTTAAAGCTGCTCTGCTGGTTGATCGCAGCGATGTCAGGTTTTGGATTTAGCTTTTCTGGGTGATTGAGTATAGTAAAGGTCGGATTGATGCATTTGTCGTTTCCTTCTATCAGCTGTTGGCAGGGGACAGCTGTGTTAGCTGCCTCTATAATCATGGGCTTGCTTGCGTTGTATGCTTGAATCTCTTTGTGATCGAAGGAAATCAAGTCGTTACTCAGTTGAATACTGGCGGCGGTTAAGTTGGTCTGCTTACATTCCTGCAGGATGTCCTTCAGAATAAGTGGCAAATCCTGAAGTTTTTCCAATATAGGATGACAAGTGTAGGGGGGCATTGGCTTACTTAGGCAGACTTGTTCTGTTAGGAAGTTAAATGTGCCTGCCATTGCGTCAAGTTTTTTTATTTATGCCAGCTATGTGTTCCGCTATTGTGCCCATTAAGTATATTTGTACATCTAGTTTGTCTGACTGCATGTTCAGGGTTTTTATCGATGTTTCCAGTATGTGACCCAGCGCCTGGTGTAGCGTGAGTATGGATTCTAGATTGCTTTTTACATCTGTTTCTACTACTAGTTGTGTGCTATGTTCTTTGTTATAAATAGTAACCGGGTCCGGGTCGGTCTGACCACTTGGCAATGTTGTGTGTTTTGATTCGTGGGTTAACTGTTTAATGGTGGATTTTCTTTCGATGATTGCAATGTCTGGTGTCAAGGAACTTGAAATTTCTAATATGGACACTGACTTTGAGTTATCCTTGCCGCAGATGCTTGCGTGTGTAACTAATGCATTTTCTTGTATCAGTTCATGTGCCGGTTTTGTTCCACTGAGGGTCATTGCCTGGTTGGTGCTCAAAGGACCTGTAATTGGTGAAAGGGGTAAGATTACTGACTGTGTGTCGTGAATCATTATTACCGAGTCCTCCAGTGCAGCAAGCAGTGATTTGTCATTTATGTTGGGTTGCTCCGTACCACTTCCAGTTGTATTAGTGGGCGGGCAATCCCTACACCTTGTGGACTTGTCGTTGTTGGCTGTTGTGGATGTTTCAGGGTTCCATACCTGATTTGAGACTGTTATGTTAGCTGTCCTCAATTTTAGGTTTTCGTTTGAGCGTGGAACCGTTCTGGGGGTTGAATGATTGTTGAGGTAAACCTTGTCTGGTGGGTCGCTCAGGTGAATTTTAAGAAGGTTGTCCCTTTTACTAACTGGTCGCTGGTTATTAACCGCGTCACAATTGGGTTCCTGGTTTTTTGGTGTAACATAACACGTGTGACCCTCTAGCAAGTTGACCAAGGCTGTGTTTGAGTCTCGCGTTGTTGCAATTTTTTCCTCTGCGTCGGTTCCTGCTACTGGTTCGTGCGTGTTGTTGTTCCTGTGAACTAGGGCATGGCATTGCATTGTGCGTTTCGTTGACTCATAAGCTGGTTCCGTACAGTTGTGAGCCTGCTCTGTTCCGTGCGATGCTGTAGGTATGACTAGTTGGTCTGGTTGGGCTACTGACGATTCTTTTTTCTCTATCGTTATACTACAGATGTTAGGAGTCATTGGCTTCTGTAAGCCGTTTGGAGTTGTCGGCGTTGAGTAAATTACTGACATCGGGTCCTTCGTGAATGTGAATTTCCCACAGGGTTTCTTTGATCCAAAAATTGAGTAGGTGGGGGATATTAGATTGGGGGGTTGGTCGGCTGGCTGGGTGTGGGCAGGCGATTTGGTCCTAGCCTTGGCCTTCTTCCTGATGTTTCTTGGTGGGTTTACTCTCGGCCTTCCTGATCTCATCTTTCCACTCAATTGGACCCTTGGTGGTTTGCTTTATTGTTTTGTAAATTAGTTGTTGTTTTACTTATTTATTATTTCTCGTGTTTTCTCGCCGCTAGTTCGAGTGCTGGCTGGAATACTTGCAGAAATCAGTAGTGGCCTGTGCCTTTATCGACACTGGGATTCTTGGTCCCTACCTGTCCTGGTTGCCTTGTCTCAGACGGGATACGGATCGGGAGCAGTGCAAAACCTTCTCCTGTCTGCTGTTCGCTTTGTCCTTCTATTTTGGCTGTTTAGGGCTTGTTTAGGGCTTGTCGCTGTTGTTGTTTGCGCTGATTGTGTGGTGGTGGTTAAGATGAGGGAAGTGGCGTTGGCGTGTATGCAAGAGTGTTTTTATCACAGCGCTTCTCCTCTGTTTCTGCTTCCAGCGCTCACACTACCTGCGGCCGCTAGCCTGCTGTTTTTTTTGGGGGTTTTTTTGTGGCGGGGATTGGTGGTGATTGAGTTGAGGAAAGCGGCGTTTGAGCGTTTGGGGTATGTGCAGGAGTGTTGTTGTCACAGTGCTTCTCCTCTGCTTCTACTTCCAGTGCTCACGCTGCCTGCTGCCACAGGCCTGCTGACAAAACGTCGTTTTGGGAGTGTGTTTGGAAGTGTGTGCTGGAGTGTTGTTGTCACAGCGCTATTCCCTTTCCAGCGCTCACACTACCTGCTGCACACCCGCACTCCCTCTGTCCTGAGGCTTGAGTAATCAGCGACTGGTTTGATGACGATTGCCTCCGGTGTCCCCAGGAGGTTCACTGGCCAACCAAACCGATCCGCTGAACAGGGCACTACCAGCCCGCCTGATCGAACCGCTGGAACCTCTAGCTGTAACCCCTAACTGCGGGGCTAAGCCAATAGCTGATAGACCGTGGGTGGGGGGGGGGGGCGGGGACCAGCACCCGCTGCGTCTGCCTATGCCTGCTCTTCCAGTCTACACCTACTCCCGACCGCCGGCCCGCGGCGGGTAAGCAGGCAAGCAGCAAGTAAGAAATGGCAGGAGAGCGTTCCCCTGGTCACCGTCTTTGTTCTTCCTTCCCTCTTCCTAAGTTTGGCGGTCTCCCGCGAGCCGCGCAGCTTCTCTTGGCTCGGCCTCTGGACCTTTTCTCGAGAGGAGAGCGCGTCAGGGTTCCTCTCAGCGTGGTGTGTGGCGTCCTCTGGCCGTTATCCGCTCTGCTCGCCACTGACCTCTGCTGGTGGTCACCGCTAGGGAGCATCCACTGGAGGATGACTCAGAAGAAGATGATGTAATTGAGCTTTTGTCTTCCGTGGTGCCCCCTCGCCCTCTGGGCCACTGGCTTCGTCTGTTTCTGATATTTCTTTACCACAAGCGCTAAGGCCAGCTGCTCCCCACCTGATGTTAGCCTTGCCCCCTCCACCTGCCAGGGATGATGCTGAAATCCAAAACAAAATTGATTTATTGCAAGTGCCAGGACACACTTTACTAACAGCTTTGATCACAAAACATTTATCAAATGTTCAGAAGACTCAACCTACAAGTGCCTGTATGTTCGTGGATAAATTAGCATGAGGACATGCATGTTTGCTACCCCAAATTTCAACACGTCCTCACAGCAAAGTTATACCCCCAGACAACTACAATTGCATCACTGAAGTTGTAAAATCTCCACCCTCATGTAAATAGGAGGATAGCTTAACACCGTGTACATTTTGAGATTTGTTTTATACCATAGTAACCATAGTAACCTGCTTTCTCCAATTAGGCCCTCAAAGTGAAATTTAGTAATATAGATTCTACACAAGGCTCAGCAGCAATCAAATGGTCATAAACGTAATATCACTTCTTGATGGAATGATGAACAAGTCATAGTGCCATGCTTATATGTACAGTAACATAGTTGCCAATACCGATTGGCCTACCCACACAATTGACATGGAATGAACCATGAATAAATGGAGGCACAAACAATACACGAGGGAAAGTTGCACATGACATCATGTGCAGTCTAATAGTTATGGCACCAGCGATGTCTGTTATCCTGGTTCAGTTTGGATTCCCCACTTACAGAGGGGAAGCACTGCTCAGTGTCTGTATCAAAAGTGCCCTACATGCTATCACACATATCAGAGGGCCAACATCAAATGAGGCACTGTACTGAGTGAGCATCATCCCTGACACAATGGACACTCTGGTCCTTGTTGGGACACTTGTCATCCACTACTACAAAATAAATGATCTGAGTGAACACCATACACAGTCATGTTTCTGCATAGAACTGTAAATTGGTAGTGGGCTGGGCTCTGCTATGTTCCTTGACATAAAGACAATAGGCACATCAGCATGCACCTACTACCAGATCTATACAACCAATATGTTTGTATGTGTGTCACACTATGTGCAATCCTCAATAATTACAGGCAAATACATGACTGCAGCACACCAATTAGCCAATGTTGCTTTAAGGAATCTGGCTAGCACTCACCATTAGGTTCGGATAGGCCAATGCCAGTATGTGGGACATTAGGGGTGTCAGGGTCCGGCGCACATGCTTGGATGGTTGGAAAGACTGGCCAAGCTGTCCTTCGGCACTCTTGTGGGATGTGTCTCTCAGGTCCTCGCACCTATTCCGGAAGTGGATACTGCGTCGGTTATACACCCCCACGGTCTGGACCTTCCGGGCGATGGCTTTCCACAACCCTTGCTTTTGATGGGCATTGACTTCTATGGATGGGAAAGATGATGAAACAGATCTTGACAGCTAGTGTAAGGATTACCCCTTAATCTAAATGCATCTTGCATACAGCTACAACATACATTCATTACTACTTAACACACTACATATGTAATTTCCACAGGCTATGCACTATTGACACATTGATTATAAAGTTCTTATGCACATGTTCACTATGATCAACCATAGTCAGGTCCTGAACTGATTAATGCTGCCCACTACAATTATGTAGGCCAGGGACATTCTAACACTAATGTCAGGTGATGATCTATGGAAAGCACCACGCCATTGTGCCCTTTTGAAGGCCAAGCTACTTGTGCATCAGTATACAGTTATCTTTACAGTTACATATACTACATACATATGGACCTAACAGGCAGGAACATAGTCTAACTAGATCCTAACATTCAGGTAACATTGAAGGGGCAGACATCTCTGTCACTGAGAGTCACATCTCCTGGAATGTGCGGACATGTCAAATAGATAATGTGATATCTGACTATGAATGATAGACCTGCTGTGGTATATGCAGCCATCACAGGACACACCTTTACCCACATGTGGCATTGTTACAGGGATGACATTAAACATCATCAAATGTCTTGTGGAATATGGTGGATTTTAGAAAGCTAGTGATTGAAACAACATGATTACATCAGGATCAAATAACAATCTGCACTGAATGTGTCACATGTGCAATACACCTGTACAATGCAAGCATGACATATGAGAAAATAACCATGTATAAAACAAGGACCCCCTGATAAGTAGATAGAGCAACTCCTAGGTCAGAGAAAATACATATGAGACAATAACAACCTAGGCAGTTATAGTAGCTTGTCTATTTTAATAATAGAGGGGCAAGGAACCAATTCTAGAGGGCAAACACAATTTGTATTGTTTTTGTATATGTACTGACAATACAAATTGTGTTTGCCCTCTAGAATTGGTTCCTTGCCCCTCTATTGTTAAAATAGACAAGCTACTATAACTGCCTAGGTTGTTATTGTCTCATATATGAGAAAATAACCACAGAGCTGTGTGATAAAGTGGCTGATGATGATAAATATTTTATACATTGATAATGTGGCCCGATGTAAAGAGATAGCTGATCCGGGGTGCACCGCAACCACTGACCTACATGTAGTCATTGCATGAGCGATGAGGGCCACTATTAATTCATATCACAGATTCAGTGCACAACCAAGTATCTGGAGGTCTACAGGGAGAATACTCTGTGCATTTGTAGTATTGCCACAATGCCTCTGTCCCAGCCTTGCCCATGTGTTAAGCTGAGCACACCAAGGGGGCATACTGGCCACAAATCATTGTCAGGCTAAATATACAGATCCCACATGAAACTGGTTCATTTCCATGATCCCATTGGCACATGTATCACAAGTATCATGAATAGGACACATGCATTGATATATGCATGCAACTCAATTTGGACATAAGGCTTCTCAACCATCACGCATCTGAATTGGTGATGTAAACTTCATGCAGTATAGTACTCTACAATCCATCATATAATTTACCTTACGTGGGAATGACGATTTGTTGCTAAAGAAATCTGACTACACCCTGGAACTCTGAGTCACATTGTAACCTAAGGAGAAGGGAATGAGGCAGTTAAACATTTGTATGTCAAACATTTATCTGTTCCTTTGGTGAGCCATACTGCTGGGCATACAGGGGAAGGACTCCATCCACCAGTATCTCCAGCTCTCTTCTCTCTTGGAGAAAAGGCACAGGCCCTCTCACCTGTTTGGCCTGGCCTGAATAGTTCCAGAGGTGGCAAACCGAAGTTAAAGTTGAGGAGGTGTTGTGCGCAGCAGTGTCAGGAGGAAAGTGCATTCTTTTAAAAAAATCGGCGTACATATACGCCTTGTAAGCTGTCATCGGCATTGACAGTCACAGCCCGTCAAAACATTAACGTTAGCCTATGGCTGTGTGCTCTGTGAATGTTACCGCCTACTACGCAATCGACTTCCGCAAACGGTCTTAGGTTCAGCATGTCCTGCTATCGCGGTTAGACATGCACCATTTTATTGGTTGCAAGTACAGTATAGGTGAATGCCAATTGGGTTGGCATCACTAGAAATTACTTCACAATTGTTGATAGGGTTATAAAACTTTTGCTCTGCACTTTCATTTTCCGCAAAAGGACAGTGTGTTGTGCTACTGTATAGAAACTCAATCATACCGCAGTGCACTGTACACCGGCGGTGAGTAACTTAATTCTGGGAAAATCCCATATTACATCACATGTTAGAAGGTACGATTGGCACATTTCCATGACAGATACATGTGAAAAGCACAATAGTGATTGGAAGTGTACATTGGACTGTATACAATCTATATGTGTAGTATTATGGTTCCGCAAAGACGTTTATTTTTCAACATAACTTTACCCTTCTGTGAAACATATGTCACTCTGGACATGGTGCCCAATATGAACACTGTTTGTAAATCCACACATAGGTTTTCGTGGGAGAGGGAAAAGGAGGCAGCCTCTTGTGTGCTGTTCATTTCCTGATCTACAAACCATAGAAGAGAGGGATGTGATAAAAACGTTTTGGCTAAATAGGCAAACAATCCCTGATGTATGTCATCAGTTGGAGCCTGATCTCCTGCCGCATCAAAAACATCCAACATATGTCACACGAATAGTTAAACTGATGGCAGCACTGCATTTTTTGCCACAGGTTGCTTCCAGTACACATTGGCAATTTCTAGTGGCATGTCTCAAGCAATGTTCAGTTGTGTGCTGCGAGACGTTCTTTCTTCTTTAATGAGACACATTAATAGCTCCATCCAGTTCCCCAGATGGCAAGATTTGGCAAATGTGTAGGCAGAGTTCTAAGGGATAGTTTGAATACCACATGCGATTGGATCGATTGATGGCACCCATATTACCTTGGTTGTGGTACCACTGCACAATAGGGAACAAACTTACCGAAACCCCAAATGCTTCCATTCAATCAACATGCAAGTTGTCTGCCTTGCGGATTTGTGCATCTCAAACGTCTGGGCCCAGTTCCCAGGATCAACACATGAATCCTTCATATTGAGGAACAGCAGCATACCCCACTCAATGTCCCAACTCCAAACACAGAGGGCTTGGCTTGTTGATGATTTTGAATTCTGTATGGGTAATGTCAAGACAGGTCAACATAGTGTGCGTAACAAATGTTTGCACTTATGTCTGACTCTGCGTATCCCAATCGACCATTGTTGTTGACATCACTGATGAACCCCACAACAGACTTGTACGTCCACCTCAATGATGTCCAGGGGTGAACATGGTGTCCTGTGAAGTGGGCTTTTGGGTTCCTGAAGGCCAGATTCAGATGTCTGGTCAAAATAGGGGGAGGCCTCCTCTACGCACCCAGGAAGGCATGCCACATTTCTGTGGGTGACTGCATGCTGCACAACATCGACCTGCGACAGAGAATCCCTATCTTAGCAGAGGATGACGACCACAGCAACGCACTGGGTGAAGAACATGAAATTACAAATGAAGATGGTAGTGATGAAGTCATTCGTCAGGATCTCATTAACAACGTCTTCTCCTGACTGTAAGTACTTTTGTGACCATAAATTACTAGGGCTGTTACAGCATCTCATGTTGTGACGATGACAGAAGTCTGTTAAGCAGATTTATAAGTAAAAACAGACCTGGACAAGTTATGGTCAAAGATGTATTTGGAATACGATTATGACATATATGAGTCTTGTTTCTGTTGCAGTGTTCATGTTACATTGTAGAGAAAGACTCTTTACTCCAGATATAGACTACGTTGAATTTTGTATGTGTTTGAATTATAATGCACTCTTCAAATGTTGTCCTGTTCTAGGTATCTACACATTGCCATCTTCATTTGGAAATTTCAGAGTTGTGACATCTGCAGCCATAAGTTGCTGTTAGGAAGTGCAAGGGTGACATGGCTGGCTCCTTCAACTGACAAATACAGAGATTTGGAGTACACATCCGGAACCAAGACAACTTGCTGAGTAATTGGATGGGAGGTTAGACTTGTACTATGGGCATGTTCCCTGATGTGAGCTGGTCTTAGTACAAGATGTGTACCATTATGGACTCCAATCGCATGTGAGAGTGTAGCATATTTATGCAAAGCGCACATCACATTGCCTTAAGCATGACGCCTGGTGAACTGGATGTAGCTGCAAATGTGTCTTTTTGAATACAAGAGGATTATCCTAGCACACGACTGAACCTTGTTTGTAAGATACCACCAGATATTGTCTCTGTGAACTGGATGGAACAAGTGGTAAACAAATGCAGTGCAGTCCTCACTTTCACTATTGGTGTGATACTTGTTGAATTTGTGGTGTGAGACAGGAGATCTTGGACCAAGTGATGACATTGAACCATGATGAATGGCCTCAACACTTACAAAATATCTAACATGTTCCTTTCTTCCCTGTATCTATGATTATAAAAATATTTCTTACAAATTTTTCTGGTGTACTGTTTTGTTTTGGATGTAATGGACATCATCATAGCCATTGAATTTCAGATGGAAGAAAGAAGGTATTTTTCAAAAGATTTCTGTGGCGTTTTTGTGATACATGTTGGTGAACCTATATATCAAGCCTGGCACATATATAAACAGTGTTCAAAGTCAATCATTTAGAGTAAAGAAACAATCATGGCGTATATGGATGAGTGTAATGTTCTCTTGTAGTAGCTCTAGCCAACACGTGTTTCGTTGATGAGGACAAGAGACCCGCAACTTCTCAGGGCTGGAAAAACATATACAAAACAAAAAAGCTTTTTAGGTCTGTGAATGGGTAGCTTGAGCCTCATAAAAAGAGGCAAATGAACACTTATGGCAATATCACCCACCTCAAAGGAAAAGACCAAATGCACATGAGAACGTGAGGTCAGTATAAAATCAATTGTGGTTGCAAACCCTCTCCCGTTAAAAGTGGGAGGTGTACAGAGTGGGTTGGCCAATAATTTGTTAGCATAGCCAAGGTCCAGTTTAAAGATAAGCTCAATAAATAAATCCCCCCCTTCAGAATGATTAAAATGAGTACTATTATCTACTTCATTGGACAAACCACACATTCTGTCATCACTATGATTGCATAAAGCACAATTGAAGTCTCCCATCAACAGAATCATAGTATCATTAGCTTTCCCAATGCATATGTCTTTAGCGACCTCCATAATGTTCTTTACCACTGATCTTAGACCATCTTGAGAAGCATTATTATATAAAATAATCAATATAATGCGATGGGTTGCATTTATTATTAATTTTACTAGGTGATAGTGGCAGCCCCCCTCGTTGAAAAAAATATTGCTTCAGGGCATCTTGTTAGAAATATAAGTAGAGATACCACCCTTTGGTCTCCCTCCCAGACCCTTCACTGCTCGAGTGTGAAAAGTCTTAAGACCGTTTATGTGAATGGGTTCAGTTGCCCAGATCTCCTGCAAACATAGACTGTCTATGTTCTCGATAAATTCGTCCCATACAGGATTCTGTAGCTTTGTGCATAAGCCTGATATATTCCACGAGATGACAGAGTTAATGTTGGGGCCCGGTGGGAACAGGGGTTTAATAAGAGTAGGCCCGACTTCAATAGTTGGGTCCATGCTGGGTGACGCCGATAGTCCAATGGTATCCTCGAGTTGTTCCGATAAGAGGACTAAACTCACATGATGACCTCTCACACCTGGGGATAAAGCCCACACTGGGTCCTCTCGCGAGGGTAACACAACATGCGGGAAAGGATCCAGGGCACTGATAGCTCGATGTTCTCCCCAACGTCCAACCTTATCGACAGGTGACACCACTCAATCAACCCCATCCAGGCTACAAAGGGGTAAAAGAAAGTTAGATATTGGGATACCATATCTCTGTTGTAAACTGCCTCTGGTGTTTCCTGCTATTGGGGCATACTGGGGAACCAATGCGGGTTGGTTAAAGAAACCTAAGGGGACCACACTTAACCCCCATTTGATAACCGGATAATAGCCGGTCATATCTAATATGCACCTAACCAAATCTGGAGACCTAAAAGTGATCACAACACAATCCCCCAGCAACGATTTAGGGGAGCTTCCAACCCAGGGGATTCGGCGTACCATCTTAAATTCAGAGAACAAAGCATTTGCATATCCTGTCTTCATAGTCAGTAAGTGTAACCCCTTATTTTTCAAAGTGAACCAGTGCTTAAGTTCTCCATGAGGAAGAGTAGGTACATTGGTTAAAACAATGGTATATAAACAAATAAATAAAAAAAACAATGGTATAGAGAGTATCCTCCAGGGGGAGATGCAACTGCCTTGGCTCAGATAATTGCCTCCCACCATGATTGAATTTGTTAAGTTATTACCATTCTGTCTCCCACAGTTCGATTTATGTAGCGCCCCAGCCAAATTTGCCTGGATTGCCTGAGTTGGAGCACATACAGAACACACATCCCCTCTACTGCCACACTGGCAAGGAACTGTATAAACACAATGAGTCTGTTAGGGAGGCAAAGTGGTATCAGTTAGCGCCCCAGTTCTCAACTCAGGATTAACTATGGGCAAAGAGTCCGGTGCATGTATATTCTGCAACACTCTCATTGCAGGTATTCCCTGGGAATATTTTTCCATTTGCCCTCTTCTACTACCCATCTTTTCAGTCTTACCGCTTTTCTGCACTACAGACTGTAAGGGGCCTAGGGCCAGATGTAGGAGAGCAAATACCGGTCGGTAACGGCCGATTTCGGCCGTTACCGACCGGTATTTGGTGTTTGACATGTAGGGGGCCATCATTTTACAGAATCGGTAAATTTACCGATTCGGTAAATTCTGTAAAATACCGAATCGGTAATTTTACTGATTCGGTAAATCCATATGTAGGTGACACTCCTAAGAGTGCCACAGGCCCTAAGAGTCGGTATTTTACCACCCAATCCAATTGGGTGGTAAAATACCGAATTCAGGTGTGCATGCACATCTGTGCATGCACACCTGTGCCATGTGACACACAGACATGCCCTTAGGGCATGTCTGTGTGCCACATGTCACACATGCCTGTACTTGGGGTGCTAGAGGGTGTCAAAGTGACACTCCCTGCACCCTTGCAGGATTCGGTATTTACCGATTCGGTAAATACCGAATCGGTATTTCCCATTGATTCCTATGGGCTTCACAGCCCTTAGGAATCAATGGGAAATACCAATTCGGTATTTACCGAATCGGTAAATACCGAATGTTACCGATTCGGTAATTCACATTTAAAAATTACCTACATCTCCCACCTTCAAATTTACCGATTCATAAATACCGAATCGGTAAAATTCGGTATTTATGAGTCGGTAAATTGAAGTTACCTACATCTGGCCCTAAGTGAGTAAATTTTCCTCAATGGAGGATAACATAGTTATCAAGGGTCTAATTAGAGCTGATATTGTACCCTCCAGTTTGTCCCAAAATTCCAGTTGATTTATATTTGGGACCCCCCCAGCCACTAAATTATAAACTGAAGACATGGGGCGCTCCTGTAATAATACAGTAGCTCAATTCTCTGTCTCTGTGGGCAACCAGAGTAAGGTCACTGAGGACAGTCACTCCAAGTCGAACACCTATTCATCATTCCCAAGACAAGATGGACCAGATCCTGACCGAACTCGGGGAGAAGAAGCAGGTGCAGAGGGACGCACACACAGAGTTAGCAGCCCACAACACCAACATGGGCCCTCATTTCGGTGATGATTGAATATAAACAACACACTGGCCAGGGTTTTTCCACCACTAACCACCTCTTCCTTTGGTGGCTCCCCATCAGGCCCCTCTACATCAGCTTCAGCCACAGGAAGGGAGGCCCTGCCAGAGGAGCACACCACATCCAGCACCCCAGTCACTGCATCTGCAGATCCCCACCTCACTGGCAAGCTGGGGCATTCATGAAACATCCAGTCTTTTTTGTTGGCCAGACCAAGACAACCACCAGCAAGAAGCATACCTATGTATGACTACCATTCACTTTGTGAACTATTTCTTGACCCAGTTCCCTTTCTGATGGCAGGAGCATGTTGGCCAAAGGACTCCAAACAATGTGCCCTCTACAATAATACCTTCATCCACAATGACTGACTCCTTCCCTGTTAATTTTCATTGTTCGCCATATCACATATTGTTTATTTCCTCCTTGTTCTTTACATAAATGTACGTCTCTGAATTTCCTTGACTGTTGTAGTATATCTCAGATCTACCAACCTATTCATGTATCCCCTTAAGTGATCATTTTCCTCATTTTATAAAGCTCAAGCTACCCACTCACAGACCTAAAAAGCCCAAGCAACCATCCCGATTGTTGGAAAATCTAGCACTGAGTAAAACAAATGGTTATTCTCTAAAGTGGGCTAACGTAGATGCAGATTTGTTGATGAAAAATTTGATAGTGAACTGTAAGCCTGCTCTGGATAATTGCCTGAGTGATGTTGCATCAGACAATGCCATTGTTTACTCTTTTAATGATATTACTAGGGAGGTTAAAAAATTGTTAACAGTGCAACAAAGTAAAAAATTTAAATCTTCAGGCTGGTTTAATGGAAAATGCACTAGGGCATACGCTAATCTAAAAAAGGAATTGCATAAACAGCCTAGATCTCCGTCTAAAATTAGGCAAGCTTGAATAGATTATAGAGGGGCAATAAAAGAAAGAAAACAAACCTTGCGAAACGAAGCCTGGAACTCTTTACACAGTGCGGCCCAGCAGAAAGATAATATTGCATTCTGGAAGGTTTGAGGACTCCCTTATTATCCTGTAAAAACTAAATGTGCGGAGGGTCAAAAAAGGGGAAATAATTTATCGACCTGTCAACTCATGCCCCTATGGTCAAGGTAGAAAACATAAAAAGAGAGAAGACCAGGTCCAAAATGGTGTGCTGCCCTCAGTGGTGAGCGAGGATCACACGGGTGCATGCGTGGAGGAGTATATTGAGTCACACTGGGCTGTGGGAATCCCATCAGACCACCCTTGTGGCGGTATTTCATCATGTGGGAGTAGACAGTTACTCCACGAACCACCAGCACCATCAAATGACGGTGAGGTCCGTTAGCCACAGTGTTGCTCAAAAAGAAGTGGTGTGAAATAAGTGCAGTGCTCAAAGGTGATATATTGTAAAATTGACTACCTAGACTAAAGGAGCTGCTTGATTGAAGTTAGTGTAGGTGTCAAGATTAAAAACACGCCTGGTAGTGAAAATACGCTATGGCGCTGTTCAGGTTGGTCAACTAGTTTCAGCTTAAAGGAGTATTTACTCCAGCTTTCGTCAGGACCTTATGGGTATTTAAGCTACTGCAACAAGGTGTGATAAGTGTACCAAATTAAAGAAAATTAATTCTATGACATGCAATGTACTTGAAAAAGTCATGTATCCCAGGAACTTGGAGCCCCAATGTCCACTGGAGACAGGAAAGAAGTCTTCCTCCTGTCAGGAAACAAAAGTTGTCATTTACTCATTTGCACACATGAATCCACATAACCCCTCAGTCAACACAAAGACAGAACACACATGCGAGAACAATTTGCGTTCCGCATAACAAATAAGCATACTAGCTTCATCACATAGAGGCATTTCCTCATAGTGATACTCACCCAGCTTTGTGTGGGTGAAGACCTCACCTCGCCCGGCAACCGCTCGGGAAATGGAGGCCCCGCTCTGATGTGCAGAAAAAAGGGACACAGTAAACGCACAATTTTCGCTGTGCCCAGCCTAATTGCTATACACATACACCCCAATAGACGTGTGATAGACTCCAATCTGGCCTGGCTAGAACTAACCACGTTAATGGACCAACATAGAATTGCTCAGGATGGGAACCTAATTCTAGAAAGCCTGAGAATGATATCTAAGTTAATGGCGACCATCTGTTTCCCCATATCTGATACTGCGAATGGCACTGCAAGTGCCTAGGTAGGTAGCAGCAAAAGAAGCGAACCGGGAAGGACCCAAATCCGAAAGTATTACTATAAGTAAACATGGTGACTGCTAACTAACAGTATTGCCTATCCTAATGTTGATTAATACGGGACAATGACCCCATCATACTCTTTTAAAACTTACCTATCCGTCGGTACCCGTCGCTCTGAGTCGAGCGGAAGGGAAGGTACCGACGGGTCCGCCCACTTCCTTTAAGTACCGGGGTTAGCTACTTGATGAGCCAATAGCGGCATTCACTGTTGCCGTTCGAATCTATGACAAAAAATTGGTAACTAAAATCTCGTCATAGCCCAGAGAAAATGAATGCTCGCCTGTAATTAACAGGAGACGAGCAACGATAACCGCAGAAAATTAAGTCCTGCAAAGCCGTGTACTGATCCCGAAGCGCATGCGCACAAAGTGTTTGGGTGTAGGGGTTAAAAGAACACTATGCCCTCGCGCGTGCGCACAACTGTAACTAGACGCCCAATGGCTAGGGATAGTCTCCGGTAACTAATGCCCTCGCGCACGCACCTAGCTAATGCGCAAAGCCACATGGCCAAGATAACAAGGGGAATAAGTCTACCGGTAAAGACCGACAAAGAGCTGGAGCCAGACCGACATTGTTCATGTGGGCTCTACAGCAATAGAAAACTATATGAAACAAATGTAGAAAACACTTGGTTTGGATAGCACATAGAGATTTATGGTCCTGGAATGCGCCTATCCTAGATGAAGGGACTCAGTTGGCCACCTCAGTGTAGTAAATCATCACAATTACCCATAGAGATTTTCCGGAATGAGAGTGGAATCATCCCTATACAGATGAACAATATCTGGAAAATCATGGCAGAGGAAAGTTTTAATGCTAGGCTGGTTGCGGGTCTATATTTCCAAGATGTAAACCCATATTTTGTTTACATCATTAGCTCACCCAATCTAATTGTGTGTGACTCCTCCTGCCTGTCTGCCCCCCTGTCTCTGGCCTAGCATTAAAACTTTCCTCTGCCATGATTTTCTGCCACAGTAGGTCTTTGCACCGTATGCAGCTTTCTTAGCCAGTCCACCACCAGATGGTCTACGAACTGATCCTGTGAACATTTTGCCTCAACCACTCATACTGTTTAAGTACTGTTACCCGCAATAGATTGACCAGATATTGTTCATCTGTATAGGGATGATTCCACTCTCATTCCGGAAAATCTCTATGGGTAATTGTGATGATTTACTACACTGAGGTGGCCAACTGAGTCCCTACATCTAGGATAGGCGCATTCCAGGACCATAAATCTCTATGTGCTATCCAAACCAAGTGTTTTCTACATTTGTTTCATATAGTTTTCTATTGCTGTAGAGCCCACATGAACAATGTCGGTCTGGCTCCAGCTCTTTGTCGGTCTTTACCGGTAGACTTATTCCCCTTGTTATCTTGGCCATGTGGCTTTGCGCATTAGCTAGGTGCGTGCGCGAGGGCATTAGTTACCGGAGACTATCCCTAGCCATTGGGCGTCTAGTTACAGTTGTGCGCACGCGCGAGGGCATAGTGTTTTTTCAACCCCTACCCCCAAACACTTTGTGCGCATGCGCTTCGGGATCAGTACACGGCTTTGCAGGACTTAATTTTCTGCGGTTATCGTTGCTCGTCTCCTGTTAATTACAGGCGAGCATTCATTTTCTCTGGGCTATGACGAGATTTTAGTTACCAATTTTTTGTCATAGATTCGAACGGCAACAGTGAATGCCGCTATTGGCTCATCAAGTAGCTAACCCCGGTACTTAAAGGAAGTGGGCGGACCCGTCGGTACCTTCCCTTCCGCTCGACTCAGAGCGACGGGTACCGACGGATAGGTAAGTTTTAAAAGAGTATGATGGGGTCATTGTCCCGTATTAATCAACATTAGGATAGGCAATACTGTTAGTTAGCAGTCACCATGTTTACTTATAGTAATACTTTCGGATTTGGGTCCTTCCCGGTTCGCTTCTTTTGCTGCTACCTACCTAGGCACTTGCAGTGCCATTCGCAGTATCAGATATGGGGAAACAGATGGTCGCCATTAACTTAGATATCATTCTCAGGCTTTCTAGAATTAGGTTCCCATCCTGAGCAATTCTATGTTGGTCCATTGACGTGGTTAGTTCTAGCCAGGCCAGATTGGAGTCTATCACACGTCTATTGGGGTGTATGTGTATAGCAATTAGGCTGGGCACAGCGAAAATTGTGCGTTTACTGTGTCCCTTTTTTCTGCACATCAGAGCGGGGCCTCCATTTCCCGAGCGGTTGCCGGGCGAGGTGAGGTCTTCACCCACACAAAGCTGGGTGAGTATCACTATGAGGAAATGCCTCTATGTGATGAAGCTAGTATGCTTATTTGTTATGCGGAACGCAAATTGTTCTCGCATGTGTGTTCTGTCTTTGTGTTGACTGAGGGGTTATGTGGATTCATGTGTGCAAATGAGTAAATGACAACTTTTGTTTCCTGACAGGAGGAAGACTTCTTTCCTGTCTCCAGTGGACATTGGGGCTCCAAGTTCCTGGGATACATGACTTTTTCAAGTACATTGCATGTCATAGAATTAATTTTCTTTAATTTGGTACACTTATCACACCTTGTTGCAGTAGCTTAAATACCCATAAGGTCCTGACGAAAGCTGGAGTAAATACTCCTTTAAGCTGAAACTAGTTGACCAACCTGCACAGCGCCATAGCGTATTTTCACTACCAGGCGTGTTTTTAATCTTGACACCTACACTAACTTCAATCAAGCAGCTCCTTTAGTCTAGGTAGTCAATTTTACAATATATCACCTTTGAGCACTGCACTTATTTCACACCACTTCTTTTTGAGCAACACTGTGGCTAACGGACCTCACCGTCATTTGATGGTGCTGGTGGTTCGTGGAGTAACTGTCTACTCCCACATGATGAAATACCGCCACAAGGGTGGTCTGATGGGATTCCCACAGCCCAGTGTGACTCAATATACTCCTCCACGCATGCACCCGTGTGATCCTCGCTCACCACTGAGGGCAGCACACCATTTTGGACCTGGTCTTCTGTCTTTTTATGTTTTCTCCCTTATTATCCCCCAGTGATGGCCTTTCTGATGAATTAGCAATCGCTGAAGAAACATGGATTAGCCATTTCTCTAAAGTGTATAATGAGCAGGGAAACCCCAGGTGGCAACCTGATGATTGTATGACAATTAACAGTGACCGTGTTGATTTGGAAATCACCTTGGAAGAGATGAATAGGGCCTTGGCCCACAGTTTGGGCGGTAAAGCCCCTGGACCCGATGGGGTCCCTGTTGACATGTTTAAATTCAATGTTTCATTGTGGGGGCCTATTTTAACCCAGGTTATTAACGCCAGCATAAAGTTCATTCTCCCCCAGACTTGGGTGCAATTAATAATAATTCCAATCTTTAAAACAGGTGTTTGACCAGATCCAGGGTGTTATAGACCAATCTCCCTCCTGGATTCCATGGTTAAAGTGATAGGGAGGGTCATCCTGGAGCGCCTTCTAGACTAGGCAGAGGATAGTCAGATAATATCAGACTTGCAGTATGGATTTCGTGCTGGCCATGGCACAATTGGACAGAGTTTAAACTTGTCAATCTTGGTTAGCAAGTATACCAGAGCAAAAAAAGGAAGTCTTTTATTGGCCTTTGTGGACCTTACCGAGGCCTTTGATTCAGTTAGACATAACAGGCTGTGCGAGGCCCTCGAGACGGTAGGGGTTGACCCACAAATTATCATGTTCTTAAGGCAGCTGTATAGCGGAGCTACTGCAAGTGTCCATTATGCCCTGAAGGGCGAATATACTCAAGCTTTTCCCATTAGAAGAGGGGTCAGACAGGGCTGCGTCTTGGCCCCTTTTCTTTTTAATCTTTACATAAACAGACCAGAAGAAGCTTTACTCATGCAGGGCAAAGACTTTCCCCAAGCAGGTGGCCGGCCTATTCCCGCACTCCTTTATGCGGACGATGCCGTATTGATGGCATGTACTCAAAATGGCCTCCAGAGAGTTCTGGATAGTTTTAGTGTATTTATGAAGGACTTAGGTCTTAAAACTAACATAGCTAAGACTTACGTCATGAGATGTAGGCAAGGGACCCAGAAGACCCGAGAAATGTATATAGAAGGGAAGAAGTTATTATCAACAAAAATGTTTTCCTACTTAGGTATAGTTTTTAATCAGCATGATTCATGGGTTGCTACCCTATTAGCTAAAAAATTGGCATTTTCTAGATCCGCTTCAGCTCTAGTAACTTTTGCCAAAAAACTAGGTAGGAAACCTCCCCCAGAACTGCTACAAATATATAAAGCAAAATGTATTATCATGGCAACTTATGGGGCTGGGTTGTGGGGTTTTGCAGATGGTACCCAGTTACAAATAGTTGAAAATACTTTTCTACGGCATATTCTTTCTGCACCCCCTAGTACTTCCTCATTTATCTGTCACGAAGAGTTGGGTCTTCATTACATAGCTGATCTTGTGGCATAGAGTTTGGTGTAAGGATCAGACAAAGTTAAACAGGGAGATCCTGAAAGATACCTTGAGGCTAGAGGGGGCCTTATTGATTCCTTGGATTAAATTCGTCCATGACTTTATGAATGACCTGGGTCACCCAGAATATTTTTTAAATCCTACATCTATGATGGAGATTCCCAGGAAGATTTAAAAAAAAAGAGGCCCTTCAGTTATTGGAAACAAATAGAATGGAAGGGTAAACCTCCCAAAAAATTACTGTGAGGCGACATCAGCAAATACGTACAACCTTGGGGATGGAGCCTTACCTATCATTCGTACCTGGAACCTTTGATAGATTCCTTTTAACTAGGCTCAGACTGGGAAATATACATAGACTAGTGTCTTTGCCGAAAATGAATGACTGGTTGCGCGATTTAGTATGGTGCCCTTGTGACAAAATGTCTGCTCAGTTTACTATGCATTTAGTCCTGTTTTGTAAATTTTATGTAGAGCCAAGGAAAGTCTGGACTATTCCACTTTTAAGAAATCTAGGGCTTAGGCAGTGCTGTCAAGCCATGTTTTTACTCCAGCTATTGGAAAATGAGCACATAGCATGGAGATTAGCAACGTTTTTCAAAAAGGTGCTTCAAATTAGGAAATGTATTACCATGGAGTTGTAATTTTTGCACCATGTTTTAACTGAAAATGAATTGTGTTTTTATTGACATACAGCTGTAAATATTATGAAATGTAATTTTTTTATGTGCTTTTATGCCTGTCAAAAAGCAGCCGAATAAAGCTTTCCTTGACTTGACTTGCCCACAGATACACTTTCACTACTCCTGCCCGACAAACCTGTGTCCTTTGCACAGTTTGGGGTGCCCCACTGGTGCCTGGCTCTTCAGTTGCAGGGGTGGCGACAAGGACCTCAGTAGCATGGACAAGGGGGCACAAAATGGGGGTCACTATGCTTGGGGGACATGTTATTACAACAACCTGTGGCTGAATAATTGTGGGGGATAGTGTTGTGGGCACAGTGAGATTCACTGTTGGGGTATGCCCAGTCAGACCAGATGGACTAGCACCATGGTCCACGTCAGCCTGTCCTGCACTGTCATCCTCACTGTTGGCCTGCTCTTGGAGTGCAGTGGTGGTCTCTTTGTATGCAGAGCTCCGGCCATTTGGTTTGAGAGATCGACCATTTGGGTCATGGAGAACATTGTTGTAGTTTGATGTGTGATATGTACCTTCTGATCTTGTTACTTAGTTAGTGAGACCTAGCAGGAGAAAAAAATAAGCAGGGATTAATGTGTTGATAGTTTCAGTTTTCATGCAAATGCTATTCTGACAATTAGAGACTACCTACTCATGTACTTCGGATTCGAAGATCCTAGCATCTCCAGAGTTATAAGGTGTTTCTTAATTTAGTATAAATGACATTAAATATCTATACTATCCAACACATTAGAGATGTGCTTGGTAATGTTACACTTTCCAAGGTCCAGCTGAGTGAAAGACAGTAGTTGGCAGAACTCCGTTTTGTCCTTGCCATTTGTGCTCATGTGAGCAGTGCTGAGTCAAAGGGACACCAGCCACTTAACATCTTTAGATTTTTGTTACTGGCTTTCTAAGTTGGCTCAACACACTTGTTGTGTCATACATCATGCCATGTTATATTCCAGTTGATGTGACCAGGGCTACATATAGGACAGTATAGTGACATGTATCTGAGGAGCGAATTGGATGTGGCCTGCTCACTTCATGGGAGTTGTGGATCAGTTTCTTTTTTGTGTGTAACAATTGACATTGTACAGATAGAAACTTCACTCTCATTTTGGATGACTGACCCATGGCATCATGGTAGTTGTAGTCAATATAATACCCTATTGCTTGCCATATCTAGGTGGTTGATGTCATACCTGAAGACATTGACCTATCTTAATGAGTTATACCTTTACATTGGGTGAGATCAGATGTATCAGTGGGAATTTTAATTTCTAATACACTTACAGGCATCACGGCATGCTGTGGGACTTTTTTGAAATATAGTGTATATGCAACATGACACATTCACACAGGAATCATTTCTCCTCTGACACTGCTAGTTTGCAGTTTGTAAGTTAGAGAAATATTTCCAACTCACATTGTTGAGATCTGGCTTGTGACTGAAGTGGCTATTTAGGATTCATGTGAGTTTGTGAAGTGACACTTACCAGACTCTGCTCCCCCAGGTAATCCATTCATGCCTTCAGTATGGATGATGGCCAGGACCTTCTCCTCCCCGGGTAATAACTGAACAGGCGTGCTGGGAGGGCCACTGCCAGTCCTCAGGGCCTCCAGGTGTTGCCTAGAGGCCATGTACCTTGGTCCTGAGGCAAATACAGCTCTTCCTATTATCCCCCTGTGTGCGTAAAATGGTGCATACCACATTCACTTTGCAGATTATTATGTCCAATATTTGCCTTTTCCTTCTAGGAGGAGTATGTTGGACTTAGGCTCCAAACACATATGGATCTATTCTAATAATTTCATCCACCAGGACTGACAACTCTTGCTCCAAAAACGTAAGATCTTTTTTACATGACATAATGAAATGGTGAAGGGACTAACACTACAAAATGAAAACACAGTCATGAAGCAAGAAAAGTATGTAGAGTATGACCAGTTGACCAGTGGGGGGTAGAAATAACCTGCCTTCTCTCTGTTCACAATTTACCTTACAGACTGCTCTGTTGCTGTGGAGTTTGGCAGTTCGGGCTGGACTGTTACCTTGAGGCACAGGGTTAAGACTGATTTGCATATGGCCATGTCTGAACGGGGGTGGGGTGGTGAGCAAAATAACAATGGATTAAACCCAGATCTGTGACTGGGGTGAATGTTTTGCCAATGTGCATTATTACGTCCATCATCTTGTATGTTTTGCTGTTTGCGCCATGTGGGAAGGGTATGCCCAGACGTGGGTCCCTTGCTCACTACGCCACTGGAGTCAAACTATCCTGGCTGATGACGGGTGATGGCCAGAAACGGGTCCTAGGATGCTTGATTCCGGTCCAGGGAAGACATGGCTCGGCAGTTCAGGCTGGACTGTATGCATGAGGCACAGGGTCAAGACTGATTTGCATATAGCCATGTCTGAACTGGGGAGACGTGGTGATCAAAATAACGATGGATTAAACCCAGATCTGTGACTGGGGGTGAATGTTTTGCCAATGTGCAACATTCCGTCCACCATCTTGCGTGTTTTGCTGTTCGTCCTATTTGGGAAGGGTATGCCCATACGTGGGTCCCGTGCTCACTACGACACTGGAGTCAAGCTATCCTGGCTGATGGCGGCTGATAGCCAGAAACTGGTCCTAGGATGCTTAATTCCGGACCAGGGAAGACATGGCTTGGCAATTCAGGCTGGACTGTTCCCATAAGGCACAGGGCCAAGACTGAATTGCATATGGCCATGTCTGAACTGGGGTGGCGTGGTGAGCAAAATAACAATGGATTAAACCCAGATCTGTGACTGGGGTGAATGTTTTGCCAATGTGCAACATTCCGTCTATCATCTTGTGTGTTTTGCTGTTTGCCCTATGTGGGAAGGGTATGCCCAGACGTGAGTCCTGTGCTCACTTCGCCACTGGAGTCAAGCTATCCTGGCTGTTGATGGCTGGTAGCAAGAAACTGGTCCTAGGATTCTTGATTCTGGTCCAGGGAAGACATGGTTCGGCAGTTCGGGCTGGACTGTTCCCATTAGGGACACAGGGTCAAGACTGATTTGCATATGGCCATGACTGAACTGGGGTGGCGTGATGAGCAAAATAATGATGGATTAAACCCAGATTAGTGACTGCGGGTTGAATGTTTTGCCAATGTGCAACATTCCGTCTCTCATCTTGTGTGTTTTGCTGTTCGCCCTATGTGGGAAGGGTATGCCCATACGTGGGTCCCGTGCTCACTACGCCACTGGAGGCAAGCTATCCTGGCTGATGACGGCTGACAGCCAGAAACCAGTCTTAGGATGCTTGTTTCTGGTCCAGGGAAGACATGGCTTGGCAGTTCGGGTTGGACTGTTCCCATGAGGCACAGGGTCAAGACTGATTTGCATGTGGCCATGTATGAACTGGGGTGACGTGGTGAGCAAAATAACAATGGATTAAACCCAGATTAGTGACTGCGGGTTGAATGTTTTGCCATTGTGCAACATTCCGTCCATCATCTTGTGTGTTTTGCTGTTCGCCCTATGTGGGAAGGGTATGCCCATATGTGGGTCCCGTGCTCACTACGCCACTGGAGTCAAGCTATCCTGTCTGATGACGGCTGACAGCCAGAAACCGGTCCTAGGATGCTTGATTCCGGTCCAGGGAAGACATGGCTTGGCAGTTCGGGCTGGACTGTTCCCATGAGGCACAGGGTCAAGACTGATTTGCATATAGCCATGTCTGAACTGGGGTGACGTGGTGATCAAAATAACAATGGATTAAACCCAGATCTGTGACTGGGGGTGAATGTTTTGCCAATGTGCAACATTCCGTCCCGATGTAAAGAACCGGGCCTTATGGGCCTGGCGGCGCAGGGCACGCCTTAAATCTCCGAGTTCACCTGCCTTGTCGAACAGAGACACGAGACACTCTGTTAGGCGTAGAAAATAAGGTTTATTAGCTGCAGCTAAGCACAGTTGTCCCAGAAGTACAAAGTAGGTTCTTAGGAGAATGCCGCTTTACTATGTGGCGCACAATCTTTTATAGCACACATATTTACAACGTATAATCCCAATACATACAAGGCTAGCCAATAAGAAAAGTTGAAAAACAAGCTATCAAGTATCCCAAATACGCCATTCTTTCAGACCCCATGTGTCAACCCTCCCCACAAGTTAATCAGTGCTAGTGCCTGTAATCTAATTTGCAGGTGGCAGGACATATTTGTGTGCCTCAAAGGATAGTTGTGTAACAAGAGAATACAAGGAGAGAATAGCGAAGGCCAGTCGGATAAGATAAAGTAAGGCAAGAATAGGGAGAGACAAACAGTCAGTCGAGACAGGGATCAATCAGTCCAGATATGGATTAGTAGACTCGGCCAGACCCTGACATCGGCTTCTTAAACAAGGGAAGGGGGTTACTTTTTAACAAAAGAGACACGTAGCAGCTAGAAACGACAAAAACACTCCAGTCGCCATGCTGCTTGAGTGAAGGCAATACAATATGGCGACGGGACACAAAATGGCGGCCAAATGCGGGACGAAGACGGAAACCGAAGAACCTCAGACCCTCCTTTTGCCATTACTCAGGCAAACCACAAAAAGACTCAAGTTAGTCTGAGTCGATGTCAATGGCCATGAGGTCGTCAAGCTGTTGCTGCAACATCATTTTAATGTGCTCTGTTTTCTGTGACACAGGTCTCGGGACACACATGGTGGTACAAAGACCGCAGATGGCAGGGCCTCACTGTACACAAAGACAACAAGAGAAAATGATGGCCAAAACCATTCCAAGGAAGGTTAATACCTTCCATCCCCATGTGGACAGTAGTCCCCAAAACCATCCCATCGCAGACCAATTTCCTGCATCCTGGTGAATCGACTCGGAAATTACATGCAATTTAGAGATGGCTTGGTATACTGTAGGGGCATTATCAGGAATATAAATGCAGCAACTAGACCCGATCAATTTACAGACTCCTCCACGATCTGCAAGAACAATATCTAGAACCATCCGGTTCTGCAGAGTCATAAGGCGGTCCGCCTGAAGTTCGGCTGTTAGATTACTCAAGGCTCCAGAAGTCACATTTATGGTAGCCTCAACAACACGAACTAACTGTCTAATGTTTCTGCTATTGGCCATTGGGCCCCAGAAAGGAAGGAACCCTTTGAAAAAGTCCCCTCCCTCTTGTCCTGCTGTGTCTTTAGAATCGATAACCCCTCTGCCATATCTATTTCTATGATGACCTGAAGGAGCAGTGTATGTCGGAGGGAGAAGAAAAGCCACATAACATGTTCCTGAAAAGTTGGTCGGGAGCCACGTGTAGGCTCTGTCATGGCAAACAAAGTATGTGCCCTGAGATGGTATTAACAGTGAAGAAATCTGGGATGAATAAATGTATGTACGAGAACAAACACTCTTTTCCTGTTGGTTTTTAGTATTTTGACCATTTATCTGTAAGCACAAATTGCCTCGATGAGGAACGGTCCAAATTGGTGGGGATCTCCTCCGTTTAGCCTTATCTGCGAGGCTAGTAACGTAACGAGTCACATTCCAACCATCATACGCTCGTTTCTCATCAATGGGACTCTTACCACTTTTAGCGACTCTAGCCATAGCCACTATTCCCTTTATCAAAGAACTATGACTAAAATCTGCTCCACCACCATATGGACTAACAAGAGGATGTCGAAGTTGATTCTAGAATTGGAAAACATGGCCAAATAGGCCCAAGCAGAACCTTCATAAGAAAACAGAAGGACTAAAGGTGGCATCCCTATCTCTGTGTTATGGGGCATGAGTCCACAAACCCAACAGTCAGTAGTATTGACTGCCAGTTGATGCTGATGCAACAGCTGAATGAATGAATTGTTAAAGTATTCTGTTCTCCTAATTTGTTCGTGCTCTGGGAATGTATGAAACTGGTGCGGGGAAACAGTAGTGGAAAAAGGCAAGGAAACAGAAGTAGGAACAGGTGCTTGCTGCCTAGTGTAAACAACCCAACCCACACAAGCCAATAAAATACATGAACATATTAAAATGCAGTTATGCCACATGGATTAAACAATAGTTTCTTATCTTTACGTTTCATTGCTTGTTTTTATCATTCTTTTCCAATTCAATATCCATCCTCTAAAGCGTTGCTCACGGTAATCTTCCTAGATCACTTAGTTGTGATTATTAGCCGTCCTATGACACTCTGCCACTACTCAGGTCACAGCCTAAGACTCCTACCGTGACCCTGAAAACTTAACGGATGGTGCAAAAAAGGAATGTCTCTTAAAAAGTGTAACCAGAAAAAGAAAAAGAAAAGAAAAAGTTCAATTGTTCTTAATCAGGCTAGGTCTTAGGTTGTACCGAGTCTTGTCAGGTACCGTTTGCTCTCGAAACAAAGTCTCTGGGTTTGTTGTGTTCAATCGCAGATGTGATGGTACAGCTTCTTGCAACACGTCGTCGTCTTCTTTCTCAGATCTCATCCGATCCAGACGGCACTACTGAAAGGTACCAACCGAGGGACCCTTTCGCCCTCACTATCACCTATACCCTTGCGGACCCACTTGTCAAACGGCAAAGGCAAAGGTACCCTTTTGCAGTGCACGCCATGGATCCAGTTCTTCTTTCCAGCGACCTTTCCTGCTGTACGTGTCACCAGAAGAACTTGTCGAGTCGGGCCCCAACGAGGTTCCAGATTCTTCTCCCGCTGAAAATTCTTCAAACAGACCCAGTCTCCGGGTTGGATGCAGTGCCCTCGGTCTGCGGTGGCCTCTGGCAAAGCGTTTTGAACCTGCTGATGAAGAACACGCAATTTAATGGTGAGGTCATGTAAGTAGTCAATCAACATAGGATACGGAATATCGGAATACTTTTTAGGTCGTGGGACTCCCCAAACGTTAGCTGGTCGCCCAAAAACAACCTCGTATGGGCTGAGTCCCAAGCGAGAGTGTACAGTTGTTCTTATAGATAAGAGTGCCAAAGGTAAAGCATCGGGCCAAGCAAGACCCGTGCTGGCCTGAATCTTTGCCAATTTGAGCTTGAGAGTGCCATTATAGCACTGTACCAAGCCTGCTGACTGAGGGTGGCTTGCCGCATGGAATTTCTGCCTAATACCAAGACCCGAACACACCTTCTGCATAATTTGGCCTACAAATTCACTTCCATTGTCACTCCAGACAATTCGCGGCAAACCAAACCTTGGGAAGAATTCCTTCAAGAGGACTTTGGCAGTGGACAAAGCAGTATTATCCTTTAGGGGATAGGCCTCTATCCATCTGGAAAAGGCACACACCACCACCAGAACATACTTAAGGTCGTTGCAACGTTGCATATGAATGTAATCTATTTGTAATACCGCAAAAGGATACGTAGGGGGAGCAAAATGACCTGCCGGAGTTGGGGTTCCCTTTCCTGGATTGTGCATCAAACAAACGATACAATGTTTCACCACATTTTCCGCACATTTAGGGATTCCTTCATTCTGCCATACTGGAGCCAGAAGTTTGCATATCCCTTTCGCACTGATGTGGGCTGGACCATGTGCCATGGTAACTACAGGCAATACATAGGCATCTGGTAACAACCAACGCTGGTGTTCTGACAATTCTGTCCAACCCCCTGTCGTGTCCAACATTCCCGTACTTTCTCTCCACTTACTCAATTCCTTTTCTGTAGCCTCTTCTTGAATCATTCTCCCACTTTCTATTGTGTCCTCACACATTCCTCCTTCTCTGACCAATCTTGCAGGGCCTGCAACATACATACGACTTGCATGATCTCTCGCTGTTTCTTTTGCTACCTCGTCTGCAAAAGCATTCCCACGACCCACATCATTAGTGATCCTTTTATGTGCACTACACTTCACAATTGCTATCTGGGTAGGCAAAACAAGTGATTCCAAAAGATCATTCACTAACTGACCATGCTGTATTTTAGTACCATGTGAAGTAAAGAAGCCTCTTTCTTTCCAAAGGCGGCCAAAACTATGGGCCACCCCAAATGCATATTGGCTGTCGGTGAACACATTCACTCTCTTCCCTTCAGCCAATACACAAGCTCTAGTCAAAGCTATGAATTCAGCTGCTTGGGCTGAATTCTGCCTAATACGTGCTGTCTCTACAATTGTATGCAAAGTGGTAACAGCATAGGCTGCAGTCGTTTCACCATTGGGGAGCTTAAAACAAGACCCATCCACCCATAGGATCCCATCCGGGTCCACGAGTGGTGTATCTTTTAAGTCTATTCTGCCTTTCGTTTCCTCCTCCGTACGGAGAAAACAATCATGTTGTTCTTGGGTGTCTTTCTCTTCTGGAACGGGTAACAATGTCGCTGGATTCAAAGTATTACATCGCTTGATGTGTATATGACTAGCCAAGAGCGTCTGCTCATACCCAGATAAGCGGGCACTCGTAAGATGCTGTGTTTTCGTTCTGTTCAAAAGAGTATCCACTGCATGTGGTACCATAACAGCAAGGGTGTTATCCAGTACCAATCCAGCAGATTGACGAATGGAGAGCGCTGCTGCTGCTGTAGCTCTAAGACAACTAGGTAATGCCTCGGCTACTGGATTCAATGTAGCCGAAAAATAGGCACATGGCCGCTGTTTGTCTCCAAATTGTTGTGTTAAATCTGACAACGCACAACCTTCTCTTTCATGAATATAGAGTGTGAAAGGCTTACTGTAATCCGGAGTACCTAACACAGGGGCAGAACACAAGGCAGTACGTAAGTTAGAAAAACTCTTCTGACATTCGTCAGTCCAAGGAAGAGGTTGGGGTGTGTCTTTCAAAGTAAGTGCCAGCAGAGATTTAGCCAACAAAGAAACATTTGGAATCCACTGTCTGCAATAAGAGGTAATGCACAAAAAGGCACGCACCTCCCTTTGTGTGGGTGGTACAGACATTCGTGCAATTGCTTGAATACGTTCTGGGGTCAATCGCCTTCCCTCCTTCGACAAGAGATGACCTAAGTAGGTAACCTCTTGGCGACAATATTGTAGTTTAGAGGGTGACACTTTGTGATGCATGTCAGACAAATAACGCAACAACGAAACAGTCACATGCTTACAAACATCCTCTGAATCAGCAGCAATCAACAAATCATCCACATATTGAATAAGAGTGGCACCTGGGGGCAAAGTGAAAGCATCAAGCTGAGATTTCAAAGCCTGACTATAAATGGAGGGACTCTCACAATAGCCTTGGGGTGCACGTTTGAATCGGAAACTTCGGCCTCCGAGAGAGAAGCCAAAAATATCCCTACTTTCCTCAGCAATAGGAATGCTGAAGAAAGCATTCTTGAGATCAATAACCGAGAACCAGGCAGCCGAAGCAGGTATCATCGTGAGTAGGGCAGTGATATCTGGGACAACAGGAAACTGAGGTATAACAATCTTGTTAACCTCCCGAAGATCAATCACAAAATGATATACAGGAGGCTGAGAAGAATCAGTATGTTTAAGAACAGGTAAAACAGGACTATTGCAAACATTTCCTCTTGTTTCTTCAACCACACCCTTCTGAACCAAATCATAGATAATAGCCAACAGAGCTCTTTCTCCGTCGCCAGAAATTTTATACTGTGGAATGCGTGGTAATTTAACATTAGGCTTGACAGTAACCACGTAAGGTGGAATTTGGACCAAACCAACATCATTCGGACCTGTAGCCCAAAGCGTAGCAGGAAGGGAATGCAATTCGTGTGGGAATTGGTCCTTGGACAAATACATAGGAGAAACCAATTTCTCACCTAAAGTAAGATGTACACCAGAGGGGGAACAGTACAATGTTGCATGAAGACGTTTTAATAAGTCCAAACCCAGCAAATTCTCACCACAACCAGTCGTTAAAATGAGCGGGGCCTCCAAATCATAAGGACCAATTGAAATAGGCAAAGGGAAAGAAACCCGGTTACGAACTGGGGCGCCAGAGAATCCTACAGAAACATTTGTTAAGCCAGACAAAGGTGCCCCAGGGAGTTTGGAGTGAATAATAGAACTTCTCATTGCACCAGTATCCAAAAGAAATGGCTCTGAAACACCCAATGCAACAACTTCAACATAAGGCCCATTCTGATCCACTGGAACTGATACGACTCCCTTGCTTTGTCCATGGCTGTCCTAGCTAGAGTGAAAATCCTGATTCTCACTCTCAACACAATAGTCGTCATTGTAATATTGTGCAGATTGAGTATTCTGCTGGTCAAAATAGTTCATACAATTCTGAGGGGGAAAGGAACGCTATGTCTCAGACAATGCACCTCGCCCCTACCCCTGGGTGCTGACTGGGAACCACCACGGCCTCGCAGCCCCGGAAATCCACTATTACGCTGCAATAAAACCAGACAGCTGTTCTTAAAATGACCTTCCTCTTTACAATAGGCACATTGATTAGGACCTAGCAAAGGTCGCGGAACAAAATGTTCAGGTTTCTGCAACAACCTCTGAAACTGGGGAGGCTGTTGAAATTGGCGCTGAGCGGAACGAGGGGGATAAGCCTGTTGCAAAAGAACCTTCGTTTTTAGATCTTTAGTCTTTTTCTCGAGTTTATCCTTTTCCTCCTTATCCCTATTCTCGTAATACTGAGCAGTGGCTAATATTTGGGCAGGTGAAGAAACAGCCCACGAACTTTCGGAATCTTTAAATTTATGCGACAATTCTGGAAGTGAATTAAATACAAATGTATCCACGAATAATCGCTGTCCACCCTCAGTACTCATATCCTGACAACTATGGTCGATGAACGTCTCCTCGAAACAGGTAAAGAAATCGGAAACACTCTCATCTTTCTTCTGTTTACATGCAGCCAACTTATCCCAGTTAACACGTAAGGCAGACATCATCGTTTTTATTAAAGTGATGATCCTGCCGGGCAATTCTGTAATCAAAGCATCGGGTTTAGCACCACCTACTGGTGCTGCATCCGCAGCAGTTATAGCAGCCCAATCACCGCTTAAAGCTTGATCATGGTCCTCCCTACGAATCCGAGCCCATAATGCTTGTGGGACTACATTTCCCATCAGCAGATCAATATCGGCCAAATTCATGATACACGCATCAACAGTCTGGGACAACTCTTTATAATATCTAGCAGGATTTTTACGAGGATCCGGTAAAGACTGTTTAAGCGCCAAAACTTCAGATCGTTTCCAAGGAACATGTACCCATATACGCTGGAAATAAGCTGGTATTGGCCGATTACCACCCTGAGCTGGAACCGCATCTCTCCATACTGGGGGAACCTCTCGCATAGGGTAGTGTTTCATTTTCTGTCTGACTGCAGGATCAGGTTCAAAAAAAGCCTGAGAAGAAAATAAAGACCTGAAAGTGACAAGTGTCCTTATGGCGTTCTCAACCTCAGAACCCACAATAAGTCCTTTATCGAATGTAGCCTGTACATCTAACAGACCCTGGGGAGCTAAACCCAAATCCATATCCTCCCATCCTTTAGCAAGAGTGTCACACATAACATTAAAAACATATCTTTGTCTAGGCGCATGCCACTGGTGAAAGGTGCTCATGATATCATGCACACTACACTGTGGACCACTCATGATCCATTTGTGAGCTAGATTGTTCAACACAATTCGCTCGACAGGACCTGGGAGTTGACTACGGGATTGCCTTCGAGAAAGAGCAGGAGTCAAGTTAAAAGACCCAAAGAGGGGGGAGAAAAGGCCAGAAACAGTATCGACCAATCGTTTACGAGGGGGAACAGCCTTTACGACGCGGCTGTTACACCGCGTGCCGTTACAACGCGTTTTTTTCAACGCAAGTCGTTACCACGACTTGCGCTGGAGGGCGCTGCAGGACAAGGAATTTTTTAATTTACTATCCAACACCTTCCCTACTGTATGTAGGCTGGTGTTAGAATAGTAAATTATAAAATTCCTAAGTCCGCACCCCTCCAACGCAAGTCGTGGTAACGACTTGCGTTAAAAAAAACGCGTTGTAACGGCATGCAGTGTATAAGCACGCGTTGTAAAGCCGTACAACCGTTTATGAGTTGTGGGAGAACCAGACAGTAGAACGGGAGACAAGGCATTAGGAGGGGTGACAGTTACAAGTGGAACCGGGTGTAAAGGAGACTGAGGTACAGGAGTCCGAGGAACGGGAGTCGGTGGCAAAGGAGGCGGGGGTGGCAATACTGGAAGAGGCAATTGTGGAAGAGCCGGGACAAATGGTGGAACGACAGGTGGCTGGACAGGCGGTAACAATGGGGTTGCATTAGCTCCTTGTACATAGGGCAGAGGCAATCTCAACAAATGGGACATTAAGGGATCTTCGTCAAGATCGCTACTCCGTGGGGAAGTAGGCAACATAGGGTAGCATTTATCGATTGCCATTCAATACTGTCTTTCTGAGACTTCAATCGCCTGATCAATCTCATTATCTTTAAACTGCTGGGCAGCCTGTATAATCGTCATACCTTTCTCTTTTCGCCTGCTTAATTTCTCTCTGTTTGGCTTCCTTACGCCAGAGGCGGAAAGAATCAAACATTGCCGGACGGGCTTTTCTTTTGAACAAAATTGCTTCTAGATTATCTAATATGTCAGACTCAAAGCTACCATTTTGTGGCCACTGTAGAACACCATCTTTCTTTGTGTATCGGATCCATGCCTCGTAAAAGGCAATGGGGCCAACACCATGTTTCGAATAGAACTCATAAGTGGGAGTTCCAACCGGAGGAATTGGACAAGAATCCTCCAACCGGGAATCCTGATTACAATCAAGACAACAAAACTTCCTAAACTTGCTAAGACCAGGCATTTTTAAGTCACGGGTCTATTTACAAACTTCAAGGGGGTTAGAGCAAATCACACAGCACAAACATACTTACCCCTTGGCTTCGGGTATTGCAATAGTCGAATAACAAACCCAAACAAAAACAAAAACAAAGAAGTGGGCGCTACCCACAAATACTTAACTAAACGTTCTCTCACGCCAACAGAGGTCCGTCTAACGTCTCGCAATACCAGTCGTCACGAAAGGGCCCACGGCAGGGGCGGAAGTCAGGGCAGCAGTCATCAGCAGCCGTCGGAAAGGAGTAGCCGCGCTGCAAAAGACCTTCGGTCCACTTCGACATACAGGGGTCGCTTGACGTGGTTCGCGAATCCTCCAGAATTTTCTTGTGAGGCTCCTCACGACCCTTGGGCTGAACCGCTACCGTTGACCCCGCCCAATGTTGGGCGCCAATTGAAGAACCGGGCCTTATGGGCCTGGCGGCGCAGGGCTCGCCTTAAATCTCCGAGTTCACCTGCCTTGTCGAACAGAGACACGAGACACTCCGTTAGGCGTAGAAAATCAGGTTTATTAGCTGCAGCTAAGCACAGTTTGGTCCAGAAGTACAAAGTAGGTTCTTAGGAGACTGCCACTTTACTATGTGGCGCACAATCTGTTATAGCACACATATTTGCAACGTATACTCCCAATACATACAAGGCTAGCCAATAAGAAAAGTTGAAAAACAAGCTATCAAGTATCCCAAATACGCCCTTCTTTTTGACCCCATGTGTCAACCCTCCCCACAAGTTAATCAGTGCTAGTGCCTGTAATCTAATTTGCAGGTGGCAGGACATATTTGTGTGCCTCAAAGGACAGTTGTGTAACAAGAGAATACAAGGAGAGAATAGTGAAGGCCAGTCGGATAAGATAAAGTAAGGAAAGAATAGGGAGAGACAAACAGTCAGTCGAGACAGGGATCAATCAGTCCAGACATGGATTAGTAGACTCGGCCAGACCCTGACATCGGCTTCGTAAACAAGGGCAGGGGGTTACTTTTTAACAAAAGAGACACGTAGCAGCTAGAAACGACAAAAACACTCCAGTCGCCATGCTGCTTGAGTGAAGGCAATACAATATGGCGACGGGACACAAAATGGCAGCCAAATGCGGGACGAAGACGGAAACCGAAGAACCTCAGACCCTCCTTTTGCCATTACTCAGGCAAACCACAAAAAGACTCAAGTTAGTCTGAGTCGATGTCAATGGCCATGAGGTCGTCAAGCTGTTGCTGCAACATCATTTTAATGTGCTCTGTTTTCTGTGACACAGGTCTCGGGACACACATGGTGGTACAAAGACCGCAGATGGCAGGGCCTCACTGTACACAAAGACAACAAGAGAAAATGATGGCCAAAACCATTCCAAGGAAGGTTAATACCTTCCATCCCCATGTGGACAGTAGTCCCCAAAACCATCCCATCGCAGACCAATTTCCTGCATCCTGGTGAATGGACTCGGAAATTACATGCAATTTAGAGATGGCTTGGTATACTGTAGGGGCATTATCAGGAATATAAATGCAGCAATTAGACCCGATCAATTTACAGACTCCTCCACGATCTGCAAGAACAATATCTAGAACCATCCGGTTCTGCAGAGTCATAAGGCGGTCCGCCTGAAGTTCGGCTGTTAGATTACTCAAGGCTCCAGAAGTCACATTTATGGTAGCCTCAACAACACAAACTAACTGTCTAATGTTTCTGCTATTGGCCATTGGGCCCCAGAAAGGAAGGAACCCTTTGAAAAAGTCCCCTCCCTCTTGTCCTGCTGTGTCTTTAGAATCGATAACCCCTCTGCCATATCTATTTCTATGATGACCTGAAGGAGCAGTGTATGTCGGAGGGAGAAGAAAAGCCACATAACATGTTCCTGAAAAGTTGGTCGGGAGCCACGTGTAGGCTCTGTCATGGCAAACAAAGTATGTGCCCTGAGATGGTATTAACGGTGAAGAAATCTGGGATGAATAAATGTATGTACGAGAACAAACACTCTTTTCCTGTTGGTTTTTAGTATTTTGACCATTTATCTGTAAGCACAAATTGCCTCGATGAGGAACGGTCCAAATTGGTGGGGATCTCCTCCGTTTAGCCTTATCTGCGAGGCTAGTAACGTAACGAGTCACATTCCAACCATCATACGCTCGTTTCTCATCAATGGGACTCTTACCACTTTTAGCGACTCTAGCCATAGCCACTATTCCCTTTATCAAAGAACTATGACTAAAATCTGCTCCACCACCATATGGACTAACAAGAGGATGTCGAAGTTGATTCTAGAATTGGAAAACATGGCCAAATAGGCCCAAGCAGAACCTTCATAAGAAAACAGAAGGACTAAAGGTGGCATCCCTATCTCTGTGTTATGGGGCATGAGTCCACAAACCCAACAGTCAGTAGTATTGACTGCCAGTTGATGCTGATGCAACAGCTGAATGAATGAATTGTTAAAGTATTCTGTTCTCCTAATTTGTTCGTGCTCTGGGAATGTATGAAACTGGTGCGGGGAAACAGTAGTGGAAAAAGGCAAGGAAACAGAAGTAGGAACAGGTGCTTGCTGCATAGTGTAAACAACCCAACCCACACAAGCCAATAAAATACATGAACATATTAAAATGCAGTTATGCCACATGGATTAAACAATAGTTTCTTATCTTTACGTTTCATTGCTTGTTTTTATCATTCTTTTCCAATTCAATATCCATCCTCTAAAGCGTTGCTCACGGTAATCTTCCTAGATCACTTAGTTGTGATTATTAGCCGTCCTATGACACTCTGCCACTACTCAGGTCACAGCCTAAGACTCCTACCGTGACCCTGAAAACTTAACAGATGGTGCAAAAAAGTAATGTCTCTTAAAAAGTGTAACCAGAAAAAGAAAAAGAAAAGAAAAAGTTCAATTGTTCTTAATCAGGCTAGGTCTTAGGTTGTACCGAGTCTTGTCAGGTACCGTTTGCTCTCGAAACAAAGTCTCTGGGTTTGTTGTGTTCAATCGCAGATGTGATGGTACAGCTTCTTGCAACACGTCGTCGTCTTCTTTCTCAGATCTCATCCGATCCAGACGGCACTACTGAAAGGTACCAACCGAGGGACCCTTTCGCCCTCACTATCACCTATACCCTTGCGGACCCACTGATCAAACGGCAAAGGCAAAGGTACCCTTTTGCAGTGCACGCCATGGATCCAGTTCTTCTTTCCAGCGACCTTTCCTGCTGTACGTGTCACCAGAAGAACTTGTCGAGTCGGGCCCCAACGAGGTTCCAGATTCTTCTCCCGCTGAAAATTCTTCAAACAGACCCAGTCTCCGGGTTGGATGCAGTGCCCTCGGTCTGCGGAGGCCTCTGGCAAAGCGTTTTGAACCTGCTGATGAAGAACACGCAATTTAATGGTGAGGTCATGTAAGTAGTCAATCAACATAGGATACGGAATATCGGAATACTTTTTAGGTCGTGGGACTCCCCAAACGTTAGCTGGTCGCCCAAAAACAACCTCGTATGGGCTGAGTCCCAAGCGAGAGTGTACAGTTGTTCTCATAGATAAGAGTGCCAAAGGTAAAGCATCGGGCCAAGCAAGACCCGTGCTGGCCTGAATCTTTGCCAATTTGAGCTTGAGAGTGCCATTATAGCACTGTACCAAGCCTGCTGACTGAGGGTGGCTTGCCGCATGGAATTTCTGCCTAATACCAAGACCCGAACACACCTTCTGCATAATTTGGCCTACAAATTCACTTCCATTGTCACTCCAGACAATTCGCGGCAAACCAAACCTTGGGAAGAATTCCTTCAAGAGGACTTTGGCAGTGGACAAAGCAGTATTATCCTTTAGGGGATAGTGTTGAAAGTTGGGCTGAAACCGTCAACATTATCGGCGCCCTCTTGCTCTTCTTGAACCCTTTTCGTGCACGTAAACAACCGCCATTTTGAACACCATGGCTTCCCTGCCCTTTTTTTTGATAACCAGCGCGTCTCTCTCCCTCTCCTAGCCTCACGGGCACCACCCCCCCCCCCCGCCGCACGCTGGCAACCCCCTCGCCCTCCCATGTCTCGGGTCATAAACCCCTCTTCAGCGCAGCTCTGCCTCGGAATCCCATCCTGTTCCCAGCACGACACCTCCCTCCGTTCCTTTCATGGTCCCAGGTCCTTTGATGCAAACCCCCTCTTTTCTGTGTGCCCGTTTTGTCTTCCCCGTTCCCAGGCCACCATCTGGCTCTGCGGATACTGTTTATTACCCCCAGTACAGTAGGAAGCTTCCTCCCATTGCTGGACCCCCGGGTCGATCAAAACCCCCACCCTACGAGATCCGATCGAACCCCACACCTTCCATGGATCGGCGGAATATCCAACTGCGCGATGATCACCACCTGTTGTGACCGGGGTGGGGACTTCAACTGTAACTATGTGGGGGAACGGACCTGAAGGGGAGATTCCGGGGATGTCTTTCGAATATCAAAGTATTAGCGAGAATGTGTTTCATGCAATAAAGTGATTAACTTGTATATAAGAGGCCAGGCCTCAGAGATGCGAGTAGAGCACCTCAGAACGATACCTGCTGTCTGTTTTGCTGTGTTCTCCTCCGGAGAGAATAAAACCTTGTTTCCTGCCTTCCAGTCTCCAGCGCCTGCCTCTTCATTAGTTTAAATACCTTGTGGGTTCAAGAGGCGACACCGCCGGGCAATACTTAAGGACCTTATATTCTGGTTGGAAGTCTAACCCTTTTACAATTGGCGTCCCAAGCGTGGGGCCCATCAGCGACTCGTGGATCCAGTGGGAGAGGTCCTGACGACAGAGTGAACGACTGCAACGATCGGGAACGCGTCTGTCCGATAGACCCTCGTCTGACAGCCGATCATCCGAACTTCACTGGTTCCGAACAGACCTCTCTCGAGTGATCTACGGTCCTGACTGGGAACCATCAGGAGTGCCGCGAGGATAACGTAGAAGAGAGGACGATCGGGCGCTGGATTCGGAAGACAAGAAACTGTCCATGCTGTCCGGGTAAGGTCGTGTAAACACGACAAGTTGCGAAATGATTGCTTGATTGTTTAAAAAATACTAGTATTGCTCTTTTTATTTATTTGGAGATTCGCTGTCTGCAAACGGAGAAACAACGGGCTCTCTCTTTGCAAACAGTGGAGGATAGGTAGGGCAGCAGTCGTGCCTATTTTTTTCTCCCCCACTGAATAATTACTTGAAACTGAACTGTTGTTCGCAAAACTATTGTTTTCTGGAGATTCTCTGTCTGCAAACAGGGAAGAGACCACCCTTTTTGCAGATAGTGAAAAGGGTAGGTAACGCAGATCTTTGCGGACCTACTCATTCTCCCCATTGAATATTTATTGGTCTTTTGTTATTTTGATCCATGAGGTATTCACTGCCTGCAAACAACGTAGAATAGAAATATTCTGTCCAGTCTTTGCACCCAGTGATAAGATAGGCAGTGCTGACTTTTAGTCCCTCGTTACGAGCCGTCATGTCTGTCTTCTCCCCACTGATTAGTAGCCTGTTTAGCCCGGACCGCTTATTAGAGATGGACCACCCAGCCCCACTGGAAGGCACCCCTAATAAGGACATGTTCACGAAGCATGGATTGACCGCTATAGCCTATAGCAAACTATGGCATAAATATACGAAAAAGGGTCAAGAAAGTCAGTGGCTCCTGATAGGATCCTTCGATGATGATAAAATAAAAACGCTAGAAACAGCCCTTGGTAAAAACAAGACAACACCCACTATGCTTGACAGTTTCGGCATGTGGCGCAAAGAAACTGAACAACGTAAAAAGAAAACTGAGAGTAGGTTGGAAAAAGAGCTGCGAAAAGCAGCCCACCTAGCTGCCCAGAAACTAGAAAAAGAGATAAAGGAAAGAGAGAAAGCTAAACAGAAACTAGAAATGGAAACACCGAGCCAGTGTCCGGTTAGAACTCCCTCCATGCTCTACCCTGATTTACCCTCGAAACAACGAGCTAACGATGATCTGCTGTTAGGTCCTCCTATCATCTACATGCCCCCTCCATATGCCCCTTCCCAACCCTTAGCACAGCACGCGCCATCCCCAGGTACAAACGAAAGTACTGCCACAGCTTCGGCCCCAATGGCCTCTGTGCCAGCCGAACCCCTTGTATTAAATACTGCATCAACGACAACGTTAGGCGACCATGAGACTCGGGGGGCTGGCCCTGCAAGAACAAACAGACTGAGCAAAGATGAGCGAGCAGGGATCGACAAGATAGCAAGGACACTGGTAGAAAGGAAGGAAGACGAAGAGTACATCACGGATATGTTCAACTCGTATACAGGGAGTCACAGACGACATTTTACCGTACGACTGTGTTATCACGTCTTGAATGCATACGAGGACCGATATCGATACAACGGTCCCGGGAGCCTAATGACCCTGTACCGGAAGGTCGATATTGGGGATGAGGGCGAGTGTGATGTGTCGGACCTCCTTACGCGTACGCTTGAGGTTTTCCGTCACCTCACTGAACGAGAGTCGGGAACTAAATCCACGACCTCCGTAGTGATCGAACCACCAACCGAGCAATCTAACACCATGATGCCAATACGAGAGGCTGCCCCTTACTGGGTTCCTCCCCGAGGTACAGGGACTCACGATGATGCAAACAACCAAGATGCGAAGGGAAGGGTAGTGTACAACTGGGTCTACCAGCCATGGGACCGGCAAGAGATTCTGACATTCCGGAAATCTCTACCCGATCTACGTAAAAACCCCACTGCCTTTTATACTGAATTGGGTACAGCCCTGGGTTCAACGGTTATGACCCTGGCTGACATCGACTTGTTCTTCGGGTTATGTCTACCAGCTGATGTGTGGAAGCAAATCCGGAAAGTCGACCACCTTGAGCTGTTTGGACATACCTGGTCACAACTCGATGGCCTGGATAAACAACGGGGACCAGGACAAAAGCCTCTGAAATCCATTCTAGACCTTCCAGATAAAATCGTAGAGAAACTAAAAACCCTGATCCCAGAAAAGAAAGTGGACTGGTCGATAGTAACGGCCTGCCGCCAGAAACCCCAGGAGGATGTATCGGAATACTTCTCCCGGTTTGAAACGGTGTTCTCCGATTACAGCGGCCAGGACATGACCACTGCAACCGGACACCATCTGTTTGTCCAGAATTATGTTAAGGGACTGTCATCGGAGATCTCCCAGAAACTACAGGCCAGCGAGAGTAGTTGGGCAGCCTCCAAACCTACAGCGATTCTCCAAATGGCCCAATATTATGAACATCAGAAAAATGAAAACGATAGGGCAACAGAGAAAAAGAAGAAGGACTTGAAAGAGAGGGTGATGATTGCCAAACTACAAGGGGTGACTATAGGACGAGACCAATATCGGGGAAACTACCAGACCAACGTCCCTAAGACTACATTTCCCCAGGACCGCACTCTGACTTCCTACAGTGGACGCACAGACCTTAGAGAGAACTAGTGTGCTTTCTGCAAAGGGACCGGCCATTGGAAATCCCAGTGCCCAGTTCTTCTGGAAATGATCAAAAACAAAGACACCAGGGACATAGCAAATGGACCGAGACATAAGGGACAACAGCGAGGGCCCCCAAATGACACGACTAACGACAGATCAGGCAGACCAAATACGTTTGATCGACCCAGGCAGAACCAATATCAACAATCTGACTATGAAGACACCCACAACTTCGCATAGGACAGCCAAGGGCAAGGGAGGGATCCAGTCGAGCTCTATGTTGACCAGCAGGGCCCTTACGTCACTGCTAAGGTCTTGGGTACCAAGTCACCATTTCTGGTAGACACTGGCACAACACGTAGTGCGTTATCTAAACGACTGATTCCAAGGGCACCCTTGTCTGGCTCACTCATAACATCAACAGGTTTCGATGGAACGCCCTCCACCAACCCTTTGTCTGCACCGATCCTCTTTGACGTAGAAAACAACACCACTGACACCACGTTTTTGCTCTCCTCCAATAGCCCTGACGCCATTATGGGACTTGACTTACTGAAACACTTCCGAGCGACGATCAGGTGTTCTCAAGATGGAGTTCGAGTGTTTCTTTACGACAACCCCGTTCTGCTTAGACATTGCTCTCCCCGACACATGTTTTCCATCACCGACGCTGATGCATCCCTGCTTGACACTCTGCCTCCGTATCTGTGGGCCAACGCGGATTCGGACGTAGGGCGTATGTTAATTGACCCAGTGCACATTACTGTCCGACCAGACGCAACACTCCCAAAACTCCCACAATATCGGATATCGCCAGAGGGCGAGAAGGCATTGGTAATGATTATCCAGTCACTGATAGACGCAGGAGTGGTAGAGGAAGTGGTTAGCAACATTTGCAACAGCCCTATCTTGCCCATTATCAAGAAGCAGGGAGAGGGAGATGAGAAAGCATACCGTTTTATCATCGACCTCCGAGAGATCAACAAAGTGGTGGTACCCCAGTACCCTGTGGTCTCAGACATCACCACCATCCTGACCTTGATTCCTTCTACTGCCACCACCTTTACCGTCATCGACCTCAAAAACGCATTCTTTTCCATCCCCATTCACCCAGACAGCCGATATCTCTTCGGCTTCACCCTAAAAGCCCGCTCATATAGGTTTTGCCGAGCGCCCCAGGGCTACACGGAGAGCCCTAGCATCTACAGCCAGGCCCTCAAAAGACAACTAGATCAAGTCCAGTTACCGGACGGAGTGGTGTTAGTACAATATGTCGACGACATCCTTTTGGCAGCCGACACCACCCCTCTAGCGGTTACCGCCACCATTCGACTCCTGCACTTCCTTGCGAAAAATGGCCACAAGGTCTCCAAGAAGAAGTTGCAATTCTGCCAACCCCAGGTCACTTACCTAGGTCACCTTTTGTCCAAAGATGGAAGAAAACTCACTCCTGATCGAATCCAAACTATTCTAGATACCCCTGTCCCTAAGACCCAGAAACAGGTCCGCTCCCTATTAGGCCTCACCTCCTTCTGCCGACAATGGTTACCAAACTTTAGCCTCATTGTAAAACCACTGCTTTCTCTGTTAAACAAAGACGTCCCTTTCCCACTCCCTTGGACCCCTGAATGTCAAACTTCCTTCACGGAACTGCGAGATGCCCTTTGCTCAGCCCCCGTCCTAGGTACCCCTGATTACAAAAAGCCCTTCTCCCTTTACACTCACAAAAGGGAGGGGTGCGCTTTATCTGTCCTGACCCAGGCCATCGGCCCTAGGCAACGACCGTGCGCTTACTTCTCTGCCACTCTTGACCCTGTCGCCAGAGCCTTGCCTGCCTGCCTTCGAGCTGTAGCTGCTGCTGCAATCTCTATCCGACAGAGTGAGGGGATTGTACTCTCGAATTCCCTCACGGTACTGGTACCCCATGCAGTCGACACCCTCCTGAACCAAACCAAGACGCAACATCTGACGAGTGCACGACTGACCGGATACGAACTGACTTTGCTTGCACCCCATATCACCCTGAAAAGATGCACCACACTGAACCCGGCAACTCTGTTACCTCTGCCAGAGAACGATCCCAATGCACACCCTGTGCATGACTGCGTGACCCTTACGGACGAACAAACCAGGAGTAGGGTTGATCTCAGAGACACGGCTTTCCCTGACCCCGACGGGGAGCTGTGGGTGGACGGGTCTTGCATCAAACTCTCCGACGGTACCACTTCCGCTGCCTATGCAGTCACCACGGCTCGAACCGTAGTAGAAACAGCCCGCATCACCCAGCGATCTGCCCAGGCAGCGGAACTGATTGCTTTGACACGAGCCTGCATCCTGGCAACAGGAACCACAGCGAACATTTACACCGACAGCCAGTATGCCTTCGGGGTGGTTCACCATTTTGGGCTCCTTTGGAGGGAAAGGGGATTCTTGACCTCACACGGCACACCCATTTTGCACGGGGATCTAGTCTCCGCCTTAATCGAAGCTGTCCTTCTCCCCGACAAGCTTGCCGTCATCAAATGCCAGGCACACAAGAAGGTGACAGACATCATTGGACAGGGAAATGCACTAGCCGACATCACTGCCCGAACGACAGCTGAAAATAGGACGACAACACATATGTACGTGACCAGGTCACAAGCGGAAAAATG
Organism: Lissotriton helveticus; assembly: GCF_964261635.1. Classification (NCBI taxonomy): domain Eukaryota; kingdom Metazoa; phylum Chordata; class Amphibia; order Caudata; family Salamandridae; genus Lissotriton; species Lissotriton helveticus. The sequence goes on from NC_136069.1 coordinate 639,105,728, forward strand.
GACTGACGTTGGAGACACTATCAGGGACATTCAAACGGCTAGCACACAACACGAGTTGACTGAATGGACACGGGTGGGATTAAAAGACGATGAAGGCTGCTGGCGGACAAAAGACACGAACAAATGGTTGCTCCCTGATTCATACCTGATTCCCATACTGACCATGGCACACTCCCCTGCCCACATAGGATCAGCCCCCATGATCGAACTTGTCTCCAGAGTTTGGTACAATGATAACATCCCAGATTCCGCCAAACGCCTGGTCCAACAATGCTTAATATGCCTGCAACACAACCCCGGGAAAGGAACTGTAGTACCCCGGGGGGGATTTGGGGTCCCAAACCACCCATTTGAAGTCCTGCAGATGGACTACATCCAGCTAGACAGATGCCAAGGCCTAAAATATGTACTTGTTGTGGTGTGCGCATTTAGCAAGTGGGTGGAAGCCTATCCAACCCGCGACAACACCGCTACGGCCACTGCAAAGGTTCTGTTAAAGGAGTTTTTTCCCCGTTATGGCCTCTGTCGTATTTTATGGAGTGATAATGGCCCCCACTTCATAGCCAAAGTTATCCAGCTCATCCTAAATGGGTTGGGTATTAAACAGAAATTCCACGCAGTCTTCCACCCCCAATCTGCTGGGCTTGTCGAACGACACAATGCCACACTAAAGCTTAAACTGGCCAAAATAGTGGCTACCACGGGTCTGAAATGGCCAGACGCCCTCCCACTGGCATTGCTATCGATGCGCTCTACCCCCACCCGACATCACTTAACTCCTTATGAAGTTGTCTTCGGTCGACCCATGAGCGTCTGGTCTGCCCCGAAACCAACTTCCATTCATAACGTCCCGGACGTCCTAATGTCTGATTATCTGTATAAATTGACTGAAACTCTGTCTGTCATTCATCAGCAGGTGCAGCAGGCCATCCCCGATGCTTCCAGGGGTCCGGGTCACGCCATCCAACCGGGGGACTTCGTGCTGATCCGGAATTTTCAGCGGTCAAAGAGTTTGGAACCCCGGTGGACGGGCCCCTGGCAAGTGCTGATCACCACTCGGACCGCACTTCGAGTGGAGGGGAAGAAGCACTGGCTGCACGCCCATCACTGCAAAAAGGTCTCCTCAGCCCTGGCCACGGCAGACAACGTCAGTACCCAAGAAGAACTCCTGAACAAAGACCGACCATCATTGAACTGCTATCCCGACACAGAGACACTTGAACTTTCAAAACATTCTGATCCCACTGTACCATCTCCAGAAGGGTATTTCCTGCGACGAAAGGAGGGAGCTTCGGCTAAGTAGGCCACGGACTAAGTTAAAGGATCTCAGAACGGTGACCCAAACCTACCAAGGGTTACCTAGAGAAAAGCTAAACTAAGTCTGTGGTCCTGCCCACTACCGAGCACCTTGAAAACGAAGATGATGGAAGCGCCAGATAAGAAGATGATGGAAGCGCCAAATAAGAAGCCAATGGAGACAACAGGAAATACCCACTACAGAAATCCGAGAACAGACAGACTCCATAGCTCAAAGACAATTGCACTCTTCATCGTAATCCTCTTCTGCTTTCTCCTCATGACCACGCTCTGGATTATGGAGGAACATGCACCTGCTCGCGAAACATTCCTAACCACTGCTCAGCCTACCACCATGAAGGAACACTATCTAATTTCACTCTCTCCTCAACTAAGAGAGAGGCGAAAGGAATTTTGGAATAACTCTTTTGTGCAGCTGCTTCACCAACACAATCTTGCCACCAATGCCACCAACTGCTGGATCTGTGGGTTGCTACCCCATGCCACTGGACATTCAATACCATTCATTCCTTCACCCTTCTCTGTTCACGGCTCCTGCCTTGCTTGGCTGATCCTCCTGCAAGAAAGCTATAAGGACAATGCCACTTCCGGCAGAACCGTAACGCATTTCTCCCACGGGGCCCGGCGAAACAAAACAAAGATACACTTCTGCCCGCAGACCTCCAACGATTCAATCCAAATGGACATCCCGGCTAAAGAACGGATCGAAATGCAGGTGTTCAACAATCCAACCAGACCCACCTTCTCCTATCTACGGAAACGAACGGCTGCCACTCTGACTGTGGCCTTGTCGGTCATCAACGTCACAGGCCACATGTGTGTAGAAGGACTTGGGACACAGCTGGTGGGTCACAGCGCTTGCCGCTTTACCAGAACTTTGGATTCCACGGATCCACCTTCCTTCGTGTCATCCCCAAACATGTATTTCGTCTGCGGCACCAAGGCCTACACCTGGCTCCCCAAAGGCTGGGGGGCACTTGTTTCATCTCCTTCATCCTTCCTCCGACTTATGTGGCCCCAGCGAATCACCATAGACAAAAACGAGCCAAAGACATTGAACAAGCCGACTCAACAGGAGCACAGTTCCTCGATGCTATGAAAGGACTCGTCCCCCTCTGGGGCCCGATGGCAAACAGCCGTGCCATCCGACACCTGACTCAGGCAGTTGAGACAACCATGAACATCACAGCTGGTATCTTCGCTAACAACACTGCCGAGCTCCAAGCGGTCCGGCTGGTGGCTCTCCAGAACCGCCTCGTTCTAGATGTGGTTCTGGCGGACCGTGGAGGAGCATGCCGCATTATTGGGTCCAGCTGTTGTACATACATACCGGACAGCTCACCCTCAGTGTACAAAGCCATTGAACATCTTCACAGACTCTCTTCGGAAGTCCACCAAGAACAAGGAGAATGGTCGCTTGGTGGTTGGTTCTGGGACTCCGTTAAGAACTGGGGCTGGAGACTGCTTACCATTATCCTGATTCCCGTAGTTGTAATATGTGGTCTATGCTTAGGAATTCAATGTCTGCCACCTCTGTGTTCTTTATGTGCAAGTTGTATTTTCTCCAAAACTGTGGACGTTGGAAACGAACCCATGAGAGCATTATACGATACCGAGGTTAGAAATTTGATGAAAATTGACATTGAGTAAGCAAGTTGGCTAGATATGTTGAAAAGGGAGGACTGTTGAAAGTTGGGCTGAAACCGTCAACATTATCGGCGCCCTCTTGCTCTTCTTGAACCCTTTTCGTGCACGTAAACAACCGCCATTTTGAACACCATGGCTTCCCTGCCCTTTTTTTTGATAACCAGCGCGTCTCTCTCCCTCTCCTAGCCTCACGGGCACCCCTCCCCCCGCCGCATGCTGGCAACCCCCTCGCCCTCCCATGTCTCGGGTCATAAACCCCTCTTCAGCGCAGCTCTGCCTCGGAATCCCATCCTGTTCCCAGCACGACACCTCCCTCCGTTCCTTTCATGGTCCCAGGTCCTTTGATGCAAACCCCCTCTTTTCTGTGTGCCCGTTTTGTCTTCCCCGTTCCCAGGCCACCATCTGGCTCTGCGGATACTGTTTATTACCCCCAGTACAGTAGGAAGCTTCCTCCCATTGCCGGACCCCCGGGTCGATCAAAACCCCCACCCTACGAGATCCGATCGAACCCCACACCTTCCATGGATCTGCGGAATATCCAACTGCGCGATGATCACCACCTGTTGTGACCGGGGTGGGGACTTCAACTGTAACTATGTGGGGGAACGGACCTGAAGGGGAGATTCCGGGGATGTCTTTCGAATATCAAAGTATTAGCGAGAATGTGTTTCATGCAATAAAGTGATTAACTTGTATATAAGAGGCCAGGCCTCAGAGATGCGAGTAGAGCACCTCAGAACGATACCTGCTGTCTGTTTTGCTGTGTTCTCCTCCGGAGAGAATAAAACCTTGTTTCCTGCCTTCCAGTCTCCAGCGCCTGCCTCTTCATTAGTTTAAATACCTTGTGGGTTCAAGAGGCGACACCGCCGGGCAATACTTAAGGACCTTATATTCTGGTTGGTAGTCTAACCCTTTTACAATAGGCCTCTATTCATCTGGAAAAGGCACACACCACCACCAGAACATACTTAAGGTCGTTGCAACGTTGCATAGGAATGTAATCTATTTGTAATACCGCAAAAGGATACGTAGGGGGAGCAAAATGACCTGCCGGAGTTGGGGTTCCCTTTCCTGGATTGTGCATCAAACAAACGATACAATGTTTCACCACATTTTCCGCACATTTAGGGATTCCTTCATTCTGCCATACTGGAGCCAGAAGTTTGCATATCCCTTTCGCACTGATGTGGGCTGGACCATGTGCCATGGTAACTACAGCCAATACATAGGCATCTGGTAACAACCAACGCTGGTGTTCTGACAATTCTGTCCAACCCCCTGTCGTGTCCAACATTCCTGTACTTTCTCTCCACTTACTCAATTCCTTTTCTGTAGCCTCTTCTTGAATCATTCTCCCACTTTCTATTGTGTCCTCACACATTCCTCCTTCTCTGACCAATCTTGCAGGGCCTGCAACATACATACGACTTGCATGATCTCTCGCTGTTTCTTTTGCTACATCGTCTGCAAAAGCATTCCCATGACCCACATCATTAGTGATCCTTTTATGTGCACTACACTTCACAATTGCTATCTGGGTAGGCAAAACAAGTGATTCCAAAAGATCATTCACTAACTGACCATGCTGTATTTTAGTACCATGTGAAGTAAAGAAGCCTCTTTCTTTCCAAAGGCGGCCAAAACTATGGGCCACCCCAAATGCATATTGGCTGTCGGTGAACACATTCACTCTCTTCCCTTCAGCCAATACACAAGCTCTAGTCAAAGCTATGAATTCAGCTGCTTGGGCTGAATTCTGCCTAATACGTGCTGTCTCTACAATTGTATGCAAAGTGGTAACAGCATAGGCTGCAGTCGTTTCACCATTGGGGAGCTTAAAACAAGACCCATCCACCCATAGGATCCCATCCGGGTCCACGAGTGGTGTATCTTTTAAGTCTATTCTGCCTTTCGTTTCCTCCTCCGTACGGAGAAAACAATCATGTTGTTCTTGGGTGTCTTTCTCTTCTGGAACGGGTAACAATGTCGCTGGATTCAAAGTATTACATCGCTTGATGTGTATATGACTAGCCAAGAGCGTCTGCTCATACCCAGATAAGCGGGCACTCGTAAGATGCTGTGTTTTCGTTCTGTTCAAAAGAGTATCCACTGCATGAGGTACCATAACAGCAAGGGTGTCATCCAGTACCAATCCAGCAGATTGACGAATGGAGAGCGCTGCTGCTGCTGTAGCTCTAAGACAACTAGGTAATGCCTCGGCTACTGGATTCAATGTAGCCGAAAAATAGGCACATGGCCGCTGTTTGTCTCCAAATTGTTGTGTTAAATCTGACAACGCACAACCTTCTCTTTCATGAACATAGAGTGTGAAAGGCTTACTGTAATCCGGAGTACCTAACACAGGGGCAGAACACAAGGCAGTACGTAAGTTAGAAAAACTCTTCTGACATTCGTCAGTCCAAGGAAGAGGTTGGGGTGTGTCTTTCAAAGTAAGTGCCAGCAGAGATTTAGCCAACAAAGAAACATTTGGAATCCACTGTCTGCAATAAGAGGTAATGCACAAAAAGGCACGCACGTCCCTTTGTGTGGGTGGTACAGACATTCGTGCAATTGCTTGAATACGTTCTGGGGTCAATCGCCTTCCCTCCTTCGACAAGAGATGACCTAAGTAGGTAACCTCTTGGCGACAATATTGTAGTTTAGAGGGTGACACTTTGTGATGCATGTCAGACAAATAACGCAACAACGAAACAGTCACATGCTTACAAACATCCTCTGAATCAGCAGCAATCAACAAATCATCCACATATTGAATAAGAGTGGCACCTGGGGGCAAAGTGAAAGCATCAAGCTGAGATTTCAAAGCCTGACTATAAATGGAGGGACTCTCACAGTAGCCTTGGGGTGCACGTTTGAATCGGAAACTTCGGCCTCCGAGAGAGAAGCCAAAAATATCCCTACTTTCCTCAACAATAGGAATGCTGAAGAAAGCATTCTTGAGATCAATAACCGAGAACCAGGCAGCCGAAGCAGGTATCATCGTGAGTAGGGCAGTGATATCTGGGACAACAGGAAACTGAGGTATAACAATCTTGTTAACCTCCCGAAGATCAATCACAAAACGATATACAGGAGGCTGAGAAGAATCAGTATGTTTAAGAACAGGTAAAACAGGACTATTGCAAACATTTCCTCTTGTTTCTTCAACCACACCCTTCTGAACCAAATCATAGATAATAGCCAACAGAGCTCTTTCTCCGTCGCCAGAAATTTTATACTGTGGAATGCGTGGTAATTTAACATTAGGCTTGACAGTAACCACGTAAGGTGGAATTTGGACCAAACCAACATCATTCGGACCTGTAGCCCAAAGCGTAGCAGGAAGGGAATGCAATTCGTGTGGGAATTGGTCCTTGGACAAATACATAGGAGAAACCAATTTCTCACCTAAAGTAAGATGTACACCAGAGGGGGAACAGTACAATGTTGCATGAAGACGTTTTAATAAGTCCAAACCCAGCAAATTCTCACCACAACCAGTCGTTAAAATGAGCGGGGCCTCCAAATCATAAGGACCAATTGAAATAGGCAAAGGGAAAGAAACCGGGTTACGAACTGGGGCGCCAGAGAATCCTACAGAAACATTTGTTAAGCCAGACAAAGGTGCCCCAGGGAGTTTGGAGTGAATAATAGAACTTCTCATTGCACCAGTATCCAAAAGAAATGGCTCTGAAACACCCAATGCAACAACTTCAACATAAGGCCCATTCTGATCCACTGGAACTGATACGACTCCCTTGCTTTGTCCATGGCTGTCCTAGCTAGAGTGAAAATCCTGATTCTCACTCTCAACACAATAGTCGTCATTGTAATATTGTGCAGATTGAGTATTCTGCTGGTCAAAATAGTTCATAGAATTCTGAGGGGGAAAGGAACGCTGTGTCTCAGACAATGCACCTCGCCCCTACCCCTGGATGCTGACTGGGAACCACCACGGCCTCGCAGCCCCGGAAATCCACTATTACGCTGCAATAAAACCAGACAGCTGTTCTTAAAATGACCTTCCTCTTTACAATAGGCACATTGATTAGGACCTAGCAAAGGTCGCGGAACAAAATGTTCAGGTTTCTGCAACAACCTCTGAAACTGGGGAGGCTGTTGAAATTGGCGCTGAGCGGAACGAGGGGGATAAGCCTGTTGCAAAAGAACCTTCGTTTTTAGATCTTTAGTCTTTTTCTCGAGTTTATCCTTTTCCTCCTTATCCCTATTCTCGTAATACTGAGCAGTGGCTAATATTTGGGCAGGTGAAGAAACAGCCCACGAACTTTCGGAATCTTTAAATTTATGCGACAATTCTGGAAGTAAATTAAATACAAATGTATCCAAGAATAATCGCTGTCCACCCTCAGTACTCATATCCTGACCACTGTGGTCGATGAACGTCTCCTCGAAACGGGTAAAGAAATCGGAAACACTCTCATCTTTCTTCTGTTTACATGCAGCCAACTTATCCCAGTTAACACGTAAGGCAGACATCATCGTTTTTATTAAAGTGATGATCCTACCGGGCAATTCTGTAATCAAAGCATCGGGTTTAGCACCACCTACTGGTGCTGCATCCGCAGCAGTTATAGCAGCCCAATCACCGCCTAAAGCTTGATCATGGTCCTCCCTACGAATCCGAGCCCATAATGCTTGTGGGACTACATTTCCCATCAGCAGATCAATATCGGCCAAATTCATGATACACGCATCAACAGTCTGGGACAACTCTTTATAATATCTAGCAGGATTTTTACGAGGATCCGGTAAAGACTGTTTAAGCGCCAAAACTTCAGATCGTTTCCAAGGAACATGTACCCATATACGCTGGAAATGAGCTGGTATAGGCCGATTACCACACTGAGCTGGAACCGCATCTCTCCATACTGGGGGAACCTCTCGCATAGGGTAGTGTTTCATTTTCTGTCTAACTGCAGGATCAGGTTCAAAAAAAGCCTGAGAAGAAAATAAAGACCTGAAAGTGACAAGTGTCCTTATGACGTTCTCAACCTCAGAACCCACAATAAGTCCTTTATCGAATGTAGCCTGTACATCTAACAGACCCTGGGGAGCTAAACCCAAATCCATATCCTCCCATCCTTTAGCAAGAGTGTCACACATAACATTAAAAACATATCTTTGTCTAGGCGCATGCCACTGGTGAAAGGTGCTCATGATATCATGCACACTACACTGTGGACCACTCATGATCCATTTGTGAGCTAGATTGTTCAACACAATTCGCTCGTCAGGACCTGGGAGTTGACTACGGGATTGCCTTCGAGAAAGAGCAGGAGTCAAGTTAAAAGACCTAAAGAGGGGGGAGATAAGGCCAGAAACAGTATCGACCAATCGTTTACGAGGGGGAACAGCCTTTACGACGCGGCTGTTACACCGCGTGCCGTTACAACGCGTTTTTTTCAACGCAAGTCGTTACCACGACTTGCGCTGGAGGGCGCTGCAGGACAAGGAATTTTTTAATTTACTATCCAACACCTTCCCTACTGTATGTAGGCTGGTGTTAGAATAGTAAATTATAAAATTCCTAAGTCCGCACCCCTCCAACGCAAGTCGTGGTAACGACTTGCGTTAAAAGAAACGCGTTGTAACGGCATGCAGTGTAAAAGCACGCGTTGTAAAGCCGTACAACCGTTTACGAGTTGTGGGAGAACCAGACAGTAGAACGGGAGACAAGGCATTAGGAGGGGTGACAGTTACAAGTGGAACCGGGTGTAAAGGAGACTGAGGTACAGGAGTCCGAGGAACGGGAGTCGGTGGCAAAGGAGGCGGGGGTGGCAATACTGGAAGAGGCAATTGTGGAAGAGCCGGGACAAATGGTGGAACGACAGGTGGCTGGACAGGCGGTAACAATGGGGGTGCATTAGCTCCTTGTACATAGGGCAGAGGCAATCTCAACAAATGGGACATTAAGGGATCTTCGTCAAGATCGCTACTCCGTGGGGAAGTAGGCAACATAGGGTATTATTAATTAATTAAAGGGGCTTTTAAAGCGCCTGGTGACTCCTCCCGGCGTGTCCCCGCGCTGTGGAGAGAGAAACGTAACCAACCCAGGGAAAGGTGGCGGTTAGAGGGTAAACAGATGTGTCTTAAGCAGTTTCCTGAAAGAGGCCTCTTTATTTTCTAGCCTAATGGGAGTAGGGAGGGTGTTCCATTTCCTGGCCGCAATAGTGCGGAAGGACTTTCCACCCATCCTTGCTTTTTTCACGAACGATGTTTTGAGCAGCCCCATTCCCTTAGAACGAAGGGACCTATTCGGCTCATAAGGTAGGGCTAAGTCGGACAGATAGGAGGGGGCTTTTAGATGGATAATCCTATGGCACCACAGGAGAGCTTTAAATAGTATCCTCTGCCCAATAGGCAGCCAGTGAAGGGAGGCCAGGGAGGGTTTAGAGGGAGCCCTACGAGGAAGTCTTAGCACTAGACGTGCAGCTGAATTTTGCAGAACTTGTAACTTCCTGATGTTTTTGTCCGATGTTCCCAACAACAGCACATTGCCATAATCTATACAGGAGGTAATAAGTGCCTGAGTCATGGTACGCCTGGAATTCAGCGGGAGCAGGTCCAGGGTGCGGTTGAGAGTTTTCATGACTCCAAAGCACTTACCTATCGTTTTTTTGACATGGCTGTCATAGGAGAGCTTGTTGTCTATCCAGACACCCAAGTTCTTAGCTTCCTGACTAGGAGTAGGTAGAGGTCCTAAGCAGGAAGGCCACCAGTCTTTTGTCCACATTGTCTCTTTTCCTCCTATTACGAGTACCTCCATTTTTGTACCGTTTAATTTGAGGCAGTTTTCGTTCATCCACCTTGCAAGTTCACTCATGCGGGATTTGAAATTATCGGCCTCAGAGGAGGGAGCTTGAGATAGAGAGATCAACAGTTGAGTATCGTCGGCGTAAGAGACTAGCTCTACGCCGAACGATTGAACAACTTCTGCCAGAGGGGCCATGTACAGGTTGAACAGGGTAGGGCTCAGGGCAGAGCCCTGAGGCACCCCCTGTCCCAATGTCATATTGTCTGAGAGGAAGGTCCCTCTTTGGACCTGAAAGCTTCTGTTGGTGAGAAAAGCTTTCAACCATCCCAGAGCCTCTTTGGTGACACCCGCCCAGTTTAGACACTGTAGCAAGGTGAAATGAGCTACAGTGTCAAACGGGGCGCTGAGGTCCAGCATGATAAGGGCCATAGTCTTGCCCTCATCGGCTCCTTCTCGCAGGGTTTCGGTAGCTCTCAGGAGGGCTGTTTCAGTGGAGAATCTAGATCTGAAGCCGGACTGTGATGTATGAAATGCATTTTGGGCTTCAAGATGGGCCATAAGTTGGACATTGGCAATTTTCTCTGCTAGTTTAGCCACATAAGGAAGCAGGGAGATGGGGCGTAGATTCTCCAGAAGATCATGACTCATGTTGGGTTTCTTTTTGATGGGGAGCACTATAGCTTTCTTCCATTCTGCAGGTAGGCAGGCATTGGAAAAGGATAGTTGCAGTATGTGTCTGAGGTGGGGTTCTAAAACCGACAGACGGGCTGCTAGGATTTTAAGAGGCACAGGATCACTTGGGGAGCCGGATTTAATACTCTTACAGGCAGACACTAGTATATTAGCAGAGGGAACAGAAAAAGCGTCTAGATGGAGTTGGGTGTTTATGTGATCATTGCTCTCTACAAAATCAATACCAGGTATTTTGTTTCCCGGAAAACCTGCATATATGTTCGCGATTTTGCCAGAAAAATAGTTCGCGATTTTATTGCAGGTATCCACAGAATCGTTATGGGAGGTAGGGCTCAAGTCAATGATTGATATTTCCTTAAATATCTGAAAAAGCTCTTTCGAGGAGTTTTCAGCTTCCTGAATCCGGTCATTGTAGTGAGAAGCTTTGGACACACGTATCTTTTTATTATATTCTTTTTGTGCAGCTTTGTACCGGGCTTTAATTTCAGGACAGAAATTTTGACGCCATTCTCTTTCAAGCTTTTTACAAGCCGTTTTGGCGCCTTGGAGCTCTTGACTAAACCAAGGGGCCGATTTATTTTTCCTCGTGGCATTAGTCACAGTGCGTTTGGGGGCAGTGATGTCCAGGGCTTTTATGATACATACTTGAAGGTGGTCATATGCTGTCTCACAATCCAGTCCTTTCGGAGGCCCAGCCTCTTGGAGGATTTTTATAAAGGAGTCTATGGACATTTTTTTCCATTTCCTACGAGTATATTGCTGTGAACTTAGTTTGTGATACACATTGCCATCCATTTGGAGTAGTATAGGGATGACAAAGTGATCAGACCAGGGTATTGGCTGGTGAGGCAGGATTTGGACTCCCTTCCAGTTCCCAAATACTGGGTCTAATAGATGTCCTTGTTGGTGAGAGGGTTCGGAGTTTTTTAGCTCTGGTTGTATAGAGAGTAGCTCAGCTATGATATCTGCCGCCTCTTTATCTAGTGAGTCCTCAAAATGAACATTAAGATCCCCTAGTACTAATAAGTGATTTTTTCTAAGAGCAAGGTGGGTTAGGGACTCCATAAGAGTGGGAATGAAATCATAGAGCCTCCCAGGAGGACGGTATATAAGAATACCAGAAAAAGAGTGGCTAGGTCCCGTGGTTATGGTAAATGAGCCAGCTTCACTATGGTCGACAGAAATGGGAGAGAGGGTTCATTCTATAGGCGATTTAGTAGCGATAGCAATGCCACCTCCTCTACCAGCCTTTCTGTCCAGTCGGGAGAGGGAGTAGCCAGGTGGTAGGGCCTGAATAATGTCGGGATCAGAATATTCATCCAGCCACGTTTCCGTGAGAAACAGAATTTTAATATCATCATCTTCAAGTAAATGAGATATTTCTATACGGTGTTTCCGCATAGATCTACAGTTGAGTAGAGCTGCTTTTACTGTACTTGTCGCATTGTTACATATCACATTATTAAATGGCGTAAATGTACATGCGCTACAGTCCTTCATAGATAGTGTGCTCATGCCGTGGTTGCAGCATGAGGGAGTGTGGGGCTGTAGGTCTAACAGTTCCTGTCTGCCATACCTTATGGTAGCGGGTGTCGGAGAGCCAGGGATTATGGCCCCGCGCCCCGTCCGGCCACGGACGGGCGCAGACGGGCTGGACTTTGGCTCGACTTCGGCGCGCTTCCGGGGCACCCGCTGCACGCGTCCGCTGCGCGCCCGCTTTCCCATACACATTTATAGAGAGGCGAGTGTCTGCTAGAGCGCTGACCTGTCTCAGCAGAACCCGGGTAGCATTTATCGATTGCCATTCAATACTGTCTTTCTGAGACTTCAATCGCCTGATCAATCTCATTATCTTTAAATTGCTGGGCAGCCTGTATAATCGTCATACCTTTCTCTTTTCGCCTGCTTAATTTCTCTCTGTTTGGCTTCCTTACGCCAGAGGCGGAAAGAATCAAACATTGCCGGACGGGCTTTTCTTTTGAACAAAATTGCTTCTAGATTATCTAATATGTCAGACTCAAAGCTACCATTTTGTGGCCACTGTAGAACACCATCTTTCTTTGTGTATCGGATCCATGCCTCGTAAAAGGCAATGGGGCCAACACCATGTTTCGAATAGAGCTCATAAGTGGGAGTTCCAACCGGAGGAATTGGACAAGAATCCTCCAACCGGGAATCCTGATTACAATCAAGACAACAAAACTTCCTAAACTTGCTAAGACCAGGCATTTTTAAGTCACGGGTCTATTTACAAACTTCAAGGGGGTTAGAGCAAATCACACAGCACAAACATACTTACCCCTTGGCTTCGGGTATTGCAATAGTCGAATAACAAACCCAAACAAAAACAAAAACAAAGAAGTGGGCGCTACCCACAAATACTTAACTAAACGTTCTCTCACGCCAACAGAGGTCCGTCTAACGTCTCGCAATACCAGTCGTCACGAAAGGGCCCACGGCAGGGGCGGAAGTCAGCGCAGCAGTCATCAGCAGCCGTCGGAAAGGAGTAGCCGCGCTGCAAAAGACCTTCGGTCCACTTCGACATACAGGGGTCGCTTGACGTGGTTCGCGAATCCTCCAGAATTTTCTTGTGAGGCTCCTCACGACCCTTGGGCTGAACCGCTACCGTTGACACCGCCCAATGTTGGGCGCCAATTGAAGAACCGGGCCTTATGGTCCTGGCGGCGCAGGGCTCGCCTTAAATCTCCGAGTTCACCTACCTTGTCGAACAGAGACACGAGACACTCCGTTAGGCGTAGAAAATCAGGTTTATTAGCTGCAGCTAAGCACAGTTTGGTCCAGAAGTACAAAGTAGGTTCTTAGGAGACTGCCACTTTACTATGTGGCGCACAATCTTTTATAGCACACATATTTGCAACGTATACTCCCAATACATACAAGGCTAGCCAATAAGAAAAGTTGAAAAACAAGCTATCAAGTATCCCAAATACGCCCTTCTTTTTGACCCCATGTGTCAACCCTCCCCACAAGTTAATCAGTGCTAGTGCCTGTAATCTAAATTGCAGGTGGCAGGACATATTTGTGTGCCTCAAAGGACAGTTGTGTAACAAGAGAATACAAGGAGAGAATAGTGAAGGCCAGTCGGATAAGATAAAGTAAGGAAAGAATAGGGAGAGACAAACAGTCAGTCGAGACAGGGATCAATCAGTCCAGACATGGATTAGTAGACTCGGCCAGACCCTGACATCGGCTTCGTAAACAAGGGCAGGGGGTTACTTTTTAACAAAAGAGACACGTAGCAGCTAGAAACGACAAAAACACTCCGGTCGCCGTGCTGCCTGAGTGAAGGCAATACAAAATGGTGACGGGACACAAAATGGCGGCCAAATGCGGGACGAAGTCGGAAACCGAAGAACCTCAGACGCTTGCTCCAGAAAGTTAATCCCCACTTTGATCGGAAGCTAAAAGAGCAACAGTTTTAGTTTTTTCTTACAAAGCAGTGGGGTTTGGGTGCTCAGGAGGGCTTAGGGTGGCGTTTTCCAAGCCAAGCTTGCTTTACGAACAAAAGAGCTCCCACCAAGCCTTTGGCGATCAAACTGAGGGGTCTGGATTAGTAACTGGTCAGACGATCGAAGTTGTCTGGTGGGCTTGTAGAATGCAAATCTCTTCTGGAGATAGATAGGGCCTAGCCCATAAAGGGCTCGATGAGCAATGGACAGCATTTTGAATTTTAGTCTAGATTCATGGCTTGGCAGTTCGGACTGGACTGTTCCCATGAGGAACAGGGTCAAGACTGATGTGCATATGGCCATGTCTGAACTGGGGTGGCGTGGTGAGCAAAAAAACAATGGATTAAACCCAGATCTGTGACTGGAGGTGAATGTTTTGCCAAGGTGCAACATTCTGTCCACAATCTTGTGTGTTTTGCTGTTGCTGTGGAGTGGCAAAGGGTCATGGTCTGAAATGGGATGTGTATTATAATATGCTATGCAGGCATCTGCAATTAACCCAGGAACACAAAATGTGTTGTATTTGTGTCCATCCCATGGCCACTGTTCTGTTGCGTTGCTGCATGGGAACCACAACATCTTCCCACCGTCAGAGCACCGCCACAAGGGAACTGCCAAAACTGCAGTATTTTTGTAATTGTGCGGGTGGTAGACCGCTCAGTGACGCCATCTGCGAACTAAGATCCAGCATTTCAGTTCACTGCATCATTAGCGAGGAGCACTCTGTCATAGCGGTCTGCCGCTTAACCTCCATTCATTGTAACACGGCGGGCGGGAGAGCGCACTGTGACTGCCTACTTGGGACTGCCAACGCCGCTGTCAGACCGCCAAGCTCATAATCAGGCCTTAAGTCTTTTTAAATGTGCTATTGGAAGGAGGTCTACATAGGGCAATAACAATCCAATTAGAAAAATCGGGAACAAATTGAAAAAATCATTTTTGGTGTCTAAAGTCAGTTAAGTGGATTTCTCGTACAAAATCACTCATGAGCAAGTGGTACTGCGAAACACAGGCTCCGGATTCCCACTGCTGTAACACCAATGTAGGAAAGTGAATATTACGCAGTACAGCTGAGTAGCCATACCATGAAATATTATCACAATACCTCAAAGATGGCCCTTGAATTCACACTAAGAAATCCTTAGCTCGTACCTGGGAGAGTGGCAAAGAGCAGTCAAGCTTTACTAGAGAAACATGTGTTAAACATTTCAGAGTACTATCATGGGCGATAAGTTATTGACAACACTCAAGAGAAATCCAACACCAATTTATGAAAATAGAGCATATTTATTTTTTATTTAAACACCAAAATTAACTAAATAGCATACATATAACCAGAGTTAGAGATTTGCAAGGCAATATTAAATCGGTGCAGAAAAATAAATGAAAAAGATACCATTGCCATCGATGGTAAAAAGCAACTACTATCTGTCACCTGCAGGTTGAGTTATGTGGAAGCCTTGCAGGGTTAAGGTCATGTGGACCCCAGGACCAGGCAAAACAGTCAGATAATTTTTACCTAGCACGTGGGGTCTGGGTGCAGAGTTGTTCTGGCTGTCCTTGGTACTAAATAGGAGCCGTGGTGGTGCTGATTTTACTGCTTACACAGTGCTGCAGCAAACAGAATGCAAAAACATAACGGATACACAGCTGTTGACATCAGATGATGGTTTCACGGTGTTCCCTGTAAATACAGCGTCGAATGTGAGGGTTGGTTACCAGATTAGTGACCATTAAGCCTTGGCAGCGGTAAGCACAGCAAAAAGGTACTGGAACTTCAATGGGTTCGGGGGAGTGAGGTAGGGGCCTTAAACTTCGGGACAGGTGGGACTACAACTTCCACAATGCACTGGACCACCTGGATTTGGGCGATCCGATGGAGGGCTTGATGGCAAGCGATTCTTTGGATCCGGCCAGTGTTTTTACCTGCAATTTGCAGAGGACTAGTGCCACTAGTTCACGGGAGACTGGTGTTGCTTCTGGCTTCCACAGGGGTCCCTCTCTTGGGAAGAGACAAGTTTATACAAGTTCAGTCAGTTCCAAGTCTGTTGCCTCAGAGACAAAGTATCTCTCTTTTGCTTTGGGTCTGTGGTCAAAGTTCTGTTGTTGGTGACACGTGTCTTCTGTTGGTCCTTCCATTATTTTATTTTGTATTTATGAAGGTTTATATAGTGCGAACATGACCAACATTTAGGTGTCAGAGTGCTGTGTAACCTAATAAAGAGCATCAAATACAAGGAGCAAGTTGTTCAGATCTGAGATTCTGGTTTCAGGGGGATCCTTTAAATCTTAGATTTAGGGGAGTAAAGGGTGTGGGAGCTAGTAGCTAATGGGCACCTAGTATCTGCAGCTAATCCGCCCCTGAGGATACCTCATCCAGGTGTGTAGGTCACCTTTTCTATCCAGAACCCATTTTTTCAATCCCACTTCACTAGCCGGCTGGGGAGGAGGGAGGTATGACCTTCTTCCTTCACAGCCTTTGTTGTCGACTCCAGGGAGTGATCAAACCACCTGTCAGGAGGGTAAAATCCTGTCTTGATGGCAGCAGGTGTGGAAACGCCCACGCTGGTTAGCCAGTGCACAGTGAAGCTGAGGCAACCAGGTGGGCAACCTCTCAGGTGCCACCTGGGTGCATGCTACATCTCCCAGGGCACAACAATCACGTCAGGGGTGAAGTGCCACTTTTTTTTTATATCAAACATGACATCTTTTAGTGGTACGATAATCAAGCTGCCAATCTCGAGAGTGCCCTGTTGGCAGGCAATATTATCCTATGGACTGCTAACACTTATAGTAGTTTCCAATGGGGAACAGCTCTATAGGAATATAAAAGCTTGCACGTATATTCCCACATCTTTAATATAATGCACCCTACCCCCTGGGCTGAGGAGGTCTTCCTTAGGGGTGCCTGCTATATATTAAAGATAGTGCATTGACTGTGCCGCACATGGTGAGGGTACAGTCATGTTAGGTGAAGTTTGCACTGCTCCTGCAGCCTGCAATGGCAGGCCTTCTGTCAGTAGTTTGCTTGGGTCACCCAGGGTGGCACAAAACCGCTCAGCAGGCGTGGGGACTCCTTTATCACCTATGCTCTCGCTACCCATGATGCCTTATTCTAGGGACTTAGAAGGGGGTAATGTCTTTGCCAATTTGGGATTACTAAGTTGAACATGACAGTTTTGGTACAGAGCACAGGGGTCTGGGCAGCAGACTCGAGTGCACTGTCAGAGTCATAACCATCAGCATTTGGAGCAAAAAGTGGTGGGGGGCGACCATACAAAAAAGGGGCACTTTTGTAAAGCGCACAATCACCCATAAGGGTCTCTAGGCGCTGGGGGCCGTCGAGAAGATTAAGCAAGCTATTGCCCAGAGTCACATGGTGCTGGGCTAACCTGCCGCCGGAGCCGGGGATCGAACCCTGATCCCCAGATTCCAGCGTCAGTCGCCTTGGCCGCGGCGCCACACCTCTCCCACATGCTTTGTGCATCATTTTATGTGCTGTCCTCTTCATGTTTGTTGCTGCTGTGTTGCAAGTGTCTCTGCCACCTGCCTGGGCCTATATAACATGGCCCTGACTACTGGGCCACTTCTGATTGGAGGTCCTGAAGAAGGAAAGCATCTATGAGAAAAGGGACAAGGAAACCATCATGGCTATGTACTGTATCTCTTATCTGGCAATAACTGCCTGTTGCACTGCATTTTAGCCATTCAGACAGCTATTACACAAGGTTCTTAACAGAGCAAAGCAATTTGACTAGCATGACCAAGATCCAAATAGAGCTGGCACCTGCACAGCGTAACTGCGTTATACTAGTGTGGCCAGGACTGCCACCTGTATCGTGGAGGTTGGGAGAGACAGTACTAGATGAAGAATCACATATGCTATACAATAAATTATGTTTTCCAAGAACAAGAAGTGACAGCATGATGTGGCTACACTCTTGGCTTGGTCCATTTGTCAAGGGACATAAAGATACATACATATTTAGCATATTATTAATATGCCATTGACATGGTGCATCATACCACTGAGTAGTGCATCACAACTGACGTATTTAAAAGATAATTTGCTTTGAAATACCCACTCTACCCACTAAAGCAAGACCCTTACCATCTCTGGTCATGACACACTAGTCTGGTATATCCTCCTTACGAAAGAGCATACCACCCTCGACAACTGTTGGAAATGGGATCTCTAGTTGTCAGAGGTTTGCACCCAGTCCAAGTAAGGACCACCACCCTAGTCAGGGTAAGTCAGATACACACCCTAAATTAACCAGTTCTCACCCTCTGGTAGCTTGGCACAGAGCAGTCAGGCTTAACTCAAGAGGCAATGCTTGTGTAACATGCAAATTACAGCAACTCAATGAAAACACCACAAAAAGACTCCACACAGGTTTAACAATCTAGAGAATATTCTTCTGCGTAAAACATGACCAAAATGACAACAATCCAATACGGAGGTATGGATTTTTAAAGTATAAACCAAAGATAGTGCTTAGAAGTCACTTGAGGTCTAAAGGTAAATTGAGGTTGTGAGGGACTGTTGCAAAGTCAACATTCAGGCTGACTGTGATGGTGAGCAGTCTGACTACAGGGTCCAGACAGGTCCTGCTGAAGAATATCTTGGATGGAGCTTTTGTCCATGTCAAGAGCCTGCTGCGTCGTCATTAACGCACACAGAGAGGGTCCCGCATTGATGTTGAGATGCTTTGAAGTGAATGTAAAGCTTTGTCATCGAGCCACCTCTGCATCGTCATCGAGCCGTGCCAGCTGTGGATTCCTCATCATCGAACAGCCTTTGCGTTGGCGTAGAAAGGGGCACTGCAGTGGAAATTCTCACACAGTCAAGGTAATGAGTCAATGTTTTCCAGGAAATCAGCTGCAGAACCCACTTCTGAGGCCCAGGACTGGAGTGGGCACCTCGAGCAAGGGCAGGACTCACAGATGGCATAGTCCAACAGAATTGCAGGAAGCAGTTTGTGTCCCTGAGAATTCAGAAAACAGGAGGCAAGCCAGCAAGCCATTGGAGTCACTCTGGGTTCAAGTGAGAGGGTCTAGTCCTTGTCCTCAGCAGGGCAGAGATCAGCAGGCAGCATGGCACCTCAGCAAAGCAGAGATGCAGTTCCTCAGAACAGTCAGTCACAGCAAAGAGGCAATCCTTTCAGCACAGCAGTCTTTAGTCCAGCAGAGTTCTTCCCAGGTTCAGTAGTGTACTGATTTGATAGGGCCAGAGCCCTGGTACATATACCCAAAGGTGCCTTTGATGTAGGGGGTGACTTCAAAAGAGTTCTCTGAAGTGCACGAGGATCTCTTTCAACCCAGCCCTGGCTCCAGACTACCAGTGCGGAGTAAAGCAGCCCTTTGTTTGAGGGCAGGACACAACCAATTCAGATGTAAGTGTGAGCCACCTCTCCCCCTTACTGCCCAGGAAGGCTATCAGTATGCAGATGAATGCAATGAATTCCCTGTCACACCCAGCCCTTCCTATGTTGTGGCTGTCTAGAGCATGGGTACTCAAAAACATTTTCCCGGGGGTCGCAAAGTTTGATCTTTGGTGTGACCGAGGGCTGCACAGATGCCAGCGGGGGAGGGGGTGTAAAGCGAAGCAAGTATATCTAGGGGCTTAACTCAATTGCGCAATGTGAAACCAGAAAACCTAAAGTTAAGGGCCTAGTTACTTCCTTTCCCTAACTTCAATTAACCTTCAATTATGTGCTTGCTGTATATTACATTTTTTTATATTAGTGCTGAGTCGAATAAACAGCAGCCCAGTGCTGCTCTGCCCATGGGGCCGCATGTAAAGGTCAGGAGGGCCGCATGCGGCCCCCGGGCCATACTTTGAGTATCACTGGTTTGGAGGGAATGCACAAAGTATAGCTGTCACCCAGCCCAGACGTATAATGGAGACATGCTACAGGCACACAGAGCAAAGTAAGAGCAGAGAAATGTCTACTTTCTAAAAGTTGCCATTATAATCAATGGGGTGACCCAGTCAATGTCAAAATACCTGGGTATTGATCAGTAAAGCAAACAGTGGTCCTAGACAAATCATATTTAAGTATATCACTCTGTATCATTAAATGAATATAAAGGCATTCAAAGGCACATATTTGAAAAGGCAAACAAGCTACAGGCCACTATAATTTACCAAGTTTATGGTCAATTTATTTAATCATAGTTAAGTGCAAGTCAAAAAATCAAAAGTTCAAGTGCATGATTTACAATTTCTGGTATAATGGTTATCATCAAGAAAAGGAAGAAAGGGTTGTGATAAGAGGTGCTCAACTGAAAAAGAAGTAGAGGTACAGGAGTGGGTTTCCACAGGTGACAAAGACCTGCATAAGAGTATCAGTGACTCGCTAAATTCCTCCGCAACCAAGTATGTGGAAAGGTATAAGGATTGAATAAAACAAATATTGCCAGTAGTGCACACAGTCATTACAAGCCATCCAGCTTGTCTTTTCACATATCTAAGTAGCATTGGGGACAGGCAGCCCCTAGATACCGTGTAGCACACATTGAGTAGTAAAACTCGAGAACTTTTTTCAATACAGCCTTATTGTTGTTTCTGTAATCTAGGTGTGCAGCACTTACTTTTCTCAGTTTAAGTGGTTTTAAATGCCAGGTCACAAAGTGGTGTTAATCTGCACACACAGGCCCCGCAACGGCAGGCCTGAGGCAGATTTGAAAGGCTACTTGTGTAGGTGGTACAAGCAGTGCTGGAGGCCCACTAGTAGCATTTAGAGTACAGACCCTGGGTACATGGCATACCACTTTACTAGGGACGTACGGGTAAACTAAATATGCCTATCAGGTATACACCAATGTCAATACGTTCATGGGAGAAGCACATGCACTTTAGCACTGGTTTGCAGTGGTACAGTGCTCAGAGTCCTAAAGCCAACAAAAAGATACAACAAAATGTGGAGAGTAGCAGGCAAAAAGTTGGGGGAAAGCCACCGTAAGGATGACAGGTCCAACAATCACCTTCTCGTTTCTTCCCAAAATCAAAATCCGTCACTTTACAGCACATCTGATCAGCATGCAGTGTTCACCTACTCACAAATCCTGACACTTTCATCCACGCATCCCCCCTTTTTTGGGTTTCTTTCACCTCCATTATAAGGAAGGTTCAAATCATTGAACAACTCCTCTACGCTGGTCATTGTTTATAAAACATTGTTTATACATCAGGGTATAGCACTTCAATGCCCAGCTGTGACTGCTACGTATCGTTTAAATGAATCTACAAAGATATCCACATAAGATCGATTTTATGTACTTTTTGCCACTTTCTCCATCTTTCTTAAAGTTTGGCAACTCGATTAAGAATAAGCCGGCCACTGTCATCATATCCAATGTCAAATAATTCTATTTTTACCTTGACAACTTGCTTAAAACATTGGCCATTCATATAAAAACAGCCCTGTATTGGCAGTACAGATCTTTGCAATTATGCCTTTCTTACAATCTAGAGGTTTTTTCTTCATCCTACCACAACACACCCTGAAATTAGTTGATTGATTCAAATAGGCACAGAAGTATGAAAGTTCATTATCATTATCATTATGTGGCTTATCAAGGATAACGACTGTATAATGATTGAACTTTTCCTAAAATTCAGCATAGAGAAGGGAAAGGGAGCCGATAAAAGGTCCAGTACCCTTGCACCCAAGAACTGATAGACAGAACACAAGGGGGTGGCTGTCCCTAACAAAGTGTTAATATACAGGTTTAGTGGTCAGTACAAGGAAGGGGATCTTCCTTATTATGAAATGATGCACTCACACTCCTGTGAAGGTGTCATGCTTCATCAGCGGACGTTTGCTCCTCATAGGGTCGGCACTACAATACCCCATGGACCCCGCAAGAGGGCTCTTTGGCGAATATCTTTTATGTAGAACACCATGATGGTGAGTGCAGACATGTGGAGCAGGTGAAATTGTGAGTTAAAAATACCACAGAGGTACCCAAAGATCAATTTACTCCAGGATCCCTTTGGTAAGGTTAAAAACAATATCTAAATTGTTCACTCCCAGTAATGAGGAGACACAATTTAGTGATGATTGCAGGTAGTGTAGGTCGACATGTTTCATGCCTCAATGGTCCTGGATGGATCCATGGCATTTCATTAGGTCTGAGGGAAATGTTTTTGGAAAAGAAGAGTATATCCCTACCCTAACTAAAGGGTCAGAAAAGGGGATGTCGATATCGGATGATTACCACACTGTTCACACGCAATTGTGAATTTGACACTATTTCTATATGAAATTAGTCTTTATTCGATATTTTTCAATCACAAAAGACACATATAAAATACATACAATGTCATAAAAAGGCATAAAATATTTTAAAAGAACAGTAGTCATGGCGGTTAGGGTTTCATAGAAGTTCCATTGAAGGATTCTGCACTGCTACAACAATTCTGAGTAATACATTTGTTTGTAATAAAAAAGAAAGAATAGTGAGCAAAATTTATATCCAAAACACGGGTTATAAGGTTTTAAAACACTACATATAAAAACAATTTACCCATTTATATTCAAAGGAGGGAGCGCATCACATCTCTATGTATACAAGTTAATTAATGCTAAACAGTGCCTGCAGTAGCATCCAACCTATTCCTTCTAAGGGCCCATGACCAGCTCAAGAATTTTGCCATAGCTATAACTACGTCTTCCCGTGTATCTGTTTTCAAGATACGCAGTTCTGTTTGACATGATCTTGTGCCAATATTTAAACAGATTGGCTTGAGCCATTTATGTCGAGGGTCCTTATAGGCTGGGCACACAAACAGTACATGTGATATGGACTCTTCCCTAGATAGACACATAGGGCATTTTGTATCTGGGGCATCATGCCACATTGCCGTGAAAGATTTTAAGGGGAGGGTGCCCACTCTAAATTGGTGATACAGTTTCCTGTCGCCAGGTCTCATAATAAAATCCCAGTAGGCCTCCGGCCTATGTTCGTACTTATGTTCTAAAAAGAGGCCTGTCAGGGAGGCACTACTCACCATTGACATGGACTTATGACAGACCATGTCCCTATATAGAGATTTAAGGTCATTTTTTGTTGGAAACAAATTCCCTTCTGGGTCCTCCCACAAGTGGCTGAGCCCCATATCAGATAGTGTACCCTTAATCTTTTGTAACCAATTAATTTTAGAGGACAAATCGGCTTCTCTGATATACTTTACTGCTTTAGCATAAGGTGCCTAGTAGAGGGTAAACCAGCTGTGGGTGTCCTATGATCCAGGCTGAAAGAGAGGGGGGAAATGTAGAATAATTAAGAGATACCCTGGGTTTCCCAAAGGGAGTCAAACATCACATTTTAAATGTGACTGTGAATGTATTCAGGTATGGGTGACATGACAGATATACTGCTGGTAATGCTCTGAACAGAGTACACAAGGAAGTCCAGGGAAGATTGACTAATTATCTGGAGCACTCAGACCAGGGTAGGACATCAATCATCCCGTTCATGTGTGTCCTGAGGCGAAAGACCCAGTGTTGGAGAATAGAGATTTGGTTTTCCATCTATTATTCGCTTTTATGATTGTCCACCTTATAGTGTCTGCTGTGTGGGTTTTTTCAACAAAGTAAGAAGACATCTTGGTGCTGCTCTTCCTAAAGCAAATGTTGCTCTGGTGTTCGGAAATTCTGATCTTAATTACCCTCGTAGTCATCCCCACATAGCGTAGTCTGCAGGGGCATGTTATAAGGTAGATGAAGTTCTTAGTATTACAGTTAGTATGGTTACTCCCACATCAATCTCATTGGTGGCTTTTGTAAACATGCAGACTGTGCGTGATCCACATGTGTAATGTCCTGTAACCTGTGATGAACCCCAAAGGGTAGTCTGGGGGTCCTTGGAAGGGATAGGACATGCATGGGGAAGCACATCTTGCAGATTGCTAGTACCTTTATATGCAAAGAGAGAATGAGCCACATCCAAGGTACCTGTTTTTAGAATGGATCAATGTTCCTTTGTGATTTTCTGGATATTGTTGGATGAGGGGGTGAAAGTAATAAAGCAAGTTAGCATGTCAGTGGGTTGTTTGACCTTGGTCTCCAAAAGGGTGTCCTGATGATTGTTTCTTGCTATTTTATAAGCTTGGTTGACAATCCTCGGTGGGTAACGCAGCGAGATTAAGTTTGAACTGAGTGTAGAGGCCTGGGTGTTGTATTCCCTCAGGGTATTGCAGTTACAGCGTACATGGAAAAACTGTCCCCCGCAAGGTTGTTTTGGAGGGCTTCTGAAAGTTGGTTGTCATAGAGTAACAGACTACTTCTGTCTGTTGGTGTTCTGTAGTTGGTAGTATCTTGCCTCCTACCCTTGAGATTATGAGATCCAGAAAAGGTACAGAGTGTTCTGATACTGTACTTCTGAATTTCAAAAAGGGCTTCAGTGTATTACTCCACTCGCAAAAACCTACACAGGTATAGGTCCCCCCGCCACAGAATGAGTATGTCCTCAATATATCTCCGCCAGGTGAGGATATTAGTCTTGTATGGGTTATCATCTGTGAGTATGAATTGGCATTCAAATGCTGCCATGTAGAGGTAGGCTAAACATGGGGCAAAAGTACTGCCAATGGAAGTTCCTTACATTTGATGGTATAGTTGTTCCTTGAATTTAAAGAAATTCTCCTTCAAGGCTAGGGAGGCACAATCCAAAATAAAGCTAGTGGGAGAGGGAGATGCCCACTGGGTTTCTGCCATCAGGATAGTCTCCAAAACTTCTATGGTGGCATCCTGTGGTATATTAGTATACAAGGCTTCTTCGTCAAGAGTGACAAAGAGATCGATGCCAGCTGGTTCTGTCAAGTCCTGCATTAGATTCGATACTTTTGTGCTGTCCTACAAATATGTGGGTGTCTTCATCACAATGGTCTAAGAAAATGATCACAGGATTTGCTCTGTGGTTCAAGTAGTGAGTCAATGCCAGAAACAATCAGTCTCCCTGGTGTTGGATTGGTTCCCTTGAGGATATTAGGTAAAGCATCGAAATATGGGATCCTAGGTTTCAAATTGACCAAAAAATCAGCGTCATCTTTGGAGATCCATCCTTCTAATTCTGCTGTAGTAACCAGTAGTTTTATTGTGTTTGCAAGCCTTGGAGTGGGATCTGTGTCTATGGGGCAGTAGTACTTGTTGTTCAGTTGTCGTAGGAATTCTTCATCGTGGGCTGAGAGGTCCTGTAAAACAATAGCTTCTCCCTTGTCAGTAGATTTTACTATAATGGATGGATCTACAGTGATGCCTCATATGGTTTCTCTCTCCTGATTGGATAGATCTGATTGTTGTATGGAATACGAGGGGTCATCCTCCACCTCATGGAGAACTGCTTTCTCAAAGGTTATGACCTCTCTGGGCAGTACTGCTGAGGTTGGGGTAAACCTCGAGCGGTTGCGTTATCCTAAGTCTTCTGATACTGGAGGGGATTTTTCTTGAAAAAAGGCCCGCAATCTGAATTTAGAAAAAAAAATGTTGAAGTTCCAAACTCAATCAGAAAAAATCTTCCTTTGGGGTGGGGACGAAGCCAAGACCTTTCTTGAGGACTATCGTTTCATCACAGCTTATGGTATGGGAGGACAAGTTGACTACTATTGTTTTGTCACCGTTGTATGGCTCCTCAATAGCATCTGGGGTTCTCGTTCCTGCCACTGAATCCCTTTGTTGTGGCCTCTTCTTCTGACTCTGAACTTTTTCTAATCATAATAAATGGACTTAAAATAAATGAGTTTCAATATGGGCTATATATCAATGTTGGTCTCATGCACATACGTGTTTTCTTTTTATAAATCTAAGTGATTTTTTTTCCCCACAATTATATAATAGATTACATTTCATTAAACCAAACACGCTGTTAGTATTCTGGTGTATATAAATTTAGCATACTACATTAGGGTATATTCAGTGTAATGTTCATTATAAAAAGTATCATCTTGAGAGAGGCTCATGAGAGGAAACCAGGAAACATTTTTCCCCACAAACAGCTCACGAGGAATTGCCTACCTGCATCTCACGAGCACTTGTTGACTCTCACAAGAGACAAGCGAGTGCCACAGTTTATGGTGGGCTCCTCTGGTTCTCGCAAGAGCCTCACAAGTGATTTTAAGAATAAGAAAAGAGAAACAGTACAAAACAACATGCATGATAAAAGTACAGGATAGCTCTCAAAAGATCTGTTTTAGTTAACAGTTTAAAGGTTCTTGTGAGAGCAATAATACCTTAAAAATAAACTGCTGGCATCATGTATCCATATGAGATTTACAAGAACAAGCAAATACACATTCACTACTGAAATTTTGAATACTTATCTGTTTAATACTCAGACATTTTTAGCAAACATTTTGCAAACTATAAACCATACTCTAGTATATTAAAACAAATAAAACATTATTTCTACAAAATAACATCAAAGTGTTTAGCCATGTTGCATCAAGGTTCCTTATCACTCCTAGGTGCTATAATATCCTCTTGTCTAGTGGTAGGATTGTGCTCCCTACATATTTGTTTGACAAGGGCAGGTCATCATGTATACTACAAAACTGGTTTACACATGATCCTTTCTTTAATGGCTATGTTCTGCCTGCATGATGTGTCATACATACTTTGTTACATTTTCCCCTTGTTTCACATAACAAATCCATCTTTGAGTTTCAACCATGTGTCTTTGCCTTTTGTTCCTCTCACAAATGGTGATGAGCCTGCGTTCTATCTCTCCCTCTTCCCCATCTTCCCCATCTTTCTTTCTTCGAAACCAAAACTATAATGTTACTTTAACCTTCGATTCTTTTCAATGAATTTCTAGGTTGTTTTAACGTAACCTAAAATGTTAGTACCTTGCCTAACTATAGCTTTACTTTAACCTTTTTTTCAGGGTTTTTCTGAGTTTTTTTAAAAGTTATAAGATATTATTACCATGCCGAATTGTAACGTGACTTTAACCCATGTCCTTTTCAGTTTCTTTCAGTGAATGTATAAAGAGAAATTTAAAAGTAAAAGTACAAGTAATCCAATATATTTAACATTAGTTCTTGTGGGGTGTTATTTTACTTTTTATTTTTAATTACCTGTCTCTATTGTTTTCTGAGGAAGTGTTTTATAGTACCTGTGGTAAGCCATGTGTGGTGCTTAACGTACTCCAAGGTTGGATGTAGTAACTATAGAAGTGTATTTTCAGAACTACAATTGTCTTAATCTTTTGTGGGTATGTGTTTGTATTAGCATGTCTCTCTGAAACTCCTATTTAAATTACCCTAAACTACCCTAAACCTCTCGAATGTTGTAGTACTGAGTTCTCATTTTCCCACAACTGCCATGTTTCCTCCCACATTTACTACTAATTTGTATACCTACATGAGTGGCGATTTTAGCCACCATAGTGGAGATCTCCGCAGAGAAAAGATGGGAAAGAAGCAGTAGTGGCTGCTACCGGTCTTGAGTGGTGAGGCAGGGGTCAGGGGGTGGGGGGAGAAATTTTGTTTTTGAAAAAACTACTTACCTGTGATGGTCAGCTGGCCGCCGCCTCTCCTCTGTCCTCTTCTTCCTGCACCGGTCCTCCAGCAGGATACAGGAAGCAGCAGGAAGCACCCGGTTCCCAGGCTCCCGATAGCCAATCACAACGCTGCAATGCATTGGAATGGGGACCTGGGCATGTTCTCCATGCAGGCTGTAATGCAGTCTGCATGGAGAATATGGGAAGTGCGCATGACTATTTTGGGCAGCCCGAGAGTGCGGACCAAACAGTCATGTGCACTTAGGAGTAGGCAAACCACTCCTCCCATGCTCCTCTGTCCTCAGAGCAGCCCTGCCTTGCGCAGAAAGCTGCTGCAGCAGAAGGAAACATAAAAATGTTAATAATGTGAGTTATTATCATTTTATGTTTCCTGCTGCAGAGCAGTAGGGCAACGCTCCTCCGTCTTATCCGAGGAGCCGCCACTGGAAAGAAGAAAGTGGAGGTCTTTGGCCTTAGGTTTGTGAGCTGGATTCGGTACTATGTGAGTAATACTACTGTAGTACTACAAAATGCAGTCTATGAAACGAGTGCACACAGTCTAAAGAAATAACGCAACATGCAACATAAATCCCTCCACTTACATGCATACACACACAAGCTGATGGGGGTGAGGAACTTCTTACCTTGCATGGCACACAACATTTTTCGAGGGGAAAGCCTCATTAATAAAAATGATTTACGGTAGCTGTCTAATTGAATACATTTTTTTCTGTCTTGCATAATTTTATACTGAGCTAGCATGGTGTTAACAATGTCGCAGTTATTCATGAAAATGATGCATGTCAGTAAAACAGTTACATGGGTTTTAAACAAAGAGTTAATGGGAACAATCCAGTAATCTCATCGTTTTATGTCTCCTAAAGAAGGGACGTGTTGGTCAGGCTAATGGAGTCCGCGGAGCTGGGTCGATCTCTGAGAGGGGCTAATGGACTCGATGAAGGCGGCCGTCCCGAGGCAGCTTCCTGGTTAAGTAGCGCTGTAAATTACAGGACGGATACACAAATGCCTGGCCATGGCTTGTCATGTTACAGATCCATAACCGGAAGGGTCAGAGGCCCTTCCTCTTTACTGGGAATTCGGATAATGCACGCAGGAGTTATTAATCAGTACTTCTAAAAATGAAATATTGGTTCGGGGAGGCCAGGCGTGCGTACGTGGCGCATTTGTGACGCGGGAGAGGCCGCCAGAAGCAAGATGTGAAATACAGGCCTGCGGACGTCTTTTCGTTTCGTCCTGACATTGCACAGTACACAGAGTGTCAGTTCAGCACAAATAAAATTCAGAGTGCATGGTATTTTCGGCACTTTGCACCTGTCACCTATAACTTTCTCATAGACTAGGAGAATAGCTATCGATAGTGCGGAAGGTGCAGTGGCACAGGGACACAGGGTTCTGAGGGGCCTTCTGCTTCAAATCACATCTGGTTTTTAAATATTAAATAAGGGGATAGCGGGGACTTTTTACTTGCCTGCAATGTGATCCAGGGAACCCGTGCATGCCCCGGCCATGTACCTGATTTAGCATCCCTGCAGTATCCAATACAGTGCATGTGTGAAGAGATTAGTGATTGTATAACTTTAAAAATGGCCGACCTCAAAGTGAAATAATGCAGAGTAGGGGGCTCTGAATCTCCAATAGCTCACAGATGCAGAGTGCCTTGGGCTGGATGAGCCCCCCCTGAAAGGTTGCCCCCTTCTGCGCCGCAGCTTCATGGCCCTATGTTACCCCCTGCATGCCCCTTTTTTAATGAGAGCAAAGCACCTTTATATCGAACACCACCTCATTGTCTTTGACACTGTCTGTTTCTCTTATGTTTATGTGCTGTAATTCAGTTAACTGTGCAACAGTGCATGACGTTTCTTTTGCAATATGTCACGATGTAAATACTCTAAACCATACAATCACGCCATTTACTTTTTTTTTTAGTTTTGATTTAGGGTGGCTTGCTTCCTTACGGCTACTCAGGGGTACTGGTTGAGGTGCAGAAAAACACAAAAGAGAAAATCTAGAGAGAAAAAAACTGGAAACGTTGTTTGAGTCCAGTCGGTGAAAGGATAACCCGTGTACAGTCTCCTTGATGAAAGTAACCAACCCAGCCCAACACCCTCACTTCCACTCATACACCCCGTGTCCTAAAATTTGGGAGTTAGTTGAAAGACAACTAAAACTGTTCAATTTTAGGCCCATATTGAAAAGTTTGTAGTGTGGTTCGGTCCCGAGATATTCATATTTTGAGGTGCCCTGAAAAGGAAAATAGTTAATATGAATTTTGATCATTCAGTAGACAGTTTAGACTCGTGTTTGCGTCATGTTCGTGGCCACTGAACAGGTAGGTTTAATTGGCTCTTTCTTGCTGCGCAATACCGCAATTTGCAACAGCTATCCGTTGATGAGATAAATCCTGTTTGATTAATGATTTGCTGCCAACACTGCCACCTTGTGTCAGGGTGGTAAACCGCTAGCACAATTAAACCGAACTCCATGGAGGGCGTGTAGGTCCATCCCTCAACTGGCCAAAGTGCTGTAACCCCGTTTACCTCCACACGCATCTATCTATCTCAGTTCCCACCGAGAAAATATCTCTGGACAGACAGAGTTTGATAGGAGCAGAGGACGGAAAGCAGGCCCTGCCAACCGGAAGGAGGATTAATGGCTTAAGATAACCCATATCTCTAGCAGGTAACTGGTCCTTTTCCAACATCTGGCATCCATCTCATTTCAAATTTGTTAGCAGCCCCGCACCGAGGCAGAACAAGAAAGAATGATAAGTGGAGGTGGAAACAGGCCGGGACGAGAACGTTTTTAAGGCAACACTTTAACAACTATACTTTGCAAAACGGGTTATTAGCCTTGGAACTGACATAGGAGAGACATTCTTCATAATAGGTACTGATTAGCATCTAAAGGCAGACCCATTCCGTTTAAAGCTCCCTTATATAGGCTAGGATTTTGAAATGCTAGAATACCCAGATTTTGAAAATCAAAAACTGGGACATTCCATAAACATCAAGTAGACTAAAGTTTTGCACCGACCGAGGTGCACAGAGCAATATAATTGACAACGCTGATCAATAGAAAACAATAACGGAAGATAAGACAATAAAGGGAATTAAATACAGCATTTACAAGCTCTGGGGGATATGTACAACAAAATGTCGGAGCACGGTGCAATGGCAAATTTGGCAATGTTGCGCTCTGACATTTTACAAATGCAGGGATGCACGGTATTTACAAAAATACAGCGCACCCCTGCGTTTCCCCTAGTACTAAAAAAGCTGCTTAGCGCCAGCGCAGGCACCTTTGTGTCATGTTGCAAGGGTGCCTGCATGGCAGGCAGGACGAGATAGGCCGTAGCGGGTACCGAGCGTTTCCCTGGTATGCCAGAAGGGTTGGGACTGGTTTTGGATGGTTGGGGGTCGTTTTTGTTACTGGGGGCCGGTTTTGCAGCAGTGCGGCAAAATCGGCCCCTTGTTACAAAAGCGCTGCAGCAGTGTTCCCGCCAGCCCCCCACCACCCGGGCCTGTCGGACGTAAGAGCCAGGGCTGGTTTGCGATTCCAATCTGACCCTGGCTGCAGGAGCGATTGTTTATGTGCAGGGAGGCGATTTGCTGTTTCTATATTTATAGCAGAACGCAGCACACTTAGAAAGAGCAAAATACGAGGAGAAATTATTAATGTCTCCTCATATCACCCCCCTGAGACCAGGTTTTACGTGGCCTTAGTTTTTGGTGCTGCCCCATCCTTGTAAATATGGAGCAGCATCAAAAAGCAATGGGTGTTACGGTGGATCACCCACTACAACACTCATTGCCCGCCCCTTTGCCGCAGCTGATTGCTGTGGAAAGGGGCATTGTTTACAAGGTGGTGGTAAGCCAAGTTAAGGGGCTTAACAGCATCTTGCAAATTTGGGGTATGGAGCAATACCACTGGAGCGTCAGAAAAAGTGGCGCTCCAGTGGCATTAGGGGCTTGAAAACATGCCCTTCCGTGTAAACCAAAATCTGTTCTGCTAGAGGCTGCAAGCCTACTATGCATTGGAACACACAAAATCTTGCACACCTCTTTGTTCAATCGACCCTCTCTGAAAACCTGGACATATGCTAAATTTACTGAAATATTCTGAGACAGATGCAGAAAAATTCAACCTACCCTGGGAAATCCGGGACTCCTGGTCACCTTCCGACACCACATTTACTCTGATATGCTCTTTAGCACCACCAGAAAACGTTCTCCTTAGAGAAAATTCCAGAGTAGTAAACTGCTCTTTGAAACTGCTCCTCCCTACATGCCACATGCCCATACGGATCCTCTGTAGCAAACATTAATCAAGATGTAAACTTAAATATTGTAATATTTATTTTATTCTTGTGTCCTGATGGACTGTGCAGACAAATATACATTGAGTTATCTAATTTCACATAACAGATTCTACTTACTTCAAATTTGGGTCTCTAGAGAAAATTATGTTTTACTGATGAGAGGCAATGTGCCTTTATTGTATTGCATGTCCTGGTAGTGACAAACAGCCTATTTTATGTCTGACTGCAATGAGGCCTGCTCCTCTCATAGGCTAGCAATTTGTTTCAGTGGTAATTCCTGATCTAAAAAGAGTAGCTTTGGCGGCGTGGCCAACTGCAGATGAAGATGGCCGCTGGCTAGAGAGGCTCCTGCTACCCCGCCTAAACCCCACCCTATCAGCCACATTATCCCTAGGCCAAAGCACTAATTATGTGCCAATTAACCCCCACCTGCCCATCTGTGGCACCCAGTATGACTTGCGGGTCCCGACGAGGCCTGCGCTCGAGATCAGAGGTGAGGCCCTGTAGACAAGGTGCGTCCAGGGCCTGGTGTGGGTGTGCACTTCGTATGATGTTTTGTCAGTAGAAAGTACGGGACAGCGACACAGTGGAAGGCCCATGGAGATAAAGAGTGGAAACAGTCCAATAGTTGACGCGCCCTGGCTCTACCCAGAGGCTTTGGCCGGGGGAGCCCGTCGACATGCAGTGGAAGGGGGAACGTGCCCACCGCTGGATCGGTTAGCAGGGTGGTTCCACTGAGCCGTGTCCTCTGCCCCTGCTGCTGTGGAGTAAAGCTGGAACTGGCAGCCATTGGGCTGCGGTGAACAACCGACTGCCTCCAACAGCAGGGAGCCCTGTGGCACCCTGCATGCACTAATCTGCCCGCATCAACTTCACAGCGGCTGGACCATCTGTGGCGACTGGAAGTGACCGGAGACACTGCTGAGGTCTGTGACGCCACAGACAACTGGTGAGAGCACGCACGCCCCAATAAATATCCATTGGACCCTGAATTGTGCTGCCCCTACTACGAGCAGAGGGACCCGTAGTAGAATTGTTTGTGGAAGACCTCCTCACCAAGGAATTGCAGCCTCGAGGCCTCTCCAAGTACTTTTCTGTCGAGCGGGCACACAAGTTCCCGGATGGAAGGCCAAGGCCTGGGGCCCCCGAGGCCAATCTTGGACGCATATTCAACTTTTGCAATCAAGATGTTATACTCCAGACAGCCCTCCAGCGACCTGTGAAAACAGTAACATAACGTTCTGCCTGGATTTTACAATCAAGGTCCAAAAGCAAATACAGAGTTTCTTTGAAGTTAAAAGAGCTTTGAGAGACAAGGAAGTGAAATATTCTATGCTCTCACATGTCAGATTTCCTATCAGCCAAGGGGGTTAGCTGATGTATGGCAAGTGCTCAATACACATATCCACCAATACGCATTTCCTTCAGGGGCCCATAGTAGCCTTTCACGGATCAACTTCATTCTCACACTGGCTGACCAAGTCCCCAATTTCTGTGAGGTGCTCCATCAGGCAAGAGGAATCTTCGGACATTCCCCGATATATCGAGTTACAGCATAGAAAAACCACACAATCGGAGAGCCATTACCCTAAATCTCTGGAATCTCAAAATTCCGAACATAAGAGGAGGACTGATGCAGGCCAAAGAACACTATTTTAAGAAGAACAAATCATGAGTCAAGTTCCCCCAAATTATCTGAGAAGCCTTTAAGACAGTAGTAAAGGGACAGGCACCCTCGGTTGGGCACAAACTTGACAAGAGGACAGTAATAGAGGCACTAGAATGCAACATATTGGACATACAGTTGGATCTAGTGGGAGCTGACAGCAGAGTCACTAGGCACACTCAATATCCTAAGTTACAGGAATACCGAGACCTGGTAATGAAGACTGCGAAAACTAGACATCTAGCGAAATGACAAAAGGTCTGTGAAATAGGGGACAAAGAAGGGAAACTACTTGCATGGCTCGACCAGCTCGATCATGTAGACCGATGGGTCAGAGACCCACAAGACGTTGCTGAGGCCTTCGCAACCCACTATTCTAAAATGTATTCTTCCACAGCTACAGCTACTGCGGAAAACTCTCAAGACCTATTGGCTGACTTATCCCTCCCAACCCTCTCGATTGAGGACCTGACGCTATTAGAGAGCGATCCTACGGAAGATGAGGTAACCCGAGCAATCCGAAGCATTCAATCGGGCATGGCAATGGGACTGAATGGTCTGCCTATAGAGTTTTAAAAGCTTGCAGCTTCCAACATAGCACCCTATTTACTCAAAATATACATTGAAAGTTGGCAGAAGGGCATACTTCCTGAAGACCAACGTTTGGCCTCCACAGTGATTATACACAAAGAGGCTTGGCCGGCAGAGACGTGCACCTCCTATAGCCATATATCGCTTTTCAATGTGGAGCCCATGATCCTGGCCAAACTTCTAGATTCCCATCTCATTCAAATCATCTCTAAACTGGTGCACCCTGATCAGTCTGGCGTTATGCCTGGGCGAAACACGGCTCTCAATCTACGCCAACTTCAGAGAGTGCTCAGCAGGGTGCATGCCATACGTGAAGAGATTTTATTTCTTGACGCTTGTATGGTCTTCAACGCTGTTGAGTGTCCTTATCGCTTTGCAGTGCTAGAACATATGGGCTTTGGCCCCGAGTTTCTTGCCTGGTTTGACTTTCCTACTCAGGGCCCTGGCTCAAGTGGTGGTGCATGGGCAGACTTATTTCCCTCCAGCACGGAACCAGACAGGGCTGCCCCCTCTCACAACAAATTTATGATTTTAATCCTGGAGCATTTAACGACTTGGGTTTGAGGAGACCTGTTGAATCTGGATTACTTTGGATGGAGGACTGGGAGGATAGAATATTCTAATTCATCAAAGACGTGCTGCACTATGTCGCAACACCATGATCCTCCATTGCCAGAATTCTGTGGATATTAACCAATTTTGGCAAATACTCCGGCTAGACTATCAACTGGTCCAAAGCCATAATATACATTCTATGTGGCCCTGCACCAGACCTGCAGCCATAATGTTTGGCAGATGGGATTTCGGATCATTTTCAGAATCGTTGTATACATGTTACCACTAACCCAGACCTCTTTCATACCCATAACCTCCAGACCCCACAGATGCGACTTCAGGGAGACCTCCACCATTGGAGGTCACTGCCACGGTCCTTGCCTGGAAGGGCTGCTTTGTTTAAACTGAATACATCGTACCCAGTGCCACATACATATTTTAAGAACATAGAGAGCGAGGTCAGGGCCCTGCTATGGGATGGGAAGCCCCCACAAATAGCCTTACTGAAACTGACGTATGGGTGGTATGACAGAGGGATAGCCTTCCCCGATATCCAGAAATATTATTTGGCTCCTCAACTTGGGGTCAGTAATCAATAGGTTCACTGGCCTCCGGATGAGCCTGCAGATCACATGCACAGATATCTTCCAAGTCCGAGAAGGTATAGGCAAGCACTACATACCAATCCAATCCAAGCATCTCCACCTCACAGGACCAACAGAGCTCACAGTCCGACTTTGGCACATGGCACACAAAACACTAGGCTGGCAAAACACGCTGACCCAAGCAACACCACTATGGTATGCTGAAAGATTAGGCACGTTGAGGAAATGCCCTGGCTTTGATAAATGGGATCTTACAGGTATCTCTAAAGTAGGAGACCTTTGGTCCAAGGGGGAGATTGTCCCATATTCGGACCTATAGAGGGAATATGAGCTTGCGCTGGTGGAGACTTTTTGGTACCTACAAATAAGACATGCCCTTTTAGCTGTGATCCCACGAGGGGAGGACCTCGCAGAATCGTCTCCACTGGAAGAAAGACTTTTAATGGACATTATGAGTCACAGGGTGATCTCCCTAACCTACCAAAAAGGTAATAATAACTCCCCCTCCAGCATCTCTTGTACCAATGGAATGTAGTTCTGGGTGACCTGACGGATGAAGTTTGGCTGGAAGACCGGGCCTCACTCCAGGAAGTGGCCATTTTGTCATGGCTTAGATTAATACTGCTCAAGGTTCTTCACAGATCCTATTTTCCCTGCATTACCCTAGTTAAGATGGGCAGGAGCTCGGATTCTACCTGTCACAGGCTGTGTGGTCAAGAGGGTATCTTTTACCATACAATTTGGGATTACTACTGACTGGAGTCGCAAGGAGCAGATCTGGGTGACTTTGGGGATGGCTATTGCCTAACGTAACATCGCCCGCTTGTGATTGGCACTATCTGCACCAACTCTTAGAGACTGGAAAAAGGACATGGACTGGTGCATGGTGACAGAGTAGGTTGTCCATAAAAGCATAGGTTGCCCCAGAAAGTAGGAGCAGGTTTGGGGTAAGTGGAATGTTTATAGGGGAGGTCCGTGCATAGCCCCCTCCACACTATCTGTTGATGCCTCTGCATAGGGAGTCACAGAGAAAAATGTAAACCTGCATGCTGTATAACCTGTTTGTACACACGGCTACTGTGGTCTGTTTGCTGCCATGTGATGTGTTGTATGATCAATAAAAAGAAGTTAAAAAAAATACGAGTAGCGCTGCCATGTTTGGTAAGTTTAGAATGATGGTGAGAAATCCTGCTTACTGGTGTAGTTAAGTTTTTTTTTTTTTAAATGTTTGTATTTTTCATCAACATCAGAATTACAAATTCAAAGAACATTGCCAGAGAAACAGAAAAAAATCAAAAATAAATAATCTTACAATTCAAAAAGCATTATCATCAGGTTCAAAACAAATAAAGCAATTTTCAAAAACGCAAAGAGCTTTAGACTGAAAAGAGTGAGTTATAAAAGGGGAAAAATTAATCTCAGAAACAATAGAAAACCATCATTTTGAAATATCATATATTCTTAATTTCATTAGACTTTCCCCCCATTTCATCTTAAATCTCTCCCAGCCTCCTTTTCCATTCAATTATTGGGGCCCATATCCTCCGTCCATCCTCTTTTTTCCCCCTCCCTCTTTTTTCATATAGGGCCATTTCTACGATATATATGGCCAGTACCCGAGAGATCCATTGCTGTAATGTTGGGGGGTTAGAATCCTTCCACAGTGTGGCTATGCATAGTCTACTAAGGGTCATGGCTAAATACAAGAACTCATGGTGAAGAACATCTACACCCTCCCTCACTACACCCAAAATCATAACTTCATCAGTCAAGCTTAGATGGATCCCCAGAGAATCGGCGAAAAATTGTTCCAAATATTTTTTATATATATCTAGAGAGGGGCATGATGCAAACATATGAATTGTATCTGCTTGCGTGGATTGGCACCTCAGACAGATGCCCCCGCTATTTACCCCCCACTGCGCTATTTTGTGGGGAGTGTAATAAAGGTCAAATATAGTCTTATATTGTTGAGATCGTAGATTTGCCACTCTTAGGACCGAATTTGACAGTTTTAATGACTTCTCTGCCTCATTACCTGTTAGACCTAGTTTGACTCTCCACTTCTCATACATTCTACCACAGTCATCCTTTTTATATTTACATATTTCTTCATATAATTGCGAGATAGAGGATCCCTCTTCATCCCTTACACATTCCAACAATTCGATTCTTCAGAAGTTCATGTCTCCCCCTGTTTCTTTAACAGAACTGACCTCACTTGTAGGGACTTAAAGAAGTCTCTGCGCACTAGATTATATAAGCGTTGTGCCTGCTCAAAAGAGATCAGACCGGTTGCCCCTGTAAGGTCCCCGATAGTTTTAACCCCTAATGCATCCCAACTTCTCATAACTGGGTCGTGAAAAACCCCCGGCAGCGATGGGTTCCCATACAGAGGGGTATAATAGTTAATTCTCCCTAGTTTTAATTTTCTCCTTATCCCAGACCAGACTGGCCTTGCGGCCACCAAGGTCTTGAACCTTACTTTTTTATGATAACTCCTCTCCTCATATGTAAGTAACCATTGATTAGAATTTTTCACTACGAGTTCATATATGTCTGGGACACCATCTCTACCTCTCCATCTGTCTATGACGTTCCCCCCCAGCATACCTCTGATGTATTGCAGGACAGTCGCCCAATAATATGCCTTAAAGTCCGGTAACGCCAGCCCACCTCTCTCTCTTGGGAGTGACAAATTTTTGGGCTGCGGCGTGTTTTGCCCTTAGCCCAAATGAATCTGTTTGTCACCTTCTCTAACTCC
The DNA here is from genome assembly GCF_964261635.1 of Lissotriton helveticus. NCBI lineage: Eukaryota > Metazoa > Chordata > Amphibia > Caudata > Salamandridae > Lissotriton > Lissotriton helveticus. The sequence goes on from NC_136069.1 coordinate 639,143,659, forward strand.
CTGAACCAGCTGTTGTTAAAGATTAGTGGTATGGTCCTAAATAAGTAAAGCACCTTTGGCATAAACACCATTTTAATAACATTGCAGCGACCAATTGTTGTTAGGTGTAGGTTGTTCAGTTTGTCAAAATCAATTTTGGCCTTGTCTATAATGGGGCTTAAGTTCTTTGACACCACTTTAGAGAGGTCTGAGGTTACACGAACCCCCAGATATACTGCTGTCTCTACCACTCTTGGATCGACTAAAGATATTTCCTGATTTATTACTACTTGGGTCTTGTTTGCATTTAATTTGTACCCAGACAGTCTTCCAAATGCGGCCGCTTCCTGTTCTATTTCACTTAGGGCTGACACTGGTTCGCTTGATGTTATGGCCAGGTCATCCACATATCCTAGTATTTTAGTTTCATGCCTGTTCAGTGCTATGGGCAAGATGTTTCTGTTCTGCTCTATCCTCCTAATGAATGTATCTATATATAAAGCGAAAAGTAGCGGGGAGCAGGGACACCCTTGCCTAGTTCCTCATCCAATATCTATTATACCACTCAGCTCCCCCATGGTTCTAACCCTTATTCTTGGATTGTGGTATAAGGCTTTCAGAGCCCCCACATAGCCCTCCCCAAGAATCAGCTTCTCCAGCGCAGCCCAGAGAAATCCCCACAAGACCCTATCAAATGCCTTCGCAGCATCTAAAAGGATCTGCGCCATAGGGTCTCGTGAGGATGCCGTGCCATCAAATAACGTAAGCACTCTTCTGACATGCTCCGCTGTTCCTCTCCCAGGGATAAACCCGTGCTGCCATGGAGAGACGATCTTACCAATTACTGCTCCTAGCCTATTTGCCAGCATCTTTGAGTAGATTTTAACATCAATGTTCATTAGGCTTATCGGCCTATAAGACCCAGGATTGGTTGCGGGTTTATCTTTTTTCAGAAAGACTATCATAGTTGCCTCTCCCCATGACTCGGGGGGTATCGCACCCTCTTGTATATTTACAACCATCTCATATAGTTCTTCTTCTATCTCGGCTAAAAATGTTTTGTAAAACTCCAAGGGTATAGAGTCTGGGCCTACCGCTTTACCAGACGGTAAGTCATAGATTGCCCTCTGCATTTCTGTTTTATTAAATGCCATCTCCAAGGTCCCACTGTCCTCTGTCGTTAGTTTCTCTAGTCTGACACTCCCGAGATACCACTCTATATCCTCGCTAGGTGCCATATAGTTGGCTTCATATAGCTTCTGATAGTAGTCCCGAAAGCTAGCACATATACTCTTGGTGTTGTTGCGACACTTCCGTTCTCTGTCCTGGTCTCAGAGATATCCCCCTTAGTAGCAGCCTGCCTAGTTCGAACAGCTAGCATGCGGCCTATCTGCTCACTATACTCATATTGATCCTTTCTCCATGCCAAATACTTCCCTGCTGCCTTAGACGCAAATACCTCCCCAACCGCTGCTTTAGCCATAGCAAGCTCATATGTTATACTAACAATACCCTGATTTGCCCTGATTGCGTTACTAAGTTTGTGTTCTAGTCTAGCAACTGCCCTTATTCTCGTTTCTACTTCTTCCCTCTCTGCCTTATTCCGCCTAATTGAGTACCTAATGGTCTCCCCCCTGTACCTGCTTTCAGGGTATCCCACACTACTGCAGGGGGGCAGAACCTTTATTTAGTACAAATAAATTTCTCATCCATTCTTTCATTAGGGCGGTATACTCCGAATCCTGTAGCAAGGCTTTCTCAAATGTCCAATTTGTCACTTTCTTTTGTTGGGCAACAGTTGTTATATCTAAGATTAGCGGGTTATGGTCGGACATTACCCGGGGTAGTATGCTAATCTTTGAGATGGATGCTACTGCTGGTGATACCAGAAAGTAGTCTAGCCTTGCTAAAACCTTATGAGGGGCAGAATAATATGTGCTACCGCTCCCTAGGTTATTTTACAGCTCCCATATATCTACTAGACTGTTATCACACATCAATTGAATCAGTGCCCTGTGGCTTCTCTTCTTTCGACCAGAGAATTTCCCCGGAACGTTCTTCCACAAGCCATTCAATCCATTGACATTTAAGTCTCCGCAAACTATTAATGGCAGAGGCCAGTTGGCTATTTGTATGTTAACAGAGTCCATAACTTCCGGATCGTCTACAGTGGGAGCATACACTGAGCATAGTGTGAAGTTAAAGCTCTGCACCTGGCACTCCACCAAAACCCATCTGCCATAACAGTCTGATTTTTGCCTGCTTACAGCCACACATCCATGCCTTGCTAAAATCGCCACCCCTCGTGTTCTTGTTCCTTGCGTGGTATATGATACTAATTGATATCCCAGCTGTTCTAAAAGCCCCTTTTGAGAAGCCTCTATATGTGTTTCTTGCAGGCAGATCAACTCGGCGTGCAATGTTCTTAAATATTCCTTCATAGCTCTTCGTTTTTTGCCATCATTTAGTCCACAAACATTCAATGAAACTATTCGCATAGGCATTTCTGTTTCATTTTCACATTCCCCCGATCTGTTTTTGTTATACTGGCTTCTTTAGTTTCTTCTATATCCTGATGTGATGAAGTTTTTTCCCCCCACTTTTCCCTCCCCGGTTCTCTCTTATCCCCCCCCTGACCTCTCCCGCTTCTCGCACCTCCCCCCCCTATCGGTTCCCCTCCCTCAGTCCCTCCCCCTTCCCCCCTTACCATCCTATGAGGCTTGCTGGGTCCCCGAGTACCCAGGTGTGGGCGCCAGTGTGGTCAGAGTGCGCCTCAGTGCGCCCCGTGGGCAGGCCCTTTATGCTTTGGTCGTATCGGGCGGGTGGGGTCAATGATATAATCAGATATTTGGCCCAAGCCAATATTTGAACACAGATATTCATACCAAATTTCAAATAAATTTGTTTTTAAGTTGTTTTTTTTTATTTCCCCTCCCCACCCCCCCCCCCCTCCAACCCATTCTGATTACTCCCCATGTTTTTGTGTTCATAGACAGGTTGCTGATTAGCGTTTATATTCCTGAGTTCCCTTTCTCAGTTACTGAGATTTCTCTTAGGTAAGCTTCAGCTTGAATTTCACTTGAGAAGCTTCTCGTTGACCCCATATATATTATTTTTAGCCGGGCTGGGTTTTGCAGGTAGACTGTTGCTCCGATTTTTTCAAAAGGTGTGATTAATTGTCGCATTCTCCACCTTCTCTCGACAGTTGCGTGGGCCAAGTCTGGTCTGGTGAAGAACATAAAGTCTATATGTTTCCTCTGCTTTGTGGGTCTTGCCAAATCATAGAGGGCTTCTCTTAGGAGGAAATTCCCAAAGTAGACCAGCATTGCCCGGGGATGTTGACGTGGTTTTTGTGAGTGTTTGGGTAGCGTCAAAGGGAATCGATGGGCACGCTGGATTTCTCTGTCCATGTCCCAGGTACCAAGTTCCGGGAAGGCTGATTTCAACAGATTAATCATAGCGCCCCTTGGGTCGTTCCCCTCAAAGCCTTCGGGTATTCCGAGGAACCTCAGATTGTTTCTTCTTGATCTGTTTTCGTGGTCTTCCACTTTCATCATGAGGTCCTTTATGATTCCATTGTACTCATTCTCCTGTTTTTGCAGCTTGAGTACGTCCGTTTCCAAATTTTCTGCACGTGCTTCCACTGAGGCCATTCTATCCGAAATCTCAGTACAGATATTGCCAACTTTTTTAATTGCCCCTTGTAACTTCTCAATAGCAACATGATTCCTTTGTGTTTCCTTTTTAATGTCCTTGTGAACATTTTTAATGGAGCTCAGCACTTTGCTCAGCAAAGTCTCTGCAGTCGTTGCTAAGCTATGGCCATTTCCGATTGCTTCTGGCTTTTTCCTTCTGGCTCAGCTATGGTGTGCTCGTGAAGATGCTCTGTTTCTCCCGGTAGTTTTGGAATCGGGCTTTTTCGTGTAAGTTTAGGTCTTGTTATGGCATAGTCATTGTTACTGCCGGGATCTGTGGTCTCATCATTAATTAGGTTAGCTCTTCTCCTTTTGTCTCTCGCCCCCTTTTTTCCCGTTTTTTCCTTGAGTTCAAAGTTTGGCATGTTTCACTAAGTTTTCTGGATTCATTAGAGTCTAGAATCTCAGAGGCTGTTGCTTCTAATATTTGTTCATCATTTGTTTCATTTGTTTCACTTGTTTCGCTTGAGGTGGACATCCCTGTTTCGTATATGTCTGAATCCGAATCCGAATCCACTTCGGAAAGTGCAATATAACCAAGCAGTGGGGTTGACTCAGGAGGAAACGTTTGCGCGTGTGATAAGGTAGAAGTTTGTTTTTGAGCTATGTTTTTCCCCTCCACACTGATTCGCTTCACAGACGTGTTAGGGTCGGGCCCACAAGTACCGTTCGCGCTGGCTGCTTGGTTGCTTTTTTGTATTGTAATTTCCACAAGCTCGCTTGGTCCTTCCTTGGCTAGCGGGGTAAAAATATTAGATATCCGAGGCTGAGAAGAGGCTGGGAGTCCAGTATTTTTAGCGGCAGCTTTCAAGTTTGCAAAGAGGCAAGATGGCGCCAGAGTGAGAGGACGCACCAGCATCCCTCCGTGGGTCTAGTCTTCTCTTCTCTTGATTTTGATCTGCCCATGTGATTGCTATATCGGAAAAGAGATAGATAGAAATATGCTGCACTAAACGCGAAAGAATTTATGAAGCCGAACTGAATTGACCCCAACTCGAACTGGAGAAAACTGGAGAGGAAACGCTGAGAAGCTGGGCAGGTGGAAAAAAAACCCTGAGACCTGGGAATCCGAGGGGAGAAGAAAAAGTAAGCGATAAGGATCGATGGCTGCTTTCTGAAGAGCAAGAGCAAGGGCTGCAGGGGGACCGCAGAAGTGGAGAGAGGAGAGCAGGGGGAAGCCAGCACAAAGGGGGAGTTAAAACTGCTACGAGGGCTGCACGATGGGGAGGCAGCAGTTGTAAGAGTTATCACTACACGAAATCTGTGAATGCACGGAGGCATGAGTGACCTGAGATAATATCGATACTGACACCCCTCCGACTTCCCTTTTAAATACATCCCACTGAGCGCATCTATGAAAAACTCACATGTCTCTGAATCGTGAGTAACGAATTATGACACTGTGCCATTAAAGCGAACGATGTTGGATGTTTCCCCCCTTGCCAGGGACTCGCGTGTATCTATTCTGAACTGTTTGGAGCTAATTAGCGAGGGCATATGAGAGAGGGAGGGAAGGGAGTTGGACGCTGCACACAGTAAACAGCGATTAGCGATTAGCGAAGTGCGAAGTGCTAAATGAGAATAAGAAACTGCGCGGATCTGAGCTAAATTAAAGCTACATTAAAGACTCGGCGTCAGCATCTAGCGATCTAGGAGCGATCTAGGAGCCGAAACACCAGTGCATGTGCCCTTCCTTATTTCCTAATCGTCTTTTTCTTCTGCACATCGTTTTTTTTTTTGCTTACCCTCTGCTCACCCCAGTTCTTGCCTCCGGTGCTCGCTCTCACACCAGATCACCCTCCTCACCCTGCTCATCATCGGACGTCATCTGCAGACTTGCAAGCCACGCTTTTAAATCACGTGTGCTGCGTGCTGCGTTGTCAGGGAGACGGTGAAGCGCTAGCCAATAGCCAATAGGCAATACCTGACTGCCCTTGCAGGGGAAAACTAAGGAGAGCAATTTGGGAATTAAAGGGTGGCAAAAGCGTTAAGGCGAAAGGCTTAAATGAAAGAAGAGCAGCTACAGCAACAGGAATTGGAGCGTGAATGCTGTACAGCAACAGCTACAGTTACAGGAACGGTGGTGCAAGCAGTGCAAGCAGTGGGGTCGAGGGGGTTCGGCGCACTGTTAGACTCAGATAGCACAGCCACTCCTTCTAAATCTGTGATAGAAATTGTGCTGCAATTAAAAATCTACATAACCAGGCAAACCTACAACACTATAGGGTCTCAAGTGCCAAGCTTCCTAAAAATTCACCGCAGATCTTTTACTGTGCCTAAAAAAAGAGCCTGGGTTGCTCTAAAAGCGCTAACAAATAAAAAACCTAATAAAGGGGGGGCGCCAGATCCCTTCGGAAAAACAAAAGGTCAAATTCAGCCACAAGGTCAGATTCGATCACCAGCACCTGATCAAATGCAGATAAAGGATATGGCTGGAATAAACGGAACAGTGGCACAAAGCCCATCACTGTTTAATCTAGAAAGAGTAGAGGAGGGAGCCTCAGCAATCCTAGATATGCAAGAGATACAGATGCAGGCGCAAAACCTTGAAGACCCAGACAGAGGCTTAGAAAGCACAGAGAGTCCGGAAGACCTGGGGAACAGGGAAGACTTAAAAACCACACAGAGTACAAAAAGTCACACCTCGCAGAAAAACAAGGACATACAAAGACGACCTGAAACCAGAGGATCTAGAGCCAAGGAGAATAATGTGGAGAAAGCTATATCTGATGAGAGTGACAAAAATAAAAATAAAATTAAAAGCAAAAACACTGAAAAGGACAAGGATAAAGAAAAGGTGAAACAAAAACAGAAAGAGAACGACAAAGAGAAGGGGAACGATACAGCGGACAAAGCCAATCTGGAATTAATGGCGAAAAAGGCTCAGAGGCTGCAAACAATAAAAAACTGGTGTAGTTGGGTTTTACATTTCTATTTTGGAAATGCAACTTTTAGAAAGTGGGCATTTCTTTGTGCTGCTAAATCCAGTGCTTTGCAGCCTAACTCCAATCCACGTCTAGGGCAGAGTGAGTTACCCTTTGTGCATACTTTCCAGACAGCCATAACACGGGAAGAGCTGGATGTGACAGAGTTACATCTGCATATTGATAGTCTTCCTAGGCTGGGAGAGAGGGAATCGGGCACACTTACATTTGTATAGGCTGTGCCCTGCCCTCTCACAAAGTGTTGATTTACCACTACTAATGTCCTGTGTTTCTTGAGCTTTTCTGTTTGTTGACCTGCTGTCAGTTGCTCCCTGTCTCTGATCTGCAAGGGCACTGTTGTGCTGACAAGTGAGATTTCCATTGGAGTCACTTGTTTTTTTGTATGGGTCTACCTGTCTACTACTCCCTGCTGGTGCCCTCATTGTTCTCCAAGGAGCACTGTTTAGGCTACTGGCCTCTTCAGATACAGCACGTGGTGAGCACTGTTTTATGCCCTTTGTCTGTGCAATTAGTGCACGGTGAGCACTTCATTTCTATCCCCCTTTGACCCAACAACACTAGTGTGGAGTGCTCTCCAGACCTGCTAACCCAGCACGTGTGAAGCACTCTGCTTTTTTCCTGCACTAGCACATGTTGAGTTCTCGTTAACCCACCACATGATGGGATCTTGTGGAGGAGAAGAGCATACTGAACATTTGGAGTCTGGTGAGGGTGGCACATGTCAAGTGATTTTCCTGCTCAAACCAGAAGTGTGCAAAGAGAACAATTGATGGACAGAATGCAGAACAATGTCAGACATTCACCCCAGTACAGATATCTGGGCCTAAATCCATCTTTTTTATCTCTCATCATGCCATTCCAGTTTGGACCCAGCCATATGCAAATCAGTCATGCCGCTGCGCCCAATGGGAACAGTCCAGCCCGAACTGCCAGTACAGGTCCTCCTTGGACTGGAAACAAGCATCCTAGGACCCGTTTCGGGCTTTTAGCCCTCGTCGGCCAGGATAGCTTGACTCCAGTGGCATGGAGAGCATGGGACCCACATTTGGGCATACCCGTCCCACTCGGGTGACAAATTCAAAAATAACAATTGATAAACAGAATGCAGAACAATGTCATACATTCACCACAGTACAGAGATCTGGGCCTAAATCCATATTTTTTTTCTCACCATGCCATTCCAGTTTGGACCCAGCCATATGCAAATCATTCTTGAGTCAGTGTCCAATGGGAACAGTCCAGCCGAACTGCCAGGCCAGGTCCTCCCTGGACTGTAAACAAGCATCCTAGGACCGGTTTCAGGCTTTCAGCCCTCATCAGCCAGGATAGCTTGACTCCAGTGGCATGGAGAGCACGGGACCCACGTCTGTGTATAACCGTCCCATTTGGGGTGACAAATGCAAAAAGAACAATTGATGGACAGAATGCAAAACAATGTCATACATTCACCCCATTACAGAGATCTGGGCCTAAATGCATCATTTGTTTGCTCACCATGCCATTCCAGTTTGGACCAAGCCATATGTAAATCAGTCTTGACCCTGCACCCAATGGGAACAGTCTAGCCTGAACTGCCAGGCCAGGTCCTCCCTGGACTGGAAACAAACATCCTAGGACCGGTTTCGGGCTTTCAACCCTCATCAGCCAGGATAGCTTGACTCCAGTGGCATGCAGAGTACGGGACCCACGTCTGGGCATACCCGTTCCTCTCGGGGTGACACATGCAAAAAGAACAATTGATGGACAGAATGCAGAAAAATATCATACATTCACCCCAATACAGAGATCTGGGCCTAAATCCATCGTTTTTTTGCTCACCATGCCATTCCAGTTTGGGCCCAGCGATAAGCAAATCACTCATGACCCTGCACCCAGTGGGAACAGTCCAGCCCGAACGGCCAGGTCAGGTCCTCCCTGGACTGGAAACAAGCATCCTAGGACTGGTTTTGGGCTTTCCGCCCTCATCAGCCAGGATAGCTTGCCTCCAGTGGCATGGAGAGCACGGGACCCAAGTCTGGGCATACCCTTCCCACTCGGGGTGACAAATGCAAAAAGAACAATTGATGGACAGAATGCAGAACTGGGGCTGAATGTGACTGGGGGTGAATGTTTGCATTGTCCAGCATTCCATCCATCAATTGTTTCTTTTGCATATGTCGCTCTAAGTGGGTAGGGTATGCCCAGACGTGGGTCCCGTGCTCACTACACCACTGGATTCAAGCTAGCCTGGCTGATGAAGGGTGATGACCTGAAACCGGTCCCAGGATGCTTGTTGCCATCCAGGGAGGACCTGGCTTGGCAGTTGGGGCTGGACTGTTCCCACAAGGAACAGGGTCAAGACTGATTTGCATATGGCCTGGTCAAAACTGGGGAGGTGTGGTGAGCAAACAAATGATGGATTAAACCCAGATCTATGTGACTGGGGGTGAATGTTTGCATTGTCTAGCATTCCATCCATCAATTGTTTCTTTTGCATATGTCGCCCTAAGTGGAAATGGCAACCCAGACGAGGGTCCGGTGCTCACTATACCACTGGATTTAAGCTAGCCTGGCTAATGAAGGATGATGCACTGAAACCAGTGCCAGGATGCTTGTTTCCGTTCCAGGGAGGACCTGGCTTAGCAGTTTGGGCTGGACTGTTCCCACAAGGAACAGGGTCAAGACTGATTTGCATATGGCTGGGTCCAAACTGGGGTGGAGTGGTGAGCAAAAGAATGATGGATTAAACCATGATCATTGTGACTGGCGATGAATGTTTGCATTGTCCAACATTCTGTCCATCAATTGTTTCTTTTGCATATGTCAACCCAGAAGTGTGGCAGTATCCTTTCCTTTCTCCCCACCACCCGACACCACTGCCACCGCAGGGCACCTCTGGAGCAAGCCATGGCCTGTGAAGACACCAGGCGGTTGGGGTAGCTATCACACTGACCCAAGGGAGATTCAGAGCATTGTGGGCGAGGCCACCGACAATTTCAGTGTCCTGCCCAGCCCTGCCTTAACTGGCATGCTGTGTCGCAGTGCGACTCACCAGGCAGTTGCTTCATCTTGTTCTGCTGATCATGCAACATCGTGAGGAAGTCATTTGGTTGCATTCCAGTCCCTCCCCTTCAAGTCTCGGCGGGCCGCTTTGAGTGAGTACCGTGCTGGTAAAATTACAGTAAAAGCTCCCCGAAGAAGCCCAGTTAGATAAGGCACGGGGGTTGTTTTATAGACATGTCATTTGATTCTCCGCTCAAGTAGATTTTACTACTTAAGCAGCAGCTTCCTCAACGCAAATGGCCATGACCGGCCGCAAACGTTCACGTTGAGAAAATCTTGCTGTATGGTGTTCTAGTGCCCAAAAATTGTGCTGGGGATGCACATTTTCACTCATGCTCACCAACTTAACATTGACGAGGAACGTGCGATAAAAAACTCAGCCACATGTCGGTTGGCGGAGTTTTGCAGTGTGGGCAAAACTCTGCAAACTCAGCCGACCGAGCAGAGTTTATTGCCCACCCCTAATTATTGCTATGCTAAATCACACAAACAATCTGTGTAGTGCCAAGACCACCTGCTCTTTACTTCCAAACATCAATACACTTCAAAACATTTCTGATCTTTCTGTCTTCTTGGATCCCTCCACTGTAATATTCTCCCCACACAAGTATGGGCTGTCTCCTCCGCTGTGTTCAAACCTACCCTTACAACCCATCCTGGTCTTACTCAAAGATCAACAAGACTGTAAGGATAGTTGACCATTCATTTCCCTAGGTCCATCCTATGCCGGCCACCCCCGTTTTAATGACTGTCATTTAGATGTATGCAATATTATATGATCTTTATTCCAGAAATGTGCTGTCTTCATTGCCTTTTCCATCTCCCTTGCAACATATGCCCGCTTTTTATTATGCCCACCCAAATATTTATATCTGTATCTACTGAGAAACTTCTCTGTTTACAGTATTTCTAGCAGAAATTTACCACAAAAGGATGCTGGTGGGTAAAGTAGGATCTTTCCCAAGTGTCCATATAACTGATGTCATTTTAGCACGGTTGGGCCAAGTACTGCTAGTGATATTTCCAGATGTGATTTATGCCCAGAAATGCATGATGTTCTTGTTGTGGTAGTTAATGTGTGTGTTAAATACACACTTTATTTACATACAGTACGCGTGAAGTCTCTTTTGTGATGCTCAGGGTACTTATTGCATGAGAGTGCTCTGCCAGTGCTTTACACAATGCCTCTGTAATAAGCCTGACTGCTCAGTGCCTAGCTACCCAAGGGTGAGTGCATGTTATACAGTAAGTGTAATCCCCTGCCCCTGATGGAAGTGGTAGGTTCTGCATGGCTAAAACCTCGCCTTTAATGGATTATCCCATCTCAATTCTCCATCAGCACTAATTTGTTTTTTACGCCAATCCTACCAGACAGCATAAGCTAAAGAGCTATTGTGGGCATACCAATAACTTACAGAGGCATACTACCCATCCATCGCTTACTATTGATTGGCTTTATTGTCACTCTTATTTTCTGCCTTGTTATTCAATGACTTTCCTTCTCCCAGCTTGTCTATCTTTTGTTGGTTCCTCTCCTGCATAAAGACTATTTACTATCTCTCTGATTGACTGGCTTCTATCCTTTCACAGCTCAAATTTAGGGTACTACATTTTTCTTTTTGCTTAAGCACTCCATGAGAGTGCATGTACCTTCCAGCTCCTTCCCTCGAGTGCATCTCCCACCAACCAAATACCCGCCACAGAGCTCCTTTTTGATAACTATTTTGTGTTTCAAGCTCTGTCTCGTGTCCTTCTCCCACACCAAACTCCATGCCTTACCAGCACCTTGTGTTGCTGTCTCTCGGGTGATTCTCCCCCTCCCCCTGTGTTGCTTTTCCTCGTTTGCTGCTTGTCTCCTCCTCAACCCACTCCCCCTTGCTCCCCCCATCCACACCTACATACCCCCATATCTTTAAAAAAAATGTTTTAAAGATTTTCTTTGGGGGGGATTGGTTTTTTTTAGTGGAGTGAAGGACCAGGCACTAAAATGCTGCTGGCTCTCCATCTTAAAAAAGCACGTTCACACTTACAAAGAAAAAATGATTTACTGATTTGTCTCAGATTAGTAAATAAAAACAAATTACACCCTCGTCATTTTGTAGGTACATATGCATAATGGCTCATGCGTGCATATCATTATGGATGCATGGCCTAAAGAAGATGCAGCCTCTCAGGCTGTGTCATCAATCCTTTTTTCCGCTTTCTTACATTGGGCCATGCTGTAAAGCATCTTGCCGTTGCTGTATAGCATCGCCAAACGATTGCTCTAAAGCAAGGCCAGTAGGTCCCAAAGGCGAGATTACTGGCTTTACCAATATTTATTTTATTTGTTACAGTTCTATATAGAGCAAAATTGGCCCAATGGATTTGCACACTCAATGGGACCTGAGCACTAGATAACGTTACATTTTTTTTAGACATGGGAGGATTAAGTGACTTTTCCAGGTGCAAGATTGGCAGCTCTGACCGTTAGGTCATATCGCCTCCTTTAGTGTGTTGCCCTAGTATGAAATTCAATAAAAAATGCCGTGTGTCAGAAGCCAGATTCCAAAGACGTTGACAAGTGACAGAATGCTCCTGGTATGTAGTGGGTTCATTGAGAGGTAAGGAATCCTGTATCGCATTACAGTTTCAAACTGAAACTTTGGCTTAACATAACTCTAAAATCCAAACACCCACCATACTTTAGTGAGTATAAAATAATTACAAATAACAGTTCCTAGCAGGTGTGGCTGATAATATGTCGGACAGTGTAGAATCACAATATGTCAGAATATTCTCTTGATTCCCATAAACACAAATATCTGATAATCAGTACTTCACAGGTGAGGTTTCAAAGTTGCACAATGTGGCCACAATATGCAGAGCATCAGATAATTTTCAATTCATTCAATTGAACTCTGTGATCATGTGGTCAAATTTCACAATATAGTTAACAGAAATGTACCCTAACATTAATATAGTGGCATGCATTTTGTGTAGGTAGAAAAATCTCACCCCATCGGGTGCAGATCAGTGGTTCTTAACCTTTTTTACTTCTGTGGAAAAACAATACACTAAAATAAGAAATAACAATACCTGATTACAAAAAGTCTGCCATATTTTTTTAATTTGCAAAAAAGGTACACACATTTTAATTCTAATTTTAATGAAAAAGTTGCTAGACTTTTAATTTATAACTTTATTAATACTTTTAATGCATGCTTTTAATGAGTCTGATAATATTATTTTTCTAAACAATCGCAGACCCTCTGAGTAGGTATCATGGGCCCCAGGAGGACCTCTGTAGCGGTTCACTTCTCCAGAGGAGCGATATCTTTGTAAATTGCGTTTAGGACACAGGGGCATATTTATAATAAAGTGGGAGAGCGCAGATTAGCTCCAAAATAGCTAATGCCACACACCGTCACTTTAGAACCCCAGGGATGTGCGTATTTACAAAAATACGTTGCACCCCTATGTTTCTCCCTGAGCTGCCGCTAAATTCAGCTGCCTAGTGCCAGCACATAGATTCTTGCACCATAGTGCAAGGGTGCCTGCGTTGAGGGTATGATTGTTTATGTGCAGGAAGGTGTCCCTTCATTGATGATGATGTGTAACTCCTGTGTGTGCTGCATTGTGCAGCCCACATAGAAGTTGCAAATCATCATTTTTTTAATGATTGTTTATCGACAGGAAGGGACATTCAATATATAATTGCAACCTTAACTAGGACCATATAGTTTGTTTGAAAGGTACACGAAGACGTCATAAGACTAACCATTTCTCTTCAGCCACCCACATGCCCTGGGTATACCTGACAGGTAACAATCAAACACAAGTTAATGAATGAAGAAATTGCTTTATGAAGATATGCACTTCTAAAGTTCTAATTTACATGTCAAATTCATTAACTTGATGTCAATGAAACGTGTGACATTCTATTCAAGACTTATGATTGAAACAGCCTCCTGACTGCATGAGCAATAAATACAAGCGACCAATACAGACAATCATTAGCAAAGTCCATTGTTATCACCTTTTTTACTTTGGTAACACTTTTTGACAATAGCTGGCACAATCAGCAAAAAAAAAAAAAATGAAAAAAGAGCCAGATGAGGCGAACGCCTGTATATGCCTCATGTTGCTAAGGTGACCCAACATGGTAGTGTATGCCTGCATGCATCACCACACGTGTGCACATACAGCATGATATGCCTCCATATTATTTATTTATTCTTATTTACCATTGCAAAATGGTAACGTTACTTGCATCCGTATATTTTAAAAATAAAAATAAATATGATTGAGAACTCTTTTTAAAAAAAAGAGCAACCCTGCAGCAAATGGCGGCTACCAGGCAATCCAAAATGTTGGAAAAAAAACACATTTTTTTTAAAAGACTGTGATGGGAGGGGTGGAAAAACAATGGATGAGCAGGTCAGGGCAGTGAGTGGGGAGAAATCTGTGTGGCGTAGCAAAGTATAAGCTTGTGTGAGTTGAGAAATAAAAAAAGCAAGAAAAGCGAGAGTTGAGGAAATAATTGCTGAACTGGGGTAGAGGGGATACGGGGCAACTTGGAGTGAATGGTGGATGGGCAGGTATTTGAGGCAGTAGAAGCACAAGAGGGAGTCAGCAAGAAATAACTTATAGTGAAAGGAAAATAAAGTAAGTAGTTCCCTGTATGTGAGCAGTGGAAGAACAGATCCAGTCAAAAAGATGATAAAGAGGGTTTGTCCCAGGGGATGGACAACTACAAGAGGAAGAAACTCCAACTTGTGGTAACCAGTGGCTGACCAAAGCCTACCGTAAGTTTTGATAAGTGTACTACAAGTCTTTTGACAATGAAGAAATTTGAAAATGGCACACTCATATACATATGTATTTTGGCATTTTAAGTTACAAGTAAGTCACATATATGTCTTTCACAATATGTGAAACAATTGAGCTTAGACCTTATACGAAGTGGAAACATTTTAAAATAAACAGCGCATTATCTTAGTTGATATGTTTAAAACATGCATTATTCATTAAGCAAATACAATGTAGTACTTATATTTTTTCTACAAAAATGTGCATAGGTGTGCTAATCACTTTTATTGCTTTTTGAGGAGCAAACATCTTACTAATTAAGCAATCAAGACGGGATAAATTGACGTTCTCGGAAAAAAAGACTTTGGACCTTTTTACGAGTTCAGCGGTTCAACTGCGGTAAGACCACTTCTGTCCCATCAGTAGCCCACGGCGCTGGCGGTCCAAAGACCATATTACAAGTTAACCGGAGGGCCGGTGGTGTGGAGGCGGGGATCTTGCAGCAGTGGTTGGTACTATTACCAAATATATTGATATGCATTTCGACTGCATATGTGTCGGATGCACACATATGTATGATATCTGTGGAAAAATACCATATACCCATTACTGTAATTCGGCCCATATGTGGGCAGTCCTGGTAATGAGCATATGGTAAGAAAGGGACTCACCTGTAGATCGCACCACAGAGGGTCATTATCCTCATGGTGAAGATCCTGTTGTGAAGGGTGGACCTGGAAAAAGGGATATGTGTTGGAATCTGCCTGGGAGAAGAAGAAAGGGGTAAGTACGCACCCCAAATCCTTTGTCACCACCACCTTGAAGCAGGTGGTCGGACCTCCGAGGTCGGCTTGTAGAACAGGCAACTCATAGTATGCACGGCAGTGCAGCTCCCCTATACCGCCCTGTGGCAGCTGCCTTTCCCCGATCGTGAACCTAGTGGTCAGCTACTTGCTGGCGGTCTCGGTGGTCAAGCGGCAGACTACTCAAACGTGATCCGTCCAACTTGTAATACGGCAGTTTGATTGCCGACCTCACCACGCTCGGACCGCCACGTCAATACAACGGTCCACTGTACCGCCAAACTCATAATAAGGCCCTTTGGCTCGCTTTATCTCCTGTTGCCTTAGGCAAATGTCTAAGGGTGGCAGGTTGTATGGCCGGCCCTTAATAGCAGGGTAACCAAAGAGTTGCTTTGTAGTCCTAGCAATCCTTTTTTACTGCTAATGATAATTACACAACACCACAGGGAGACTATAGCTAGCTTGAAGCTAAATGGACATCTCAAACAATGGAAGCCAAACAATCACTCTGACCATAGTTCAAGGTTAGGAAACACCTTGGAACTGTGGGTGAGAATCAATGCATGACATTCTCCTACAGAGAAGGAAAGCAGTGGCTGTCTTGAGTAAAGAGGCAGTCTGTAGTACAAGGACTGATCTCAAGCAAGGTTTCACCTGCTGGTTGCTCTTGACGGCAGAAGGGAGAGCCTAATCTGAGTCTCTAACATCACACTCCAAACAACAAACAATGCTAAAAGTATTTTTGAAGCAGATTTGCCATTATACTTTTTTTTACAAAACATGCTTTGGTACCATTTAGTTTTAGTCTCCATTTTGAGAGAGAGGAGTTTGATCACTACTGCAGCCTTGTAATTGCAACCAGCACATGAAAAGAAGACTAAGGCAATATGGCTGACTGAGTGGCATATCGCCACAGGAACGTCACTATTTTCGATGGTCCATGTGGCTTTACAGGCTTCGCCTTATTTACAAGGCAGTGTTAAGCCAGTTAACGTGGCTTAACGCTAACTTGTAAATAAGGCACCTTTTCACGCTATACTTAGCATGAATGGGGTGGGCAATGGGTGTTTCGGTGGGTGTTCTGCCGCAAAACCCATTGATATTGATGCTGTCCCATCCTGCATATAAACAATCATTTTAAAAATGCAGAGATACACCTTCTATGTCTGCTGAACAAAGCAGCACACATGGAAGTTACAAATTGCCATTTAAGGTTGCTTCTGTGCAGGAAGGGAAACCTTCCTGCACAAAAACAATCATTACATCAATGCAGGCACCCTTGCAGTATGGGGCAAGTGTGCCAGCGTTGGTGCTATACAGCTGTAATTAGCGCCAGCGCAGGGGGAAACACAGGGCTGCACCATATTGTCGTAAAAATGGTGCAGCCATGCGTTTCCAAAGTTATGGAGCGCTGCGTTAAGCCATGAAGGCTAACGCTGCGCTCCTTCACTGTCCTTGTAAATATATCCCTTTTGTTCTAAAAGACAGTTGTGTTAGGATATGCGGCCTAAGGGCCAGAGCTCATTCGAGTCCTGGTATTGCATCAACATTTTGTGATTATAGGCAAATCACTAACCTGCCTGTGCATAAAAAAAAATATGATTTGACCTTGTGTTATTTACTCTGGTACTCAAGTAAACCTCTCCAATGCCATTGGACTAAGAGGCATACTTACAAGCCCCTATCGCCACCACAACATCACTTTTTCAGATGCTGTGGTGGCGATAGGGGATTCACCTTATTTACAAGGCAGTCTTAACGCTGCCTTGTAAATTAGGCACCCTTTCACACTACACCTAGCATGAAAGGGGAGGGCAATGGGTGTTGCGGAGGGCGTTCCACCGCAACACCCATAGATTCTGATGCTGTCCCCTATTTACACGGGTGGCGTAAATAGGGGACAGCACCACAATTAAGACCTGGGGGCATATGTACAAGCCCCTATCGCCACGGAAACATCACTTTTTGTGATATTTCTGTGGTTATAGGGGCTTTGCCTTATTTACAAGATAGCGTTAAGCCACTTAACGTAGCTTAACACTGCCTTGTAAATCAGGCCCTCTTTCACGCTATGCTTGGCATGAAAAGGGAGGGCACTGGGTGTTGCGGTGGGTGTTTCACCACAACACCCATTGATGTTGACGCTGCCTCCTATTTACAAGGGCTGGCTAAATAGGAGGCAGCGTCACAATTAAGACCTGGGAAAATCTTGGTCTTAACTTGGTGAAATAAGGAATATTGCTTTATTAGTTTTAGTTTTTTCCATGTGTGCTGCCTTATGCAACACACGTGAAAAAAAGCAAAACACATTGGGTTGTTTATGTGTAGGAAGGTGACTCTTCCTGCACATGAACAATCCTTAAACGAAAATAACATTTTTTACCTTTCTTGTGTGCTGCATTAAGCAGCACACATAAAAGGGACAAAATGGCATTTCAGGGTTCTTTATGTGCAGGAAGGGGCACCTTCCTACACCATCCTCCCCTGCATGCAGACACCCTTGCACTATGGTACAAGGGTGCCTGCATTGGCACTACACTGCTAAGTGTAGCTCCAGCGCAGGGTGAAACGCAAGGCTGCACCATATCCTTGTAAATATGATGCAGCCCTGCGTTTCTGAAGTGGCAGAGAGAAGTGTTAGTTCATGACGGCTAATGCCTCACTTCGCCACTTCTTTGTAAGTATCCTCCCTGGTCTTAAACAGGCGAAATGAGAAGAAATGCTTTAATTCTCCTCGTTTTTGCTGTTTCCATGTGTGCTGTGTTGTGCAGCACACATAGAAACATCAAAACGCCATTGATTGTTTATATGCAGGAAGGTCTCCCTTCTTGCACATAAAGGGCCTCATTTATGAGGCCGTGCGTCACTTTTACGCCGCCGGTGTGTCACTTTTTGTGATGCACCAGTGGCGTAAAAAATGTGCCTTGTTGCGCAATATTTACAAAGTGACGCATCTAGCTAGATGCGTCACTTTGTAAACTCCTGCGCCACATTATTCCTGCGCCAGGTATAATGTATGCAAGGGGGGCGTATTGACGCAAGAAAGGGTCATAGAAGTGACGCAGTGAAATCTATGAGATTTCACTGCGCCCCTTCTAGGACACAAATGCGTCAATTTCTAACGCCTGCCTCATAGCAGGCGTAAGACTGACGCTGGCCCTTTCACTTGGGGCTTGCCCCATGTGAAAGGACACATTGCTGGAGTTGCGTCACTTTTGTGACACACTCCACCAATGTGGTACAAAAGGGTGTGTACACTCCACCAATGCGTCATTTTTGCGCCATACAGATACATCAGAAATACAGACGTATCTGTAACTCCTTGCACCATGATGCGTCATACTGTAAATATGACGCATCATTGGTGTCGCAAGGAGGGCGCAGTGAAAAGTGACGCATCGCTGTTTTCACGCATTGATACATCACTTTTCATAAATGAGGCCCAAAGAATCATTCTTTTGCAACGCAGACACCCTTGTACTATGGTGCACGGGTGCCTGCTTTGGCGCTAGGCAGCTAAATTAGCACCAGCGCTGGGGAAAACGCAGGGCTGCACCGTTTTCTTGTAAATACGGTGCAGCCCTGCATTTCAGAAGTGGCATAGCGTGGCGTTAAACCAAGGAGGCTAATGCCACGCTCCCCCACTTCTCTCATAAATATGCCCATAAGTTTGCAAATAGCCTGTTTTTTTAATTAAAATACTTACAAACTTACGTACATTTATTGATCCTTGCCCTTCCTTCTCAATGCTTTTCTTCCATGAAGCCTGTGTTTTTGCAGACTAAGGTCCGGTAGGAGCCCCGGGAACATTACACGAAACTCTGTACAAAATGGTCGTGAACTCTCAGAATGGAATGACGTTGCAGAAATAGTTAGAGGGCCGTTAAATGAGAAAACTTGGAAATATGTCTGAAGTACACAGGCTGCATTATGTTTTCACAAACCTTGAATTCCCATCGGATGATTTCCATGGCTTCTTGGTCCTCGGAGACATTTTTCCCCATCCTTTTGATGCACAAACTATTTTATGCAAGTTCAGGGACAATCAGATTGGCTGTCCATTGCGCATTTCTTCGGACACAATTTCCTCCAAATTTGAAACGTTCCTCTAGGGAATCTCATGCTTTCTCCAAGCCAAACAGCTGTTTTCTTTATTATTGTTCTTTGACTTTCTCATGGATAGGTCACGGCCATCATCCTTAAAGCTGGAACTCTGCTTCTCAATCTCTTAAAAATTATTTCAGGGTACAAACACAATGCTAACGTGACAGGATCACGAGCATGACTTGCATCAACCAAACATCGCCTTCCTCAT
This sequence comes from Lissotriton helveticus, assembly GCF_964261635.1. Taxonomy (NCBI): domain Eukaryota; kingdom Metazoa; phylum Chordata; class Amphibia; order Caudata; family Salamandridae; genus Lissotriton; species Lissotriton helveticus. The sequence goes on from NC_136069.1 coordinate 639,163,229, forward strand.
AAAAAATGAACAACCGCTTTCTTGCTCCCCTATGGCCAAGCAAACCAGTCTGGTCAGTTTTACACATCTTTGAAATTAATGTAAAGTGTTAGGATCTTTATTTTAATGGCATGATTATTAAACATATGCAGCTTCTCATTTTCACCCAGGTATTAGGTTTTTGGCTAAAGTGTACTGAAAAGTTGTCTTTGTGGTAGGAATAGGTGGCATATAGGTAGGTTGGTTGCAGTTAGAAAATCTTGGGGCATATTACCAACAACTAGCGATAATTTTTGCCTCTAACTTGTTTAGAGACAAAAATTATCGCCGCACATCGGCGATTTTTACCGCAGATAAACCTTGCTATTAGCAAGGTTTATCGCAAATGCGATAACAAACGGCCGCAATGCATGAATATCGCTGAAAAGTCAGCGATATTCATGCATTATCGAGCAAATGCTCTTAGCCATGTTATCCACCTCCCATTGGATAACATGGCTAAGAACTGCTCCTGGGCAGGTGTTAGCTTTTGGAGATATTCGCGCTTAGCGCGAATATCTCCAAAAGTTGGTAATAGGAGATAGCGATGTTAGCGACTGTTTCCAGTCGCTAACATCTTGGCACGCCCACTTTGCATGTCATTAGTGATAAATATCACTGACATGCAAAGCGGGGCCCAAGATGGTCGCTATCTCCTATTAGCTGTCGCTAACTGGTGTTAGCGACAGCTTGGTAATAGGGAGATAATTTTATCTCCGCTTTCTTGGCTTTTAAAGCCAAAAAAGCGGAGATAAACCCCCTTGATAATATGCCCCCTTATTCGCACATACAGGGTAGTCTGCAGTGCTGGTGAACATTGTGTATTTGTGCACTGGATCTGGGATGGTAGCAGAGGGTCCAAGGTCTATGGTGCAAGCGGGGCCGGGCCCTGGGGTCAACAGCCCAGGGCCAGGGGCTGGGAAGCAGCGGAGATTCAATAGGGCGAAGAGCAGCACAGGTTTGAGGAGGCTGGGTGCAGCATAGCACATGGCCCTGGGGCAGCAGTGCAATGTCTAAAAGAGGCCATGCAGACTCTCGTGGCAGCAGCACAGGAAGCAGTGGGAGCATTGCAGGGTCGGTGGGAAGCATGACACGGTTCAGGGGCCACAGAGATAGAGATTAGCAGCATAGGGTCTGTGGGATTAGAAGCACAAGGTCTGTGGGATTAGCCTCACATGGTTCAGTAGAGGTAGCAGCGCAGTTTCCAGAAATCATTTTAAGGGGACACAGTGCAGAGACTATGAGATTGGGGGTGGGGGTAGCATATTGTCCAAGGAAGCAGGGAAGATGTGCAGGGTTCGAAGAGGTAGCAACACAGGGTGTTCGAAAGGAGCAGTGCAAGGCCTGGAGTGGGAGGAGCTGTGCAGGGCCCAGAAAAATGTTCGGGAAAGGCAGCATAGATTCCATGTGGGGCAAATTTGGCTACTAGGGTTTTTTGGTAGGGTTTTTTGGGTTTGCCGGAAGAGACCACATCTCATGAAATGTGTCTGTACCTGTGTCATGCTGCAGTACTGTATGTGGACTCACTAGGTAGCATTTGGATCATGTGCAGTTGACTGAATGGGGCATATGACTTACCTCTGTGCCTCCAAAAGGTGAGTATGAGATTGTGCATGATATGATAGAGACCAAGTGGCTCATAGTTATGCTCTCAGAGATTGTAAGCGTCACCTATGATACAAGGAAGAAATACTAGCTCCTGCTGGAGTTTGTTATCTGTTGTGGTAGCACGCAGGGCCCCGACAGTCCCCAGCAATATCCATGGAACACCCCTTTCATGCAGTTTTCTGCATAGAAGATTCATATATTTATAAGTCCATGAAAAGCCACTCAACATGGTTTTATGTGGCTTTATAAATGTGCCACATTGAGCCACAGAAACGTAAAAAAAGTGACATTCTGGGGGCGCAATAGTGCTAGTAGGTCTCATGGAGCAGATTTACTATGATTTTACATCAGGATTGTGTCACTTTTGTGGCGCAGCCTCAACAAAAAATAATTTTTTGTATTTACTAACCCATGCAAACCCACTTGGCGTGGTTAAGTAAATACAAGGTTACGCAACACAGCGTATAGCGCTGCCTGCATTACCTCGCATTGGGAAGGCAATCTATGGGTGTGGCATGGGCTTTACCATGCAGCCACACATGTATTTTGGAGCATTCCAAAATTTACTAAGGCTAATAAACCTGAAAATGCGTCAAAATGCTAGTGATGTGTAATGAGCAGAAATATCTTTATTTCTCCTAGTTATTTCCTCTTTCCGCATGTGCTGTATTCTAAATGAATATGCCTCTAAGGATTATTTTTGTGTAGGAAGGTGTACATTCCTGATCAAAAACAATCCTGCCCGTATTGCAGGCACCCTTGCACCATGGTGTAAGAGTACCTGCCTTGGCGCAAGGCAACCTGAAGAGCGTCAGCACTGGGAGAGAGCTCAATAGCACCATATGTTAGTAGATATGGTGATTTCCAACTATCACCCATTCATACAGTGCAGCAACTTGTCTGGCTGTCTACGGTGCTGGCGGTACATTTCCAAAGACACTATGACCAGCACCGCAGGCAGTTCTTTGATGATATTTGTTCCAGCAGGTACTCCATTGTCCATTGGTAAGACTTGGGGTATAGTGCACATTTATTTTATTTATTTATACAGGGTTTATAATGCGCATGGCTGCCTCAGCGACAAGGCATCCCAGCGCAACCAGAAACCAGAGAGGAACAGGGAGATACACAAACGTGCTTTGTCAGATAGTGGGGAACAACCATGTCTTTGGATAAGGTATTGGTCCTCTTGCCCTGATAAATTTTCCTAAAAATGTTTGTTGCCTATGAAATATGTCTGCCGCTTGTTGCATTATGGACTGAACATGTGACTTTGTTTTCATTCATAAGCCCAGGGCACACATTAAAAGGTTGAGATATGGCCTTGAGGACTCTTATTTAAATCACATTTTTGAAGTAAGTGACTGACTCTTGCATTATGAGGACCTCACCACACACTAGAAGAGGACAGTAGTGCAGCAATCAAGTGTGGATTATTTTACTACACTCCCCTATCACAGATAATTTCATACTAGATAGGTGTTCCTGCTTGAATAGAAAAGAACCAATAATGACAAAATGAGCCAGATGGTGAGCACTATCCAACAGGCTAGTAGTGCTTGCTTCCAGGAGGAACTTTCTATTTTTGTAAGGATATTTTTCTAAACATCTTTGTCTGTCCCTTGACACTGTATGTTCTTTTATACAACATACACATACCCCTTTTATAGACTTTGAGATTAACCAGAGTTTGAATGGGCCCTTGCAGAGAGCTGGATTGGAGGAGCTTAATAACATTGAATAACTCTTTTGGGGTGTTGGATAATGGGTCTTTTTGCGTTTGAACCTTCTCCAAGGTGCCAGAAACAAATATCATTTAACAGAATGTCACTCCCATTCTATAGTTTGGAAAAATGTCAGCCAAAACTTGGGCAGCTTCTAAAATGTCTCTTTAACAAGGGAGGTTGCTTTGTGGCAGAGTGCCTGATAGCTGCCCCAACATACACAGGATAACAAAATCCAGAGCAGTCTCTGGAGAGTCAGTCGTAGGCAATATTTCTGCGTACAAGGAAATTTCAGAGACCTTTAATTGTGTCACAATGGTGATTAGTACTCCAGAAGGAAATTCAGAATTAAAGGTAGAGGAGTTAATTACAACAGTGAGGGAGATATCACACTCACTATGCCCCACAAAGATACTGCTGCTCCCAATTCCACAGTTCAGTCCATTGGTAGTATCAGTTATAAGAAATCCAGGAGGCACAAACTGTGGATCAGCCAAGGGCAGCTCCTAGTCTGACAGTGGAAAGCAGGTGATAACATTGGTATACACATGAATTTGAGTCCCATGTAGTTTGTGGCTTTGCTCTTCTTTGTCTAATGGGACTCGGAAAATGCACAGTCCCCTATTAAAAGTGTGTTGGTGGCTACATATCCAGCATAACAGAGGATATATATTATGTTTGTACTGTTCCAAGAGTCTCAAGAAAGTGATATCAGGATAGATAAACCCCTAGACCCAAAGATTATGCAGTAGGGTCAAGTTGGCTTATTCATGCTGGATGCCAGCAGCCCTCCCCCTTCGTACACATCCACTTGGTGAGACAACTGAACAGGCTGACAGCAAAGAGGGCTGACCTAACCCAGTAAGGGATCAGGTAGCTTTGAAGCTTTCCATCGCCAAGCTTCCAGGTCATAGCCATTGGCAGCGGGAGGGTCTGCATTGCAATAAGACTTGTATAGCTGAACAAAAACTGGAGCTTTTGTGAGAGATAGGACAGTGGTACACCTATCAGCTGAAATAGCTGTCATTCCTGGACAGACCCTCCTCGGCTGATAGGAAAAGACACAGGGTTAGCTTGGTTGATAGGTCAGGAGTCAATTGGTTTGTAGTTCCACTTGCTGTGCAACTTGTGAAATCAGGCAGGCAGTCCATGGCACTTCACAGTCGTGTTCAGGGAAAGCAGGATCTGCTATGGACTTCAGCAGTGTGTTTAGGGTGTCCACTTCCTCATATGAAACTTCACCTGACCTAAATCAACATGCTGCAGATTGTGACAGGCCTCTGTTAGACAGGTGGGCAATAGAGCTCATACCTGAAAATGGAAGCTGTTGAGACAGTGAATCAAATGCAGTCCAAGCACAAATGGGGACATCGAAGGGGTAGAAGGGAGGGCCATGTGTCTATTCCTAATCATTCATAGGGACTCAGATTAGTAATTTGAGTACCAATGGCTCAAGTTGACCAGGTTGCCAAAGTACACCATCGAGCCACTTAGACCTGTTTCACAAAAGATTTCAGCTATTTTGTTTTTCAAGTGCCATTTTCCACCTTCTCGGAGGAGTCTGACTGGTAAGCACAATGATAGTTCGGTTTGGTTCCTGAAGCGTTACTAGGGGGCTCATTATGATGGAGTGCGGACATTAGTCCGCCCGTCATCATACTGGCAGGTGCATCCTGGCCTTTTAACATTGCAGACGTTGCTTCTGGCTGCAGCACCGTCTGCAATCTTAAAAGGCCATGCTGAGCAATTCTCTGCACTATGTGGCAGGCACCACACGGTGCCTGCCACGCAGTGCAGGGAAATGCAGGCGGTTATGAAGGGTTCCTCCCCCAGTTGAGCTCCACATTGCAGAGGGGGCCACGCAACGGGCCCACCAATCTAGCCTCCGCCTGTGTTTTCGCTTTGGGAAGACCGTTGCGAAAAGACAGGCGGAAAGGAATTTTCTAATCCGTACGGCGGTGCCTGCAAGGCACCGCCGCAATGCTGGCCATTGTTTTGGCTCTTATTAGTTACACTGATTGCATTAACTTGAGCACATGTGTAGGTTTTAATTCATCTCGAAAGTATTTGGACTAAATATTGGATTAGAAATATCGAGTTGCAGAAATACTGGAATGAAAATATCATGAAACAAAAATATTTTGATGCAGAAATATTGTCAAGAATATTGATTTTTCAGGTAAGTAATATCATTTTCAAAAATGTTGTTGTTCATATCATTTTCAATAATATAGGGGGTCATTATAACGCCGGTCGGACCGACTGTCCGACCACTGCAGCCGTGTTCTGATTCTGACTGCTGAGGCCAGGCAAGTCCCTCCCACCATATTACAATGCAATCACTGCTACCATGGCCGTCTCATCTATGGCGGTACAAATATTCCTGAATATTGTATTCTATTGTAAATGTGCGAGTGCGTACAAAATCCCAGAAAACATGTGAATTGTACACACATTATGACATATGTGGGAATATGCCCTGTGCTCCATGTACCCCATTGCTGGAGTCTGGCGGAATATACACAGTCCAGATACATACCGCAGAAGGACTTACCTGGATGCCCACTCCCACAGGGTTGTAGACACCGGGGTTCAGCTACTCAGGTGTAGGGGGGATCTGGACAAAGGGATCCAGGGTGGAGGCTGCTGGGGAGAAGCAGAATTGGGTGCGTATGCAACCCAAAATTTTAGTTTCCTACGACTCGAGGCAATTGGTCGGACTGCCATGGTTAGGTCATCAGAAACCCACATCATAATCTGGAGGGCGGTCAGAGATTCCTGCACTGCCCTATGGCTGCTTTTTTTCTCTGACCACCAATTCAGGAGTCAGCGGTCTGTCAGCGGTTGCTCGGGGGACACGATGAATGCATCGCAATCCAGCAGTTGGACCGACCGATTCTGAAGAAACCACGGCGGTCCAGCCACCTCCGAAAGGACTGCGGAAGCCAGTCAGACCGACATCATAATGACCCCCATAGTTCTAAAAATGTTTACTATCTTTAAGTGTGTTAGTTCATATATTAATTTTATGTTACTATTGTTTGTATAATTGTTAGTAATAATTTGAAGTATAGTTTGTATTTTTATGTGATTTATATGTTCTCAATTTAATTGCTTATGATGGAGCAAGGTTTCACTCATAAAGAGACTTGCTCAGATTCAACCCTCTCCAAATAAAACGTAATGCATTAATAAACATGTTTTGTCTTACTAATAATGCACCACATGACATTTCTAGTATCTAGGGGAAGCTTTACTATGTGCCTTTACTAACCGTAACTCGAGTGTCCTAAAATGGCCGTCGCAATGTGGGAACTTTTCTGCGAATGCGTCTGTCACACTCACGTGATGTGACGCGTTCTCTGCTTTGGTGGGAAATCTTTGCTCCTGCGCACTAGAACTAAAGATGGCTGTTCTATGTTTTCACATGCTAACGCTTGCATTGCTGCTTTTACTAAAGTGTTCATCCTGCTTACTTCCTAATGCTGTAGTCAAAATAAAGTAATTGGAATAGAGTAGAGAGGAATGGTATACAGGGCATTCGTTTATTCTTTGTTATAAAACAGACCCCCCAGGATATAGCGGCATGAATTCGCAAATTTAGCGGCACAAATATGGAAATTTAGCGGCACAAATATGGAAATTTAGCGGCATTTTAGCGGCACTTTATTTTACTCATAAGCATTCTTTTTCAGCCTTAAATCAATGGAAACTGTTTTAGCAGAGTATTCCACTTTGATTAGGCAATCTGGAATATGGAATAGAGGAAGATTGTAGTAGAAATATGTGTTTCCAGCTCAAAGGTTACTGCGCCCAAGTAAAATGTACATCAGCAGTTAGTTCTACCCCTTCCTGGGGAAACATTTCATAGCAGCCGGAGACACCGATCCTGTCTTTTTTTTAAAAAATGAAGTGTCCTCTCTGACGCCGGCTTCCAGAGCAGTGCTCTGCGCTGCCCGGAGTTTCCCTGATGCAAGTACATTGGGTTCTGCCCCACCACGGGGGAGGGGGGCTGAAGCCTTTTTACCCAACAGAGAGGTGCCGCCTGGCCTGCATAGAGTGTCCTCGCATCAGCAGGGCACTGCCATCACGTTTTAATTGAGGCCTGTAATGACAAGTCATCTCAAGTCCGAGAGTCTTTCTCACCACCTGGGGTTAGTTTGAAAGAACTTGTCCCACACAAAGCGAGGCCAATCACCCATCTGTCCGGGGGGTGGCCGCGAATCTGAAAGACATTTATCCAAACCCCTGTTTGAGCGATGATGACGGCTCTCTGTGCTGCTGGGAATTAAACAAGTTGGATTCATTGCTTTCAACTTGCTATTAAGCGCCCGATTCGCAAACGTTGTTTCTACGTTTGAGCCTTAGAAATTCAGGGATGACACTCCTCACAGAACAATCCTTTTGAATCGTGCCAACAGCGCCGCAATCCGCTCCCCACTCATCAGCTCAAAAACTGACTGTCTGTGTGTGTCCCGGGAAGCTGCTGACACACATGAGTGGGGGAAGGGGGGGGATTGGGGGGGGGGGGGCGGCGCACAGCCAATAAAAGGCATTGTTTGTTTTGCTGTTAAATATCGGGGCCAATATGGTTATTATCGCGCCCATCGCGGTAATCTGCCGATTTCGCGATTTTTTCGTGAATCGCGAAATCGCGATAAACTGGAGGGTCTGTCTTTTTGATTTTGCTATTAGCTCGTGCTTGGACCAATCAAGTACCATGTTGCGCCATCTTGGGTCCTGTGGTAAATAAATAAATTATTACCGGATCTATTTTTCGGAATTAATCAATAAACAGGTAGCTCAATAAATAAGAGTCAAGATTCGAGGTAGCTGGAGTTTACAGGCTTTAATCAGGCATAAAGGGCAGGAACAGGACAGCCTGTACGGGAATAGGATGGCAGCTGCCGGGGGCAGGATCTGGGAAGCATAAGGGTAACTTTTAATAACAGTGCACAATATTTATAGTTAAACAAAATACATTACATTCAATACAGTAGGCGTAGCAGTAGGCGTGACTCGTAGCAGTCGCGAAAGATAAGGGCAAAGTGATGTAACAAGAAGGCGTGTACAGGGCGTATACATAGACATGTGATGTAAACGTAACAGAATATGTCATAAACGGGGCGGAAACATGGAGGGGGCTACCTGAGCAGCTGGGACCTCTAACCTAGTGGTGCGCGCAAATGGGCAATGACGTGTTACCAGGGAGAACTGGGGGCTATGACTTCTGCCTAAAGTCTGGAGTGTCAGAGCGACATGTACCCAGGCCTATCTGGTATCTGATGTTTAGAGTACATGTTGATAGAATCCAAAAGTTATCAGGGCAAAGGCTAATAGACATTAAGACTGGTGCATGCATAATTCTATATGTATTGTGTGTGCGAGGAATAATCTATGAATATTAATACAGTATTTCTCTTACATGGAGACATAAAGGCTAGACTATGACGGAAACTATTGATGCGATTCAGTAGCTTAGGAATGCAGAGAAGGAGGGCTGGACTGATAACTAGAAACATAACATACTCTTGGCAGACTGGGAGGCAGAGCCAGGCCGGGCCGGGCACTGCGAGGCATGAAAGTAAGCTAAGGGTCAGGGATACAGGTGGGGCTGTATCGCTCCTCGGAGAGGGTTCAGGAAACAGGAGCTGAATCTGAGTCCGGGCCCTTTTGAGGCCTAGAAACGGGGATAATTCAATGAATTAACGTGCACACTGTGAAATGTGGCAACGTAGGTTTACATAGGCCTAATATTCGTAGCTTTCACGAGGACTGGAAACTGACATGCTAGAGATGGACACAACTGTAATTGCGCCTTTAATCGATCAGAGGGGAATACATGCATATCGATCATGCACATATAATATAATATGGGGAACACGTAGGCACATACAACATGGCAAAATTTACTTTTCCACATTCCCTCCTTGTGCCCTACGTTTCCATCAGGAAACATCTATATTCATGATACCATCTATCATTTCATATAGCATCATTTGCTCGTCTCGAATTGTCTTGGAACGGGACTTAGGACTAGGAATACAAGAGGTAGCGCACATGCCGCAAATCGCAGGGCCACATTGTATACAGAGGCAGCAACTGAATATGATCATTTCTGCAATACCTAGGAATGACAATACTTTCCATCCCCAGGCAGATATAATACTCCAGAGCCAACCGGACCATGTCCAGGTGCCTGGATTCTGGTGTAACTGATGGGCAATTTTGTGAAGTCTGGTTATAGCTGAATAAACAGACGGCGCGTTATTTGGAATGAAAATGCAACAACTAGATCCGATGACTCTACATGCTCCTCCTCTATCGGCCAGTATGACGTCAAGAACGAGACGATTTTGGAGCACGACAAATCTCATAGCAGATTGCTCTTCGGTTAAGTTACCTAGAGCAGAAGTAGTCTCATTCACTACTGCTTCAAGGGTTCTGGTTAGCCTACGTATTAACTTACTATTCTGGACAGGTCCTATGAAGAAGAAGAAACCTTTATTGAAGTCTTGATATTGTTCTAGAGTAGTTTCAGTTTGATCGACAATTGGGGACTCAATCTCCCTTCTATGTCTGACGTGTACTAGATGTGTGTTTCTGTGATAATCAGATGGGGCTAGAAAAACCGGTGGCAGTAGGAAGGCAATGTAACAGGTTCCATCCCAATCGAGGGGCAGACGAACATATGCGGTCTGACCACAAACAAAATAAGAATGACGTGAGGCTTTGAAAATAGATTTCCCACTGTCACTATACTCGACAATAGTAGTACAATCACTATGTCCTACATGTGCGGAACCATTCTTTCTGACACATAATTCGCCTTTGACTGGTAGTACTGAAATAGCAGGCAAGTCTGGAGTAGTATCAGACTGAACATTCAGGACCATAAAATTCGAAGAATAATTACCTAAATCATATACTTCATTTTCTAGATCTAACCCTGTTCTATGGGAGAGACCTTGCTTGTCTGTGAAACATGTTCTATTCAGAAGGGACATATCATTTGAGGATGACGTGAACGTGGACCATGCTCCACACGAACCATTATGTGAAAACGGATAAGGAAAGAGTGGCAGAACTCCCTTCGGTGTCTGGAAAGGGGGGAGTCGACCACACACCCAACAATTAGTAGCATTGCTGGTCTGGTGTGAATAGTGTAACATTCTTATAAATGTATTATTACGCATAGCAAGACGATAGGATAACTCGTGAGGAGGCAGATCACTAAATGTGTGCTCTACTGTAGCATTAGAAAACTTGTTTACATGTGAACTTGGAAAACATAAATGTAATGCATAACTTGTGCAGGTAACCATCAAACTTAGAAACAATATAAAACTTAGAAAAACGATACATCTTATGGAGTTTTGACTAACTCTCTCACTATGGGGGTCTATCTCATACATGTCAGAAACCTGTCTAACCGTTTCACCCGAGAGGGACTTAGACAATTAAACTGGCTGACTTATTTTACTAGACCGGAGCTTTAACTTATACTCCTGTTGCGGAGTTTTCTCTAACAGAGTAACTTTCAGTTCAGGATTCAGATCAGAGTCTGGTTTCAGGCAGTCTTTAAAAATGGAACAGTCCTTTGAAAATGTTTTTTCTCGAACTCCATGGAACTTCTTTATATGGCTCAGATGGACCCACCCCTTGCGGCCCTCCAACTTCACGGCCGTGCGGGTGGTCAGGAGGACAAGTCGCGGCTCTTTCCAACGAGGCTCCAGCGGACTTGAACGATCAAAGTTCCTTACAAGGACGAGGTCGCCTGGAATGACCTCATGCGGTTTCACCTCGGTGTTGTCTGGAAATGCGGCGGCAACCTGTGAACGACAAGAGTGTAGGGCAGACATCAAGGAAGCTAGGTAATCTGTCAGCATATTACTGGAAACATCTGTAATACTGCGGGGTCTAGGTGTACCCCACATGTTTGGGGGGCGGCCGAATACGACCTCATAAGGGGACAGACCTGATCTGGAATGTGCAACCATCCTCATGAAGAATAAAGCAACTGGCAGGGCAACTAGCCAGTCTACACCTTTCTCTTTACATGTCTTAGCAATACGGATTTTCAGGGTCTGATTATGTCTCTCTACGAGACCGGCTGCTTCAGGATGGCGCACACAATGGAACTTCCACTGGTACCCTAACAAGAGGGAAACATGTCTCATAAGCTCAGATGAGAATGGCTGGCCGTTATCAGAATACACGACCCTAGGGAGTCCATAACGGGGAAAGAATTCACGAACCAACTGCCTAGCAGTGGTCGCTGCTGTATAATCTGGAACTGGATATGCTTCTGTCCACCTGGACAAAGCGCATACCACTACGAGGACATACTTGAAACCTCGACATCGCTCCATCTGAATGTAATCCATCTGGAGGACTTCAAAAGGGTGGTCAGGGGGTTGGAATCCACCTTGTTCCACCGGGACACTTTTACCTGGATTGAATTGACAACATATCATACAGGTAAGGACTTTCTGCTTGGCTGCAGCTCGTAAGTGCTTGTTGAACCAAAGGTTCTGTATACTATCTAACATGGCTTTTTCTCCTAGATGTGCTGGACTATGTGCGGTATTGATAATGACTTGAACCATAGAGTCGGGGAGAAACCATGTGGCTTTTCCCTTCGTCAACCATCCTTGATCTGTCTGGACCCCTCCTTGTTCGGACCATTTCTTGATTTCTTCAGGAGTAGCATGTAACTGTATGTCTATGACATCTTGTGTAGGGTCCTTGACTGTCATACAAGTAGTCGGATCTGGGGTGAGTGTCTGTGTCGTGTTAACTGGAATGTCTGGAGTCTGAGCTGTAAGCTTGGCTGTTCGATCAGCTAGATCGTTACCTTGGGAAATAATGTCAGTAACTTTCGTATGTGCTTTGCACTTCATGATAGCGATAGCTGTCGGTAAATGTATTGCATCTAACAGAGCTTGAATGAGGAGACCATGCTGAATCTTGGTTCCATGAGAAGTCATGAAACCTCTCTCCTGCCAGAGCACTCCAAAGTCATGTACGACTCCGAATGCATAACGTGAATCTGTATATATGTTTACTTTCAGGTTCTTGGCACGTATGCAGGCTTGGGTCAGAGCGACTAGCTCTGCTGCTTGAGCAGACAGGGTGTCAATACGATGTGTTTCTATAACTTCAGTTTCAGTAGTCACTGCATACGCAGTTACTGATTCGCCTGTACTTGTTCTCATACATGAACCATCCACATAAAGTGTCAGGTCGGGGTTAGGTAATGCAATGTCTGTCAGGTCTTGTCTTGGCTTTGTCATAGTGTTAACAACTTCCACACAGTCATGTGTGGCAGGATTTGAAGTAACTGTCGGTAACAGTGTAGCAGGATTTAGAATGTTGCAGCGTCTGATTTCTATGTGTGGCTGGAACAGTGTCAGTTCATAACCTGTTAAACGTGCAATTGTCAAGTGCTGAGTCTGTGTTCGGTTTAAAAGAACTTCCACGGAATGTGGAACTTGTACTGTCAGGGAATGTCCTAATACTATGGAATCACTTTGTCTGATTGCTAGAGCTGTGGCTGCAACTGACTTGAGGCACGCAGGCAAAGCCTGGGCTACTGGATCTAATGTGCTCGAAAAATAAGCACAGGGCTTGTACTGTCCTGCTTGATCTTGTGTGAGAACAGATAATGCAGTACCATCACGTTCTGTAACAAAAAGTGTAAAAGGCTTACTGTAGTTCGGTGTAGCTAGAACAGGTGCTTGGCATAAGGCTTTCTTTAATTCATTAAAAACAAGTGTATGTTCCTGGGTCCAAGGGAGGACAGTCGATACGGCTGCCTCCTGTGTCGTTAACTGTATCAGTGGCTTGGCTAGAAATGCATACTGAGGAATCCATTGTCTGCAATAAGAAGTGAGGCCAATAAAAGCTCGTACCTCCTTCTGTGTCTTGGGCTGTGGAAGACTCGCTATTAACTGGATACGGTCTGGTGTCAACTGCCTACCCCACTTGGACAGTAAGTGGCCTAATTAGATCACTTGCTGGACACAGAACTGAAGCTTCGAAGGGGACACCTTGTGCCCCATCTCGGCTAGGAAATACAGAACTGTAAGTGACGCACGCTCACAGTCACGTTCAGAACGGGCTGTGATCAGTAGATCATCGACATACTGGAGCAGGGCAGTGTCAGTTGGCATGTGAATATTGTCTAGTTGTCTTTTCAGTGCTTGACTGTAAATACTAGGACTTTCTGTGAAACCTTGAGGAGCTCTTGTGAATTTATAGCTTCTTCCATTTAAACAAAAACCGAAAAGGTATTGGCTGTCTGGATGAATCGGGACACTGAAAAATGCATTCTTGAGGTCGATAACAGTGAAAAATGTAGCTTCAGAATCAATGGCTGTCAATAGGGAAGAAATATCTGGGACTACTGGATACTGGGGTATGATACATTTATTAAGTTCTCGAAGGTCAATCACTAATCGATATACTGGAGGTGCATTGGGATCAGTACGTTTCAGGACCGGAATGATAGGAGAATTACATACATTGGAGTCAGTTTCTACAACCACTCCTTGAGCAATAAGCTCGTCAATAATTTTGGATAAGGCTGCTACAGCCTCAGGTGGCAATCTGTACTGTCTAATTCGTGGCAAAACTATACCTTGTTTGAGAGTCACACGATGGGGTGTGATGTGCATACATCCTACATCAGTTGGACCTTGCGCCCATAAATGGTGCGGGACATTCAGTAATCTTGGATCAAAATCACGTAATACATAGTGACCTTTAAAGTCGCGTAAAAACAATCGGACTCCTTCTGGGGAGCAGCAAATGACTGCACCTAATTCTTTTAACGTTTTAATGCCTCACAAATTTTCTGGACATTATTTCGTGAGTAACAAATCAGTAGTTCGGGACAATGGACCAACTTCTAGGGAAACTGGTTTCGAAATTTCATTAACAATAGGCTTTCCTGAAAATCCAAGGGAAACATTTTTAGAGCCTGAGAGCGGAGCCCCTGGAACCTCGTCATGACTGATAGTAGTCCTACTTGCCCCTGTATCAATCAGAAACTTTCCCTAATACTTGACTGTTTACATAGGGACCCTCTTGATCTACAGGTATCTCGATGAGAGGCAAGCCTACCTCCCTCTCTAGGCTGTTTCATGAATACTGTTGATACTCTGGATACTCTGACTGAGCATACTGGTACATTTGCTGTGTAACATGCTGTGTTGCAGCGATAGGCTGCGGTGCTGGAACTGTCTGTTGTGCATTCTGTGGTGACTGAGAAGTCTGTGGAACTTGTTCTTGTCTAGGCGGACGTGGTCTTTCTTTAGTCTTACCAGTAGCTATGTTGTGTTTCAGAACTGCACACTCGTTTATAAAATGACCTGGCTGTTTACAATAATTGCAAGTCCCTTTAACGGGAGCTGCAGGATGACTGGCTTGATTCGGACCCCTCTTCTGACTGTCTTGTGGAACAGATTGGGCAACTAATACTTTCATTTTCGTGTCTTTCATACGTCTCCTTTCGTGTTCTTGCTCTTCCCTGATTCTATTCTGGTGATACTGGAGCATCTGGAGCATTTGTGACGGGGTATTAGCTTGCCAACTACTTTCGACTTTCAAAACTCGATTTTTAACTTGTGGACTTGAATTCTCGACTAGTTTAGTAACAAAAAGATGAGGGTACGACTCGCTACTTGTCTTCAAACCACTGTTAATAATAAAACATTTTTCAAATCTAGAATAAAAATCACTAGTGTCTTCATCCTGTTTCTGTTTACATGCTGAGATTGCATCCCAATCTTCCTTTTTCGTGGCTAGTAACCTTGGCAAAACCTGAATCAATAACTCGGGCAATTCTTTACATTTGTCCCCAAGACCGGTACCTGGTACTCGTATTTTATCTTCAGCTTCTAGAGCTGTCCAATCAATCTTTTTCTCTCCCACCTCCCATTCTTTTTCCTTGAGTTTTTCATATACCCCTGCGGGCAACAGGACCTTTAACATTTTAATGATATCTGGATATGTGTATTCTCCCATACGGAGCATGTCTTTTAATTCTCGATGGAACCCTGCTGGATCTTTGTCGTGACAAGGAATTAGCTTTTTCATCTCTAAGAGTTCCATCTTGGTTATAGGGGTGTAAACAAATACTCGTTGCATTTCACCACCCGCTGTCCTAACTGGGTGTACTTCTCGTAACGGATGCTGTCTATCTATGTAAAATGATTTACTTTCTGGAGGTGAGACATGAACAAAATGCGGGTTCAGAAACGTTCGATATTTGTGGCGCTGTTCTAGAATGACACTAATTAAATCGGTACCGAGACCTCTCCATCTATACTGGAGTAACTCGTTCAGAACATCATGTAACGGACCTGGATCAGAATGTTGTCCCTCATACAGTGTAATGAGGTGCTGGATCATATACATACCCACCAGTCGCTGCTCGGCTGGGGGCAGTTTCAGAAACATTTGTGCCACTATTTCGTCTGGAAAAGTGGTAGAATCAGTAGTCCATCGGACTGCTGACTGGGCTAGTTCTTGTTCATGCATGGTACTAAGTTCACTATAACCGATTCGTGATTTCAGAATGTGATCGGTGGCTTGGAATACTTGCTCAAGAGAACCTTGTTCTGGTGCTGGAGAAAGAAAAACTTTCTTGTGTTCTAGGCGTGAATGTCGGTCGGGAAGTCTAGTTCTACCTACATACGCTATTCTGGTGGGATTCTCGTCGTCTACCTCTTCAGTAGAAGAGTTGTCTTCTTTCTCACTTACTTGTGCTGCTTTTCGTTTCTCGTGTAACTTTATTATTTCCTTACGAATTTTCTTGTACATACTCTCTATACTAGCTAGTGTCTTGTGTCTTCCCTCGGCTATATGGTCACTCCACCTGGTCAGGACTTTCATTTCTTCCGGATCTTTATCCGGATAATCTTGTTCTCTTATCAAACAATTAATTAGAAACTTTAAAAGCATGAGCTGAATCTCGACTTTTCTTTGAGACATGGCTTCGCCAATACTTTCTGGATCTACTCCTGTACGGATGAAACGATATATTCTGTCTAGATATTCTTTCATATTCGGTAGGGTGTCCAAATATTCGGTCACCCGTCTTACACGCAATGAATACAGGACCATACCATCATCGCCTGGGACTGGATCATAACGGCATTCTGTAAGAGCTCGTTTGATATCTGCAACTGACTGATTTTTGGGTGACCGCTGTAACGCTCGGGCATGTAGCTCGAGTAATGTCACACGTCTGTGTTGAGGCGGGGTTCCAGGAGGACTTCCCCCCGCGGCTCCTAAACTGGAATCGTCGACGGGTATTGTACGGGCTGGCAGAGTGACTGATGTAGCGGGAACTTGTACTATGGGCTGGACCGGGGGTACCGTAACAGGTGCTGTAACAGGTGCCCCGGTGGCTGGAGGAACAGGAATTACATTATTTACGGGAGCTGGCGGAACAGGATTTGCATATTCTGGGACTGTGTCGTCCAAATAGGACGAGAGAAAAATATCAGCTGCGGTCGGTTTGTGACGTAGCTTAATCGGAACTAATGGCGGCGGAAAATTACATGGTGCTTCCGGGGTTGCTTTCGGCAAGCCCTCGGCAAGAAGAGGATACATACCCTTAATAAGAGCATTTCTCTGTCTGTCTGACTGTTCGGCTTTAACTCGTTCACCTATTTCGATTAATTCCCTTTCTTGGGCTCTTTCTGAGGATTCCCTACTTAATTCTGATTTTCTGATTTCTTTTTCGGTTCTTTTATGAGATTCTTTGCGCCATAACTCGATGGCATCTTTCTGGGACTGTCTGGATTTCTTTTTCCATAATGCTTCTTCTACTCGCATGATACACTCGGCATCCCATGTACCTGACATGGGCCATCTATATTTCTCTTCTAATTCCTTGGTGTACTCCACCCATAAGTCTAGATATAATATGGCACTCATGCCATGCTTATGATACATAAAATGACCTGGACTGTCCCTAGGCGGGACAGGAACTGCTTCCTCGAGCAGACCTTTTCTGGTTTTTAACTGACGTAACTTCGAGAACAAAGGCATAATTTAGGCTGGAGTCTGGACACAATACAATACACAATAAACACAAAAATAACTGAAAAACGAATCACTCATACCACGACATTGAAAACACATGGAATAACATTTAGAATAACAGTTCGAACAGAATATTACCTGGTATACTGAGAACAGAACACATGAATTTCTCGAGAACAGAACTTACTATAATGACTAGATGTACTGCTAAACAGCACAAAACTTACCGGTCCCATAAAGAGACACGTCAGGACCCGCATCCACCTAGGTGGACACTTCGTGTTGGATCTGCGTACCCAAACCCACGGACCAGAGACAAATTAATTGACCCTGTCTAGATACTACCCCAGCAACGGTACTCACCGGGCAGCAAGAACGGAAGGCCTCGGACTGGACTGGACTGCTACGACGACGGACGGACGAACTTCGGACTTCAGTTACAGGTGGGCCTCCGGATACCTCGGACCTTGGACTCTCGGCTTGGGCTCTGGTCGGGACTCGCCGCGTTCCTCACCGCCTCGTCTGGACGCTGGACCGCAACCTCCGTCTCCTCCGTGGGCCTGAGGGATACTTGAAGCAGAAATATCTGCACGTGCACGGTATGGTTCCGTCACGGCTGCAGAGGATCAGGGGGCCTGCGTGGCTTCTCCGGCGCGTGGGGAAAGGGCAAGTCCCTATTCGAGCGCCATTATGTGGTAAATAAATAAATTATTACCGGATCTATTTTTCGGAATTAATCAATAAACAGGTAGCTCAATAAATAAGTCAAGATTCGAGGTAGCTGGAGTTTACAGGCTTTAATCAGGCATAAAGGGCAGGAACAGGACAGCCTGTACGGGAATAGGATGGCAGCTGCCGGGGGCAGGATCTGGGAAGCATAAGGGTAACTTTTAATAACAGTGCACAATATTTATAGTTAAACAAAATACATTACATTCAATACAGTAGGCGTAGCAGTAGGCGTGACTCGTAGCAGTCGCGAAAGATAAGGGCAAAGTGATGTAACAAGAAGGCGTGTACAGGGCGTATACATAGACATGTGATGTAAACGTAACAGAATATGTCATAAACGGGGCGGAAACATGGAGGGGGCTACCTGAGCAGCTGGGACCTCTAACCTAGTGGTGCGCGCAAATGGGCAATGACGTGTTACCAGGGAGAACTGGGGGCTATGACTTCTGCGCTAGAAGAGGAGACTAAAGTCTGGAGTGTCAGAGCGACATGTACCCAGGCCTATCTGGTATCTGATGTTTAGAGTACATGTTGATAGAATCCAAAAGTTATCAGGGCAAAGGCTAATAGACATTAAGACTGGTGCATGCATAATTCTATATGTATTGTGTGTGCGAGGAATATTCTATGAATATTAATACAGTATTTCTCTTACATGGAGACATAAAGGCTAGACTATGACGGAAACTATTGATGCGATTCAGTAGCTTAGGAATGCAGAGAAGGAGGGCTGGACTGATAACTAGAAACATAACATACTCTTGGCAGACTGGGAGGCAGAGCCAGGCCGGGCCGGGCACTGCGAGGCATGAAAGTAAGCTAAGGGTCAGGGATACAGGTGGGGGCTGTATCGCTCCTCGGAGAGGGTTCAGGAAACAGGAGCTGAATCTGAGTCCGGGCCCTTTTGAGGCCTAGAAACGGGGATAATTCAATGAATTAACGTGCACACTGTGAAATGTGGCAACGTAGGTTTACATAGGCCTAATATTCGTAGCTTTCACGAGGACTGGAAACTGACATACTAGAGATGGACACAACTGTAATTGCGCCTTTAATCGATCAGAGGGGAATACATGCATATCGATCATGCACATATAATATAATATGGGGAACACGTAGGCACATACAACATGGCAAAATTTACTTTTCCACAGTCCCGCGACTACGCATGTGCTGAAATACTTCGAGTCCACAAGCTATGGAATTGAATTAGTGCCAGCAACAGACTTGCCTGAGAAACTCGTGAGAATCTCACCCTTCGACCTCTCAAAAGAAACTCGGATGTACTAGTTATACATTGTATTTGTTATTGAAACATCCATTGTTGGGTGGAATAAAAGTGCATGGGAAAATAAAATCATGGGAGGCAACATTCATTTCAATATATGAATGAAGTAACCTCATAACTGGTATGGTGTGATGACCTCTCCTCGGTTTTGACCAATCAAATTGAGGGAATACTCAAACTTGCAACATTGGGGGTTGTACACTGCCCTGGAAAATGGTATATCTAAGGTAGCCTTAGCTAGGTAGTTTGTCCGACTTGTCAGAATAGCTGACCTGTCACTGACCCAACGCACTCAATAGGCGATCGAGAGCAGATGTGGTGGCGGAGCACTCTGTCAGAAGAATCGATAACCCAATCGGGGTTCCCTTAGGACTCTAGATACCGGTGACAAGAATTGGCAAGTCAATGGTATAGGTCCTAAATGGTTAATTAACATTTTTCTGATTAGGTTTACCTGTTCAAAGTGTGTATTGTTTTATGGGCCCAGGTGAGTATGGCAAAAAGAGCAGGTGAGCCCGCGCTCTATCACTTATAGTAATTTAATTTGTCATTGTGGGCTGCTAGATTTGTAGGGGTGTAGGGTGTGTAGTTAAATATAGTTAATTAACCATTAATTATTTATCTATTATTAATTATGTAAGTAATTAATTAATTAATATGTAAATTGTGTAATACTTATATTCGGTAAGTGTTGTGTTGGGCAGGCTGCTGGGTTCATATGGGTAGAAGGTGGGACATTAATTAAGTAAAAATTAATTATTAATTTATATTTAACTATTCAATTGTGTAATAAATATATACATTGTGCAATAATTATATATTTTTAAATTATATATTAATTGAAGGTTTCTGGGTTTGTAGAGTCCCAGGGTTGGAAGTTAAGTACTATTTCATTAACAATTCATTATAATCTATCATAATTATTTAATTAATTAACAAATATATCAATTGTGTAATAATTACATTTTTGAAGTTTTATATAAGGTGTGGGCTGTGGGGTTTGTAGGGGTATAGGGTTTGAAGTTAATTAATCAACAATTAAGTAGCAATTTATTATTAATGATTTAATTGATTATTAATTATGTAAATTGTATAATGGTATTGATCAAGTTATACATTAGGTACAGGCTGCTGGGTTTGTAGGTGTATAGGGAGGGAAGTTGATTATTAATTCCGTAATATTTAATTAATTATTACATTATGAATTCATATTTAATTGTTAATAAATATGTTAATTATGTTACATTTATTTATTTTAGTTATATTTTAATTGTGCACTGATTAGTTTGTGGGGGTACAATGCGTTAATGTAATTAAGTAGTCACTGAAGGTAAATTTTTGAGATTGATAATTACTAATTTGTTAACTAATCATGTTAAAATATTTGTTAGTTCAGAAAGTTCATATTCAGAGTTTTATATTTGTTATTAATACATTTTGTTTTATACGTGTTATGTGTTTGAAGTAAAGTCTTTTCCCAACTGCTCAGGCAGGAGTGGGAATAGTAACTGCTACCCCTCCAAAGTCTAACCCTTTACCTATTTTTGTACACACTGGAGTGGTAATAATACGTTTAACTGCTCTGAAGCTTAAGCTTTCCATACAGTTGCACAGACTAGAGTGGGAACAATAAATGTTACTTCTTCAAAGTCCAACGCTTTCCCTACTGTTGCACAGACTGGAGTGGGAATAGTAAATTTAACTGCTCCAAAGTTCTTAGCTTCTCCTGTACTTGGGTAATAGTCCCCGAACAAGCACAGCACAAGCAGTTCTTTGAGCATTTTCAGTAGAGTTAGCAATTTCAGAATAACTATCAAACACACTTTCAAACAATCAAGATAATCAGTAGAGGCTTAACTTTTGTTCTGTGGTTAATTATTAATCTTGGTCCAGTCTGTATTTACTGGATACACAATGCATCTCAAGCTGCAATAAGAGTAGCTTCATCAAAAGGTGCTTGTCGTAGCCAGTATGCATTTTCAAAAAAGTGATCTTTCAATTAACTTCGTATTAGGATAAAAACAGCTGATTACCATGAGCTCAATTAGGTTTGCAACATTCAAGCACAGTTTGCAAGACTTCACAAAACATTTGAAGGTTATCTCGTATGGCGGGGAATTGACATTTGAAAATGTACTAGATTGGCTGGGGAGTAGGGAAAATGTAGGGTGACTAAAGCTCATATTCTAGGGTCTGGATATTCGCACAGGAATAAAAGGAGAATATATTGGGCTTGAGAAACATAATTAAAGTCTTTTCTTTCTTCCTCGCTACATAAGGAGAAAAGCAGTTCCTGCCTATCTTGCTTTCTTCCCCACGTTTTTTCTTAGACTCCCTCAAGTAATCATTGGACTGTGGCCGATCACTCCATTGCATTGCTTGGGAACAGTGGGGTAGTCATCTTGTCATTGAGAGAGTCATGTCATCACTTTTCGTAGTCATGTCATGCAATCGCATTGCGCTAAATTTGCATGAGCCCCTCCTGGTATCCCATTGAGGGGAGCTGCTCCACTTCCAGGCATGCCTTGCTGCAGGTCCTGAAGGTTTAGGGACACTTAAAACATCTAGTATATCCTCCTACCTTTCTCCTATTGCTTCTGAATGCTCACTAATAACTTGAGGGACCCTATAAGGAGGAGGTGAGAGAGTGCGGTCATAAGCCCCAGCCACGCCCCAAAAAGACTAACTAATTTGGTATCTTCCGATCACGACATTTGGGTTTCTTGTCTTTTTCATAACTTCTTCATACTAATTTTGAAAAGCGGAAGAATGCTCTGGGCTAGATTTATATTTAGGACCTTCAATCGTTTCTTAAAACCATCAAGAGCTCAATATCAAATGTACCCTCTTCTGGAATATACTTTTTACCATCACTATTAATGCGCTTGACCGAGTCTTCATGCTTTGGCATCCTTTTGATTCAAGCTGTGATTCAGGGACATAGCTGGGCACTTCCGTTAAGTACAGATAGCACGAGCAAGAACACACGGCTGCAACTCACAGGTACACCATTTCCATCTGTACCTCCCTTTCAATGCACGAAAAAGCTAAATTAATAAAAAGGCACATGCACAGAGATATGAAAATCAGTAACATTGCTCATTGTCTTGACCTGCTTCGGGAAATTCCTAGATACAACTTGCTATTGACAGGTTCTAATCGAAATGAGGCTTCTCCCCCTTTCACAGGGCATGTGAGGGAAGGGAGCAATCTCATGGCAGCAGAGAAGAGCTGGGGAGGTGGGAGGTGGGATGTGAGAGGAAGGAGACATCAACAGAAGAGTCAGGAGTGATGTGAAAGAAAGGCAGAGAAGCTGGGAGGAGGGAGGGTAGTGAGAAACACCTTTTGTTTTGTTTTCATTCTCATGGTTCTGCCTTGTAATTTTATATATAAAGACATTGGCCCTGACCTACTAATATTTAGTGCAACACCGCAAGACAACTTGCTGTGCTGCGTCAAAAAGAGTGAGCAGGAATGCACCATATATACAAATGTATGGTGCATTCCTGCGCTCTGTCAGCATTGGCGCACACAGTGCACCCTGATGCCAATGCAGGCTCCCTTGCTCCGATTATTTTTGTGCAGGAGGGGTTACCTTCCTACACAAAAACAATTCTTAAAGACATTTTCCTTTTTCGATGTGTGCTGCAGAATGCATGAAAAGCGGAAAGAGGAAATAAATAAATGTCTCCTTGTTACACGCCTGTTGGAAAGGCATACCATTTTGAAGCAATCCCAGGTTTACTATTCTTAATAAATCTTCGAATGAGTCAAAATCCATTGGTGGATACGTGGGAACACCCATGCCTTCCCAAGAAAGAGTAGCGCAAGGCAGAGACTTGCACTGCCTTGCGTTACTCTGGATTTACTAAGCCATGCATAGCAATGCAAGGTGGCTTTACGTGGCTTAGTAAATCTCACTGAAAGCCGTGTATTGCCGTGCACCACCACACATGATGCAGTGGTAATGCAAGACCTCGTAAATCTGGGCCAAAGGGCTTATTTTAAGATTAGGAGGCTGTACTCCGTTCCTCCAGGGCATCAGATGAATGTACTCTGCTGTTCCAGTGCATTACAGCCAGCCATATTTACAGACATCCACCTGCCTGGCTGAGATCTCTGTGCTGCTACCTCAGTGTCTCCTTATAAGGCACTGAAGTTGCTGTACAGGTTCTATGTTCAGTACACCTAATCAACAAAAATGTTTTTTTCAAAAACAAACTCCTAAAAATAAAAAACGATATGCCTTGGCACCCTGTGAGTTTTTCCCCAATATGTGGAGTTTATTTTTTCCTCTTTGGGACTGCAAGACTTTCCCTGGCGATCCCGCACAAGAAAAAATTATGTTTCTCCACAGGAAAGTGTCTGGTCTGGTGTCCATTTATTGACGAACCAATATCGACAGGCCATCGGTCAATAGTTTCCACCTGTAGAGTCAGCGGAGGCTAAAATGGGGCAAACATGGTGCTTCGCCTTACTCACTAGAGCAGGCTGACTTAGAGTTTGGTGAACAGAGTGCCTTACCACATCAATGGCTTTGTCTCCCCCCCACCAAACTCTAAACAAGACCCCATCTCTTTTAAAGATGCATCTCGGACTGGACAGTGACCTTTATTGGCTGTTATTGATTTGTGTCATACAGTATTTAATTTCCAAACCATCATCATATCGTAAATTAATTGCAACTTCCCAGAACCCATGGAGTCAGATGGCAGAGGGAGCATGGACCCACCTCACCCAGGCAGTGCCTGAGGATCGGAAATGTCTGTGGTAGCGATGGAGAGTGGTGGGGTGAGTTTCTAGACCCTTTGCAGGTCTCTGTCCCCTTTTTGCAGATTGCCGCTGGCTTCTCTTTGCATTCTACGGTTGCGGTGGCCATATTCTATGCATGCATGATGGACTTTGGGAGTGCCTCACCCACTCTCATTTCCTAAATGTTTGTGAATACTAGCATGAGGGCTCTCCTTTAATTTTCAGTCAACCGCATTGTGTGCTATTTACTTTCACATGGACATATGTTGTCCTTTGTGGCAAATACCGTTTTGTCATACACATCTCCTGAGAAAGACTGGGAATCTCACCTGATGCTTTGATATCTATATACAATCGCATTTTTCTGGATAACTCTGTTCATCCTTATTTAATATGACTGTCTTTCACTCTTACCCTTCTCTCCCTTTTCCAACGGTCATCCCCCTTTGGCATTTCAGGGTCCTCACTAACGCCACTACACATAACCAATGCATTACTATTTATTTCTACAATGGATGCTTAAATTTCCTCTTCCTTGAGACCTTTCGCTTCACCTTCCCCTTACCAAATCTCACAAAGAACCCAACGGGAACGTTAATAAGAGAGCTAAAAAGGACCCAGCTTCTCGTATGAAGTCTCCGCTACCTTTAACACTGGAGGACATTATGGATGAGCTAAAAAATATCAAGCTATTCATTGTGGAAACAAACTGAGCTCTTCAGAGAATCGAAGACAAATGGTCTCAGGCTCTCAATGGCAGGCCTGAGACATGTTTCAGGGCTAATTGAGTGGGTGGTACAATCAGTGCTGCAGGCCCACTAGTAGCATTTACTTTACAGGCCCTAGGCATGTGTAGTGCAGTTTACTAGGGACTTATAAGTAAATTAAATATGCCATTTATGGATATGCCATTGTCACTATGTTTTAGAAAAAGAGCACATGCGCTTTAGCACTACTTAACAGTGCTAAAGTGCCTAGAATACTAAGGCCAGCAAAATTGAAGCCAGCAAAACAGGAGGTCAAAAGGCAAAAAAGTCAAGGAAAACCACGCCAAGGATGCTAGGTCTAACATATGTCTCCCCCAACCGAAAATTGGGAGAGCTACCCAACCCCTTGAGAGTTCTCTTCCATAAGGCGAAAGAACCTGGAGAGACCATCAACATTGGCATGGCCTGTTCCAGCAGTATGTTCCACTGTAAAGCCCATTCCCTGTAGGGAGATGGACCACCTCAAAAGTTTGAGATTCTCATCCCTCATCTGCATTATCCATCTGATGGGGCCTGTAGTCTGTCTGAACCTGGAAGTAAGTCTCAAACAGGTATGGCCTGAGCTTCGTTAGTGCCCAGACCATAGAAAAGGCTTCTCTTTCTATTGTGTTCCACTTCTATTCCCTGGAAGTAGCCTCCTACTGATGAAGGCTACTCACTGATCCAGGCCCTCTTCCTTTAACTGTGAGAGTATGGCCCCTACACTATGCTCTGAGGTGTCTGTCTGAACAATGAATTCTTTGGAGGATTTAGGGGTCTTAAGCACAGGTGCCACACACATGGCCTCCTTCAGGGTGTCAAAAGTGTTCTGGCCAGCCTCTGGCCAGCCCACCTGACATGGCTTTTCCTGGAAATAAGCTCTGTCAAAGGGGCAACAATGGTGCAATAGCCCTTGATGAATCTCTTGTAATAACCAGTACAGCCTAAGAAGGTTCCCACTCCGGTCTGAGTCTTGGAGGTTCCCATGCCAGAATGGTCTCCATTTTTGCCTGGGGGTATGCACCCTGCTCCCTCGCACTTTGTGACTCAAGTAGACTACAGGACCCTCCTCTATCTGGCTCCTACTGGCCTTGAAAGTCAGGCTTGCACTCTGCAGAGCCTGAGGCACTTCCCTAAGGTGGCACAGGTGGTCCACCCAGCTAGAGTAAATACTGCATTCTTGTCTAGATAGGCAGCACTGAAGTTCTCAAACCAAGCCAGTACCTGGTTGACCAACCTCTGGAAGGTAGCAGAGGCATTCTTCAATCTGAAGGGCATGGCCCAGAATTGGATGTGTCCTTCTGATATAGTGAACGTAGACCTCTCTTTCGCCCCCTCAGTTAAGGCAATATGCCAGTACCCAGATATTAAGTCTGATGTGTCAAGGAACTTGGCAGCTCCAAGCCGATCTATTAGCTCTCAGATCTGGGGATGGGGTGTGTGTCAGACTTGGTGACTGCATTCAGCCCACAGTAGTTCATGCAGAATCTAAGTTTAGGTGTGACACCTGAAGGGGCAGCCTTGGTGATCAATATCACTAGGCTGGAACAAGGGTTGTTTAAGGGCTCAGTTAACCCTTAAACCAGCTTCTTGGAGTCTTCCTTCTTAATGCTAGCCCTCACTTTTTCAGACAACTTCAAAATGTCGTTTTTAACAGGTGTGCTGTCCCCAGTATCAATATCATGGGTACACCATGTATTGAGTCTTGGGGTATGATAGAATAGAGAGGCAAACTGCTCAACAACTGGCAGCAGTCTCTCTGTTGATCTAGGGTCAGTGTAGGGGAGAGGCTGAACCATCCTGCTCCTTGGAAAATAGGAGGTCGGGAGAGGTGGTGGTGTCAGGGGTCCAGTACTTATACCCAGTTGTGCCTTTTAAGTGGGGGAGACTTCAAAGAGATACCGTTGAAGTGCACAAGGTCCCTGCCCTTTCTGCCATGATTTCTGTTGCTTTTCTTTATCTGCTGCAGTAGGGAGCTTCCTGTATGCTGGAGTACAGAGTGCTTGAGTACAGAGGCCTCATTTGCTATATTCTGACATATGGCAGCACAGCGAACCTTCCTGCTGCACTGCAGTGCGTCAAAATGAAAGGGCAGGAATGCACCCTATCTGCAAGATACAGAGCATTTCTGTCCTTCTCCCCTGTGCCGGTGCATGACCGCCATGGTGCAAGGGTGCCTGCGTTGCAGGGATGATTGTTGTGTTGCAGAAAGGGACACCTTCCTGTACAAAAATGATCATTAATGATGTTTTGCTCCTTCTATGTGTGGTGCAGAATGCATCACTCATACAAAGAGCAAACAAGCATTTGCAATGCAATAGGTCTCGCATTAGGAAAGTTTGAGCTATTGGTATTGTAAATGCAAAAAACAACAAGTGATGGACTGAATGTGGATCAATGTCACACACTCCCCCAGTCAAAAGATCTGGGCCCAAATCCATCGTTTTTTTGCACTCCACACCACCCTGGGTCAGATAATGGCTTTATGCAAATCAGCTCTGACCCTGTTGCCCCATGGGAACAGTCCAGTCCGAACTACAACAGCCATATCTTTCCCAGACCGGAATCAAGCATCCGAGGACCGGACCGGTTTCGAGGTAACACCTCTCTTCAGCCCGGCTAGCTTGACTCCAAGTGGTGTGGAGTGCCTGGGACCCACGTCTGGGCATCCCCAGCGCACTTAGGGCGGCAATTGCAAAAAACAACAAGTGATGGACTGAATGTGGATCAATGTCACACACTCCCCCAGTCAAAAGATCTGGGCCCAAATCCATCGTTTTTTTGCACTCCACACCACCCTGGGTCAGATAATGGCTTTATGCAAATCAGCTCTGACCCTGTTGCCCCATGGGAACAGTCCAGTCCGAACTACAACAGCCATATCTTTCCCAGACCGGAATCAAGCATCCGAGGACCGGACCGGTTTCGAGGTAACACCTCTCTTCAGCCCGGCTAGCTTGACTCCAAGTGGTGTGGAGTGCCTGGGACCCACGTCTGGGCATCCCCAGCGCACTTAGGGCGGCAATTGCAAAAAACAACAAGTGATGGACTGAATGTGGATCAATGTCACACACTCCCCCAGTCAAAAGATCTGGGCCCAAATCCATCATTTTTTTGCACTCCACACCACCCTGGGTCAGATAATGGCTTTATGCAAATCAGCTCTGACCCTGTTGCCCCATGGGAACAGTCCAGTCCGAACTACAACAGCCATATCTTTCCCAGACCGGAATCAAGCATCCGAGGACCGGACCGGTTTCGAGGTAACACCTCTCTTCAGCCCGGCTAGCTTGACTCCAAGTGGTGTGGAGTGCCTGGGACCCACGTCTGGGCATCCCCAGCGCACTTAGGGCGGCAATTGCAAAAAACAACAAGTGATGGACTGAATGTGGATCAATGTCACACACTCCCCCAGTCAAAAGATCTGGGCCCAAATCCATCGTTTTTTTGCACTCCACACCACCCTGGGTCAGATAATGGCTTTATGCAAATCAGCTCTGACCCTGTTGCCCCATGGGAACAGTCCAGTCCGAACTACAACAGCCATATCTTTCCCAGACCGGAATCAAGCATCCGAGGACCGGACCGGTTTCGAGGTAACACCTCTCTTCAGCCCGGCTAGCTTGACTCCAAGTGGTGTGGAGTGCCTAGGACCCACGTCTGGGCATCCCCAGCGCACTTAGGGCGGCAATTGCAAAAAACAACAAGTGATGGACTGAATGTGGATCAATGTCACACACTCCCCCAGTCAAAAGATCTGGGCCCAAACCCATCGTTTTTTTGCACTCCACACCACCCTGGGTCAGATAATGGCTTTATGCAATAACTTTTGTGAAGATTATGTTAGGTGTATTTTATTGTGACGAAAATCCAAGAACAGAAGTGAAATATTAAAATCTTTTTGTTACATTTGTAATAAAGCTTGAAACATTGAGAGAACATATTTGAACCGGTTGTTGTTGAATGGTTGCACAGATTGATGCTGTGGTGGCGCTGAGTGATGTTGTGGCGCCCCTGAGTGATGCTGTGGTAGTGCTGAGTGACGCTGTATGCTATGCTATGTTTTGTTTTGCTATCCTATGTTTTGTTTTGCTATGCTGTGCTATGTTTTGCTATCCTATGCTTTGATTTGTTATGCTATGCTGTGTTTTGTTATGCTATGCTAGGTTTTGTTATGCTATGCTATGATTTGCTATGCTATTCTTTGTTATGCTATGCTATGTTTTGTTATGCTATGTTTTGTTGTGTTTTATTATGCTATGCTTTGTTTTGCTATGCTATGTTTTGTTATGCTATGCTATGCTATGTTTTGTTATGTTTGGTATGCTTAGCTATGTTTTGCTATGCTATTATATGTTTTGTTTTGCTATGCTATGGGGTTGTTGTGTTTTGTTAAGTTATGCTATGTTTTGTTGTGTTTTGCTATGTTTTGTTATGCTATGCTATGTTTTGTTTTGCTATCCTATGCTTTGTTTTGTTATGCTAAGCTATGTTTAGTTTTGCTATCCCATGCTTTGTTTTGTTATGCTATGCTATGTTTTGTTGTGTTTTGTTATGCTATGCTATGTTTTGCTGTGTTTGCTATGCTATGCTTTTGTATGCTATGCTATGTTTTGTTATGCTATGCTATGTTTTGTTGTGTTTTATTATGCTATGCTTTGTTTTGCTATGCTATGTTTTGGTATGCTATGCTATGCTATGCTATGTTTTGTTATGCTATGCTAAGCTTTGTTTTGTTATGCTATGCTATGTTGTGTTTTGTTATGCTATGTTTTGTTGTGTTTTGTTATGCTATGCTATGTTTTGCTATGCTTTGCTATGCTAAGCTTTGTTTTGTTATGCTATGCTATGTTGTGTTTTGTTTTGTTATGCTATGTTTTGTTGTGTTTTGTTATGCTATGCTATGTTTTGCTATGCTTTGCTATGCTATGTTTTGTTATGTATGCTATGTTTTGTTGTGTTTTGTTATGCTATGTTATGTTTTGCTGTGTTTTGCTCTGTTTTGTTATGCTATGCTTTGTTTTATGTTATGCTATGTTTTGTTATGCTATGTTTTGTTATGTTATGCTATGCTTTGTTATGTTATGCTATGCTTTGTTTTGTTATGCTATGTTTTGTTATGCTATACTATGTTTTGTTGTATTTTGTTATGCTGTGCTATGCTTTGTTGTGTTTTGCTATGCTATGTTTTGTTTTGTTATGCTATGTTTTGTTTTGCTATCCTATGCTTTGTTTTGTTATGCTATGCTATGTTTTGCTATTCTATGCTTTTTTTGTTATGCTATGACATGCTGTGTTTTGTTATCCTATGCTATGTTTTGTTATGCTATGCTGGTGAGGATGTGTGAGGGTGTGTGAGGGTGAGTGAGGGTGTGTGAGGGTGAGGGTGTGTGAAGGTGAGGGTGTGTGAGGGTGAGGGTGACAGGGTTGTGAGGGTGGGGGGGTGTGAGGGTGAGGGTGTGAGGGTGAGTGAGGGGTTGTGAGGGTGAGGATGTGAGGGTGAGTGGGTGTGAGGGTGAGGGGGTGTTAGGTTGAGGGGGTGTGAGGGTGTGTGAGGGTGAGGGTGTGAGGGTGAGTGAGGGTGTGGAAGGGTGAGAGTGTGTGTGAGGGTGAGGGGGTGTGAGGGTGTGAGGGTGAGGGGGGTGAGGGAGTGTGAGGGTGAGGGGGTGTGAGGGTGAGGGGGTGTGAGGGGGAGTGAGGGGATGTGAGGGTTAGAGGGTTGTGAGGGTGAGGGGGTGTGAGGGTGAGGGGGTGTGAGGGTGAGGGTGTGAGGGTGAGTGAGGGTGTGTGAGGGTGAGAGGGTGTGTGAGGGTGAGGGGGTGTGAGGGTGAGGGGGTGTGAGGGTGAGTGAGGGGGTGTGAGGGTTAGATGGTTGTGAGGGTGAGGGGATGAGGGGGGGTGAGGGGTTGTGAGGGTGTGTGAGGGTGTGGGGGTGTGAGGGTGAGTGAGGGTGAGGGGGAGTGAAGGGGAGGGTGTGTGAGGGCGAGGGTGTGTGAGGGTGATGGTGTGTGTGAGGGTGAGGGAGTGTGTGAGGGTGTGGGTGTGGGGTTGTGAGGGTGAGGGTGTGGGGTTGTGAAGGTGAGGCAGTGTGAGGGGGTGAGGGTGAGGGTGTGGGGGTGTGAGAGTGATAAAGGGTGAGGGTGACGGGGTGAGGGTGTGGGTGTGTGAGGGTAAAGGGGTGAGGGTGAGGGGTGTGAGGGTGTGTGAGTGTGAGGGTGTGTGAGGGTGAGTGTGTGTGGGGGGGGTGTGAGGGTGAGGGTGTGAGGGGGTGCGAGGGTGATGGGGAGTGAAGGTGAGGGTGTAAGGATGAGGGTGTGTGAGGGTGATAGAGTGTGTGAGGGGGTGTGTGAGGGGGAGGGCATGAAGGGTGTGAGGGTGATGGGGTGAGTGGGTGTGAGGGGGTGTGAGGGTGAGGGTGTGTGAGGGTGATAGGGTATGTGAGGGTGTGGGTGTTTAAGGTGTGTGACAGTGAGGGGGTGTGAGGGTGAGGGGGTGTGAGGGTAAGAGTTGGTGAGGGTGGGCGAGAGGGTGTGTGAGGGTGAGAGGGTGAGAGGGTGTGTGAGGGTGAGAGGGTGTGTGAGAGGGTGGGTTAGGGTGGGTGAGAGGGGGAGTGAGGTTGAGGGGTTGTGTAAGGGTTAGGGGGTGTGAGGGTGAGGGAGTGTGAGGGAGTATGAGGGTGAGGGTGTGAGGGAGGGTGAGGGGTGAGTGAGGGTGGGGGTTGTGAGGGTGTGTGAGGGTGAGGCTGAGGGGGTGTGAGGGTGAGGGGGTGTGAGAGTGAGGGTGGCGAGGGTGTGTGTGAGGGAGAGTGTGAGGGTGTGTGGGGGTGTGAGGTGGTGAGGGTGAGGGGGTGTGAGGGTGAGTGGGTGTGAGGGTGAGGGGGTGTGTGAGGGTGAGGGTGTGTGAGGGTGAGGGGGTGTGAGGGTGAGGGTTTTTGAGGG
Organism: Lissotriton helveticus; assembly: GCF_964261635.1. Taxonomy (NCBI): domain Eukaryota; kingdom Metazoa; phylum Chordata; class Amphibia; order Caudata; family Salamandridae; genus Lissotriton; species Lissotriton helveticus. Next base: position 639,195,093 of record NC_136069.1, read on the forward strand.
TGGGTGAGAGGGTGTGTGAGGGTGAGAGGCTGAGTGAGGGTGAGAGGGTGGGTGAGGGTGGGTGAGAGGGTGAGGGAGGGTGAGGGGGTGTGTGAGGGTGAGGGGGTGTGAGGGTGAAGGGGTGTGAGGGTGAGTGGGTGTGAGGGTGAGGGTGTGTGAGGGTGAGGGTATGTGATGGTGTGTGAGGGTAAAGGGGTGAGGGTGTGTGAGGGTGAGGGTGTGAGGGTGAGGGTGGGGGTGAGTGAGGGTGGGTGGGTGAGGGTGTGAGGGTGAGTGAGGTTGGGCCACGGTGTTTCTGAAAGCAGTTGTTTTCATTTACTTGGCGCGGGTTCGTTCCTCCGCTATGAAGCCATCTCAAGAGCCGATTTAAAGTTAACAGGAGAATTCCCCCCTTGCCTTTCTCATCTGTCATTCCGCGAGACGTCTGTTCTCCGAGCACTCACTCCGTACATTCCTACACATTCGGGATTGCAAAATGTTATGTTTCCATTCACACGGTAAGAGCAGACTGTCAATTAGGCACCTTGTGCTTGCACAACTCTCCCCCCCCAAAAAAAATAATTTTTTTGCTTGCTGTGACACATTGAACTTCCACCTAGCAAAAGCATTGTTGTTGTCAGAGTGACTTTAAACATTTCACAATTCGTGCTCAAATTAAGTTATATTTATTTGTAGCAAATAGGATTTACTATTTTTTAAAATGAGTGCTGCAAAATGACATCACCGAAACTTTTCTTGGTTCTTGAGACCAATTTACTCATGGAGAGTTTTCGCCACCAATTTCATTCGAAAAACTATACTACTATTTAGGCACATGCATTGTTCCACTTCAAATCAAAATGGTGTGAAATTTACCTTAAAATACTTTTAGACATGTTACAGTCAATGAACGCATTTTGCGTTTCCAGAACCGAATTAAAGTGAAAGTGTCAGTGAAGCTCTCGGCATTGCGCGGCGGGTGGGCGGGGTGTGTGTGTGTGTGTGTGTGTGTGTCTGTGGGCTGGGTTAAAGATGAGACCTGAGTCAAATTAACAAAAAGAGGGTTATAGTGGAGAAGCCTGTGTTAGGGAGCAGGGAAAGTGCACAAGACCAATTTTCTCATGGAGCGTTTTCGCCACCAATTTCATCCGAAAAAGCTGTACTACTATTTAGGCACATGCATTGTTCCACTATAAATGAAAACGGTGTGAAATTTACCTTAAAATACTTTTAGACATGTTATAGTCAATGAACGCATTTTGCGTTTACAGAACCAAATTAAAGTGAAAGTGTCAGGGAAGCTCTCGGCATTGCACGGTGGGGGGCGGGGTGTGTGTGTGTGTGTGTGTGTCTGTGGGCTGGGTTAAAGATGAGAGCTGAGTAAAATTAATGAAAAGAGGATTATAGTGGAGAGCCTGTGTTAGGGAGCAGGGAAAGTGCACTTTTAGTTAGACGTATTGGAAACCATAGAATGGCAGTGGAAAGGCAGCGCTGGGAGGGGGGCTGGGCAACCATGCCAGCATTCCGATTCACGAGCAGATGGTCCTGTTTATGACCTGCGGAGCGCGTGAAGTGGCTGGTGGCAAATGGAATCAGAGCGGCCGTGGTCGCTTTGATGTTCTTTTCTTGTCTTGCTTTGTGGGAGGGGTAGGGGGAGCGGATTCCTGTGCATGTGCCTGGCTCACATGAACTGTACGCGATCCGCAGCTGGGTAGACACTTTTCGGAACGCTTACTATAAATCTCGCCTACCATCCCTCCGGGATGGAATAGACGAGACCTAAAAAGAGGAGAAACAAAAGTATTTCTCCTTGTTGAGCCACTCTAATGAATCCCCTAGGGAGGCGAAGGATTCTGACGCATTCCCATGATTACAACACATCGTAAATCTGGGAATGTGTCAGTTTTCATGGATGTTGCATGGGAACACCCACAGCAGCTCCCATGGAATACTCCTTTCACACAGAGTCATGTATGAACGGGGCCCATATTTACAAGGCCATGAAAATTCACACAGGGTGACTTTACATGACCTTGTAAATATGGGCAGGCACACTGTGCAGCCGGTGAGTCAAAAAAAGTGTCAGACCAGCAGCGTAATGGGGTTATAAATATGCCTTAGAGTCCTCTCCCTATGTCTTGGAGCAGGGTCCATTCTGTGTGTACCTCGTTCCAGTTTTGATTTCAGTCATTTCATGTTTTTCTATGTGTAATCAGTTGATTGTCAATTTACATAAGAACTTCTGACTATTTTCAAAGCTCAATTCATTATAATTAACTTTAGAGAAACACCATTGCTTTAATCACTTGCATTATGGAATAGAAACCTTGATGCAGCAGTAAAATGTGTGAAGGCGTAGCATTACACTATGAGTAGAAAATGGCAACCTCTTTTTCTACAGATGCAGAAGTAGGTCTATATACTTTGCCCAAACTTTATGCACACTCAGCAGCACTATATTTACCCAAGTAGCACTGTGAGTAATAACTTGTAGCCTACCAGACAGCTATTGTGGGCATTCTGAAAGCTTACCTGGGAATGCATTTCAGAAATAGCTTACCATTCATTGACTTCGGGGTTTGTAACTCACATTTTCAGGTATGCATTCTGTATTCTGGCATTATTTGTCTTAGGCTGTCCAGCAAGTCTTCTGCCGCACTGGAGCAAAACTAGTTCACTACCCCTCCTTGTATTCATCCACGACTGGTTTTCTCTTAACAGGCCTTTAAAATTGGTTCTGATCCTGTCACATTTGCAGCACGTTCAAATACAGAGGTCGAATGTCATGCTGTTTCTTCACAGGGAGCTTGATGTTTACTTTTCTTTCACTGACTTTAAAGTGAGAGAATTTATGTGACAATCTTGATGAGTACTGGGAAAGAAAAGTTTTTATTGCATCACACAACAACATGTAAATGTAAATAAACTGTGCAAATATTTTAGAATGTATCAGAATTAGGAAAGCACAAATGAAGCACATTTTTTTCTGTTACTCAGAGTCCTTGTGGAAACAAATATTTTAAACCGATCAAAACAAATCAGTACACTTGGTGATGCTATTTCCACACTTTATCATTTGGTTGCTGTGTAGTTTTAGCAGTAAAACCGTATGTGCAAATGTAATGGTCATTTCAATCGAAAATGCGTTGTCTGTAATGGCATTGCACTACCACACTATGCATACTCCACACTATGTCCCTCCACTCTACAACAATCCATTCCCCGCTATGCCCTTCCACTCTACACCAATCCATTCTACTGCACTTTACTTCATGACATGACACTCCATTCTATGACACTCCATTCCACTACACTTCACGCCATTCCACTCTACACAACTCCACTCAATGCTACTCCACTCTACAACACTCCCCTACACATTAAGCCACTTTACTCCACTCTACGATAGTCCAATTATAGCACTTTACTCCACTCTATGCTATGCCCCTTCACACCACTCCACAACTTTACGCCACTCCACTCTGTGACTGTACGCAAAATCATGCCTCTACTCCCCTCTACGCCACTCCATGCCACTTTATTCCAATCCAACCCTACACTCTATGCCCCTCCACGACACTCCAGCCCATGACACCCCACTCCAATCTTTGCCACTCTACTCCACACTTCACCACTCCACTCTTCTCTGTTCCACTCTACGTCACTCTTCTCTATGCCACTAACTTTTTGCCAAGCTGATCAGCAGCCATGCTGGTGTACAACATGTCAAAAACACATTGGCAAATCTATAAGCTATTACATAGGCGAGACCTATTAGCTTTGCCAATGCTTGTTTTTGTAGCGCTTTTTAGAACACATCTAAGAACCATGAACCAATACAATGGTGTTGAATATATTGACATTAGACAGATAGAAGGCTAAAGTGTCCATATTATGATTTGAACATGTGATGTGCAAATCATGGAAGTAATCAGTGCAAGCATTTAACTGGATGGATAAAGATGGTGCTCTGATTTAAATGCTGGCCGCTAGTCAATGCTGTCATCTGCAGGTTATGAGTATGGCCCTGTCAGACCCAATTCAGCCTTATTACATTACATACGTGAATAATATGTGTTATTTACTGCACATAGTAATGGGAAGGTGCAGTATGGGGTGCTTTATCTTTGTCACATTTATGGAAAGCTAGTGCTTAATATTCCCATTCAGCAATCAAATGGTATTTATCAAAAAGGGACAAAGTTAATCCTTCTACCAATACTCAACGCATTGATCTCCCCGAGAAATTTGATGACGATGAAAATTCTCAGTAACAGTAGATATTCGGGGCAGTGCTCACGAGAAGTAGACAATTCCTGTTTGTATCCTTGCCAGTTTCCTGCCATGTTTCCACATTCAAGCCAGAATTGCATTGATAAAGGTTCCACTATGGCTGGTGAAAAGCTGAATGGCATTTAGTTTTCCTTTGTGAGCTGTGCGAGGAGAGAGAATGGACACAGTAAAGCTTTCATTGACCGAAATCCAAATCCAGTGTATCTAACTCGGAAATTGCTCATTCAAATAAAAGCCAAAAAAGCAGCTTGGCCTCACTGTGGCTGATGCAGCAAAACCATTTCAGTAACAACAGCTCTCATTAAACGGTACCCGGTGGACTCAATGAAGGCATTTCTGAAATCAACGAGTGTAGACGGTTTCACGTGAAAATCATATGTTGCCTTATCTTTGAACACTAGGGGATATATTTGCGACCTGGTTTGCGTCGCTCTTGCACCACGCAACGCGCTGCAAGAGCGATGCAAACCTTAAGTCAGAATTCTGAAGCCAAACAAATCCACTTTTTGTGACTTTGAGTGGCTTCAAAAATCTGGAGTCACGCAATGCAACGCAAATCGCCCCATTGCGTCACTCTTCCCTGGATAGGCGTTTCATGGGTGTTGCATCTGTTTTCCCATGCAACTGCCATGGTTTTTGACGCATACCCATATTTATAAGGCTTTGTAAACCTGAATGTGGCAAAAAGATATGCCTCCCCAGGAGAGACGTAACAAGGATAAATATCTTATTCTCTCCTCATTACTTGCTCTTTCTATGTGTGCTGCATTCTGCTCACATAGAAATGGGAAAATGCCTCTCAGGATTGTTTTTGTGCAGGATGGTGTCCCTTCCTGCACAAACACAATCCTACATGCAACACAGGGAGCCTTGCCCCATGGTGCAAGGGTGTCTGCATTGGTGCTAGGCTGGCAAAAGGGTGTCAGCTCATGGGAAATGCACCGTATATCCTATATTCCTGCCCATTCCCTGTAACGCTCCACTGTGTGACTTCCATTAAATATGCCCCTTAGGACACAAATGCAACAGAGTAGTGATGCAATGAACCAATATTCACAGAATAAGAAGGGTAATCTCACTTGGATACTGGTAGCCAGGTAAAGCAGATGGTAAACTCTATAAGGATGAAACCCAGGCCTCTGGTTTAACCCTCCATAGAATGTTCTCAATCCTCTAAAATTCGCAAACACTAAAGTTCGGACCACCTAGACTGAACCAATGCAATGCTGTGTAGATCTGAAAATGCAAGATTTGCGAACTGATTATTTTGTATGTCTCATGCATCCATTACGGTGTGCAACCATAAAGGTTACAAACATCTAAAGAGCACAAAGCAAAGTAAACTTAATGTCAACAGCATGTGCTGAACGTACATGCAAAGGAAGGGCTTTTTGTCTCTGTCGGTGTGTTGACTGGAGGATACCCAGGAGGTATGCCAATCTGGCAAAAGATGTCAGGATGAGAAAAGGAGCCACAAGCTCAAGACCACAAGGGGCTCACAATAGGCCATGAGGATTCTCTCCATCTGAGTATCTCGGTAAGGACGCAGCGGATTAAAGGCACCAAGATGTAATTGATAAAAATAACGAGGGGGTGGCGGTTCTACTCACCAAGGATTATGGTTCTACTCCGTTAAGACTGATGAAGAATTTTTGTGTGTAAATGTTTTTACTTGGAGTGTTGTTATTTGAAGGTTGGCTTCTCTACTGCGTGTGACAGGGTGGACAGATCAACTCTCTGGAAGAAGATGGCATAATTGGGCACTTCAAGTAGTTTTGTGCGATTCATTATTTATTTTCATTCTTCAAGTTGAGGCCCAGTTTCTTGGGGGACACTAAAGTTCTTTCTTCTCCTGTATCCACTGAAATCTGATTAAAACAGGGCTGTGAGCTGGTTCCATAGTTGTTGTCACTTTATTTAGCTAATTTTCCTCAGCAATGTATTACACCAAAAGCTGGGATTGAAGCATTTGCACATCCACCCTCATTTATGCAGATTATGTAATTCTGTGTGAACTCACACCAAACCTGATGGGGCTACACAACTATTCAGAAAAGCATTTTTTAAAGATAAAAATAACAAAATCTTAGATATTAGCAGTAGGAAAAGAGGGCCGCAATTCAAATGGTATCTGGGCAATGAAAACTGGAAAAGTTAAAGTATGGGACCAATTCAACTCCTGATAGACAGCCCGCTTTCTACCAGGCGAAAAGAGTAAATTACTCCAACATCCTGATGGAGGGATTGCCCGCCAGATTTATAAATGACCGCAAAGCTGACAGTCATCTATTAAGCATCACACCGGTTCCTAGCAATACATTTCGCTGTTTGGTTAACAAGACATAGCCCTGGCAATATTTCCCTTACCATGGGAGCATTTAGCAGTTTTCACTACCCCTTGCCGCCCGTGATTTCCTGGCTGTGACGGGCAGTGAAACTGACCTCTAATTTTGCCCATCTAATTCAGGTGGGCAGACTTACTGGTCAGCCTGCATTGGCCCTTACTCCACAGAACCATCAGAGGGGTTTCAGCATACCACAGACAGAGTAGTCTTCACCTTGTATAAACCTATGGTCCACCTGCATCTAAATTGGATGGGCAGACTATTATCTTGACAGTAAGCATACTCCGTCACCGTTGCTACTTAGGTAGAACCTCCTTCATTAACATAAACAATGTCTGCAGTTTACAAAATTAGATAGTAAAGCCCTTGCCCATGCTAGCTCTCTTCAGATATTTTATAACTCCATGGGGAGAAGACATTTAATTCACCTAATTTAAATTTATAAAATTAAACTCCCTCCCACATTTAGCTATGCTTTAGAGTATACAGAAATATCAAACTGGTCATTCCTCAATTCATATATAGGGAAGATTTTAAAAACATTTCAGAGTTTAAGCTCTATGTTTTTAATTTAATTGATCAGACTTGAATTTGAATTGACTAGTACAAATTCTCAAACTCTTGCTAACATTATTATATAAATATAAGCTCCAGCATGCACCGACTTTATTACTGATGACTCTCCTTTGAGAAGATTTAGTCACAACAACTACTGGTCGTATGGTTTTAAAGAGAAATTTGAAGAGAGCCTGTTGGATCTGACATCTTTGGAATGATTTTACACCAACTTTTTGCCCTCAATCCTCCTTTTTTTCTGACTTTGTTTTTACTGGCTTTAGGACTCTGCTCAATTTACCACTTCTAACAGTGCTAAAATGCTTGCGCAGTCTTCTTTAACCCCTCCCATGCTCATGACGAGCTCAGCTCGCCATGAGCCACGGTTCCTGTGTGCTCATGACGAGCTCAGCTCGTCATAACAGTTAGAACACTCACACATGGGGCTAATTCCCCTGCTGTGTGAGCGTTCTACAGAAACGGATGTGGCCGTGATGAGCTCAGCTCGCCATGAACACACGACCACCATGGCTCATGATGAGCTGAGCTTGTCACAAGCACAGGGGCACTGTGGGCGCCCCCCAGCACAGCATGGGAATCAGCCCCGCAGGCAAGGGGTTAAACCTGATGAAATTGTCTTGCACCCAAGTAGCACATTCAATTTACTTGTAAGTCCATAGTAAAGCGGTACTATATGTGCTCAGGGCCAGTCAATTAAATTAGTGGACCTGCAACACTTATTGTGACATCCTTAATGTAACCCTTTAAACATGTCCCAGCCCTGCCATTGCAGACTGTATGGGCAGTTTAAACTGCCACTTTGAACTGGCAAGATAAACCTCTTCTCAGGCCCAAACCTTCCTTTTTCATACATATACATCACCCGTAGGGTAGGTCCAACACTGGTCAGAGACAAAGGTGCAGTGTATTTAAAAAGCTGAAAACTCACTTTTACGTTTTACATTCCTGGTAGTGAAAAACACCTAAATGTGTTATTCACTACTGTGAAGGCCTACCTCTCCCATATAATAACATTGGGTAGCCTACTTACACTCATTAAGATGTAACTTTTAGTTGGGGGCAGATAGGAATGTGCTTGCAGTCCGTATCCTGGTTCACATGACTAGGTATAGTTGGTTTTCATGCATTGCTCCGAGAAAGTGAGACAAAGGAGGAATATGTCTTGGCAGGCTGGGCCATCTCTGACTTGATGAGGGGAAGGTGGTTGGGCCAGGGCAGGGGGGCAGAACATTCCAAGCACCTCTAGGGGTGGAAGCCTCCAGACTCTTCTCCTACTTCAAAGTGGGCACCAGGTATAGATGTTGGACCCTCAGACCCATCTCTTCAGTACACTTCTGGACCTGTGGAAGACTAAAGAGGACTGCAGTGCTTCTCTGTAAGAAGGACTGCTATGTTGCTGCCCTGCTGCCATGCTTCCTGTGTAAGAAGGACAGGACCTGCACCTTGAGCCCTGGAGGACCACCAGAGTGACTCTCAATGCTCGTTGGATGGCCTCCTGATCAGAGCCAATGGACAGAAAAGATTCCACCATTCTAAACTGAGCATCTGGACTCTGCCTGCTGTCAGATATCGCCCACCCAAGTGGTGCCACCCCAGTCCTGGACTCTTGGAATTGGGCCTGAAGGTGCTCTGCCAGATGAGCTGTGGACCCCGGCAGAACCAACGCAGTGCAACACATTGGCAAACAGCCCCTCGGAACTGCTGCTGCCTGACACATCTCTACACATGACCTTGCATTACCGCCCCGCAGGCTATTGGAACCACCGTTGACTGACTCATCCTCATTGCAGGACCTCACAACGCTCTACAGCCCAGATTAAAGGTATCCTGTTCAGCGGGCCTAACTTGGTCCTTGTATCCAGCCTATGCTCCATCGCATTAATTATAATGGGGCAACCCAGTGACCCTCAGAACCTGGGTAAACAATGACAAGCAAGGATTGGTTCTGTCGGGGAATCAACAATTTCTTAGATATAAAGTCTATTCTCAAATAACTTTTCTCACTTCAGTTAGAAGAAATAGAATTAGAAAATCACACACCACACATTTTTTCAAACGAGAAAAGGATTCTTATTCATCAATCTCGTTACGGCAATTAATTTCAACACTTAAAAGAACGGTTGTCCATGCAATAGATTTCAAAACACAAAAGTACACAAGTGAATTAAACGTGAACAAGTGATTAGGGTGTATCATACAGTGAAACAAATTTTACAACACAAAATTATTAAAAGAAGTCACGGTCCAAGAATGTTGTCAATGTCCACAAACAGTACAATTATTTATATTTTTCTGCTGTGTTTTTAACGAGGACCAGTTGGAGAGGTAACGTCGACGTTTCGACCCTGGGGAGCGGTGCTGTCTTATTAGCAACCAATTCGGGTCTTCATCAGGACGACAAAGAAGAAGGGACAACCTGAGATTTCGTCATTTAGGGAGGGCATAGGCGTCCTATTTCTGCCTCTACACTCGTGGTTCTTAATGTTCTAGCGTTGATTCTCAAATCTTTGTCACCGTCCGGTGTACAAATAGAGGAAGGTACTGTAGGTCGATGTGCAGATTTACAAGGTATTCAGGGCGTTGTATCTTGGTATTTTGAAACGCTACCTTCAGGTTAGAAAATCACGCCTGTAGTGCCGCAGCCGCGATCACTTCTGGAACTGTAACAGCAGACGTCTGTATTCTAATGGATGAACTCGCGTAGAATACAGACGTCTGCTGTTACAGTTCCAGAAGTGATCGCGGCTGCGGCACTACAGGCGTGATTTTCTAACCTGAAGGTAGCGTTTCAAAATACCAAGATACAACGCCCTGAATACCTTGTAAATCTGCACATCGACCTACAGTACCTTCCTCTATTTGTACACCGGACGGTGACAAAGATTTGAGAATCAACGCTAGAACATTAAGAACCACGAGTGTAGAGGCAGAAATAGGACGCCTATGCCCTCCCTAAATGACGAAATCTCAGGTTGTCCCTTCTTCTTTGTCGTCCTGATGAAGACCCGAATTGGTTGCTAATAAGACAGCACCGCTCCCCAGGGTCGAAACGTCGACGTTACCTCTCCAACTGGTTCTCGTTAAAAACACAGCAGAAAAATATAAATAATTGTACTGTTTGTGGACATTGACAACATTCTTGGACCGTGACTTCTTTTAATAATTTTGTGTTGTAAAATTTGTTTCACTGTATGATACACCCTAATCACTTGTTCACGTTTAATTCACTTGTGTACTTTTGTGTTTTGAAATCTATTGCATGGACAACCGTTCTTTTAAGTGTTGAAATTAATTGCCGTAACGAGATTGATGAATAAGAATCCTTTTCTCGTTTGAAAAAATGTGTGGTGTGTGATTTTCTAATTCTATTTCTTCTAACTGAAGTGAGAAAAGTTATTTGAGAATAGACTTTATATCTAAGAAATTGTTGATTCCCCGACAGAACCAATCCTTGCTTGTCATTATGCTCCATCGCAGTCAACCTGAACTTGTGACTTTGTCCCCTTGAGGCACGACCAGATAACCACAGTTGGTACTTTGTGGTTCTAAGCACTGTTTACACTTAAATCTTAAAAATTACATATCTTCTGTTGTACTAATTGGATTTTTGTTGTTTTGGTCACACATAGTTTACTCTATTTTTTTCTAAATTGGTGGGTTTTTTTTTGCGTTTTTTTTTTCACTTTATTACTGTTTGAAGTGATGCATAAATGCTTTACACATTCCTTCTAAGTTAAGCCTGACTGCGTTTGTGCCAAGCTACAAGAGGATTAAGTACATTTTAATTTGGCGGTTTCTTCTGTTTCACCCTAGCAAGAATTGTGGTAGTTGCTTGAATAGGGATTCCCCCCCCACACCTTAACTATTAACCCAATTTCCTACAGACCCCTAAAGTGTTTCAACTGTAATATGGATGTTCTTAGTTTATGGATCCCTCGACACATTTTGATTATTCCCAAGAACTAAGACTCCATGGTTAAGATATTCGTTAGCTGTCGGGAATTACACTAAACTGAAAATTTATGTTAGCATATGTTCTAATATTTGTTTTGGTCAGGTTCAACGCTAGCTTTGCTTTCAAATTTTCCATAATATCAGATGCTTCATTATGATTCTAATGATTAACAACCACAGGGGCTGTCCAAAACCTGTAGAAAGTCAGCCCCGATATGCCCAGGCTGCTGGTGCAAGGCGACTCTCCATTTCCACTACAATCAACTAACATTTATTCTGGGGTTCAAGGGGTGTGTTTTAAGACCATCGCACAGTTATATCCCCCGTGATAGCATACAGAAAAACAAAAAATAACTGTGGGTCTGACAAAGAATTCAAAACATGCTATGTGTAGCTGGCTATGTATCTGTTATTCCTCTAGAGATGGAAGACAGAAAGGACAGTAAACCACTGTGGAAAAATGTCCATCAGTTACGCGATAGTGGGCGCCCAGTACATCATGTGGTCTACTCCACAGTAGTATAACCACCACTCTATCACCATAGATCAATATTGGAGAAGAAGAGTGATGGATGGATGTCTGGTGGATTGAGTTGTCGTAACTGTGAGCAGTGCAAAAAATTAAAGTGTAAAAATTGAAAAATATAAGATTGGATGGTGCATACAATTTTCTTTTATTCTGGCGTTATGCACCTCCAAGGTTAAAAATAAAGTGCAAGTAAGTCAGGTGGTTCAAACAAATACCTTCTGACTGGGCTATCTGGTCGACATGTTTCTGCGGTTATTGGTCAATTGTTACCATCCGCTTCCACAGGACCCATTAACTTAGTTGCTACCGCTAAGTAAACAATAAGTGAAAATAGGACAATATACAAACATACAAAGTGTCACCTGTACACTTCCATTTTCTCCTGTGAGTGTCCATTTTTGATATAGCCAGCGAATCCACATGTAATGAAAAACACAATAACATAGCACTCACATTAGTTAAGGCTATCCCAAGACACAATTTGTCAATATTTGTGATGTTATACCTAGGTCAAAGTTACCTTAGAGTATCCTACATTGTTAAAATAATAATCAATGTCTCACCTTAATTTGTAAGGGAAAACGCCTCACCTCACCTGGCAAACAGCTCAGGAAAATGAAGCACCGCTCTGTAGTGCAGAAAAATGTATACAGGGTCAGTGTCAATAAAGCGCAGTGTCAGGCAATAACAGAAGCCCAGCCAAGGTGGGTGCCCAGAAAGACATTCCACGCATGGGGGGCCCGTTAAACTATCGTTGTGCCCGTAAATATGCCGGATGCGGTGTATTCACCATCAATGTGACGTGATATCAGCGGTCAGAGTGTTACCAGAGCTGTGGTGTAGGTAATTGTTATGTCTATTGAGTTATTCGCCAAAGGTAGTTAGGAGAGAGACGATCCTCCAATAGGCGAAATGTAATCATGGTCTCACAGTGTTAGTACCATCAAAGAAAAGTACATCTCTATCGGTAATGTCGCTCGCTTCAATAAGACTAAGACCTAGTCATGAGCGCTCCCACCCATTCTGGCAAGCGGCACATAACGAGCGCTGCTGGTCTATCAAAGAGTTAAATGAAGCCCCTCCTGATGCCTTACCTATCCGTCGGTACTTCTGACAGCCGGCCGGGCTGTTTGGGGAGGTGCCGTGTAAGACGACGTGCACTTCCTTATTGATTCTGTGCCTGCGCATCAGGTCATGCGCGCAGAGGCCAGAACTACCGCTACTCATGGGAAGTGTAGTCCGCATGGGTGACAACGAGCGTGCATGCGCGCGAGTGTGATCAAAAAACTACAGAAAAGGGAAATGTAGTTCATTGAAAAGGCTATGCAATCGCGCTCGTTTCAGCCAGTAAATAGACCTAGTGACACGTCAAAGACCACCATACCGAGGGGCATATCTGTAGTTATATTTATTTTAGGCTCAATTCATAATGTTAGTCAGATACCAGCACTGATGACTCGGTGATGTAATTGCAACTATCATCGCATGGAAGGTCCCTGAATGTAAAGAGACTCAGTGAAGTTCGAACCCGTATTTTATCTTAATGCGGTCTCATTGCGTCCCTTGTATGAAAGTGTCCACCACACATGACAATTATTGGTGTGTTGAGCAGATCTACTGTAGACTTCCTATTGTTTTCTGGTTTAGATTCTAATACAGTCAGTCTTAGGGTGGTCAGATGATCCGGAGCTCTCTTGTTAAGGAACGACCCAGTGTGTATAGAGCTAAAAACCCCATCTTGGCGTGGAACAGGGGATTACTATTAAGCAGTGGGTCTAGCAGTGACTCTATCTGGACACCCTCTGGGTAGGTTCTGTTCCATGTCTCATTGGCCAAGCCTAACTCAGGATAGCAGACGATGGCCAGCCAGGCAGATTTCTCAGAGTTCATGCATTGTCTACAGTGTCATCCACGGGATGTCTTCGTTGAGCCCGTTCTTATCGCAGTTAAGCTTATAGACCCATTTTTGTTCGATTCTGAACAAGTGTCTGGATATGTCCGTGATGTGGTTGGGAATGTTGGGTTGTTCTAACACAGTCCACTCAAAGTCCGTGGGTCTGTGCCCTACTTGAATGAAGTGATTGGTCAGTCTTGTTGACTGCTTTTGGCATCTTATTGTGCTCTTGTGTTCTGAGATCCTAGTCTTCACCTTACGGGTGGTCATGCCAACATATCTCAAGGCGCACGGGCAGGTAATTAGATAAATCAAATTACTGCTGTTGCAGTTAGTAAACCTTCTCTGTTCCCAAGGTCGAGTGGTTCCTATATCTACTGAGGTAGTTCTTCTCGTTTGCGGACATGCCGCACAGCTGCCACAGGGGTGGTGTCCCGTCACTGGTGGCATATTCCAAACAGTGCCCACTTGATGGATTGGCTTGGGTGGAGGTCTGGTATGTACAAGTCTGTCTCTCAGACTCGTCGCTCTTTTGAATGCAAAAAGTGGTTGTGGAAGGGAATCTTCTCCTGTATTTAGGATCCTCCAGTGTTTGCGGACAATGCGTTGTATGGCGTTGGATCTTGTGCTAAAAGTGTTTACACAAGTTAGCCTGTCGTTCTTGGTCTTAGGGACCGGTGGTTCCAACAAGGATTCCCTGTTATTGTTAGCCGCTCTTTTTCTTGAGCGCCGGATCAGTTTCTTGGGATAGTTCCGTTCAGCCAGTTTGGATGTCAGATCATCTGAATATTTGGCCGTGTCCTCCTTGTTGGTGCAGTTCCGCTGCACTCGCAGAAACTGCCCATATGGGAGATTGTCCCGTAAAGATTTAGGGTGACAGCTGGTATATTGCAATAGAGAGTTGCGAGCCATTGGTTTTCTGTACAGCTCTGTCTTCAGGCCCTGTGGTGTGATCGTAATTAGCAGGTCCAAGAAAGCCAAGGATTGTCGGCTGTTCTCCAAGGTGAATCGTAGGAACGGGTTCTGCTCGTTGAGCCACTTGTGGAAGTCATGGAGGGATTGTTCATCGCCACGCCAAATCACAAGGATGTCGTCGATATACCTCTTCCAAGTGCATATCGATTCCAAAAATGGGTTCGTATTGGTGAGAACCAGGTCTTGTTCGAACTTGTGCATGTACAGATTCGCCAGGGACGGAGCAAAAACGCTGCCCATGCTCGTCCCAGACGTCTGCAGATAGAACTGGCCTTCGAACTCAAAGAAGTTCTCTTTCATGGCAAGCGTTGCCAGGTTCATCACCAGTGGAATGGGTGTTATTGAATCCCACGTGAGATTACCCAACAAAGACTCAATCGCCTCGAGTGTCTCGTTTTGGGGGATGGAAGTGTACAGTGACTCCACATCGAAGGATACCAGATGGTCAGTCAAGATGTTGAAATCAAGTTCTGGTAGTAGTCTGAGGAGGTCTTTGGTGCCCTGCAGATAGGTCGGCATCTGTTTCACCAACGGCCTCAGGAAGAAATCTACAAATGAAGATAGAGGCTCCAAGAGGGATCCGATGCCCGAAATGATAGGTCTGCCAGGTGGTGGTCTTCTGGACTTGTGAATCTTGGGCAGGACATAGAAGTAAGGGGTCACGGGGTTCTGGGTAGTCAGATAGGCTGCTTCTTTGTTGGTAATCCAGCCTTCAGCCAGTGCCTCCTCCACGAAATGCCCAATAGTAGTTTTTAAGCGAGACGTGGGGTCGGCCGTCAGAAGCTTATAGGAACGTGTGTCTCCCAGCTGCTGTAGACACTCTTCTCTGTAGGTCGACATATCTAGAAGTACTGTCGCCCCACCCTTATCCGCTGGTTTGATAATGATGGAACAGTCATTAGTCAGGTCTCTTAATGCTTCCTGCTCCGGTTTAGAGATATTCACAAAAGGATTGTGAGGCTGTTTGAACAGTTCTTGAATGTCGTGTTGCACGGCTTCTTCAAAGGTAACTACTTTGGCCGGAACCATCGCTGTAAGTGGACTAAACGTAGATGGTTTTTTAAGTCCTGTGTTTTCTAGGAGACTTTCAGGTGGGTCTGTCTTCGAGAAGAAGAAGTGTAGTCGTACTTTGCGAAAGAATTTCGACATCTCGATCTGTGTCAAGAAAGGATCGCCTGTGTTTGTGCTCACAAAACCTAGGCCACGATTCAGTACCTTTTCTTCTATTGGTGTTAAGTCGTGTGAACTGAGATTAACTACGAGGCTGGTCCCGTGCTCTGGCCCGCTTGGTCCTGCGGGATCTGCTTGCCGCTCCGTAGTCCCATCGCCTGGGGGGGGACGTTCCATTGTACTTGTCCCTGTCCTTGTGCCGTCCGGCGTCGTCCACGTGACCTCCCTCGGCCAAACCCTAAAAAAGGCACATTAGGACCCGGATAATATGGTCCAGGACCAAAAGGTCCCATCTGTTGTGGGATCTGAGGTGGACCTTGCATCCATGGGTTAGGTGGCCACCAGGGGTTGAATTGGCCCTGATTGTAACCCTGTCCTCCTCTGTTCTTCCACTGACCTCTTCCTCTAGGTTTTGTCGCTGGATTGCCTTGGTTAGAGGAGTCAGAGTCAGTCGAGTTCTCAGATGAGGAAGTTCCGTAAGTCGAGCCTCCAGTTCTCCCATTGCGATTAAATGGCGTGGGAACATAGTGCGACTACGGAGCGGCAAGCAGATCCCGCAGGACCAAGCGGGCCAGAGCACGGGACCAGCCTCGTAGTTAATCTCAGTTCACACGACTTAACACCAATAGAAGAAAAGGTACTGAATCGTGGCCTAGGTTTTGTGAGCACAAACACAGGCGATCCTTTCTTGACACAGATCGAGATGTCGAAATTCTTTCGCAAAGTACGACTACACTTCTTCTTCTCGAAGACAGACCCACCTGAAAGTCTCCTAGAAAACACAGGACTTAAAAAACCATCTACGTTTAGTCCACTTACAGCGATGGTTCCGGCCAAAGTAGTTACCTTTGAAGAAGCCGTGCAACACGACATTCAAGAACTGTTCAAACAGCCTCACAATCCTTTTGTGAATATCTCTAAACCGGAGCAGGAAGCATTAAGAGACCTGACTAATGACTGTTCCATCATTATCAAACCAGCGGATAAGGGTGGGGCGACAGTACTTCTAGATATGTCGACCTACAGAGAAGAGTGTCTACAGCAGCTGGGAGACACACGTTCCTATAAGCTTCTGACGGCCGACCCCACGTCTCGCTTAAAAACTACTATTGGGCATTTCGTGGAGGAGGCACTGGCTGAAGGCTGGATTACCAACAAAGAAGCAGCCTATCTGACTACCCAGAACCCCGTGACCCCTTACTTCTATGTCCTGCCCAAGATTCACAAGTCCAGAAGACCACCACCTGGCAGACCTATCATTTCGGGCATCGGATCCCTCTTGGAGCCTCTATCTTCATTTGTAGATTTCTTCCTGAGGCCGTTGGTGAAACAGATGCCGACCTATCTGCAGGACACCAAAGACCTCCTCAGACTACTACCAGAACTTGATTTCAACATCTTGACTGACCATCTGGTATCCTTCGATGTGGAGTCACTGTACACTTCCATCCCCCAAAACGAGACACTCGAGGCGATTGAGTCTTTGTTGGGTAATCTCACGTGGGATTCAATAACACCCATTCCACTGGTGATGAACCTGGCAACGCTTGCCATGAAAGAGAACTTCTTTGAGTTCGAAGGCCAGTTCTATCTGCAGACGTCTGGGACGAGCATGGGCAGCGTTTTTGCTCCGTCCCTGGCGAATCTGTACATGCACAAGTTCGAACAAGACCTGGTTCTCACCAATACGAACCCATTTTTGGAATCGATATGCACTTGGAAGAGGTATATCGACGACATCCTTGTGATTTGGCGTGGCGATGAACAATCCCTCCATGACTTCCACAAGTGGCTCAACGAGCAGAACCCGTTCCTACGATTCACCTTGGAGAACAGCCGACAATCCTTGGCTTTCTTGGACCTGCTAATTACGATCACACCACAGGGCCTGAAGACCGAGCTGTACAGAAAACCAATGGCTCGCAACTCTCTATTGCAATATACCAGCTGTCACCCTAAATCTTTACGGGACAATCTCCCATATGGGCAGTTTCTGCGAGTGCAGCGGAACTGCACCAACAAGGAGGACACGGCCAAATATTCAGATGATCTGACATCCAAACTGGCTGAACGGAACTATCCCAAGAAACTGATCCGGCGCTCAAGAAAAAGAGCGGCTAACAATAACAGGGAATCCTTGTTGGAACCACCGGTCCCTAAGACCAAGAACGACAGGCTAACTTGTGTAAACACTTTTAGCACAAGATCCAACGCCATACAACGCATTGTCCGCAAACACTGGAGGATCCTAAATACAGGAGAAGATTCCCTTCCACAACCACTTTTTGCATTCAAAAGAGCGACGAGTCTGAGAGACAGACTTGTACATACCAGACCTCCACCCAAGCCAATCCATCAAGTGGGCACTGTTTGGAATATGCCACCAGTGACGGGACACCACCCCTGTGGCAGCTGTGCGGCATGTCCGCAAACGAGAAGAACTACCTCAGTAGATATAGGAACCACTCGACCTTGGGAACAGAGAAGGTTTACTAACTGCAACAGCAGTAATTTGATTTATCTAATTACCTGCCCGTGCGCCTTGAGATATGTTGGCATGACCACCCGTAAGGTGAAGACTAGGATCTCAGAACACAAGAGCACAATAAGATGCCAAAAGCAGTCAACAAGACTGACCAATCACTTCATTCAAGTAGGGCACAGACCCACGGACTTTGAGTGGACTGTGTTAGAACAACCCAACATTCCCAACCACATCACGGACATATCCAGACACTTGTTCAGAATCGAACAAAAATGGGTCTATAAGCTTAACTGCGATAAGAACGGGCTCAACGAAGACATCCCGTGGATGACACTGTAGACAATGCATGAACTCTGAGAAATCTGCCTGGCTGGCCATCGTCTGCTATCCTGAGTTAGGCTTGGCCAATGAGACATGGAACAGAACCTACCCAGAGGGTGTCCAGATAGAGTCACTGCTAGACCCACTGCTTAATAGTAATCCCCTGTTCCACGCCAAGATGGGGTTTTTAGCTCTATACACACTGGGTCGTTCCTTAACAAGAGAGCTCCGGATCATCTGACCACCCTAAGACTGACTGTATTAGAATCTAAACCAGAAAACAATAGGAAGTCTACAGTAGATCTGCTCAACACACCAATAATTGTCATGTGTGGTGGACACTTTCATACAAGGGACGCAATGAGACCGCATTAAGATAAAATACGGGTTCGAACTTCACTGAGTCTCTTTACATTCAGGGACCTTCCATGCGATGATAGTTGCAATTACATCACCGAGTCATCAGTGCTGGTATCTGACTAACATTATGAATTGAGCCTAAAATAAATATAACTACAGATATGCCCCTCGGTATGGTGGTCTTTGACGTGTCACTAGGTCTATTTACTGGCTGAAACGAGCGCGATTGCATAGCCTTTTCAATGAACTACATTTCCCTTTTCTGTAGTTTTTTGATCACACTCGCGCGCATGCACGCTCGTTGTCACCCATGCGGACTACACTTCCCATGAGTAGCGGTAGTTCTGGCCTCTGCGCGCATGACCTGATGCGCAGGCACAGAATCAATAAGGAAGTGCACGTCGTCTTACACGGCACCTCCCCAAACAGCCCGGCCGGCTGTCAGAAGTACCGACGGATAGGTAAGGCAGCAGGAGGGGCTTCATTTAACTCTTTGATAGACCAGCAGCGCTCGTTATGTGCCGCTTGCCAGAATGGGTGGGAGCGCTCATGACTAGGTCTTAGTCTTATTGAAGCGAGCGACATTACCGATAGAGATGTACTTTTCTTTGATGGTACTAACACTGTGAGACCATGATTACATTTCGC
The DNA here is from genome assembly GCF_964261635.1 of Lissotriton helveticus. Classification (NCBI taxonomy): domain Eukaryota; kingdom Metazoa; phylum Chordata; class Amphibia; order Caudata; family Salamandridae; genus Lissotriton; species Lissotriton helveticus. The sequence goes on from NC_136069.1 coordinate 639,214,622, forward strand.
CTATTGGAGGATCGTCTCTCTCCTAACTACCTTTGGCGAATAACTCAATAGACATAACAATTACCTACACCACAGCTCTGGTAACACTCTGACCGCTGATATCACGTCACATTGATGGTGAATACACCGCATCCGGCATATTTACGGGCACAACGATAGTTTAACGGGCCCCCCATGCGTGGAATGTCTTTCTGGGCACCCACCTTGGCTGGGCTTCTGTTATTGCCTGACACTGCGCTTTATTGACACTGACCCTGTATACATTTTTCTGCACTACAGAGCGGTGCTTCATTTTCCTGAGCTGTTTGCCAGGTGAGGTGAGGCGTTTTCCCTTACAAATTAAGGTGAGACATTGATTATTATTTTAACAATGTAGGATACTCTAAGGTAACTTTGACCTAGGTATAACATCACAAATATTGACAAATTGTGTCTTGGGATAGCCTTAACTAATGTGAGTGCTATGTTATTGTGTTTTTCATTACATGTGGATTCGCTGGCTATATCAAAAATGGACACTCACAGGAGAAAATGGAAGTGTACAGGTGACACTTTGTATGTTTGTATATTGTCCTATTTTCACTTATTATTTACTTAGCAGTAGCAACTAAGTTAATGGGTCCTGAGGAAGCGGATGGTAACACTTGACCAATAACCGCAGAAACATGTCGACCAGATAGCCCAGTCAGAAGGTATTTGTTTGAACCACCTGACTTACTTGCACTTTATTTTTAACCTTGGAGGTGCATAACGCCAGAATAAAAGAAAATTGTATGCACCATCCAATCTTATATTTTTCAATTTTTACACTTTAATTTTTTGCACTGCTCACAGTTACGACAACTCAATCCACCAGACATCCATCCATCACTCTTCTTCTCCAATATTGATCTATGGTGATAGAGTGGTGGTTATACTACTGTGGAGTAGACCACATGATGTACTGGGCGCCCACTATCGCGTAACTGATGGACATTTTTCCACAGTGGTTTACTGTCCTTTCTGTCTTCCATCTCTAGAGGAATAACAGATACATAGCCAGCTACACATAGCATGTTTTGAATTCTTTGTCAGACCCACAGTTATTTTTTGTTTTTCTGTAGACTCTCCATTTCCATCTTGAATAGTTACCGAAATAAAGAGACGGGCACTGGAAGTAGGAAGACAAGGAAAAAGGTTTATTACTCATGAGGAGAACCCGTCATTTGGGACACTCGTATAGTGTCTTCGGGAGGGGCTCTAACAAGTTCTCTGAGGTTTCGCCTTTTATACACAGGTTCGTGACACACAGGCATCCTATATTACAATCAATACATTGTATAGTATGAAGGTATTTCAACACGTGGCTACAGTACGGGCCCTTATCCTCCATGCAAGAGGAGGTGCTGTCACGCAGCTGAGTGTCCTGCTGATTCCATTGGAATGTGTGTGTCGGATCGAGTCTCAGGGGGTGGGGTGGCCATGATCAATAGTAGCTTCTTCCAAGAGAGACGAGTGAATAAAGTAGTGGGCAATAAACTGTATCCTCAGGCTAAGGGATGACCAGTGGTCCGTGCAAACATTCAGGCTCAGAGGAAGAGGTCATCAAAGGAGAGATATTCATGAAAGGGCGGGTCCGTGTGGACAATCGAGTGCTGTGGAAGGGTTGATCACAAGAGGGGTATTCAAGGGCGGGAAGGAGGTGTTGGTCAGGCGCGGGGTGCGATTCTTTAGGGACAGAGTCATGCGGGAGGGGAGGGCTCATGACTTGGGCATGAGAGAGCGGGGGCAGTCAGGGTGCACGGGGGATGCTTGCAGGGTCAGGGAAGTGCGCTTGATGAGTGATTGTGGACAGGGAGACCATGGTACCTAAAATGGCTGTCGTGTACGTGTGTGCATGGGTCTATGCTAGGGAGACAACACAGTCAGAGTTTTAGCGATATTCGTTCTGTTTACACCAAGGGGCACTGAGAACACAAATGAACGCCGCTTATGTACATACATATCGCTATTTTTAACAGTCCCCACTTTTTACATAAGCACGTTCAATTTCTACACAGTCGATGTGATAGGCAGAATACAATGCGTTTCAATCTACGTCTGTTGGGCTCTTTTATACAAGCCTAGAAATCGGCATAATATTTAGTCGGTGTAGAATCAAGGAAAAATGTTCCGATACATAAAAATCAAGTTCACATTTTTCTCTCTAGTGGCATCACGTACAGAAAGAACGTTCTGATACCTTCCGGCTTGTCAGTATTATAGGGAATTTTCGGAAAACCTACCCACATGAGTGACCGACGAAACATTTCTTAAAAGGCAATACAAAATGGCTGAGGGAAGTATTCAATTTGATACAAGTAATTTAGTCAAGGGGTGAATAGAAAGTTCTGGAAAGGGGGAGGGTCTTTGTCGCAATGTCTTTTAACAGAGTCCGTCTTCTTTTGTTGGCGCTGCTGAGCACCGGCGGTGGAGCTATAAGTCCAGCTCGGAATCGTCCTTACACGTTGCAGGGTGCGATCAGTCCTCTGCTGTTAGATCACAGTCCTGTTCCCTAACTCATTTTCTTAGGGGTGCCTTATGCTGGGCACCTGCGTGTCTTTCTTGTCTTTCGTGGCAAAATCCCAGTCCATAGTCAAAGTTTATATGAAAGAGGTTGTTGAATAACCGAGGGAAGAGAGGGCGGAGTGGGGCCAGATCTTTGAACACACCAAGGGACCAAGGGGGCAAAGGATGATGAGCAGGCAAGCCCAACAATCGGACTAAAAAGGGGACGGGGACTTCAGGCTCAAGAGGGTCAGCGAGTCGAGGGCTTCAAGGCAGCCCTTCATTCCTCCATCTGCTGAGTTTGAAAGTTATGCCTCGTCCCACGTCACGTTGCTCTGCGGCTCCACCTTTGGTCGTCACACGTGCTCCATGATCTGTGGCCAGGCTGTGCGTCACGTCCAGCTCCTCTCCTCCGGTGATTGTATCTTTGAATGGGTGAAAAACAAGTTTTAGAAAACTGGTCGAGAGAACAGATATATATATCTCAATTCCTTCCCCATTCCTGAGTAGGTGGGGGATAAGTTCATCGGTCACAGTCAGAGGTCGTCACTTATGGAGTCTGGAGAAGGGCATTGCATATTGAATTTATAGGCTGGCTTGGTATTCATTCGCGACATATGATAAGAGAAATTTGGCTTTTGTACACAATGTATTACGTTACAAAAAAATTGAGTCCTTATGTAGAGACTCGTTCTTCCCTTTAACCCAAGTATCGACAATCTTACATTTCCCTTCGGGGTCGACTGATGCTTGTAAGCGGGGGCGTTCTCTTCATGAAGAAGGGGGAGTGGTGGATGTAAAACATGGCTTTCCTGGGGGATGACCGTTAATCGAGGTCCTCAAATTACATTTCGTGGGTAGCTGCATGGGTCTGGGGTTGATCGGGGGCGTGTGGGTGCTTTGGACAGGGAGCTGGGGTCGATTGGGAGAAGTGGGGTACTCGGGACATCCGCACTTAGGTGCGAGGGGGTGGGGCAATCGGGGCATTGGGGATCGCATTTCTAAAACAGAAGACCATTGACGTTATAGTTCCCTTTATAAAAGGCCAGATTAGGGGACATCCGTCGTCTTACCTGTCCTTTCCTTTATTACCAACTTGGGTTCTATCGTTTGCAGAAAGGAGAGGTAGTAATATGGCAAGTCACAATCGTTTTGGTTTTGGTCAATTTTGTTGAACACCGTTGCGTTCGAGGAAATCCAATTATGTTTTGTGCCGGAGGGGCACAATGTCCTTGCATAGGGGGGGGGCCTTAGAGAGAAAGAGGGAGAGAGAGAGATAGAGAGAGAGAGAGAGAGAGAGAGAGAGAGAGAGAGAGGGAGAGAGAGAGAGAGATCGCACCTTAGATGGTCCATTCAGTACATGTATGACATAGAGAGAGACGTGTACAATAATGGGCCGTTTAGTGCGCGCACAACACAGAACAACAAGGGTCAAGTAACACAAAAACACAGGCAGAGGGATGACGTACATTCATGCATCACGTACACACAACTTCGGACGGGTGAGACAGTACATGTATTACATACAGAAATCCAAGACGAAACACAAAACAGTTATTGGCCAAAATTATCTTTTCCTGTACGCTGTGCGCTTTTAATATCCTAGGCTCTTTTTACCTGTTTCTTATCTTTTATTCGTTGGCTGCCTTTTACTGGTGGCTTTGATTGTACACACTTACGCCTTTGGCAACTGGTCATAAACTAACCTGGTCGGGCTAATGCTCACGGCAAGTGCGTTTCCAGGCTGAGACAACCGTTGGTGTCAATTGGAGGGCAATGGGGCAGCTTTTAGTTATATGTCTATGAGGATGCGAAAAAGGAGGTAGTAGGTTTTCAAATATTGTTAATATCCCTAGTCCTCTCGGCGGAGGATACTTGTGTAACCCTTACCTCGAAATACCCTAAACTTTTTCTACTTAGTTAAACGTAAGAATGCTTAATCATATGTGTACATTATTCCCTTTTTTTTCTCGCTTTATTCGGGATTTGTCGCAGTTAGGTACTATAATCAGACCCCTTTTCCTGTCTCGTCGTCCGCTGGATCACCACCTTCGTAAATTAGTCGGCATTCCGAGGTGACCTGCAGAGAGGAGGAAAAGAAGGGAGGGGAGAGCAGGAGGCTACATTGATAGACACACTAGCGCGCATAAACCCAGAAAGGCTTTTACTTACTGCGTACTCGGTCTATTTCCACAGGATGCAGTCACTGCCAACTGGGGCGTTTAAGCCCAGGTGGACCCTTAGCGTGACTTTTCTTATGCAGGTAGCATATAAAGTATAGGCAAAATACCAGGATCTTTAGCTGTTGCCTATGGCTGTATAAAAAGGAAGAAATACACAGCTAAAATGTGACCCTTCCTATTTGCAATATTTCTATGTACTATACTTTTCATCCTTTTATCTAATCGAGCTTAGTCATTCCGTCTTCATTCTAGTTATATCGAAAAAATAGGGATCATTTATTCAAAACTTTATCAAGTTACACGGACAACTATAGTTGCTTTCTCAAAACTCTTTAATAAGAATGTCGGTGCATAAATACAGGCCTACTCTCCTGTGGACCAGCCACGGAGCAGGCTGAAACTGTAGATGTGAGGATACTTTATTAGCAAAAAGCTTTAATGGAGTCGATGGTCGTTTATTTTCAATCCATAAAGTGCGAAAAGCGCAATGAAATCATATTGAATCTTTTAGCGTGAGCAAATATCATAAACATCGAAATTTCGAACTTTCAATAATCATGATGCGCCAAATTCAACAACAATTCATTGTCCGAATGTTCAATCGGTACCCATCTTACGCAAATTCATTGTCCTTCGTTGTCCGAACACCTAATCGGTACCCATCTCATATCAATTCATTGTTCGAGCTGACAGTATACATCCTATATCAATCCATTGTTTCGAACTCACAATCAGTACACATCCTATATCAATCTAAAAGTTTAAAAACTTCATACATATCCTATGACACCAAGGCTGAGCAATCGGGGTACAATAAAGAGTTGAGGGTTTCATTTGCTTCGGCGCCATCTTGGGTGTAGTCAGGCAGAACCAGGCATAGTCTAAATGTCTGCAAACTCGTGGTTGGGCCCAGAGCTTCCTTTGGTAGTCCAAAATTCCGTTAAAGGGCAAAAGAAAGGATCGGTGGTTTGAACCATCAGTCAAAAAGGGGAGGGAGGCAACAACGTTCCTACCGGGTCATACTGTGCTTTCACCGGAACTGATCCGAACTGTGGTCGGCAAGATTCTAGTCATTCAAACTGAGGCTGGCGCCAGTATGGGAGCGCCGACGTCCCGCGGCTACATTTCCATCGTTCCGTGGGCAATCATGGCAGTCATTCCCCATCGGGGGTATTTGCGGGAGTCGGGGACTCCCGCGGCTCCTCTAGAATCTTCAAGGTTGTGGAGAACTATGATGGTGGAGTCAACACGGGACCAGGCCATACCTGCATGCTGGGCCCACTCTTGCCGGGCCGACCGCCATCTTGGGAGTTCGGCAGCCGCCAGCAATCGCGGGGTCAAACGAGCGGACGGGCTCCAACCTGCTGGATGAGGCGTCGCGGCATCGCCATAGTGGACGAACCCTTTTCCGGGCGCCTGGAGCGTTGAGGGTGCAACTGGGAAGCCTCCACCTGGGGAGGCGGGAGAGGCCTGTTCGCACCGTCTCTCCCTCCCAGTGCACCCCACGGCGCCTCGCTTGACATTTGTTATGGCCGGCGGCGATGAGGACGAGGGGGGGGGTCGGAGGCATGTGCAAGACATCCCCCCAGTGTTGTCGAGGCCATTTTTGAAGAAAGAAGTGGCGCCTGGCGTGTTGTTGCTGCTATTACGAAGGAGAAAAGAAAAAAATTGTCCCGTCCGTCTTTGGGCCTGGCTTCCGGTGGATGTCGGCCGGACGCCCCTTGCTCTGGCCCCATGAACGGGTTCCTTGGTTTATCGGCTGCAGCCGGATCCCATCGGCCCCTGACCGGTGGTGGCCGGACCGGGGGAGCATGTGGCGGGACTACCTGCAACTCTCAAGGGCCGCTGTGGCCGGACTGGGGGAGAGAGGGGAGGGTCGAGGAGACATTCCCCCCCTGCAACTCTTCAGCGTTGTAAAGGCAATCCCCTGGCCGGGTCCCGCTGGCCCCTGTCTCTCCTCCGGCTCCACCCTATGTTACGATTTCCTGGCCGACTGTTGGCAGCAGGACCCGTCTTATATGGGTTGCTTTTGGCTGGGCGTGGCCGCAGCCCTGCCCTACTTTGGAAGTTTCCAGAGTGGGGGCGGATGTTCTGCTGACTTGCTTTTTCTACAGTTTACCGTTCTTATTTCTAACGTTTTATTGTTTCTAGGGCATTAATAGGTTTTATCATTACGTATTGTTACCGTTTGTTGTTCGTTATTTTAAATAAAAGTTCATGTTCATCAGTGGCCTACTGATTTCGTTTTCCTATTCCTTTCTTTCCAGGTTGTTTCATGCTAAAGCTTCTGTTAACAGGTTACAGTGATCACTTAGTTATTAGTGTATGTGTCCTTTTCACTAGGGGTGTTCTCTGGTCGGGCCAGATGACGTTCCTCTAGCAAATGGTCCGGGTGAAACTGGCGTATCAACCAGTGGGGAGTAGATAGGCATGGCAGATTACAACGGGGGACAAAGGTCCGCATTACCTACCCTTCACTACTTGCAAAGACTAGAGTATGGCGACTTCTGTGCTCGTTTGCAAAAATAGAGAATACCTCCAAAAAGAACCTAATCCCAAACAGTCAATGTTCGGGCAAACAATCAATCAATGAGGAACGAAATAGGTACGACGTGTTAAAGTTTTGCGTTGCCTACCCTTCACTCTCTGCAAAAGGGAGAGAGAATGTTGCTATTCTTCCCCGTTTGCAGGCAGAGAAGATTCCTAAGAGAACCAACTTCGAACAATTCAATGCTCGATTCAATCAATCAATCAATGGGGAGAAAAAGAATAGGCACGACGTGTTAAAGTTTTGCGTTGCCTACCCTTCACTATCTGCAAAGACTAAACAGAGTATGGAGATTCTGTGTTTGTTTGCAAATAGAGAATCTCCCAGAAGCAATCAATAGGAAATACTAGTATTATCAAACAATCAATCAATCAATTTTCGCAATTTGTCGTGTGTCACGACCTTACCCGGACCGGACCATGTGGACAGTTCTTCGCCTTCCTTTTTCCAGCGCCCACTCGTTCTCTTTCTCCATGTTTTTTACTTCCGGCATTCCTGTGGGCTTCCAGTCAGGACAACAGGTCACTTGAGAGAGAGGCCCGTTCGGAATCGGTGAAGTTCATTCAATCGGCAGCCGGACGAGGGCCCTCTCAAGGCAGGTATACTCCAATCATTTAGATGTTCACCCCATCGTCTGGACCTCTCTTACCGGACCTTATGTCGCTGATGGGCCCCGCGTTTAGGGCGCCAATTGTAGAAAGTCAGCCCCGATATGCCCAGGCTGCTGGTGCAAGGCGACTCTCCATTTCCATCTTGAATAGTTACCGAAATAAAGAGACGGGCACTGGAAGTAGGAAGACAAGGAAAAAGGTTTATTACTCATGAGGAGAACCCGTCATTTGGGACACTCGTATAGTGTCTTCGGGAGGGGCTCTAACAAGTTCTCTGAGGTTTCGCCTTTTATACACAGGTTCGTGACACACAGGCATCCTATATTACAATCAATACATTGTATAGTATGAAGGTATTTCAACACGTGGCTACAGTACGGGCCCTTATCCTCCATGCAAGAGGAGGGGCTGTCACGCAGCTGAGTGTCCTGCTGATTCCATTGGAATGTGTGTGTCGGATCGAGTCTCAGGGGGTGGGGTGGCCATGATCAATAGTAGCTTCTTCCAAGAGAGACGAGTGCATAAAGTAGTGGGCAATAAACTGTATCCTCAGGCTAAGGGATGACCAGTGGTCCGTGCAAACATTCAGGCTCAGAGGAAGAGGTCATCAAAGGAGAGATATTCATGAAAGGGCGGGTCAGTGTGGACAATCGAGTGCTGTGGAAGGGTTGATCACAAGAGGGGTATTCAAGGGCGGGAAGGAGGTGTTGGTCAGGCGCGGGGTGCGATTCTTTAGGGACAGAGTCATGCGGGAGGGGAGGGCTCATGACTTGGGCATGAGAGAGCGGGGGCAGTCAGGGTGCACGGGGGATGCTTGCAGGGTCAGGGAAGTGCGCTTGATGAGTGATTGTGGACAGGGAGACCATGGTACCTAAAATGGCTGTCGTGTACGTGTGTGCATGGGTCTATGCTAGGGAGACAACACAGTCAGAGTTTTAGCGATATTCGTTCTGTTTACACCAAGGGGCACTGAGAACACAAATGAACGCCGCTTATGTACATACATATCGCTATTTTTAACAAACCCAGAACCCGGGACAAGCAATCAATACACCTAACAAAAGGTTCAAGGGGAAAAGAACATTAAAATTCGAAATACATCCAACAGTTTATGAAAGAAAAAAACGAAAAGTGAAAAAATGAAATAGGGGTTAAAGAAGCCCTTCCAAAGAAATTACTAGTATCAAAATCAAATATTTATTTTGAGATGTTTCAACAAGTTTTAAGAGAATTCGTAAACATACAGATCAGCTCAAGACAAAAAAATGCTTGTATACAAAAAGAAAGAAACATACAGACCAGACATGTGGCAAAAAAACTACACATCAGAATAAAGGAACAAGGCTGCGAACGCGGAACTTCTGTTTGGCGGTCTGAATTGCGAGTATTGCCAAATTATGAGGCGAACAGTTGGTTGAAATCCTATGACCACTACATTAACAAATTGAACCCAGTTATAGAAGTGCTGTCTATATCCGCTCTGTGTGCTACTGAAAGTATTTCTGGATAACCTTAATTAAAGATTGGTCTTCCTCTTTTTAAATTGAAGATAATTATTGCCAAGAAAAACTCAAGTCCTGAAGATAACCGTAAAATAATGTATCGGTCGAAACGCCGTCAACGCTTCCCTGTGGCTTAATTTGTACTAAGGACACAGTATTTATGTTTATGTTGTTCCTTTATTCTGATGTGTAGTTTTTTTGCCACATGTTTTGCCACATGAGCATAAAAACATCTTTAAAATTCTTAAAGTTCTTAAGATTCTTTACTGGTCGCAAGAATACTGGTCACAAATTGTGACCAGTATTTTGTGACCCATAAATAGTATTTTGGCTCATGGAGATATACTAGGCTGGCCAATCAGTAGAGGCTGTTATACATACTGTATTTAGTAACTTCAGAAAAGCAAGATCTGTAACTTCTTATCTGCAACAGTTATTATAAATCTAACTTTTGCTAAGTTATTGGAATTATTGTGAGTATTATTTTAGCGCTTTAAACTATTAATTTAGCTTTTAGGTCACTTCTGTCAAAAGTTAGACTTTATTAAAGCTTTATGAAGCCTTCACATGTTAGCCTATGGAGTTAATGTAATACAATGGGGTAAAAACAGAATTGCCACTTTTTCCTTGACCAGGGCATATAAAACATTTTCTATATGATCCCTGCTTATTTTACCGAGGCACCCTACCCTTGGGGCACATAGGGAACACCTTAGGTGTGACTTATAAGTAAAAATAAGGTAGTTTAAAACTTTGGAAGGACCTTTAATTCCTAAGTTGAATTTGAACATATTTTTTTCACTGCCAGGCATCCTAATATGGATGGCGGTGTCTTCCAGAGGGTTTGCTTCCTATGGTTACCCCCGCTTTTTGCTGTGATTCTCCTTTTTTTTTTACTTTAGTGTGGCTGTGGACCTGCTAACCAGGCCCACAGCCCAGCTGTGCTCTCTCTAAATTGTTACCATGTACCTTAGGTACATGCCAGATTGGTTACTGGGTCACCCTTGTGAGCCCAAGTATAGTGTACCATAGGTACCCAGGGCATAGGTGCATCCTAGGCCTACCAGGGGCTGCAGCATGTATTGTGCCACCCCTGGTTTGCCTTCCAAACTGACACCACAGGTTTGTTCACACAGCCTGGGAAGGTGGTGTAATCACCCCTTACTTAGATATAGTATACCTATATCTATATATAAATATAGACACATATACACCTATAAGTCACTCCTATGGCATGCCTTGACAATCCTGGAGGCAGAGTGCTTGGTTTTATGTGAGAGGTTGCCCTAGCATTAGCTCAGCCCCTCTACAGCTTTCGGAACCATCTCCTTATAGCAGTTCTATGATATAGCCATACCATATACTCAAGTGCATTATATTCCTTGCGGTTAATTCTAACTTTGGTTTGGCTTTATCAAAACATGTCATGTAAGGTGTCAAACACTTTGGAATACTACCCCCCCCCCCGCCAGTCCTGGCGGCGGGGGTAGTATATCACCCTTCTAGAGGGAGAAGACATGTAGTTACTGGTTTACCCGGTTAAAGTTAAACAGAGCCTCAGCATCACAAAATGGATGCTGCTGCCACAGACACGAGTCTGCCCCCCTGTTGCTGTATGAAACTCTGGCAGGGGAGGCCTGGACAATAGGTTTCCTTTCCAAAGAGGTGCTGGCACCTCCACAGACAGGCTTTTGAGTATTGGGGCAGGGAGGGCTGCATTCAGTGAATGTTTTCCAGACACTGCCAGGTGCACACAAGGTGCTCCATGCATTTCCCAGTTCAAACCGGTTGCTGGGGCACTCTGCCCCTACTCTGGCGTGAAACTGGACAAAGGGAAAGGGGTATAACCACCCCCTTCCCAGGTCCACCCATAGGAGGGACCTTAAAGGTAGTCCAGCCCCTAAACTTAATATAAGTATAGGAACCCAGTCCCTAAGACTTTAGATTACCCTGGACGAAGCTCTGAAACATATATCCTGGACCTTCGACATTCCATTTTGACTGGAAGATGGAAGATATTTCCCTTGTGGTCATGGAGTAACCACCCTGTTCAAACAGGCACCAACAGCAACTTTGCCAGTCTGCATTTTTGAGTCTCCTGCTGGATCCCGAAGAATCTGCAACACAGGACATAAACTTCCAGACATCTACGACCCCGTCCTTCGCTCACAGCAAAGCTGAGACCTGTGGCAGACATGAGATATGTAAAACCGGAACTCCTGGACATCCTGCATTTTGCAAGCTGCACCCACTTCACAAGGTACCTCGAAGTTGTGCATTGGGGTGCTTGAAGCCCCAGATGTGAGCACCATTTGCACTGAAGCTCAGAGGCCCCCACTCTACGAGTGACCCGTGGGCCCCACTTTTGCATTTCAGCTTGGCACGTCTTTGCAGTTCCTTCCCTGTAGGCTGGTGAGCCCCCGAAGTCTTTTCTTTGAATCTAACTTGCTTTCCTGGTTGCTCCAGGCTTGCTCCAACTTCCCTAAAAAGGAGAAGTTCTTCAAATCTTGCTGATCTGCACCAAAGCCAATCTTGACATCCTGTGTGGGTTGCATTTACCAAGGCTTATTGGATCCAGTCAGGATACCAATACCGCAGTCAACTAGATCCTTTGTGGGACAGCTCAAATCTAGCTCCTGGTTGTTGTCAATGCCTCCTGGTCCTCGTGGCTGAAGAGACAATCTTCACATCTTTACCAGAAATCACCCAACATCTGGTGGCATCTTTCTATCGCCGCCCTGGTCACTGGCAAGTAACATAGACTCTGTCCCTTCTGCTTTCAGGTTCTACAGAACTTTGATCCACCCTTGGATCCACCCGGACACTTTTCCTCTGGTCACCTGCAGCACTTCTTTGCAGATCTCCATTGAAATCGACGACGAAACCCGACACCAAAAGAGACCTATGCTCCCGGCTTCCATGGGTGAGGTAACACGAGTACTCTGGTAGTCTCGAGGGTATTGGCCCTCCTAGTGTCTAAGTCCAAAAGGGTTCCATCGTAGTTTATTTAGAAGTGTCCTTAAATTGTAAATTTGCAACTTGCTCGTTTCCCATAGAAAGTCAATGGTAACCCGCGGCTGTTTTTAGTCACTGCACGCAGCTCCTGTGGGCCTCCTACTTCCTAACCTTTGGTTGTTTAGAGTAGCCCCAGTGATTCCACAGACCCCAGGCCTGCTCTCTAATTCTCACGTGGTTCTTATATCACTATTTTAGTATATGGTTTGTGAGGCCCCTAGGGCATAACGTATACTGTGCAACTTATCGTATGCTAATTGAGTAACTTGTATTGTACTTTTACCTCTGACCTCATAAAGAGTGCAGAGGGGTTGTGTTTAGAATAAATACATATATATATGATATATACCTTGTGTGGTGTCCTTTCATTTGGGACTCAAGGGATTATAATTGGTAAAATAACTCGCTTAATACGCTCTCTGAAGTCTTAGAATGATGACTGCTGGTCCATCCTACCACTAGGATAGCTTTCTATAAGGTTGACTTTACAACCACCATCAATAAGGGTCGATTATACTGGTGCAAGGTGCCCACTTGAACTAGTGGACATCCTATGCCAGGCTAACTTCTCACACCAAACAATATCAACAAGAGAGAAAGGGCGCGAGTAGACACTCCTGTACCCCAACAAATATATCTTCAAACAACTAAGGAGTGACTCAGTGAAAAATAAGAAACGTGCAACGAAGTATATATGTGTTAGTCTTAACAAAGCCCCCACCCGGTTAAGGTAAATTCAAAACTGGAAAAATCCAATAGTGACAACCAGGAGGTAGCAACCTTGTGTACTGATGTGTTGACACACATCTGAAGGGGCAAGTCTACCTCTTTGTAAAAAGGACCCTAACTCACCACTAGTTGGTGACATGCTTCATCATTGGGTCCCCGCTGGGGTGGCCGAATGCCCCCCCCAGCGTGCTACAACGCCTGATTTACAGCGGAGCGGGTTGGTGGTGAGTGTAACAGTGGTTTAATTCAAGATGTGCTATTCAAATGTGAGTGCAGAATTAAAAAATACAAGGTTGGAACCCAAACAAAATATTTAATGTGGGCCAATCTGTATTGAGATTAAAAACGTGTATGAGAGGACAAAACTAGGTTCTGAATTAGGAGACCTGTGTCCTTAGATAAGATGTTAGGTCAACATGTTTCTGCTGTCAATAAATGCAAGATCGCACAGCATTCGTCAGGACCATTAATAATGTGCACTCCGGTGGTATGCACGCGCTAAGGTGCACCCTACCGTGAGGCACTTAATGTGAAAAAGAAAAAAATATAATAGTGATATTACTCACGGATCTTGCCCGTGCCGGCACACTGTAATTCACAGCAGCCTAAGTTACCTGTAGTAAAAAGGTGGTGAAAAAAGACAAACTAACACATAATAACATCAACCAACATGTAATTCATCATTGAATCATGTATAGAGGCAACATGACAATTCCACATCGCATCTGTATCCTATGATCCTATTAGTGTGATAGGATAGAGTACCCTCCTGATCAGGGATTTACTTGGAAGGGTGCCTCATTCCTGTGTAGAAATAAAAACTGTTCACAGTAGGAAAGAGGAACCACAAGTATAGGTTCTACACAAACTGTCGATTAACTTAATCAGCGTTTGTTAAGCTTAAGCATCAGAATGCGGAGAATTCCATGCCCACAAGAATTATTTACTTAAGCAAAATTAGAACATACATGTAGCAGAGACTTTTGAGCAACAATAATTGCCTCACGGTGTTGTTACTATGCGACAACGTTCCTATTCATTCATTGTTCGGTAGCGCTTCAGCAGTGAACATAAGCACTCACAGATTTAGGGAGAAATGTCCTCTTCCTGGGTTAAGATGGCGCGGGTAAATTTCACACGGTGTAAAATCTAACAGAGAAAGGAAGACAGAGTGTTACCTCCCCCTCCGTTACCTTCGGTTCTGTCAAGCAAAAGGGAACCGCTCACTCGTCTAGCGGTTGAGTTACTTACTATTGCACTCGCGACTCCCCGCGTGTAACCTACAATCAGGATTACCGTCTGCCCGAAGGTGGATACAGTCTCCGGGCAATGGCTTTTAGTATCCTGGATGGTTCCGGTCAGGTGACTAGCGTGAACGGTCGGCAGTAGGCGCGGCCTTAAAGGAGCAGTAACCCCCTAACCTTCTTGAAGGGATCGCGGTTCGAATACCCGTTCTGCCTTGAATGAGGAGTTTGAGAAAAAAGGAGATGTTCAAGCAGAAACAAAAAGCAGTAGATTAGGGATCACAATTCTAAGTTATTTTAGGAAATAATAGATCATGATCGTAACGGCAGTTCCCAAACTGGAAACTGCACTATGCACAACGTTAAGGAGGGCATAGTTAATCCTAGTCCAAACAATAGAGGCGCGCCAGAGGCAAGCCCGTCTGCGTCCGTCCGCGGCCGGACGGGGCTAGGGGCCACAATCCCTGCTCAAATTCACGAGGGTCCTCTCAAATACTCCCTTGAGGCCCTCATTTCCCTTCGCTACAGCGAATGTGCTCTCACCACCCCCTTAAATTGCGATCTTAGCCCATTACACTGCCATAGCTGTGGCTTCCCTTTTCTTCTTTCCTCACCCAATACACCCAATACCTTGTTCAGTTTAAATTGTAGATCGCTCCCTAGACACAAGAGGGACATCTACGATTTACTCTCGGGCTCTCAACCTGAGGCCATCTTTCTCACTGAAACATGGCTAAACGATAGCTCCGGCCCAGATATTGCAGGTGCTCTCCCCCCAAATTATACCTTTCTGGGGAGAAATCGGATTGGCAAAGAAGGCGGCGGAATAGCAATTATTTACCAAAATAAGTATAAATGTAAATGGAATGACCTGGACTTCCCTGATTGTGAAGCCGGCCTTTTCAAACTATCACTCTCCCCTAATTTTACTCTCGCTGGTGTGCTGATCTATCGCCCTCAAGGTCCAATCAGCTCCTGGGCAGCTTCTCTCCCCGATCATATTGCCCTGCTCCTGCTTCAAGCCACACATTTTTTAATTGTGGGCGATCTTAACCTACATCTTAATGATATTTCTCAATCGATTAGTGTTAATCTTATCGCAGACTTAGCTGCTCTGAACATTACCCTTCATAACTCTGGTCCCACGCATAAAGCAGGTAATCTGCTTGACCTGAGTTTCTCTAACCTTACCACAGTCCTATGTAAACCGGCTACCCCTATTCTTTGCTCAGACCATTTTTTGGTCGAATTCCAAATTAAATTGGAGCAATCCCCGAAAACTCTTCCATCTTCATCTGGGTCCATAAAAAGCAGAAACTGGAAACATCTGGAAGCAAGCAAACTTAATCTCCTTCTTGAGAACACCAGACCAGTCGCCTCGATTACCACTTTGGAGGAAGAAGCGGTCATCCATCATTGGTTCTGTGCATCTATTGATTCATGCCTCCCCTTTTCAAAAAAGAAATATAATAACCACTGCTCTCCCGCCCCTTGGTTCTCTGAGGCCCTTAAACTGGAAAAAACCAAATGTAAAAACTTGGAGAGACATTGGCGTACATATTATGATCCTAAAATCAAACGACTGTATAAATCAGCCCTCAATAATTATCACTTATTATGTAACAAAGCTCGGGCTGAGCACGCCAATCGAACGATTCTAGAAGCCCAAAAGAGTCCCAAAATTCTTTTCAAAGTTGTTAAAGAGCTTTCAGGGACTTCCTGTCAGCCTAAACCTCCCTGCCTTGATTCCAAACAATGTGATGATTTAGGTGATTTCTTTGTCACAAAAATCACTACTATTTATGATGATTTTGAGAAACAACCACCGACAGTCACCATTCCCCCTAATCAATCTTCCTTTCAGGAAACTATTCCTTCTAACAATGGCATTGTGCTAGATAAATGGTCTCAGCTGGACATGACCTCACTTTGTAACATCCTGAGTAGCATTAAATCCGGCTCCCCCAATGAACCGTTCCCTCCTTCAGTTTTTCAAATCTTGAACCTCTCCACACTCAATCTAATCATGGAATTATTGAATACTTCCCTACTAGAAGCCAAAGTTCCTGCAGCTTGGAAACACGCCATGATTGTCCCCCTCCTGAAGAAAGCTAATTTAGATCCAGAAGTACCATCCAATTTCCGCCCCATCTCCCTTCTCCCAATTTTTTCGAAAATCCTGGAGAAGCATATCAATGCTCAGCTTACTAACTTCATTGAGACACATAACTTCCTTCATATTTCCCAATCCGGCTTCAGAGCAGGTTTCTCTACGGAATCCACATTACTGGGTGTCACTGAAAACATCTGCCTTCAAGTTGATAAAGGTGAAATCGTGGCACTTATTCTCCTTGATTTAAGTGCCGCGTTCGATACTGTCTCCCACTCCATTCTCTTGAACACCCTTCAATCATGTGGTATCACGGACTCTGCACTTGAGTGGCTATCCAGCTTTTTACTGAATAGGACTTTTCAGGTTTTTTCTTCTCAGGTTTTTTCTTCCATCTCCAAATCTAAAGTTCATGTTTCCCATACGGAGTCCCTCAGGGTTCCATACTGAGTCCGCTGCTCTTTAATATCTATGTCAGTCCTTTAGCGGATATTGCTGCGCAAGCTGGGCTCACGGTTTACTCTTATGCTGATGACACCCATCTTATTTTTTCACTCTCGGCCAAATCCAAGAATAACACCTCCTTGCTGACAAATATCGCAGATTGGATGCACACCAACAAACTAAAACTTAATGGTGGGAGAAACCGAGCTCCTTTTCTTTGGGAATAATCAAACCCTCTGGGGCCCTCAACATTGGCCGGTACAGATGGGATCTCCTCCGTCTCCTGTGCAATCCGCTCGGAATCTTGGTTTAATTGTCGATAACCAGCTGACAATGAGGCAACAAGCTGGCAAGGTAGCCTCTACCTGCTTTGTCATTCTGAAGTGGCTGCGAAAAATCCTATGGATGCTCCCACTACCCACCCAAAAAACTGTAATCCAGGCTCTTATAATTTCTCGACTGGATTATGGAAATGTATTGTATTTGGGTGCAAGTAAGGAAATGTTACACAGGCTGCAGGTGGTACAAAATTCCGCCGCAAGACTGCTTTGCAATCTTCCTAATCGAACTTCTATGTCAATCCCATTACGTGACCTCCACTGGCTTAAGATTGAAAACCAGGTCAAATTCAAAGCTCTGTGTTACATGCATAGGATCAACTCGGGGGTAGCTCCCCACTATCTAAAGGCTTTAGTACATCAATACTGTCCCTCTCGCCTTCTTCGATCTTCTAATCAGCACAAATTTCACATTCCTAGGATTAAACGTGTCAGAATGGGTGGACGCTCCTTTTCCCATCTGTCTCCATCACTCTGGAACTCTTTGCCTTATCATCTACGTATTGAACAACACTATCATAAATTTTGCAAAGATTTAAAAACTTGGCTCTTTAATCAATAGGCCCATTTCCCTTACGATCTCATCTGTTTTCTCACCCTTCTGCGTTTATAGCGCCGGGAAACCTTTGGGTATCTGTCGCGCTGTACAAATGCAATAAATAAATAAATAAATAAATAAATAAATAAATGTGCAGGAAGGTGTCCATTACTGCACATAAACAATCATTCAAAAAATGACGATTAGCAACTTCTATGTGTGCTGCACAACGCAGCACACATAGAAGTTACAATTCACCATTCTGGATTGTTTATGTGCAGGAAGGGACACCTTCTGCACATAAACAATCATTTCCCCCATGTAGACACCCTTGCACTATGGTGCAAGGGTGTCTGCATTGGCGCTAGGCAGGTAGATTTACCGCAAGCGCTAGGTGAAACGCAGGGGTGTGCTGCATTCTTGTGAATATGGTCCATCCCTGTATTTTCAGAATGGAAGAGCATGGTATTAGTAATGTTTGCTTAACGCCATGCTTCACTTGTAAATATGCCCCTAGGTTTGAGTCTCAGTGTCGGTTCAACATCCTGTGATTCTAGACCAACTCCCTTAATTTCCCAATGCCTACCAAAAAAGAATGTATCCTTGCATAATTTGACTGGTGCTCATGTAAAGTGCTCTAATACTTCGGGTTGAGTTCATGCTATAAAAAACTGCACACAAAAAAAGCAAATGGAGAGAGAATGAGAAGAGTGCACTTTTGACATCTAACGTTGCTGCGGTTTGCATGACTTTGATCTATGTACATCTGCTGAAAAGTAAAGCAAAGGCATGGTGTTGAACAGCACAGCAGGTGTGGTGCCCTGAAAATATTATAATATTACAAAAGGATAGGGGAGGGTTCTAGAAGGAATTCAGCCTATCAGGAGGGAGGGGAGACTTTGTGGTGGGACAAAGGCCTAAGGGATACACTCTCCCTGAATAAGTAATACAGCAAACAAACAGAGTATACCTTTTCCCACAAGAGAATAAATGCTATCCCACACGGGGACCCGGTCAGCATTTTATGAAGGAAGTGGAAATTCTTTCTTTTGTTATTACGACCCTCACACAGTCTAATAGTGTCATGCTTCATCATCGGGTCCGCCCTTCCCCTAAAAGCCAAAATGGGTTCAATCATGCTCCAGGGGGCTGTTTGGATATTAGTTCCACCAGGGAGATAATAAAAAATTACCTCATCCAGACCATCGTATCCCTTTATTAACGGTCCGAGAGGGTATAAGTAAGAAGTATATTATTGGGTGCTTAGGGTATAATGGTCCTAAGATCCTAAAATATTCGCCGACATGTTTCAGCCCCTATACCGCCCCTATCTGGTTCAGGGCTTTCTTCAGGACATAAAAGTAATTACATTACTCTGTATTTCTTCATAAATGGATAAGAATACATCTCTAGAATGCTAATTAAACATTCCCACAATGTACTCTAAAGTCCAAAATCTAACAACCACAGACTTGAGCATCTTAGACAAACTCCCACTTTATGTGCAGGTATCCTATTCCTGTAGTGATGAGTAAGATATCAGAGTTTATGAAATAAAGGTCAAATCCTTAGGGGAGCATGTCTGCATTTAAACTACCTCTGCCACCACTCTCTGCTGGCCCAGTTTCAATAAAGGAAATAAATACACTTTGATTTGACAAAAGCTTGTTTCATATTTATGATAATGGAGGAGTCTCACAATAAGGCTCTTCGAGCATTAACTTGCAATCTAAGTCTAGAAAGGTTTGTCATACTGTTAGAAAATTATCGAATGTCACAGCCTTATATGCACGTGTTTAAAAAGCTACTGAGTGAGAATATCCCAAAGACAAATTCTGTACACAGACTCAAATTATATGTTTGGAGTCGTGCATGACTTTTGCCTCCTTTGGATGTAAAGATGTTTCTTTACCTCAGCAGGAACTCCATTAAAGAATGGGTGGTAAGTCCAAAATAGTGTAAATGCTTTGCAATTACCAGAAGTGGCAGTGATAACATGCACTACCCACCAACAACCCCAAGATTATGTTTCAAGAGGCAATGCCCTAACTGATTCCCCAGCTAAAAATACTGCCTTGTCTAAAACTGCTAATGTTTCCATGTATGTTGTGAAAACTGACCTATTCTTGTAAAAGCAGTAATGGATTTGTCCCAATTGCAGGACCAAGCCTTTGAGAATGAACAGCAATTCTCGATAACGGAAAAATATAAAAGAGAATTTGAGGTGGTTGGGAGAGACAGCACTGGGTGTGTGGTTGTACCAAGCTTTCTACTTCCCAATCTTGCCAGGTTGTATCATGGAGCAGCCAACATTGGTAGTTTTTGGCAATACTGTGCCACTTGCCTGTCGTTCAATGCTGGTAAAGGGGTTAACAACAGCCCACTTCTCCCCCTCTACATTATGGGCCTGTCGTAGAATACATGTGTTCAGGGTGGATGAAGGGGCCTAAGCAGGAGCCATGATGCTTACCTCATACCCCGTGTCCCATGCAAAGCTAGATTTGCAGTTAAATGATGATGCTGTGCTACACTATTGCAGAAAGCTTATACAATGTTTCTACAGTTTATTTTCTCAGTTGCAAGATATCTTACATAAGTGTGTAACTGAGGCCCGCCATTCAATCTAGCCTGGCTATTGGGTATATGTCTGCACATACTGTAAGAAAACTATTCTGCAGCTCTCCCGGCGTTTACCTTATCAGATCTCGCTCATCATGAGCACTGTAATTAAATGTTGAGGCCTAGCAACTTGAACCCACTCCTCTCATTGTAATGAATTGATCCTCCTAGAAACAATGGTGCTCCTGCACTTCTACAAGTCTTAGACCTGTTCCCAAAGTATCCACTGGCGCTGTCTCTTCTGCAGCCTCTTCACCTGTTAGTAGGTTGAAGTCTCCTTGTCCACTTCTTCTGTCTGCTCCACCACCAGATGATGATGCCTTGACATCCTATCATCATTACTGCAGCCGGCCATGGCAGGCATCCTCCTCCTTCTGGACAAAGGATTCCTGTGTGGGTCTGATTTACTATCTTCCTCGTTGCCTTCAATGTCTGGCTGGTAGTGGAGCACATCCTTTCTTTGGAATGGTGAAATAATTATAAACCGAACATTGCTGAAACTTCCATGGTACAAAATCATTGCTTGGACTTCAATCAATCAATCAGTCTTGTATAGCACTGCTCCTCACCCCTGAGTGTATCTGGGTACTGAGGTAGAATATGTCTTAGTCGAAGAGGCAGGTCTTGAGTTCTCTTCTGAAATATGCCAGGGAGGGTGATGTTTGTAGGTGGAAGGGCAGGTCATTCCAGGCTTTCGTGGAGAAGTAGGAGAAGTCGTCGCCTCCAATATGGCTGCAGCTTTTCCGAAGGGTGTGAGTGAGAGCCAGGGAGATAGATCGAAGGTTTCTGGAGGGTTGATGTAGGATGGCCCCTGGCCATGGAGAACTCGCTAGGCATGTTTCAGAAACTTGAATTGATATCTCTTCTGAACAGCAGCCAGTGGAGGCTCTTGAGGTGGGGAGTGATGCAAGTATATTTGGGGAGGCCAAGGATGAGTTTAGCTGCTGCGTTTTGTATGGTTTGTAGTCTCTTGAGGAATTGGGAGGTGATTCCAGCAGAGAGAGTGTTGCCGTAGTCGAGGTGGCTGATGACGAGCGCTTGGGTAACAGTTTTCCTGGTGTTGATGGAGATCCATTTGAAGATTTTTCAGAGCATGTAGAGGGTGTGGAAGCCTGATGAGTCAATTGTGGTGACTTGGCACTTCATAGTGAGTTTTCTGTCGAGGATTATGCTGAGGTTGTGGGTCTGGTCTGTGAGTGTGGGTCCAAGCTTGAAGGGCCACCAGCTGTTGTACCACAGGGAGGTGGTCTTTCCGAAGATCAGCTCTTCTGTCTTGTCCGTATTGAGCTTCAGGCAGTTAGTCCTCAATCTGTCTGCAATGCTGATCATGGCGTTGTTGCAGTGTGTTCGGGTGGTGGAGGGGTCTTCAGTGAGAGAGAGGATGAGTTATGTCTCATCTGTATAAAGATGATGTTGAGACCTTGGGGCTTGACAATGTCTGCAAGGGGTGTCATGTAGGTGTCTAACAGGGTGGGGCTGCAGATGATGGTCTTGGGTTCTGAAGTGAAGGGAGGCTGGCAGATTCCTTGAGTTCGTCCGGTGAGAAAGGATGCGATCCATCTAAGGGCATTTCTCTTAATGCTGGTGTGGTTGAGTCTGTTGATGAGAGTAGAATGGGATACAGTGTTGAAAGCTGCTGAGAGGTCGAGGAGTATCAGAACTGCTGTTTGACCGCAGTCGAGGAGTGAACTGATATCATTGGTGGAAGAGATTAGGGATGTCTCGGTGCTGTGGTTTGCATGAAAGCTAGACTGGGAGGCATCAAGCAGGTTGTTTTATTCTAGGTGTTTAGTGAGCTGGAGTTTGATGCCCTTCTCAAGGGCATTGGCAGGGAATGGGAGCAGTGAGATGGGGCTGTAGTTTTTGAGTTTGCTGGGGGCCGCAGAGGGTTTCTTCAGGAATGATCTGACATCTGCATGTTTCCATCTGTCGGGGGAGGTAGCTGTGGTGATGGAAGCTTTGAGGATGTTGGCGAGTTCCATGGGGTTTCCTGGGTTCTGATGTTGAAAAAGTGGCGAGGAAAGGGGTCCATGGGCGCTCTGGAGTGGGTTGAGGACATGAGGGCTGTGGTGGTGCATGTGGTGATTGGACTCCATGAGGTAAGTGAGGCGGCAGTCTCCATGGGTGGTCTGAGATTATTGAGGTCGACGTTGGTAGGTTGGAGGTCAAAGTTGTTGTGGATGGAGGGCATCTTACTGTGGAAGTTTCCGATAGGGTGTCGCAGAGTTTTTGGGAGGTGTGGACCGTGTTCTTGGTGGGCAACGGGCTGGAGAATTCCCTGACTATGTTGAAATGTTCCTTCATGTCGATGGCACTAGTCTTGATGCGGTCAGTGGGGGTGTCTCTTTTGATATTGTTGATGCATAGGTGGTACCTTTTGAGGGCTGATTTGAAGGTAGCTCAGTTTGTGGGATCTTTGGTGGTGCACCATTGTTTCTCTCGTCTTTTGCAGGTGTGCTTGGTGATCCTGAGTTCTGGTGTGTACCGGCTGGCTCTTCTTGAGGCTCTGTAGGTTTTGACTGATTTCATGGGGGCGACTCTGTCGGTGCATTTATTGATCCAGCTGGAGAAGTTCTGGATGGCCTGCTCCAGGTCTGACGCAGCATCAGGCTGGGAGGTGTTGAGGGTCTGCGTCCATTGGGTCTCCATTAATTTATTCCAGCTGCGGTGCAGGGAGCTTTGTGGCTGGTGATGGTGCTCAGTGAGCCTGTGATGTTCAAATGGATGATGGCATGGTCGATCCAAGTGAATTTGGAGACCTGGCTGTATATTATTCTGTGGCTGGAGGTTAAGATGGGATCTAGTGTGTGTTCTGCACTGTGTGTGGGGTTTGTGACCAGTTGGGTGAGGACGATGTTGCTCATATTTTTTAGGAGATTGGTGGAGTTCTTGTTGTTGGGATTGTCGAGGTGGAAGTCGAGGTTACATAATAGTACGTAGTGCTTGGTGTCGATGCTAGTGAGGCGATGCATTCGGTGATGGTGTCGCAGAATGCAAGTCGTGGTCCTGGGGGGCTGTAGGTGAGGGTTCCTTTAATGGTCATTCTGGAGTCAGATCGGAGTTGGAAGTTCATATAGTCCATGATTGGTGTAGTGCAGTCTTCAGAGACTGTACATCAGATTGTTGAACAGTGGCAGATGATAACATATGCAGAGTCAAGAGACCTGCTACGTGAGGCTCTGGTCGGGGACCTGCTTAATGGGGTTGGGCTGTGGCCTCCATTAAGTAGATCCTGGATGGGGGCAGGATGCTGGGTGGCGGGAAGCGGGAGGGTGAAGGGTGAAGGGCAAGCTGTTTTTCTTTTTTGTATTTTTTTTTCCCTGTTGACTTTTCCCCCGCCCGCTTCACCGTACCAGGGGCAGAACTGGGCTACTGAACTTTGGGAAGCATTTTTCTCTCTGCTGAACTTGCAGAGGCAGCTGGAACCCAACAATCCCCAGAATCCATCCACCGAGCACGGTCCCAGAGACACCAGTGCTTATTCGATGAATTCAAGGGAAGGGGGTTTGGGAACACACAATAAACTAAAACAAGAAATTAAAATAAAAAGATAAAATAATGAAGGAAACAACTGGTGCGCATTTGTGCTGGTGGAGAATGCAAACGCTGGGACACAGGACCGCCTGGAAGAGATGCGATGACCAGACCCAGAAAGTAAGAGAAGACCAGCTCCTGTTGTGATCACATAGTGGAGAAGTGTGGCTCAATGGTTAGAGCGGCAGACCCTGATGCAGAGGTCTAGCCCAGGACCAGGGTTCAATTCCCCGCCTCGGCGGGTCTTGAGCTCAAAAATTCCATGGACCTGATCATTCTCGCCTCGGTGCCTATTCCAATCATGGAGTCCCACTATGCAACTCTGGGCAATAGCTTTCTTAATCTCCACAACGGCCCCCACAACGCTAAGGATGCCTGGCCTCCACCTTGGGGGTGACCAGGAGTTGACACCTCACAGGGAAAGCCAGGATGGGTTCCACAGCGGTATTCATACAAGCTCCTTGAGAGCCTTGCGGGTGAGTAGTGCGCTATACAAGTATCAATTTACATTTTACATTTTACACAAATACCGCTGGAACCTTTAACAACTCAAATGACAATCATGCATGCACTTCTGCATTGTGTCAGAAGGTGCCTTAAAGTCAGGCAGAAAAAAAGCAAACATATACGCTGTGACGGATAACAACAACACACACACACACACACATACACACTGCACACTTGCACACAGAGTATACACCACACTATAGGTAGGCAGTAATGCTCAAGGCAAACTTGCCTAAATCAGCCTAGACAAATAGTTCCTTGAAAGGCTTGGAAGCGTTACCAAGACCTTTCCCATGAGGACACGGAGGCAAATAACTAAAAGGAGCAAGTAAACAGAATAATAACTACATAACATATGTTACACAGATTAACAACAGGATCCTGGTTTAGATAGGCTGAGCTGAGTGAGCCTGGTCCTGTGATCAGTAAGGCAAAGGTAAACAAAGGTGGAAGAATGAAGAGTTAAGAAACTCCAGCCACGTTTCTTAGGAAGCCCTTCCTTGATTCAAGGAAACCAAATGAAATGAAATGAAAAGACGATTTATATAGCGCGATGGCTACCCTAGGGCGTCCCAGCGCTGCAGAAGGTCGGAGCAGAGACAGAGCCGCAGAGAGTTACTCAGGTTTGTTAAAGAGCCAGGTTTTCAGGTGTTTTTCGGAAGGTCAGTAGTCTGGGCTCTGATCTGAGTATATGGAACAGTCTTAAAATAAAGGAAATGCAGTGCAGGGACTTAACTGATGCAGGCAGGACTTGCAGCAGCCGGGAACCGCCAACTGGACCTTGCAAGAACAAGACGAAGAGCTGCAAGACTGCTATGGGAGAAATCCTCAATTTGAAGCAATGGGAGTTGCTATGGTGGGGTTTATATACCCATGAGTCCAATCAAAATGGCCCCTGCAAGGTTAGCAGGTCCCATAGCATGAGTCCCAGACACAGCAGGCTGCCCAAACTGCGGAGCTGCGCAGGTCCATCCACTAAGGACCTGCCAGGTCCACTAGAGAGAGCGCAGCCTCAACCGTACCGGGCTGTTCTGGTTCCTCTGTCTTCATATGTCTGGAACCTGCACGTCCGGAACCTGAAATGCCTGATAACAAGAGGATAAGGAAAACACAAACCGCCCACAGCACATCAGAGACACACCACATCTAACAGGAGTCCTATGCCCCGTCCCTGTCCTGAGAAGAAAATAATGAGGATGTTGTGTGACTGGTGTGTAGTGTAGCTCCTATTTTCCCAATAGGCTCTGCGCATTGGAATAATACCTACAGCAGTAAAGGCCTAGGCCAGACGTTAACTAGGTCTACTACTGTCGATACTAGACTTAAGTTTTGGGTTTGCCAGCGTAGCTCAGAGTTCGCTAGAAACTTTCTCGAATGTTCAAGGAGGAATTAACTTCCCTGATTAGACAAGAAGGGATTTAGTTTCTGACAACCATAGAACATGACAACTTTGCTCTCCCCTAATCAAGAGTCAATCTCGAGAGTCGTGTGAGCACAAGGCAATTATTTTACTCAGTCAGTACGTGCATTCTTAGTCTCATCAGATTGTAGAGAAAAGGAAGAGACGGGCGTGTTCAATAAAAAGGTGTTATTTATTGATCAGTCTCTTTTCTCGTACAAGAGAAATGGATCGATATTATTGCAATACTTATAGTTAAGTAAAGTGCATACATTAAAAGCAATAGTATAAAATAATACTGTAAAAACATTGATATGGTTTCTGAGCCATATGATGTTTTAAAATGATTAAAATATATTTACATACACATATACATTTGACTAAACGTACTCAACTGGTGTTTCTAAATACGCCTACCCCGTGTACCTGACCTAAGTCTAATGCGTGGGCGGGAATAGAAAGTTACAGTTTAAGTTAAGTTTGTTTTTGCCAATTGAATAACTAAAGAATTCTCTGCGAGGGGTTATTCAGTTCTGTACCTGGAAGTTAGGATGAATGAGGAATGGTATCTCTTTCTCTGGTCTCGATATTCCAGGCTGCCTGCGAGGGCTGCCCAGAAGCGCCGGTGCTGGGTCTCTCGGCTTGAGATAGCAGCGCGTCTCTCAGCGCGTCAGGAAGGCGGGGCTGCTGCCAGCGGGGTCTGCTTCTGCTCTCGGCTTCGGCAAGGATGGCTGCTCCGTCTCGTCACCACGCGTGTGTTTGCATAGGGCAAGATCGGCAATATTTATACCTTAAAGGTGCCGAGATTGACGTAAGGATGGACATAGATACGTCAATAAAGATGTCATACGACTTGCTCGTTAGCACATTCTTTACTAAAGTTCTCTGTGAAATCAAAACAATGGCCGCACGGATTTTCCAGGTTGTCATAGGTTTGATTTGTTATGAGAACGTCGTATGCCTTATCAGGGGCTGGAGGAATGTCGCTTGTCTAATTAGATCTCAAGCGTTATGACCTAATCAGATAACACGTTCCTGTGCCGTAGTGTGACTGCGTCAGATAACGGTTTCTGCATCATGGGGGCTTTTCTTGCCTCATGGGCTGACTGTTAGTTAACTTGATAGTTAGTTTAACCAGAATAGGGTCAGGAATAGGGGGATCGATTCAGAACCTATAGGAATACATGACAGGTGTGTTGGTGTGCGGGAAAGGAAAACCGGGTAGGAGCCCAAGCAGATTTCTTAGGAAGCCTATACGTAAGATGCAAAGGCCCCCCTGCCTGATGACCTCAACCCTGCTAGAAGGAAAATGCAGCAGCTGGTATTACCCCCCCCCCCGTCCAAGGCCTGGGGACAGGGCCATTTTTATGAGGATTGCGCTGGTGATATATTTGCAAAATACTAGGGGCATGAACATGAAACGCAGGTTCCCTGGTCTGTTCGTGCGGGCGATATACCTCAGGTATGACGAGAATCAACAATTGATCTTACTTCATGTTCTAAATGACCCTTAACCTCTACTGGTGATGATGGGGTGTGGTGTCGAGTGTTTGGGTGAGTGGGTTTCTGGAGGTACACATGAAAGGTAGGGTGAGTTTTTAAGTGGACTGGTAAAGCTAAATGTACTGCAGAGTTTTGATACACGTTCAGTATGAGAAAGGGACTAATGTACAGGGGCTGAAATTTACGAGACCCTTTTAAGTGTAAGTATTTGGTGGATGACCACACTTGCTGACCCACCTGGTAACGAGGGGCACAACGTCTCTCTCTGTCCACGCACTGCTTATACATGAGCTTTGCACATGTCACATTCCCTTTAATTCTTTGAGGACCTGTTGTTACAACGTATGATTTTGTGATAAGGTTTTGGAGTAGGGGGAGTGGTTAATATGTAGAGGTGGTACCCATAGAGAGCATAGAAAGGAGAGAAACCAATGGATGAATTCACTACGTTGTTATGGGTGAATTCAGCTAACCACAGGTGATTGACCCATAACTCTTGTTCCGTGAAATAATTACATAGTAATTGTTCAATTTCCTAGTTGGGTCTTTCAGTTTGCCCATCAGACTCAGTGTGATAGACGGACGTTGAGTAATTTATAAAACGCCCCCCATAAATAGGAAACAAATTGAGTTTCACAATCTGAAATGATGTGTGAAGGCAAACCATGGATCCGTACGATGTGCTGTAGAAACAAGCTAGCCAGTTTGGGGGAATTGGATATTTCTTTCACTGGAAAACAGTGACACATTTTAGTTAACAGATCAACTACAACCACAACAGAGGTAAACTCCTGGTCTAAAGGTAAATCGACTATCAGATCAATGGATTCGGAATGCCAGGATGATTGTGATGTGGGAAGTGGGTTGAGTAATCCGGCAGGCTTTGGTCACTCAGGTTTGATATGGGCACATAAATCGCACATTCTAACATACTGATGACAATCAGAATGCAAGCTCGGCCACCAGTAGTCTCTCTGTAGTAGTTGTAATCTTTTAGTGATCCCATGGTGATCAGAAAGAGGGGAGTCATGACACCATCCCAAGGCTTGTTGTTGAAGATTCGCTGTGGGGAGAAACAAGCGGCTCTAATGATAGAGCACACCTCCGGCAGCGTTTCTGTCTGGGTGGTCTTTTATCCATAGTGCCCAGTCCTCATGAGCAGAGGCTTGGTGCACTTACTTGGTCCATGTAGCATCCCTGGTGCTAAAGTTGGTTACAAAATGTGTTCTAGCTAATGATAAAGGGGGTTCGCTTGTTTGTTCTACCTCCAGAGCGGGTCGGGAAAGAGCATCAGCTTTGTCATTTTTACACCCTGGTTGAAAGGTGATCACAAAAGAAAAATCTGCAAAAAGCACAGACCAATGTAATTGTCTAAGAGTGAGTGCTTTGACAGATTTTAGGAACTGCAAATTCCTATGATCCATGTACACGATAATAGGTTGTCTGGTGTCCATAAGATAATGTCTTCACGCCTGAAAAGCTTACTTGACTGCTAACAGCTGTTTATCGAAGATGGTGTAGTTCATTTTGGCCCTGGCTAGTTTACGAGAATAAAAGCCTACTGGGTGTAACTGCCCTGTATCAAGGTGTCTCTGAGATAAACTGGCATCCAGCGCAAGATTAGAGGCATCGGCTTCTAGATAGAAGGGTTGGCTAGTTTCAGGGTGTAAGAGATTAGGAGCAGATGTAAAGGCCCTTTTGAGCTGTTGAAAGGCTTGCTCGGTATCCAGACTCCAAGTAAACTTCTGACCTTTGCGAAGGAGAGAGGTAATGGATGCAATCACTCAAGAGAAATCAGAGATGAAACGCCGATAAACGTTGGCGAAGCTGATGAAGCGTTGGATTTCTTTGATGCAGGTTGGGGCTGGCCATTTGAGAACGGCTGGCACTTTGGCTGGTACCATAGCCAAACTTCCAGGTGAAATCATGAACCCTAAGAAGTTTACTGTTGTGACATAAAACCCACACTTCTTGAGCTTTGCGAACAGTTGATTTTTGTGAAAAGCCTGCAATACTTTCCTTACATAGTCAATATGCTCAGTGAGAGAGTGCGAAAAAAATCTGAATATCATCAATGTACACTAGTACAAAACATCCAAATATACCCACAGGTTGCTGTTGACCAAGTGTTGGAAGGTGGCCGGTGCATTGCACAAGCCAAAGGGTATTACCTGCTACTCAAAAAGCCCAAACTTAGTATGAAAGGCCATCTTCCATTCGTCGCCTTGTTGCATATGCACAAGATGGTATATGCGATGTAAGTCAAGTTTGGTGAAGCTGACTGTACTTGATCCATAATGGAGGTGATTAACAGCAAGGGGTATCGATTCTTGATGGTCACCTGGTTCAGGGCTCGATAGTCTATGCATGCGCAAAGATCACCCCCCTTTTAAAGAAAAAAGAAAAGAGGGGATGAGGCTGGTGATTTCAAGTGGCTGATGAAACCATTAGCCAAAGCCAAATACACTTGTCTGGGTATGTCTTTAAGAAGTCGTTCTCTTTCTCAGTTAGAGCGTAAATACGGCTACATGGAACCCGTGCTTGACAAAAAACCTCTTGATGGAGAGGTAGAGTTTCCACCCTCTTGCTCATCGAAAACATCAGAAAAGTCTTGTACTGGGCAGCCCTGCAAGGGTAGTGGCGACTGCTTGATATCCTGGGACTTGAGTGGTGGTACAGGGCACAGGACCTGGAAGAGTTTGAACCATACAGAACGGAGAGCAGTAGTCGGACAGAAAGGTGAGGGTCCGCTTATGCCAAACTATGGTGGGGTTGTGTTTTACTAAAGTCACAATAGGTTACAATAGGTTACTCCAACTGACCAAGAAGTGATCACTATAGGGTGCACTTAACTGGGGGACATGAAGAATGCAGTGTGAGAATAGGTGTGCCATTGTGACCCATTGTATCCGGCATTGGGTCTCTCCTGGAACCACTGTCTAAACATGCAGATTAGTTCTTACGCCCCTTGGTAACAAGAATCAAATCATATGTAAAAGACATGAAACACCTCTTCAATATCTTAAAAGATGTGGGATATAATCCTGAGGAAAACATCCTGGTCTGCCTAGATGTGAAGGCATTATATACTAATATTCCACAAACAGAGAGCATTAGAGTTTTGGAAGAAATTTTGAAACATGAAGAGTGGACATGGGCGGCTCCAATAGAGTGGATCATCACTCTTATACACCTGGCACTAACAGAAAACTTTTTTAGGTTTGAAGATCAGTTATACCTCCAAGTGCATGGCACTTCAATGGGCAGCACATTCGCCCAAAGTTTAGCCTGTCTGTACGTGAGCTATTTTGAAGACCAGCACTTATGGACACAAAATCCATATGCCAGAAACATATGCAAATGGTATTGATATATTGACGATGTCATCATGATTTGGGGGAGAAACCTGGCTTGTCTCAATGAGTTCGAGGGTTGGATCAACAAATTGCATCCCCATCTTCATTTCACTATGACCATGCACAAAAAAACAAATCTTTTTCCTAGATGTCACCCTGACAGCAGCAGAGGGCACACTTGTCAGTTCCCTTTACACAAAACCCACTGATAAAAACAGTTTATTAAGATTTGACAGTGTACACCCGCGCTCCGTCAGAGAAAATCTACCAGTTGGTCAGTTCTTAAGGGTGCGCAGGAACTGTTCTGATCTTCAAACATATAAGAAAGAAGCTGCGATTCTCATTACCAAATTACAACCAAAGGAAATATCCAACTAGGATTATAGAGAAAGCAAACAAAAGAGCCCGCAATACTCCAAGAGAGGCCCTGTTGGAATCACTTGCAAAAACACAGCCAGACAAATTTATATGCATAACTACGTATCACTCCTCATCTAATGACATAAAAAGAATAATCAACAAAAAATGGCCCATTCTGACATCAAACAAACTCACTAATGAGAAACCGATGTTCTCATTTAAGAAAACACAAGCTTGAGGGATTCCCTGGTACATACTGATACACAAACACCCACAAGCACAAACCAATTGACACTCTGGAATACTCTATCAGTCAAGGGACATTACCCCTGTGGGTCCTGTGTAGCTTGCCCCTTTACAGAACACACGAAAAGTCTGGATTTAGGACTGAACTCGCCATGGGAACAAAGATCACATACCAACTGCAATTCTGAAGCAGTGGTTTATTTAATCAAGTGTCCATGCAATTTGATGTATGTCGGCATGACCGGCCGTAAAGTTAAGACCCGCATCAGCGAGCATAGAAGCACGATACGCTGTGCGGTAACAGCCACTAGACTCACTGAACATTACAAAGACAAGGGACACAAAGGCACAGAGATTAAATGGACTGTAATAGAGGGTGAAAGGTACTGGGAATCTGCAGCGTAGATTACTTGAATGAGAACATCGATGGGTGTATCGCTTGAGAACCCACGCAATGGGTTTGAATGACTGCATACCCTGGAGTCAACTGAACAGATAATTTTCTCCACTTTGGGGCCTCTGCCATTACCTACTGGTGATCTTTCACCTTCTGTGATCTCCTTACAACATAAGTCTCCACAAGTCTATATTGTCCGCGATTGGAACAGTGTATCACGCGCTTATGAAACACCCTCCACGCTATATAACCACTGTTACACATAAACTACCAATTATCTACAGACATTATGGAGATACTTTTTAATGGCTGCAGACGAGTAATTACCCCTACACACAGCAGTGTCTATGCAACAGTAGGTACTTCCTTGTAAATATCCTGTAGCTGGTCCCGCTCTCCTAGGAAACATCTGTACACCTGCACAACTCCTATGATCTTTAGTTTAGACATACACTTGTGTATTACGTTTATTTTTGTTTTCCTTTTGACGATAACCCCAACACGTGCACTACTAATCCGAGTCTGCACTCGAACCGGGACTTAGCCGTGATTGTAGTTAACCAGTATTACAACCCCCATTATCCTTGTAGACAACACATGCCATGTTCCAACCCACGCGATGACATCACGCGGTCGGCGGAGTGAGCAATTTACTGCATCCTCCTGCCAGAGATGGAAGTACAAATATGCCAGTTCCCATTCAGCATTGGAACAAGCCGGGGACCAAGACCAAGTAGGTTTGAAGGTGGGGAAGGACTCTTGACGAAGTATGTACACTGCAGGGTGTGTTGAAATGAGAGACTACGGTGCTGCCCCTCCCCCGTTGGCAGTCTCTAGCAAGACATCACCTCTTGTATAAAACCTTTACACTAGGCTCTGACACTCCCTTTTTTCCCTCATGGGGTACGATGCAGTGTTTGACTACAGAGCTACCCTTTAAGGCCACGCGGTCCCCTGAAAAACAGGAATTCTCTGAAAATTGGGTAAGCCTACATGTCTTTTTGTTATGTCCATATGACTGATAGTACGAGCGCAATGGCGGCACAGTAACTGCTGTTTTACTGCAACATGGATACTGAATGAATGGTGAATGAGATTGAATCACAGTGATTTTTACTTTGACAAAAGCGCATACTCTGGCATGCAATAGTGTCAGTATGCGAGTAATTTCGCCGCTGCCCTGTATTCTGTCACATAGCAATAGCATGTACAGATCAAGAAACGAGTGGCAGATGTTGGAAAGAGATTGAAAACTACTTTGCGGCACAGCATTTTGGGCACTTGTGGGTTCGGTCTCTGTCAACTGCACGTATTTGGGTATCAGCATTATAGAAATTCCACAATATGCTCATAAGAATCTGTATGCTTTTTATCTCTTCATGATTCCCTTTACAAATGAAGAACCATACTAGACAGATAACTGATCTGTCACACACATAAGGAGCAGCTACTCTGCCCTTATTTCATTCACAGGATAGGGACCCCCTACACTGTTCCCCAGGGAGGCCTACCTCTGCCCTGGAGAAAGTCCTGGACCTTTATGGCCGCACATGAGCTGAAACATGTTGGCACTAGGGTCTTAGGACCATAACACTCCTATACCGACCCGTCTTTTAAAGTTTTTATTAATCCTGACAGACCCAAGAATAAAGGGAAACCGGGGATCTGTCAGAGGTTTTTTATCTTTAATTTGTCCCCCTGGTCTTCCACATCTTCAAAGAGCACCCAACACTGTGGTCGTGCCCACCCCGACTTATAGGCGTCGGGGTGACCCGATGTTGAAGCATGACACCAATAGGGTGTGTGAGGGTAACTAAACAAAAGGGAATTGCTTCCCTGCTCACCTTATGGTGAAGTGGCACACCTATCCTCACACTGCATTCTTCATGTCCCCCCAGTTAAGTGCACCCTATATTGATCACTTTGTGGTCAGTTGGAGTAACCTATTGTGACTTTAAGATTGAACGTAGAGGTATTACTCTGAACCCAGGATCCTCTCGACCCTCCAGGCATTGAGATATTTTCTCAGCAGCCTTATATTGTACACATTGCGTTTTACTAGCCAGGGAATGTCTAGAAGGATGACATACTGAGGAGCATCAATTGAGTGCAGCTGGCACTGTTCTTTATGCACAATAAGTGTTTCTATGATCAAGGGGATAGTATGATGAGACAGGGGCTCAGAGGACAAAGGGGGTCGAACAAAGCCTATCTGCATGGGTTTTCTGACCTCCCATGATGTGTTTTTGGAAAGGCGGGAGTCAGTGCGAGGCAAATGGGGTGGTAGTCTGTTTTCAGCACGCTTCTTCTCCCCTCATCATTCTTATAGCCAGTGATCCAATTGTAATAACAGGGTGATGAGAGCATCCTGAAAACAAGAAGGATAAGAAAAACACAAACAGGCCACAGCACACCAGAGCACACCACATCTAACAGGTGAGTCCTATGTCCCGTCCATGCCCCGAGAAGAGGGTAGTGAGGATGTTGTGTGACTTGTGTGTTAGTGTGAGGGAGAGGCAAACCGGGTAGGGGCACACACAGATTTCTTAGGAAGCCCATACGTACATGCTGAGGTCCCCCATTACTGATTTCCCCAACCTGGAGGGAAAATGTAGAAGCGCAGCCCGGGGAATCCTGACACACCACCCACCACTCTTACCTGGACCAGCTGCGACTGGTCAGCAGTCACGCTGAACAGTGGCAGAAGAAAACAGGCAGAATCAAGAGACCTGCTACATTAGGGTAACTCCTATGTATTATTGTTGGAATTGCACAGGTAAACTATTAGCTCTTGCTTGTCGTTGGATTTGTATTCACATGCCTGTTGATGTAAAAGATAGTATCCCTTTCATCAGAGTAGCAAGCGATTTTAATGAAAGTTTTTGCCAGCAGCTTTTCCTCCTCAGACATAGATTGTCAGCGTGTGCCGGCATCTACCACTCTTCTTTCCAAGGCCTTGAAAAGTTCAACAATTCCTTTGATTACAACATGCCCGATGTGACTCATCTCACAATGACCAAAAACTGGCAGTCGAGGCATTTCAACTACCTCTAGGTTTTTCTCCACTCTAATTCCCATCTATGGAATGACTGTGGCTTTAGGTGAAATAAGAAATAAAGGTGAGATTTTGGAATAAATTGCAAATTAAACCACAATTGCTTTGTAATTGGTAACAGAACAGCTAGATGTCCATGCCAAAACGAGTTTTGAAAATAGAAAATCCTTGGATTACCTCATGGCATCAAAGGGATCACTGACATAATACTGATCCATACAATATTGAAACACAAAAATAGTGGAAAACTAAATATTGTTGACAAAAACATTACCTTTTCTATACTTATGAAACAAAACTGCAAATATTAGGAACATAAATATCATAGTCAAAAGTATAGATTTTTACTGATATTAAAAACAAAAATATCAGAAACAAAAATATTGTCACCTTTTAATAAACAAGTGATACGTCAAAAATATTGCCTCACATATTATCGGCTAGAATAGTATCGCCAAAATAAATTATATTATCATTAATAAGAATAAAAACCTACTTTTTACGCTAAACAAATAATTACAATTACAATGATCACTAAAGGGGTGACATTTACTATTTCCACTCCAATCATAACCAATTTGGGGAAGGTGTTGGACAGTAAACGGGTGACATTAATTATTCCCACCCCAATCTAACCCATTTTGTGGAAGGGGTTAAACTCTAAAGTGGCGAAATTTGCTACTCCCACTCAAATCTGTACCAATTTGGGGAAATGTGTTGGACACTAAAGAATTGACATTTACTATTCCCACTGCAATCTAAACAAATTTGGGGAAGGCATTGGATACTAAAGGGGTGACATTTACTATTCCTACTCCAATATAAACCAATTTAGAAAAAGCGATTGGACACTAAAGGGTTGAAACTTACTATTCCCACTCCAATCTATACCAAATATGGGGAAGGTGTTGGACACTAAAGGGGAGACATTTACAATTCCCACTACAATCTAAACCAATTTGAGGAAAGTATTGGATACCTAAGGGGTGACATTTACTATTCTCATTCTAATCTTTGTCAATTTGGGCAAGGCGTTATACACTAAAGGAGTGATATTAACTACTCCCACTCCAATCTATATAAATTTGAGGAAGCTCATGGACAATAAAAGGGTTGACATGTACTAATCTCACTCCAATCTAAACCAAATATGGGGAAGGTGTTATACACTAAAGGGGCGACATTTACTATTCCCACTCCTATCTAAATCAAATTGGGGAAGGGTCTGGACAGTAAAGGGGTCAAATTTTAATTTTCCGCCTCCAATCTAAACTATTTTGAAGAAGGTGTTGGTCACTAAAGTGTTGACATTCACTATTCCCGCTCCAATCTAAACCAATTTGGGGAGGTTTTTGGACACTAAAGAGGTACCATTTAATATTCACGCTCAAATCTGTACCAATTTGGGGAAGGTGTTGGACAGTAAAGGGGTGACATTTACTAGTCCCACTACAATCTAAACCAATTTGGGAGAGTTATTGAACACTAAAGGGGTGACATTTACTATTTCCACTCCAATCATAACCAATTTGGGGAAGGTGTTGGACAGTAAACGGGTGACATTAATTATTCCCACCCCAATCTAACCCATTTTGTGGAAGGGGTTAAACTCTAAAGTGGTGAAATTTGCTACTCCCACTCAAATCTGTACCAATTTGGGGAAATGTGTTGGACACTAAAGAATTGACATTTACTATTCCCACTGCAATCTAAACAAATTTTGGGAAGGCATTGGATACTAAAGGGGTGACATTTACTATTCCTACTCCAATATAAACCAATTTAGAAAAAGCGATTGGACACTAAAGGGTTGAAACTTACTATTCCCACTCCAATCTATACCAAATATGGGGAAGGTGTTGGACACTAAAGGGGAGACATTTACAATTCCCACTACAATCTAAACCAATTTGAGGAAAGTATTGGATACCTAAGGGGTGACATTTACTATTCTCATTCTAATCTTTGTCAATTTGGGCAAGGCGTTATACACTAAAGGAGTGATATTAACTACTCCCACTCCAATCTATATAAATTTGAGGAAGCTCATGGACAATAAAAGGGTTGACATGTACTAATCTCACTCCAATCTAAACCAAATATGGGGAAGGTGTTATACACTAAAGGGGCGACATTTACTATTCCCACTCCTATCTAAATCAAATTGGGGAAGGGTCTGGACAGTAAAGGGGTCAAATTTTAATTTTCTGCCTCCAATCTAAACTATTTTGAAGAAGGTGTTGGTCACTAAAGTGTTGACATTCACTATTCCCGCTCCAATCTAAACCAATTTGGGGAGGTTTTTGGACACTAAAGAGGTACCATTTAATATTCACGCTCAAATCTGTACCAATTTGGGGAAGGTGTTGGACACTAAAGGGGTGACATTTACTAGTCCCACTACAATCTAAACCAATTTGGGAGAGGTATTGAACACTAAAGGGGTAACATTTACTATTCCCACTCCAATCTAAACAAATTTAGGGAAGGTGTTGGACACTAAAGGGGTGAAATTTACTTTTTTCACTACAATCTAAACGATTTTAAGCCTGGTGCTGCGCACTAAAAAATGTATTTATACACGCAATACTCCATATTCCTACATCATTTGTGGTCTATAAAATAAACACAAATTGCTTAAAACTCTGTAATCCAAACGAAAAACATATAGGTCTATAATTAAACATTAACATATCAAATGATAGGTTTATCTGTATTAATAAAGAATATATGTTTATTAATATTTACTAATAATCCTAAACTTTGAAACACAAATTATAAAATTAAAATAAACATATAAAATTTAATTGTTGAAACTTTGTTTAAAAATCAATTCATAAATAAAAGAATCACATATAAATGCACAACAAAATGTAAATTTATACATCAGAAGTAAGACAGAGTAATTCTATTTTTGTAATTTAATTAGACAACACTTCATAAATGTTTAAACTAGATATAAATATAAGAATAAAATAAAAATTAATAATTTATTTACAGTGACATAAAGTTCAACATAAAAATGTCTAAGTATATTTTCAATTGAAAAAGACATACAAACATTATGAAATATAATGTTATTGTGTTAATAAAAAACATTGTTAGGGATTTCACATTATTAAATTTAATTTTTATAATTGAAATACTTATTTTAATATGTAAAATAAAAAGTGTTTTATATTTAATATAATTAATATATACATTCAAAGTAAATATAGAATATTTAGAAAAACTATTAAAGTAACACAATGAATGTATAAATGTCATAATAATAATTTTTATACCATTAAAATAATTAACATTACATTGAAATTGAAATATTCACTTTTTAAAAAATTTCCCACCCTTATCCTCTAAAAACCCAACATCCAGCTACTAAAAATAAATTATGTATACATAATGTTTTACTCATTAATCCAGCTTAAAATACAAATATCAAAAATTCCATAATTAATAAATTATCTTACTAAACACACAAACAAATTGTTAAGCACTTTAAAATGAAATACCTACAAAATAACTGTTATACCTGCTGCGATCCGCCCATTGGATGTGGTGAGGGCGGAGCCAAAAAGAATAAGAGCAGGTGTGGACGACTGGAAACTGCTTGGTGTTCTACTGGTTTTTGTGCCTACAACTTCCTGTCGTTCGGTCACTTACCTCTGCTTCCAGGTCTCCACACGCTTCTTCTACATTCTCTGTGGTTTGTCGGGTTCCTCAGGCATCATTCGTTCTTGCATTCCAATTCCTTCTTGGTGGGTCCAGCAGCATTACGGCACCCTGAATTTTAAGTGTAAAGAGAACCTGCAAAATAAACAAAGATAATATCTTTTAAAGAATCAGTGTTTCTACAGTCATGGGTAACATGTGCTCTGCTCTGATCTATAAAACCAAATTACTTATCTGAGATTTATGTGAACTGTTTGACATGAAGAATTCAATATTTCTTGATGAAGCCCTACCTATAGACACAGTATGATGTAAGCAAAAGGAGGCTATAGTGTTGGGACTATTTCCATGAGGAAGTGTCAAGGATAACACAGATTACTTTTTGAAAGGTCCTGTATTTTATTTGTTATCCTTTTTCTTGGATAAGAAATGTAAAAGACAACATGATGGAAATGTATGTCTTTTGTCCACTTACTATTGCATTGATTTCTTTTACTTAGTACTGGGGCGTACTTTCCATATTGCACAGTATATGTTAAGGTAGGTAGGAGTATACTATAAGAAAACAACATGAATTAATGCCATTAGTATCCATCACCTTTATGCATACGCTCTTTCTCTTCTTAGACCAATGCATTAAACTACAGCTGAACCTTTCCTTATATCTATCGACAAACGAGAGAGGGGATTAAACAAGGAATATGTTTATAAAATCATCTAGTTATCTATCTACACACACATAGGGGCATATTCTCAAGGATTTATCGCAGAGTTAACGGCACCTTACCGCAGCCAAAGTGGCGATAAAACTATCGCCCCATTCACAAGCTGGTGATAACAGCCCATATCACCAGTTTACCTGAGATAGCAGCTGCAATAAACATCGCCACAAATGACCCCGGCAACTATTGCTAATGAGATGCAGGTGTTCCCGTGTAGAAAAACGCAACAACACCACTCCGCAACATTCTCAATGACCAGCCAGAT
Source organism: Lissotriton helveticus (assembly GCF_964261635.1). NCBI lineage: Eukaryota > Metazoa > Chordata > Amphibia > Caudata > Salamandridae > Lissotriton > Lissotriton helveticus. Next base: position 639,254,042 of record NC_136069.1, read on the forward strand.
CGGCGACAAGAACCCAAAACAGGCGATAAGGCGCGTTAGCAGCAGGAAACTAACACCTGCTCTGACCTGGTGTAAAGTCGGACGACAACCTACACCAGTAAAGGGAGCCCAGCCCACAGCCACACATGAAGAACAACAGATGTCATGGAGCCACTGATCATGCGAACAGGGCCACCACACCCAGCACCCCCAGGCCAACCCTCCCCCCCCTCCCCGGCACACACCCCCGGCAATCCCCCCCAGGCAAAAACATGCCACATCAACTTCACAAAATCATGTACCAAAAAACAAAAAAATCTGTCTGATGGCGCACAATCACAACAGGTAACATGCATGTGTCATCACAAAAATGAGCATCACACATTTACCTTCGAAATGAGAATGTATTCAAATAAACTCAGAAGAACATTAATGAAGACACATGGCGGCTCCCCTCGGAACGATCTGTAGGTCACAGCCGGCAAGACAAAACCAGGATGGCGCTGTATATGGCTGAGACAGGACCTGTGAGAAAGGGGGGTGTCCACCAGATGCTGCTGGGGTTCCTAGCACCTCTGCTCTGGCACAGCTGGTCTGCCAGGAACACCCCTCGGGCCATGGACAAAAACTGCACCCGCAGCAGAACATCACAGAACATCCTGCCTCCGCATCTCTCGCCCGCCTCACTTTCGGCTCAAATATCTGAATAAACACTCCACTGCTCCTAAGAAATGTGCGCGAGCCCAGAGCGGGTTAACCACCAGAGTCTTTTCACAAACGTACGGAACTGAATTAAACCGATTAAAAAGTTGCTTTTTAGAACATATTCGTTGGTGAGGGAGTACTTGAAGCGAAATCAATTCTCGAAAAAACAGAAGATGTAATTTCGTTTTGCACTGATTTTGGGGGGTTAAGGCTATCATCCACCGACATCCAATCTAACCAGTGTATTAGAGGTAGACCTGAAGGATGGAACCGTTTCATACTGCTAACGCTTGCAAATTAGGTAAGATTTCTGGCCATTCCCAAATATCACAATCCTCTACACCACAAAGCTTCGCCGGTCCATTCACGCTGTTCAATAAGTGGAATTGGTCTTCTTATTTATCAGTATATATTTACAAGTAATTATGCTAAATTTGAGAAGCTAAACACTCAATCCTAAAAATATAATCAGCCTACATAATATTCATGGGCCGTTGCCTTTCTCAATCACTGGTCATCCTTAATACTTCTTCAGTTCAGAGAGTAGCAATTAGCTCAAGACGAATCTGCGAGAAATGAAAGCGATCAAAAGCGATCGTGAACTACAAAAAAAAAAAACGCAAGTGGTGCGCGCGCCACTGCGAGCATATGTCTTCAATTATCGCGGCTGTCAAGCCGCAATGATTGAAGACATATGGCCTCTGGTGCGCGTAACAGACACCAATAGGCCATAGGCGGAGCTTCGCGACCGCCTATGGCCTATTGCGTGTTCTGTTAAAAAGCAGCATGCAAGCGAAGGCCAATGAAAATGGACCTTGGAAATAACATGCACGAGCTGCGTGGAATTTCCAGGTACATTTTCAAAACGCCGGGAAAAGGACTCTCGCTGCGCCACTGCATGCGCAGTGTACACTAGGCCCGAGCCCTAAAAACAGATAAGAAGGTGTGCCATGCGCTCATCAAAGGACATAGAGAGAGTGAAGGAGAGAGAGATATACAGAGAGAGCGAAAGAGAGGGAGGGAGAGAGAAAGACGGAAAGAGAGGAAGGGAGAGGAAGACGGAAAGAGAGGGAGAGAGAGGAAGACAAAAAGAGAGGGAGGCAGCAAGGAAGTCGGAAAGAGAGGGAGGAAGAGAGAATGACAGAAAGAGAGGGGGAGAGAGGAAGATGGAAAGAGAGGGAGGAAGAGAGGAAGACAGAAAGGGAGGGGGAGAGAGACACTGAGAAAAGAAGAGAGGGACAGGGAGAGAGAGGGCCGACACTGTGCTTTGCTGTTGTTTGGCATTTGATTGTCTGGTTATTTTCGTATTTTATGGTGATTTTTCCCACCTGATGTGTGTGTATTGCAGGCCTGTCGCTGGTTTTCGCTGATTTTTGTATTGCGATTGGCCTCATCGCAACTTTTTTTGCGTTCGTGTTTCGCATTTTTACGGCATCGCATTGACTTTATCGCGGACATTTGACGCGTTGTTGTGGGTCTATCGCATGGTACCTCCGTGTTGTGAATACTTAGTTAACACAGCATTATTTTCTCCCGATGGTCAGCTATATGAAGAGTTGCATTAAGCTAATTTTGCTGTAATTATCACACGTTCTTGAGAATATTCCCCCATAGATTCTAGCCATATCTCACTTTCTCTTATCTTCTTTTCCAATTATGAAAAACCTAACCTGGCCACACTAGACTGTTGCACTATAGAGCAGTCTGCGAGGGACACTTGTTTTCTCTTTTCCCATCCCCTCTTTCCCGTCGGGCTTGGTAAACTTTGACCTTTTTGGGTTGCTTAGTTCGAGGGAGAAGTTGGGAATTACCTTAGTGGCTTTGTGTTTCTCCAGTGAAACAGAGAAGGTGAGAACCTGACAATAACACTTACAAATTATATTATTTACAACAATATTTTCTAAATCGATATTTTTACAATAGTAAAAACAACACTTACAATGATATTCTTATCTTTGATTTTCCTGATGACAATATTTTTAACATCTCAATATTCTTGGCATGATATTTTTTCTATCACAATATTTTTTCTTCTACATTTTGTCCCAATACCATCCAAAGCGGGATCTATATGATCATAGGAGGACTGAGGCTCTCTTTGCAGGATTTTGGTGTGGGCAGCACAGCAAGTCAACTTGCTGCACTGCCCTACACCAAAGAGAAAGGGCAGGAATGTATTGTATTTGCAATATGGTGCATTCCTGTCCTTACTCCCTGGGCTGGTGCCATTTTGCAGCCTAGCGGCAACGTAGGCAAACTTGCACCATGTTGCAAGGGTGCCTCTGTTGCATGCAGGATTGTTTTTGTGCAGGAAGGGGCTCCTTCCTGCACAGAAATAATCCTAAGAAGTGTTTTCCTATTTCGGTGTGTGCTGCACAATGCAGCACACATAGAAAGAAGAAAAAATGGATTGAAATAAAGACATTTCTTCTTGTTACGCCTCACCTCTGGAGGCATAAGGATTTGGAGCTTCCCCAGGTTTACATGACTTCATAACTCTTAGGGCAGCATCAAATGCATGGGTGTTGTGCGGAAACACCCACCACAATGCCCATGGAACGCCTCCTGAGCTCACAGTAAAGCAATGGAGTGAGTCGTGCTGCGTTGCCTTACTCAAGATTTATGAGGCCACTCAAAGCCACGCAGGGTGGCTTCATAAATCTGATTCAGAGCTTTGGTTGCACATGTACCACTTTACATGGTGCAAAAGTGATGCAAGGCTCTCATAAATACCCCCCTGAATGTTGTACACACCTTCCCAACACTTCCCTTATCATAGATGAAGAGATATATAACATTACAGAGAGTGTGATGAAGTTACTTGAGGTATAAAATGGCCCTGACCTGATTCCTAATGGCATCTGGGCATGACTGGGGGCACGTTTTAAGCCCTTGGTTTATGAGGATAATTAAATCCATTATTGGTATTAGGTGGGTTGTGGTTGTCATTTACATTACCATTAGATTAATCCTATGCATCAAGTGCTCTTGCAAATGGAAATGCACTGCCAAAGCTTTTACACTTGCAGCTTCTCAGGAAGATAAGAGAAGTGATCGGGATGAGATTCATTAAGAGATGGTGAGATTGTATTCTATTGAATTGGAAGGAAAGGGTGGCTGTAAAAATATTTTTAAAAACAGTTTGTATTATTGTTCATATATTTCTATGAAGTACCATGTTTACAACCACATTGGTAGTTATGAATGTATAAACTATTAATCAAATATAGATATTGCTTTTTATTTGCTTGAAACTTCCAGTGGCATTGAATTGTTTCCAAAACATTTTTTGCCTTAACAGGCCCTGAAGCCATAGTGGTCAGTGTTGTACTTTGCACATTTTACAAAAGTATAACCTCTTTTTTTAAACCTGGCAAGGGAAGTAGGATTATGTGAGAATAATGGGTCAAGTAATGTATACATGAACAATATCTTCCCCTCATCTGTGTTGGACTGGCCTGTCGGGCTTTCTGGCTCTTTGACTCTTCCAGATGGCCCAGCTTGAAATGACTAATGTATGGGCCATTTTTTTGTCCATGTTACAGTCCATGGGACCAACCAAATTAGCCCCACACAGACTCTTTTTAGCAGGCCCCTTGGGCAGTGCCAGAGCCTGTCAAACACTGTCCCTCAAGGTCAATCCGCACTTTCTTGAGAGAAGTCATGACACAGGTTTTCACTGAGAGTAATACGTTTCTGTAACATGGTCCTGCTGCATTGATTTGTACTGAGAGAATTTGTATAAATACTAGGTTCATTTGGATTATTTTAGCTGACTGTTTTCTAGCGAGAGTCATGTTCAGTTAAAATGACAGCTGTCTTTCATCTTTTGATTTATTGCCTGCTAGTTTGCATTAAATGCAAGTTACACTTCAGGCTTTTTAGTGTTTTGTTGTGACAAAGCAGGATCAGTCGATACAACTACTAGATATAATAAATAATAGATAAATCACCTCATCACCACTCCAGCCAGGCATCACCAATACTGCTTAATTCAAATCCAAACTCCAGTGTTCTCAACAGTCCACCCAACATTCTGAACATTGCATATCTAACATTCTAGATAGGAAGCTACCACAGTTGTTTACAGTTATATTACACTCTCATTATAATTATTTGTGAACCTAAATAAGTGTTGCAGTGACCAATGTAATACGCTATATAAGAAGACAACTGCTTGGCAAATGAAACAGAACATCATATACAACTCAAATGAATACCTCCCCTGGTGATTCAAGATTCAATTTAGAACTGACCACTTTCTGTCAGAGTAACTCATGACCGAGAAGAACTTTGTATGTGTATCAATATCTGTAATAACTATTGTAATAAATGCTTTCTGCTGTCGCAATCAGATAGTCACTGTGCTTGTGTGTCATAGTTGGTACCGTGGAATTGGAATACCCATACATTGAGAATAAGTGGGTGTGTGACACCCAGCACTTGATGGATCCCTTGTTTTCCATGGGCGCAATGGGTAATCCTTTGCATGGATCTTGCCATGGATTACAAACAGATTCCCCAGGTGCGAGTGATTCACTGTTGAAATGTGTATATGTTTTTCACAGATTGAATTACTGTGGCAAGCAAATGCCTGAGGAATGTACATGCACCACCGCCACTCTATGTATCCCTTGAGCAGTGTCTGCCATGATGGAAAATGGCTGACAACCTTGTAGGAATGCCATGCCATCGGAGGAGGCAGTTTTGTTTCCACCAGCATGGTGGGATGTCCTCAGTCCCTAACTTGAGAGGCAGGAGGGCCGAGGTGGGAGCTGGGTGAGAGGAAGCAATACCTCCTCCCATCAAACTCGAATTAAGTCATGTCTCTTGTCACACATTATGCCAAAGGATTTCTGCGGAACTAATGTGGAAAAACTGTATTGCTGTCTATGAGTACAAACCTCTTCTTGCTCGCTTAAGCCTTGTGTATACAGATGAAATGTCAGGTTTACCTGGATTTGTCAAGCAACTGTATTTCCTTGAGCATTTCGAGATTAATTTGGAAAATTACGGCAGCAAACAGTTGAGCCAATTCACAGACGTACTCCAGAAGCACTTTGAAATTATAATACAGTACCTGAAATTTTGGCAAATATGCCACACTGGCTGTAAATACTAACAACATGTGTGAACACGAATCCACTGATGTTTACTCTACCTCTTTTTCTCCATAGCTGGGGAAATTTTGTAAAAAATGGGAGGTTATATGGGGGCATTACAATGTGTTTTCTATAAATTAAAGCATTTAGTACAATCACATACGTACAATCGTGTCTACTCCTTCCTCAGAAGCTCAAGACTGACGCTTGTAAGTGTCATTTACTTGAGACTGGTATCACAAAGTCATTGTTAGGCGTAAACCGCATAACATTGCCAAAGAAACGACTGAAAACCTGTGTCTTGCACAGCTTTCAGGAGTATCCCTCGAACTCTATCAACATTCATAAATCCACACCAATGTGTAGGACAAAGGGTACAGATGTCGGTTTATGTTTATTGTTTAAGAACTGCGTCATTTTAATGTTTTCTTTTTTTCTACAGGAAACCCCTTCCCTTAAATCCCATGAAGGTTCTAGGGGGTATTACCCTCATTCCCACCAGAATGGGGATTTTACTAGTCATTTGCTTGAGCAAATCTCTGCCAATTTCCAGGGTATTTTGTGAATCGCCACAAAAACGTAAGTTTGAAGGCGCTCACAAACTCACAAGGCTAACCATCTTTCATACAACCTCTGTACTTCGATTTCACTAATGTATTTGTTACTTATTTCTCGTTTTATTTTTGTCTCTCCTTCACAATTACTATTGTTTATAATTTTTTCATGTATATCTGATTTATGTTACATACATGTACTCATTGCATGCATTGTTATACAGCCTTGAAAAAGGCCCAGGCCTGCACGTCCTCAGGAGGGCGAAACGTGTTGGCTGCCACATCTCCTTGCATACACATCATACTCAGATAAACCGCCGTTGTTATAACATAGACCATGACTATAATACAATCTTTGAATATTGGAGAATTATCTCATCAGAAATGATTAAAAACATCGGACTGCCTACCCTACCCATGCTAAACTGATTCTGCATCTGTGTGTTTAGCGGTTTCGCCCACCTCCTAGGTAGGACAGTTTATATTTTATATCAAGCCATTTTTATTTGTAGCATCATTCCTAAGGCTTTAACCCTCCTGACTATCTAAGCCACAAATATATAGCTGCACTTTTTGCAGTTCGATTACATTCGTGTTCTTAGTTATTTTAAACCTTCCTTTAGCATATTATCAAGTCAAACGTTTCTACACATTTTGTCTATCACTGGTATTTTTACTTTTATAATTTAATAGTAGAAGTAGGCATTTCTCATTTTACACACCATTGCCTTTTACTTTAGTACTTGACCTGACTTCATTTTTAATGCTGACAATTCCTTGGACCCCAGCTTACTGTCGGCCATAACATACTACTAGTACTGTTTAACTGCAGGTTGCTACCTTTCTCTAGCTGTTTTTAAGGATGGAATTCTTTTGTAAGCGTGAGCTGGAAACACCTGGCTCTGAGAGTTGTGTCACCCTGACCACATTTAATGAAATAGTGGAAACCGATGAGCTTTTGCTATTTTACTATTTTTGCTCTGTAAACAAAATACCTCATACCACGTCAGAACGAAAGCAGGTTAGCCTGATTCCATTCAACTTTACATCTTTCTCCTACCTCAAAAACGCAGATGTTTAAAGTACTGGGGTATTCATGTATATTATGGGGACGTGGTGAATATTTTAAGTCTGTATTTGTTTACTGGCTGGTTTGACCGTTTATTCCCGATTGATAGTGTCCGTTTGTACGTAAGTTGATGTTTTACACAAATATTTCCTTGAACAGCAATGATTTCATAGCCTGAAATTCGGAAATAAAATGCTAGATATAGGAATGGGCGTAAATGTGAAGAGTGGAGGGCATTTAAAAGCCATGGGAGGGCTGAAAAAGGTATAAAGAGACAGACAAAAAAGAGACAGTCTAAGTTTCTTTGCATTCTTGGCATTTACATATAACTTTACAAAGGCACTGATGCACTGTGCTTAATTTGTGCCGATATTTGTTGGTGGTGCCCATTGGCATATATTTTGGTTGACCTAGACTTATTTTTCATCTTCAGACTTTGACCCATAGCAAGGGAGAGAAAGGAAAGAATTGGGTAAAGAAAGAGAAATATAAATATAGTAAAACATTGATAAAGGGAGGAAAGCTAGGATGGTAAAGCTTGTGCAATGGGAAGTTAAAGAGACATGAAGGGTAGGGTGGTGGAAGAAAAAAGAATGAGATGGAATCAAGAGTAGGCATGGTTGATATTTGGCAATTCCAGCATTTGGCAATGCTGGTTGCAGGTCCTAGGAAAAGCATTGGGGGAGAGGCCTATCTTTTTATGTGCAGAGTCTCCACAATCATAAAATTACTATTAGTAAAAATAAACTCGGAGTTTGTGAATACCACAAAATAGTCAACTTACACTTGCACAAAGTTGGAGGTTTACCTCTGTGAATCAGGCCCTTTGCCACTGCACTTAATTTTGTTATTTATTTTATAAATCAAATACTGCCAATACAAGGCATTTTTTGTTTCAAAAACTTTAATTGAATGATAAATAACACATACGAACAAGCACAAGCTCAATAATGATACATTCATCATCATGATCTGCAAGCACACAGTTCCATGCATGCGTTTGCAGAGAGTGCCCTCTGTATACTCAATGTGCTGCGGCAACAAATGATGGACGGAATGCAGAATGAATCAAACATTCACCCCCAGTCAAGAGATCTGGGTTAAAGCCATTGCTCTTTTGCTCACTACGCCATCCCAGTTTGGACCAAGCCATATGCAAATCAGTCTTCACCCTGCTCCTCATGGGAACAGTGTAGTCGGTACTGCCAAACCGGGTCCTCCCTGGACTGGAAACAAACTTCGTATGACCGGTTTCTGGGTTTCACTCCTCATCAGACAGGCTAGCTTGAATCCAGTATGCTAGTGGTCTGTGCTCTGTGCCGTTCAGATAGACAGCTTTCATCCAGTGGGATTTGCAAGTTTCCCATGTTGTGTGGTCCATCAATGATTAGCTCTGGGCCAAAGAGGGCTTGGAGGTAGCATGGAGTGCAATGCTTGTGGCTATAGTGCAAAAACAAGCAAGAGTATGGAAATGGGGAAGATAGTAGCAGCAAAAGGTGACATTGTATTGCTGCCACACACAAGTGTTGAGATGCAGAAAACAATACAATTTCAAGTTCAGAAATTGCTTTTGAATGTGCCAAAGGGAGTTAACCCAAGCGTGATGCAAATTCAGTTTTTATATCAAAATAATATTAAGAGACACACACAGATGATGCTATATCACTGTGTACAGTCACCCACCTTGGCCCCAAGACAAGGCTAACAACCTATTGTCCGACTTCATACGGGCACTGGGTCTCGCACACATAGATCAGGTACTTCATCCCACCGACAAACAGTTTACAGTTTACCTTTTTCTCCAACGCCCATCGTAGTCTGTCACGTATTGACTGCTTCCTTACACATCTGTCCTCAGTGGGTAACTTTGCCCAATATAAAGTCCTGCCTAGAGGGATCTCGGATCACTCCCCAGTTTAGACGGAATATGCGCAGTGGGAACGTCAGCCACCTGCCACAATAGTGATTAACCCATGGTTCCTACATATCCCAGACATTAGAGACGAACTCCGTACGCAAACGGGGAACTATTTTACGGAAAACATGGGTTCTGTTGACTCCTCACAAACAGTCTGGGAGGCCTTCAAAGTGGTAATCAAGGGCTTAGCCCAGTCGTTAAAGATGGGTTACATTGCTAAAAAACAAGAACTCCTGGTTAAAGTGGAAACTGAACTCCTTGAACGGGAGCGTGAACACTCGCAGGATCCCTCGCCCGACACCAGTCATAGGCTTATCCTGAAACAGGATGAGTTCCGGATTAAAACTAGGGAGCAGACAATGCCCAAGCAATGTGCGACGCAACATACAGTCTACGAGCTTGGAGACAGGGCAGGCAGGACACTGGCATGGCTGGAGAGGCGGGAGCAGGGTTCCAGATGGGTCCATGAGCTGACGACGCCGGGTGGGGACACGGTAACACACCCAAAGGAAATAGCGGAACAATTTGCCGACTATTTTGAGACCAGCCACGCCCTCGCCGCCGTCCCCCGCATCCGAAGAGCCACCACACGAGGAAGGTCCTTCTCCTACCTAGCCGCCAAGACTTGGAACTCCCTTCCGACCCACCTCCGCCTGACCCAGGACCACCTCGCCTTCAGGAAGCAGCTCAAGACCTGGCTGTTCGAGCAGTAGCGTACCCTCTCCCCCCCAGCGCCTTGAGACCCTCCGGGTGAGTAGTGTGCTATATAAATGCTTCGATTGATTGATTGATTGAGGGTATATTCACCCTCTACAAGCTATACAGCGGACGACTCCCGTCAGCTCCTCAAAGACAGCAATGGTCCATACCTCTCAGAGACAGATAGGGGCGCTATGGAGGCAGACCTATCAACAGAAGAAATAATCAAGGCTCTGGGACAACTTAAATGTGGAAAGGCTATGGGGCCCAATGGAGTCCCGGTGGAGTTTCTGAAGGCTACAGCCTCTTTGACTGTACCACATCTGAAAGCATGTATGAGGAGAGCTTGGAAGAGGGTCAACTACCCCTAGATCAGTGCCTAGCCACTATTGTAGTTATTTATAAACAAGGTAAACCGAAGGACGAATGCAGCTCCTATAGACCAATCTCACTGATAAATGTGGAGACGAAGATACTAGCAAAAGTCTTGGCAAATAGGTTGGCGACAGTTATTACCTCATTGATCCACCTGGATCAATCTTTCTTTATGCCTGGGTGAAACGTGGCCCTCAACTTACATTGTGTACACAACGTAATGGTGAGAAGGCAATACACAGAGGAAGACGCGGCGATACTGAACCTTGAAGCCTCCATGGCGTTTGACTCCATAGAATGGCCATATCCGGTCCCAAATATGTGGCCTGGGTGAGACTCCTATATACTGGGGTATCGGGACAGGTGAGGGTTAATGGTTTTACCTCCCGAACGTTCGAACTCCGCAGGGGCACGAGGCAGGGATGCCCGCTGTCCCCGCTGATCTTTGCCCTCGTACTGGAGTCACTTGCGGCCTGGATACGAAGGGACGTGATGGTACGTGGCATGCGCTGGGCAGATGATGTAGAAGACCGCATATCACTCTACTTTATTTGGCATCCCCATTTAAATCGATTAGTGTTGTTTTGGACATCTTCACAAACTTTGGTAAATATTCGGGCTATGCAATTAATTGGCGCAAATTAGTCTTGTTCATGCTGAAAGGAGAGGTGCCACGTCTCCCGTCACAATGTGCGATAACGGTAGCAGCTGATGGTTTTCGATACTTGGGGATCTTTGTTACCTCGGACCCAGTCTGTTTCTACAACTCAAATTTGGCCCCACCTCTGGCCAGACTGCGTGCAGATGTGAAGCATTGGAGGACCCTACCCTTAACGCTGGTGGGGAGGGCATCGCTTTTCAAGATGCTGGCCCTTCCTCGCTTTCTCTATGTTCTGCATAACTGTCCCTACAATGTCCCAGATTCGTACTTTAAAGCTGTCGAGGGTGAGATCACCACGCTGCTATGGGATGGAAGGGCCCCTAAAATTGCTAGCTAGAAACTGACTTAAAGTTGGTAAGATGGGGGCATAGCCCTTCGAGACCTGCAACGATACTACTGGGCGGCACAACTGGGGGCTATTAACCATTGGATATGTACCCTCCGGATGACCCAGCGTATGCCCTTGATAGATACCAGACTGACCGCTCGGGTTATCTGGGGGCCCTATACACAGCGGATAAGAAAAATAAGGGGAAGTTCTTCGGACCGACCAAACATACACTGGACATTTGGCGTATAGTCACATCTCGACTAGGTTGGGCAGGCACTCTCTCGCTGGCCACGCCATTGTGGTTCGCTCAGAAACTGGGAAGACTAGGATACCAGCCCGGATTTGATAAATGGGATCTCATCGGGTTATCCACAGTGGGAGATCTGGTAAAAAAAGGGGCGATATTGACCTTTAGTGAGCTCCAGGAAAAGTATCAGTTGGCACGGGGAGAAATATACAGATACTTACAAATCAGACACGCACTACAGGCAGCTTTTCCATCTCTTGCAGACATACCGGAGTCGTCACCTCTGGAAGATCGCCTGCTTGATGGACCCCTTCGGTCTAAGGAGATATCATTAACCTATAAGAAACTGGCAAAATGAGATGGGCCCTATAGAGGACGGAGATTGGCAGACGGCACTAATGTCCCCACGTGAGGGGGCTATAACTCCGAGATTTCACCTGATCCAACTTAGAATACTCTACCGATCATATATCACAGGGACGATTTTGGCCAAAATAGGGTCCAAACCTGATGATAGATGTATAAGGGGGTGTGGCCAGCAGGCCACATATTACCATACTCTGTGGACCTGCCCCAAGATATGCCCCCTCTGGGAGGGAGCCACAACTCACATGTTCAAGGCCCTAGGAAAAGAAATAGCACTAACCCCACAATTCAGATTATTGAACATTTGGGAGGCCACTGACTTAACGGAGATCGAACAACAGTTCACGACACTGGGATACACGCTGGTGAAAAGAGAAGTGGCTAGGGGTTGGGGGGACAAAAACCCACCTCGTGTTACCCTGTGGGTCAAAGAAATGGACAGGTGTATGCTGGCAGAGACGGAGGTCTATAAGGCGAGGGATGCCCTAAGAAATGGGACAAGAAATGGTCACAGTGGAACAAACACAGAGGAGACCTATGTGTATCACCTACGATCGAAATGGAGATGCACAGGCAAGAGAGACTGGTAGGAGATGTGTCCTGAATAATCTTGATTGATGTTGAACTGGAATTTTCTAATGGTTACATGCAATATGTCGTTCAATCGTGTAATGTACTACTGCGATTTCAATCAATAAACAAAGTTAAAAAAAACAAAAAACAGATGATGTATGAAAAAAGAGCGCTCATGAAGCTGACAGACCCAGCGTACCTTGTTCCTGAATACATCCAATGAAAGGGAAAAGGCAACCATAGGTGTGCAGTGGCTGCATTTAGGAATTATATTAAGAAAGCAAAGGGAATGAAGAACAAAAGGTAAGTCGCCTAGGAACTTCAACACTGTGTGTCACATGAGAGTTTGGTATATAAAATAGACTACTCTCTGAAAACCAAATACACAGTAGCCCTTGACCAAGAGAAAAAAATGTATGATTAACTGAAGCAGTAGAGATTTTATAACTAGGGTTGTGGATGTCACCTTCACTTTCTAAATTTCCACACCCTACTAGATTTAACTTATTTAATTTTTTCCAGCCAGTAAAAATGTTTAGAATAAATATTAACCAAAAAACAAATTATTTACAACCCACAAGCTGCAAGACGGTTGTGGGTCATGCCCCCACCACATGCTGCTGAGTTGGAAGGGGGCCTACAGTGTTTAGATATAATGGGTATAAAAGTACCTTCTGCAGAGTTCCTTATGTGTCCAGCAGTTTTCAGGCAACAATAAAAATATATAGATAACTGTAGTGAATAATGTTTCTGCTGGAGAGAGATCAGAGTTTTGTCTTTTGGCAGTTTTGACTCATCATAATCAATCAATCAATCAACTCAGATTTGTAGAGTGTGGCTAATCACACACAAGGGTATCTGAGCACTAGGTTCTTGCCTGCATCAGTCGAAGTGCCAGACTTGAGTCTCTTTCTGAATTCCGGTAGGGAGCATCATGTACAATTTTTTCTGGGATCAGTCGAAGAGCCATGTTTTGAGCTTCTTTCTAAATTCTGAAAGGGAGGATGATGTATGGAGGTGAAGAGAAAGGTCCGTCCAGGACTTGGCGGCAAAGTAGGAGAAGAATCTTCCTCCAATGTAGCTTCGGTGGATGCAGATGTGTGTGTGAGGGTGAGGGAGGTGGAGCACTGGTGTTTGGAGGGCTTGTGGCAGTTCAGTCAATTATTGATTTATGCTGGTCCTTGGTCATGGAGGGCCTTAAGGGCATGTGTCATCATCTTGAATTGGCATCTTTTCTGGATTGGAATCCAGTGGAGGTTCCTGAGATGGGAGGTGATGTGAGTCTCCATTTGGGTAGGTCGAGGATGAGTCTAGCAGCTGACTTCTGCATCATCTGGAGTCTCTTCAGAAGTTGGGTGGTGATTCTTGTGTAAAGCACATTGCCGTAGTCCAGTCAGCTGGTGACTAGGGCTTGAGTGATGTTTTTTCTGGTACTGACAGGGAGCCATCCGAGAATCTTTCGGAGCATGCTGAGGGTATTAAAGCAGGCAGAGGAGACTACATTGATCTGGTGTTTCATGATGAGCTTGCTGTCCAGGATGATGCCAAGGTTGCAGGTGTCGTCTGTCGAAATGGGTGTGGTTCCGAGTTCGAAGAGCCACCAGATGTTGATCCACGGTGAGATGTTCTTCCAAAAAAATCAGCATTTCTATCTTGTCTATGTGGTGCTTCAAGCAGTTGGTCTTCATCCATTCGATCACATTCATGATGCAATTGTGGAAGTTGTTTTTTGTGGTGGAGGTGTCTTTGGAGAGAGAGAGAGAGGATGAGTTGGGTGTCGACTATGTAGGAAATGATGTTGAGACCATAGGTTTTGACGATAACAGCCAGAGGCGTTGAACAGGATGGGTCTGAAGGAAGAACCTTGAGGGACACTGTAGATGGTGCTCTTTGGTACTGAGGTGAAGGGTAGTGTTAGGTGGATTATGTGTGTTTGTCCTGCAAAAAAGGATGTGATACATATGAGGGTGTATCTCTGGATCCTGATGTGGTGGAGTCTCATTGAGGTGGAAGTCGAGATCACCGAGGACGATGTAGTACTTGGAGTCAATGACAAGTGGAGCGATAAATTTGGGATAGTGTTGAAGAAGCCGGGGCATGGTCCGGAGGTTCTATGGGTAAGGGTGCCTCTGCTGGTTGTTCTTCCTTCATTTTGAAGTTTGTTTGGTGGAGTTTTATATAGCGTGAATTGGAAGGTATCAGAGTGCTTTACATGAGCACCAGTTATGTTACGGATGGACACATTCATTTTTGCTAGGCACGGGGAGATTAAGTGATTTGCCCAGAATCACAGAATGTTGAGCATCCCTGCAGAAACTCAAGCCCGGATCCCCAGCTCCAAGGTCAAACGCTCTAGCCATTAGGCCACATTCTTAAGGTGTTCCATGAATAGTGTGGTGTCGTATTCTGTGGCAGTGCAACGGATGGTCTTGTTATGTATCATTTTAGGACCCTATTGTCATCTACAATGATTTCTTGGAAAACTCTGCTTCAGCAGCTAGAGATTTTCCCTTGCTCGAGAACTGACTTGTCCAAGAACTCATGGAGTTTTCAAAGAACTGAGACTCTTTGATGACGTTATTATGTCCACCTTTACATTAAACTCGGCAACTTCAAGGTATAAATATGCCCACACTTGCCTTAGCAAACACACAGTGGTTTGGAGCAGTTCGACTATCTACTTGCCTGGCGCATCCTGCTACAGCAAGTGCCGAAGGAAGCCGACCCTCCAGCAGACACACTGAGAGAGACGCTGTCTTTTCTCCTGCCGAGAAATCCAGCTCCTGTGTTTCCGAGCTACCCTTGCGGGTTGTTGGGAAATCGAGTCCCGAGACTGACCTTCTCCATTCTAAACTAAGGTACGAAGCTGATTAGACCCTAAGAGAAATCTTGGACAGATTCTTGGCAAAAGAATACTACATTAATGCTACATCTCACTTACTTCTTCCCTCATACTAAGCTTAGGTTAGGTACACCGGGGTAGGCGTATTTTAGAAGCACCAGTTGAGTACTTTTAGCCCCTGTTATTTATGTATGTATTTTTCTATGGTTTAGGAACCATACAATGCTCTTACAGTATTATTTTATTCTACTTTTTATACTGTATGTGTTATATTTTACAACCAGTTTTATGATTGTAGCAGTTCATTTCTTATGCTTGAGAAAGAAGACTGTTCAATAAATCCTTTTATTGAAAACACCCGTCTATCTATTTCTCTGCAACTCTGGTGAAACAAAGCATGCACGATTGACTGAGTGAAATATATATCTATTGTTTCCACGACTCTGAAGATCAGTTTTATCTTGGGGAAACAAAGTTGTCATGTTTATGCGGTTGTCAGAAACTAATCTCTTCTTGTGAATTTGAGAAAGTTTCTAGTGACCTCTGAGCTAGCTGGCACTCACAATTAAGTTTAATATATTCAATAGAGACCTAGTCGACCTCAGTCCTACGTCTAAACTATAGGATATATTATTCCAATGCGCAGAGCCTATTGGGAATATAGGAACTACACTACAGTCTCTTTGTGGATGATGACAATGCCTCCTCCGTGTTTGTTGGTGCAGTCCCGGTGTATCATCTTGTAGCCATTGGGCATTGCAGTGGCGATGTCGGGGTGGAGGAGGGGTTGAGCCAGGTCTCTGTGGTGAAGAGCACGTTGGGGGTGAGGGTGGTGATGGTGTCTCAGATTTGGGTGGCATGTTTGCAGAGTGATCGGGTGTTGAGCAGGAGGCCGTTGAGTAGTTCTGTGGTGGTCATGGTCGGTGCGGTGGGTGTGGCGAGCGTTTCCGTGACGACTGGAGTCCCGAGTTGCAGGTGAATAAGCAGCAATGGCAGGTAAAAGATTCTATAGTTGATCGAGAAGATGCAATGCAGCAGTTGTTGTTGGGGCGTCTGGGGTCCGGGATCGGAGCTCTGTGGCGGAGTATTTGTAGGGGGCAAGAGGGCCAGTGTTCCTGGCTCTGGGCATGTTCAAGGCATGGACGGGCACAGACAGAATTACATTTAGTGCGCCGGAAGGTTGGTCGCACAGCGGCCTCCATTTAGTAGATCCTGGGAGATGGGAGGGTCGCTGAAGGCATTGGAGAATTCATCACCAGAATGAACGAATGATGGGTACAGGAACTAGGATGTAACTGGGTAAATTCTGGAGGGAATGCAATACTATTCTATAATGTATTGAAATGAGGACTGCTCACGCATATACAAGCAAGTCTAGATTGGGTTAAGGCTAAACTGTGGCCAGAAATACAAGCCTATATCATATATTATTTCAAGCAAAAAATAAGAAAAGGACAGAGCAGTCAAAGAGGGCTACAGCTTAGGTGGTGCACCAGAAACTTAAACAATTAAGTACCAAAGGGGCACTTGTAGCAGCACCACTAACAGATGTCACAAAGCCAGTGCAGGTGCAGGCATCATGTGGGCAACCAGAAAGTAACATGGGAAAGAGACAAGGAGGTTTTTCAGAAGGCCGTACACCAGAGCAGGGAAACAGACAAAGAGGGCATAGGGCAGGGCAAGAGTGTTTTTTTTTACTGTGGCATTATGGGTCATTTTGCAAGGGAATGTAGAGTGAAAAAGAACAATGAACAAGTGTGGGGATGGTTGCTCTGCAGAGACTGATGGGGCCACAACAGATGCTATGGGCTACCCAACAACCCTGCAGGTACCCTCAAATTCAGTGGACTGCACAACACAGGCAACTGTCACAGAAAACGCCCCAGGTTGTTAGAAGTACTACAGGAGGAGCCAAGCAGGTCCAGTTGGGAGGAGTAATGGTGCACTACCAAATGTCAGGAGGCCCATTAACTAACAACTATACACAATGAGGAAACTCACAGATAACCATTATGTGTCCAATCCTATTGGTAACTCACAGATTGGATGAGGAACCCACTTTGATGGTAGCCATAGAAGGTCACCCCTATAGTATTTTGATCAACACTGGGGCCACTAAATCTTGTATAAAGGAAGGAACACTACCACATTCTCAAAGTTAATGGATACACAAAGGTTTTCTGAGGTTGTCATGAGGGTTACTTTTACTGAATCAGTGAGCATGACAATAGGAGGCCCACAGTTTGAAGGACCAATGTTATATTCCCCCGAGGCACCAGTCAATCTTATCAGAAGAGACCTGATGAACAAGTTGAATATAACCATTTCATTTTTGGAAGATGGGTTGATAGTATGTTGCACACAAGTTATCACTCCAGGTGGAATGCTGTCACTCATAGATCATGAGAAGTTAAGACAACAGGTCAGAACAATTTCTGTGGATAGAGAGGCCTTTTTGCATGGCATATATGTTTTGACAGCGCCTACACCCTCACTACTAGGGAAGACAGTGCAGATATCAAAATAACTATTGTTCAGATCCAAGAAACCTGTGGATCCCATAGAAGAACCTTATATGGTGCTAGATATAATTTATCTTGTAATAAAGCCATCTTATGAAGTCTTGATAGCATTTGACAGGAGACAAGTAACATGGGCATCAGTAGCATTTACGGATCCAAAGGTAAAATTGAGAGCTATGTCAGATGAAGAAATGTTTGACGATAGACACATTAATTGAGACCATGGTATTTCAAATGGATATTCCCATTAGAGTGCAGTTGCAATATATGGCAGTGCCAATACATGCATGAGATAGTACAATGAGAGAGAATAAAATGGCAAGGGGGCCACTGTGGACAAAAGGACAATATGATGTATGACTGATTAAAGGAGCTGAACCTATGAAAATCACACTAAAACCCGGAGTGATATTTCCCAGAGTACATCAATTTCCCTTTTCCAAAGAAGCAGAAGAATGCTTCTTTCTCACAATACAGGTGTTACTTGGACAAGGAGTAAATATGAGAGAACATCACACTGTAATACGCCGATTTTTCCTATAAAAGTTGCTAAGTGGAAACTTGGAGGATGATTCAAGATTTCCGCCCCATGAACGGTATAGTTATTCCAGAATTTACAGTGGTGCCAGACCGATCAGTCATACTGACAAACCTTCCTGTGGATGCCGCCTACTGTTCAGCTTTCCGCTGGATCCAGATGCTGAGTGTCTAACAGGGTTTAAGTACACACAAACTCAGTATTGCTAGAAAAAAATCTCCCACAGGGCTATTGTGAATCTCCACGTATCTTTAAGAGGGCAGTATAAAAGGATTTAGCAGACGTAAAATGCAAAAACACTCTTCTACAGTATTTGGAGAACATTTTGATGTGAAGCCCTACTGAAAACATATGCAGGGACAATACTATTGGTCTCCTTTGCATGCTTGCAGAAAAGGATACAAAGTGGACAAAGGACAATATGTGCAAACAGAAGTTCACTACCTGGGACAGATAATCTCTAAAGACGGGAGGAGGGTGACACCTTACAGAGCAGAGAGTATCAGAAATATACCCTATCCCACCATCACAAAATAAATGCAGTAGACTCTGCAATTATGTGAGACAGTGGGTATTTGATTATACCATCCTGATAGCACCACTATTGACCACTTTAAAGAGTCTCGTACCAATGGAAATAAAATTGACTGGACTGATGAAAGGGACACAACATTTTGGGGGCTGAAGAATGCAATCACAAATGCTCCAGTGTTAGGAACACCTCAATACAGCAAACCAGTTTACCTATTCCATTGTCATGGAATGACAGTGACAGGCATACTGTCTCAAAAAACATCCATAAGACACAAACCGATTCCCTACTACAGGATGCTGCTAGATCCCATCATGAAAGTTTACAACTAGGGCGTACATGAGCTCGGGAAGGGAAGGCATAACCACCAATCCTTCAATCACCAAGGGGACAGGACGATAAATCCAATACAGGACGATTGTGATGGTGACATATCTCCTCTACATATCCTGACCGGGGCGTGACGTTATGACAATAGTTTGCTTTGTTTGTTTCTATGTTCGATTGTAATAGTATGAATTGTATCTGATTTTGCCTCAATTTGTCACTGAACTGGAGGACCAGGTGCAGTCATTGATGGATACAGCTGTAAACGGATGATTAGTTTTTTTGAATCTATCTGCACATTAAAGAATGGTACTTCTGACAACTGATACATACGTAACATAACAAGAAGTCAATCCGTGGTCAGTTACCTGCTGTATAGCCTTGATGTTTATCACAGGTTGCGAATGCTCCGAAAATATCTGCTGTACACCTTACTGTATTTGTAATGGCTATCCATTCCAAATCTTACCCAAACTCTTTCCCCTATCTGTTTCAGCCCCGCCTCCTTCCCCCTTCCCCTCCCCCACTTCCTTCTTCAATTGTAACCTCTTTGTTTGACAAAATGCAACTAAAGATATAAATATGAAAGGTCAAAACTCACGTTAATGTTAATTATTATATTAATAAAATTGGCAAAAGCGCATGAATACCCGGAGGTCTCTTGGCGCTAAGGACCACATTAGACATGTTCGGCACCTAATCCTGAAACAGCCAGGTCTTTAATTTTCTCCTAAAGCCCATTAGGGAGCTAGCATTCCGAGGTTCCAATGGAAGAGAGTTCCAAAGTTTAGAGGTGCCGTATTGGAAACTGCGGCCACCCCAGTGTACAGTACGGATTCTGAGCACTAAAAGTAACCTTGCCCCCTCCGACCGTAGGTGTCTGGTCAGTTGGTACCATACAAAAAGGTTCTGAAGAAAAGAGGGGCCTGTGTGATTCAAGGCCTTATAGGCGAGACACGATGCCTTGAATTTAATGCGCTGAGGTACAGGGAGCCAGTGCAGATGGCGGATTTCATTAGATACCGCTTTGTGCCTGGGGATATTGAACAATAAACGTGCTGCAGACTTTTGGAACATCTGAAGCTTCTTTAGACACTGCTTCTGAGCATTCTGATAAAGCCCATTACAGTTGTCTAATTTAGACTGGATAAGAGAAGTAACTACCATTTTTCTGGTATCCGCAGGGATGAACGGAAGTATCTCCCTTATTTTCTTTATAGGAAAATATGTAGCAGAGACAATAGAAATGGTCTGCTGACAGAGTGTTAATTTATTGTCAATCCATACACCCAAGTTCTTAACTTTGGCTGCTGGTTTGGGGGGTATGCCCATCTCTGCCGGCCACCACAGATTGCCCCAAGTTGGCTGCACATTACCAAAAATCAGAACTTCCGTTTTATCAGAATTAAGTTTGAGGTAATGTGGACTCATCCATCTGTTAATTGTGCCCATAGAGTTTTAAAACTGCTGAAAGGAAGAGGCTTGATGCTTATATGCTGCTACCACAATCTGGATGTCGTTGGCGTATGACGTCAGACTGAACCCAAATTGCCGGATCAGTGGGGCCAGTTCGGAGACTTAGATGTTGAACAAAGAAGGGCTTAATAACTGCCCTGTGGGAGTCCACACGGCAGAATGTAAGGAGCTGAGTCGAATCCATCAAGTGACACCGTTGATCTCCGATCCTTTAGGAAGGAGGACAGCAGCGCCAGGGCCGTTTCACCTACTCCCAACTTTTCTATTCGCTGCTGCAAAAGAACATGATCTACCGTGTCAAAAGCAGCGGATAGATCGAGGAGCACAAGAGCAGCTGTGCCTCCTCCATCCATCGCCACTTTGATCTCTTCGGTAGCCTTAATAAGCACCGTTTCCGTACTATGTTTCTTGCGAAATCCGAACTGGGAGTGATCCAACATATTGTTTTCACTGATAAATTGAGATAGTTGAATGTTCATAATTTTGTCTACTTTTTTGGCTGGTGTTGGTAGTCTGGCTATAGGGTGGTAGTGATTAGGGTTGGTGGCATCTAAGGTGTTTTTTTTTGTAAGGAGTGAATGGACGTTTCTTTCCAGTTAACGGGAAAGATACCAGAGTTAAATATCAAATTGAAAATGTCAGTGAGCCCGGGACTCACCAGATCTACTATTTTTTTAAGAAGTACTGGTGGGCATGGGTCTAAAGAAGATCCTGACCTGGCTTAATTTACGTACTTTTCTACTTCTTCTGAAGAGACAGGGGAGAATTGAAGCAGGGTGCTTTTGTCAAGGTCTGGACCGTTTGTTGGGGCCGAAGGACAGGGCCCTGATCCACCCTTAAAAGCTTTAAAAATGTCCAGAACTTTAGATTTAAAAGTTGCAGCAATATCATTGCAAAACTTTTGGTTGTCCTTCTTTCCTGTCTTGTTGGGTAAGGTAAGTTTATTTATTACCGAAAATAATTCTTTTGGGGAGTTATTGGCTGTCGCAATCTGTTGAGTGAAGTTATTCCAATCGGCAACAGTTTTGTTTTTCTTTCCGAAGTATTTCAGAAAACTAGGGGGCAGAAGGGACAGTCCTGTTTCCGGACAGTATTTTAGTGGGAACCGAGGCATTAACTGCATCAGAAACCCAATTGGTGTATTTGGTGACCACTAAGTCCACGTGGCCCTGAAATTGAGGTGGTGAAACTTCCATGTGGGTGCGAAGAATTCTTTTATCCACTTTACTCCATGCTTTACAGGAAGAGACAGGTGGCTTAGTGATGCTAGCCTGTCCAGCAAGGGTGCATGGAAGACTAAACTTGATTATTGAGTGGTCAGACCAAGTTAGTGGAAGAATTTATTTCACTGTAAGCCCGTGATCTGAGGTAAAAACGCCATCCAGCGTAGGCACGGCCTCATGGGTGGGGGATTGCACTAGTTTGGTTAACCCTACGGCTCCTAGGGTGTCTGAAAGCACCGCCGTCTCTCTATTATCTTTATCTTCTAGATAGAAATTAAAATCTCCAAGAATAGTAAAATCCTTATTTAAAAGAGTGGGTTCGAGAAGGGTATCAAGATTTGTTAAAAAAACATTTCTAGTGCCTGGTGGTCGGTACAATAAAATGCCTTTGAAGGTCAACTTAGAACTAAGTTCAAATGTGAAGTGGAGCGCCTCATATGAAGGAATGGAAATGGGGCGATAGGTGACTGGAAGGTGTTCTCTAAGAATAATGGCCACTACACCGCCTCTTTTTAGTGGCCTGTCTACTCTAAGCAAGCATTGGCAACATTGGCAACAGCAGTGTTTGCAGTCCTGAAAAGCACCACAATAGTGATGGGACAGCCTTTGACGCTGTATGTAGAGCATGCAGTATTTGCTATTTTACGAAGAAGTAAGAACATCTTTACAACTCAGAGGGCATCTGGGTATGAAACAATACTTTCAGTACCATCTGTACAGGTGGTTCACTGTCACACAGGTAATCCTGCAACATTCTTTGCACACCCAGTTACTGACGATGAACAAGTACATGACTGTGCTAATTACATACCAGATGAAGAAAGTAAGGAAGGAGCATGTTGCTCTTTGTTGATGGATCCTCTTACAAAGATCAGGACCCCATTTTGTCAAAGCAGTATTTCAACACATCTGCACCGCCCAAAGAAGAAAACAAAAATTATCATCTGTTCATCACCCCCAAAGTAAGGGAATAGTGGAGCGCCTGAATGGCTTCCTAAAGAATAAGACAAACAAACTCTGTGCCACTCTGCAAAATGAATGGCTGAACTGCCTACCACTGGCTATGTGCACCCTCAGAAATCAGCCAGGAAGTGATCACCATTAAACGCCACATCAAATAGTGACAGGATGTCCCATGCCCACCCCTTTAACGATACCATGGCAAAAGACAGATGCCTACAAGACAGCTGAGGTTTTAGGGGATGAAATGAGCTGATATTTGTCTAAGTTGATGAAGCCTGTCAAGTTCTTCTCTAAACAGGTATTGCGAATGGAAAAGACTGCCTCAGCCCAGCAGACCAGTTTGATACCCATTTGCCAGAAAGTCTATGTGCTAAATTTCATCCACAAATGCAAGAATCCCAGATGCGACAGACCCTTCACAGTGGCAATGAGTGCTCCCACTGCAGTGAAGGTGGATGACTGGAAACCATGGATTTACATGACTGATTTGTGATTTGATATCTCCTTGCCCCAGACACTTCCACAGACAGAAGGGGACCAAGAGGGGGAAAGCGAGACACAAGAGTGGCAATGTCTCTGTACAAAGCACAAATGGAGTATATTGTTGACTCTAAAAGCTGACAGTTACGTATTGCTGTTTTATTTTTATTTTATGTCTTCTTATGCTGGCAGCTACATAAAAATTGTATTTTACTTCAGGCATGGAGTTATGCGACAGCATTAAGTGCTTGCAGAGAGCAGTACCTGAGCAAGAAAATATATCCCATAGAATTCATGCTGGCTTAATAGATATGTGGTATCAGTACCTGACAGAGATAGGTATGCAAACTATTAATACTTCATGTTTTGTTTACTCTTTGATTCCACATGCCACCTACACTCATCTAGGGAGGTACCCTCAAATTATACCATATGTTTGTTACGCTTTTTCCTAGGTAGGATGCAAACACAGATGAAGCCACTGTGGGTTAGACAGGGAACATTCTTAGTAAACACTACGCAATATGAGGAAGAGTTAGCAGATGTAATGAATGTTTTAAAAGACCACAAAGAGTTAGTATTGAAGTTAGCTGTAATGGCCAAGACAGGGATTATGAGGTACAAGGGTGAAACTTGGAGAACTAAAATATTGCAACAGGGATTTTTAGGCGTATCCCAACCTACACTTTTCTACAAGAATGACTCTGCAACACCTAGGCACCACGATTGCCAGGAAAGGCCATATCTACCAGTAAATCGGTCAGTATAAGTTCATGATCATTGGCCCCATGGCACTACATTTGGGTGCATGGCCCTTTCTTTATGGAAGGAATTCAGACTGACTGGAGCATACAACAGAAGTGTCAGGCAGTGTGAGATGAGATTATATCTAGGTTAACTTGGGTAGAAACTGCTGCAACTCTTCAAGTAGGTAGAAAACCCATTATTTTCTCTCTGTGTTTCAGGGGAAATGGAACAGTCGTGGTAGGGAAGAACATCAATTGCAGTATTAAAACGTACAACTCTGGCACGCGATGGGGAACCTCCAACCTAATGGATGTCTACTGGAGCTGTGATGAGTGGCTGTATACGTGACTTTCTTCAGGATGGCAAGGACTCTGCTCTTGGGTCACTGAGCACACTTCCTCATTGGTTATTCCAGGAGTCGACATTTCCAAGCTACATTACCATTCCATAAGCCATCCAATGACATCATCGGAGGAGGAGAGCTGCAGAGTATTATGGTACTATCGCCTGGGAAGACGTCCTGCAAGAGCACAGACTGTTTAACGAAGCCCAAATCTTCGTTGGCAGCATCCTTCCTTTCATTCAAGTAAAAGCAACTGCACGTTTGCTCCAGATAACCCGCTCGGAGTTATTAAAGGCCATAAAAGCCACTGAAGACGGCTTCAATGTAATCAAGGAAGAGCTGCGAGCGATGAGAGTAATGATTATGCAAAATAGATTTGTGTTGGATTTAATAACGGCTATGGAAGGAGGAGAATGTGCCACAATTCAAACTGCCTTTTGCACGTATATACCAGCCAATGACGCCAGGAATGGGACACATACTTTACAAAAGAAGATGATGGACTAGGGAGGTGACCCTAATCTATGACTTGCAGAGTGATTCACTTGGGAACCATCCTGAGTGTCAGGACTATTTAAGGCCTTGTTGTCTATTCTTGTGATACTGCTTTTAAAGTTCTGTGTCCTTCAGATAGTGGTAGGATGTTGTAAAAGGGTTAGTCAGAAGTTAGGAGGGATGTTCACTGCTATATTGGTCAATAAAATGCAGGATGTCAAGGAGAATGTATGCACAGTAATGACTCTTGGTGAAAGGAAAGGTGAGAAAGTAGTTGAAAAATCAACTAGATGCAAGAATGTTATAATCAATGTTGAAAATGAAGAAGGGCTACTCATGTCAATGAAAACACCAGCAGAAAGACATGTACAGATCTATGTGTTAAAGGAGGAATACAGGCCTAAGCTGTCTTTGGTAGCAGAATAAAAAGAGATCGCAGATGGAGTCAGGCCATCGGGGGGAGGGAAGTAGATACAAGCTTTAGTAGAATGGGGAAATATAATTGGGCACAGTAGAAATGGAAGGTCACAGGCCCGCATTGCAGGAATACGTATCTGAGAACATATGTACAAAAGGCAGCAAAGAGGCATAGAATATGTGGGGGTTAGGCTTTGCCAAGCGGCAGGTGTGTAGGGAGTAGAGAATTGCTAGGCTTCCAGTACGAGACAAGCCAAGGGCACCGGCAGTGTTGTTGTGGTGTGGAAGTGTAACTAATGATAACGTGCACCTGAGTCACATTTAGTAAACACGTGACCAGCTGTTTTGCAGAAATATAACCTTTTGATAATAATGTTGTGCTTTAGCATATGTTCATGTAATATTCAAATTTATGATGTATTCATGGTCACAAGGAAATAAAAGAAACTGTCCGTTGCATTGTAAGTAGAAGCTCAGACTCTATTTCCACGGAGCTGGCTGACCTTCTGCACGTGTGCTTGCTTTTTAAATAAACTCTGTACTATACTGCCAACAGAACTCATGTTTTTTTCTCTCATCTGGCAACATTTAAAAGCTCTCACCACTCTAAACTCCACTGATCCCTGAACCCTCAAAATAAAATTCTATGCCTAAACTCTGCCCATTCCTCACTCTGAAGAAACCCTCATCAGCCCTAAACATTACCCATCTCTGAACTCAAAAACTTCTCATTAGTCCCAAACACCACCGAGGTTTAATGCAATTTGGGATATTTCCATAAAATTATCTTTCCTTTGAAATGTTTCCTTTAATTTTTGATTTATTCGTATTTCTTTAAAATAATGTTTCCTTGTAATTGGTTTTCTATGATTTGTTTTGTTTCAATGGGGTTTCTCAGTTTTTGTTTTTTCATTAATTCACACACATCTGATTTTCGCATGTATGATTCATTGTCGCTGTATAATTTGTGTGTGATATGCTATAAAACAAATGAAATGCATGTGAGAAAGGGGCTATGAAGAGATAAAGGGCACCGGTGAAGGGTGATAGTGAGGGAATCTGTGGAGAAGGAGGTCATGGGGGGACTGACAAAAAAGAATATTGCACCAGGCACCACCAGTGTAAAAGCCAGCACTGATTTACCAACCCGTAAAACCTCACCACGCATTGTTGCTATTTACCAGGTCCACAACATACCTCAGCTCCCTCCATGGCACTTATGATAGAAGACTTAGAACAGTCCAGCAGGGGTGTTGTGAAACCTCCCCCCCAACCCTGCCTGATTTACCAGCTACAGCATGGTTAGGGTTTTTTATGGGCCTCTTTTATCTGAAACTTAGCAGGTAAAAATCTTAACATTATAGCAAAAGGAACAAAAAAAGGCTGAGGTAAATGGGAAATCCATGGCTGTGTGAGTGAAAGGATAAGTACGTAAAAGGATGCATGGTTGGGTGAAATGGTGGGGGAAAGGTTGGATGGATAAGCACTGAAAGGATGGATGGGTTGGTCGTCAAAATATGGAAGAATGAAAGGATGGATGGATGAGTGAGTGAAAGGATGAGTAGATGAGTCACCCACTCATATACTCATCCTTTCATCCATCCATCCTCTCAAAAAGGATAAGTGGAAGAGTGGTGAGATGATGGGCCGATGGGTGGTTGAAAGGATGGCAGAGTAAATTGGAATCAGAGAGTATGGAAGGGTGGATGAAAAGATGGCATAGTAAATACAAATCTGTGATGGATGGATGGCAGAGTAATTTCAAATATGATGATGGAAGTATGTGTGGGTGGATTGAAAGGATGGCAGAGTAAATGGGGACCTGAGACAATGGATGGCTGGAAGGATGGATGGATGATAGTAGAGTAAATGGGAGGATGGATGGGTGGGTGAAAGGATATCAGTGAAAATAGATATCTGAGCGAATGGGTGGATGGGTGGGTATGTGAAAGAATGTCAGAGTAATTGGTCATTTGAGAGGATGGATGGATAGATGGCTCTGTAAATGGAAGTCTGAGAGAATGGATGGCAAAGTAAATGGAAACTGAACTGGAGAAAGACTTTCTCAATGGATGGATAAGTCAAATGATGGATGTGTAGGTGGGAGGTTGTATAGATGGATGCAAGCAAAGAGGATAGATGTCTGTACTGATAAAATAGCCGATGAATGGATTGAATGGTGAAAAATTCGGTAACTACACAAAATATCGCATTCATAATATCGAATGGACAAAATATTGAAGTCCAAATAGAGAATGGACAAAATATCGAATGGACAGAATATAGTGGTGAAAAATATCGAATTGAAAGCAAGTAATGTAATATCGATTTTTAAAATATAGAAAGTCAAAATATCGAAGTATATAATAAAGGTATTAAAATATATCGAATTTTTAATAATATCGAATGTTTTAAAGTGCTTTTTATGTTATTTAATTTTTGCATAATTGAATTCTGTAGCGGGTTGTGGGTTTATAGGGGAATAGGGTGGGAAGTCATTTAATTGTAATCAGTTAAATATGTTAATGTATTGGTATTCTTTTTGAATTAATTGTTAATGAATTTTTAATTGGTAATTAATTTTTATTAATTGATTAATTGATAATTATGTTTATTTTATTATTTTTCTTTTTTCCGTAGCAGGTTGTGGGTTTATAGGGGAATAGGGTGGGAAGTAATTTAATTGTAATTAATTAACTATGTTAATTTTTTTGGGGTATTTATTTTGAATTAATTGTTAATTAATTGTTATTTGGTAATTAATTATGTTTAGTTGGTAATTAATTTTTATTAATTGATTAATTAATAATTATGTTAATTTTATCAATTTATTTTCTTTAGTGGGTTGTGGGTTTATAGGGGAATAGGGTGGGAAGTAATTTAATTGTAATTAAGTAAATCATTTTTATTTCTTTATTGGTATTGATTTTTAATGTATTGGTAATTAATTGTTTATTGGTAATTAATTTGTATTAGTAAGTAATTAATTTTAATAACTCATATTTATTTATATTTGTAATCGATTAATTATTACATAATATTAAATTGGTAATTTATTTTAATTAGATTTTTCTTGGTATTGATATTTAATTAATTTGTTTTAATATATTAAATCTTTACTTTCCCTACTGTTGCACTCTCTGGAGTGGGAATAGTAATTTTTACCCCTACGCTATCCAATGCTTTCCCTACTGTTGCACTCTCTGGAGTGGGAATAGAAATTTTTACCCCTACGCTATCCAACGCTTCCCCTACTGTTGTACTCTCTGGAGTGGGAATAGTCATTTTTACCGCTACGCTATCCAACGCTTTCCCTACTGTTGCACTCTCTGGAGTGGGAATAGTAATTTTTACCCCTATGCTATCCAACGCTTTCCCTACTGTTGCACTGTCTGGAGTGGGAATAGTAATTTTTACCCTCCAGCTATCCAACGCATTCCCTACTGTTGCACTCTCAGGAGTGGGAATAGTAATTTTTACCCTCCCGTTAGCCAACGCTTTCCCTACTGTTGCACTCTCTGGAGTGGGAATAGTAAATTTTACCCCTACACTATCCAACGCTTTCCCTACTGTTGCACTCACTGGAGTGGGAATAGTAATATTTACCCTCCCGCTATCCAACGCTTTCTCTACTGTTGCACTCACTGGAGTGGGAATAGTAATTTTTACCCCTACGCTATCCAACGCTTTCCCTACTGTTGCACTCAATGGAGTGGGAATAGTCATTTTTACCCCTACACTATCCAATGCTTTCCCTACCGTTGCACTCACTGGAATGGTAATAGTAATTTTACCCCTACGCTATCCAACGTTTACCCACTGTTGCACTCACTGGAGTGGGAATAGTAATTTTTACCCCTACACTATCCAATGCTTTCCCTACTGTTGCACTCACTGGAATGGTAATAGTAATTTTTACCCCTACCTATCCAACGTTTACCCACTGTTGCACTCACTGGAGTGTAATAGTAAATGTTACCCTCCCGCTATCATACGGTAAAAATATTGTATATTTTTTATTATTATTATGTTATATATATATATATATATTCACTGAAAAAACCATAGGTTATAGACCATATATAGTTAGGAATTAGCATTTACAAAACCTTGAAAATTCACTGAAAAAAACATAGGTTATAGACCATATATCGTTAGGAATTAGCATTTAAAAAACCTTATTTTACTCACACAAAACCATTGAAATTCCATATATAGTTAGTTGCACTAACTATATATCGCGCACCCGCAATCCACTGCTGATGATGTCACATATTACATCATTCATGACATGGTCAGTGACATCACTGATGACATCACTGATGACATCTCAAATGACATCACTGATGACATCACTGATGACATCTCATTTGACATCAATGACCACATCACTGATGATATCATTCATGTGACAATACAATGCATCTCCTCACATTTTAATATAACCTGTTTCACCCAGTGTTAAATACAGAATATAATTTTTGAAACCATTGACACACCAATACTAGTTACTACATACGCACTCACTGATTCCTACGTCTACACACACCTTCACTCATTCACCCATACAATCATTCATACATACAATCACTCATCTTTACAACACTATCATATGCACTCATACACCTATACAAACACTTTCAGTCTCCCACTCATCCATGGAGTTACTCACACACCTAGTCAGTCCTGTAAAGTATCAATGACACTTCCATTTTCTTGTCTATACAGTTAAACATAGAGCACCTTACATTTTCAAACATATACTAACACATACTTACCTTGTTATACAATCATTGATACAAGTACACATTGATCTGCACAGAGTCACACACCTCCCAGCCAGCCATACACACACTCAGTCTCCCATACAAATACTTGGACAATCAATCAGTAACCCATATAGTTAATCATATAGCTACTGATCAACACATGCAGCAGTTTACAGAACAACAGACATAATGATGCACAAATTAAGACACTTTAGTCACTAACCCATGCACTCAGTGAGACACATTTAATCACTCACTCATACATTCAGTCATGCACCTACTAAATCCTTTGTCCAGACACTTATACTTCCACTCATTCTTCAATATGTAAGATACATTTTAACTTTACAGAAACATACAGTCACTGGATGTTGTCATCAGTGATGTCATCAGTGATGTCATTTGAGATGTCATCAGTGATGTCATCAGTGATGTCACTGACCATGTCATGAATGATGTAATATGTGACATCATCAGCAGTGGATTGCGGGTGCACGATATATAGTTAGTGCAACTGACTATATATGGAATTTCAATGGTTTTGTGTGAGTAAAATAAGGTTTTTTAAATGCTAATTCCTAACGATATATGGTCTATAACCTATGGTTTTTTCAGTGAATTTTCAAGGTTTTGTAAATGCTAATTCCTAACTATATATGGTCTATAACCTATGGTTTTTTCAGTGAATTTTCAAGGTTTTGTAAATGCTAATTCCTAACTATATATGGTCTATAACCTATGGTTTTTTCAGTGAATTTCAATGTTTTTTTATAGCAAATATCATAAGCTGTCGAATGTCAAGTACGTGGTAAGTAAAAACATTTTCGTGTTTATGCACACTGATCTGCTTTGAATGCTGCCCCCCACCCCTCATTTCTATTAGGAGTACTCTCTCTTTGCAGATAGTGAAGGGTAGTTAACGCAGGCCTTTGCCCCCGTTGTAATCCGTCGTGCCTGCTTCTCTCTCCATTTGATTGATTGTTCTCTTTGGTTCATTCTCTATTTACAAACAAGCACAGAGTCGCAATACTCTGTTTAGTCTTTGCAGATAGCGAAAAATCGTGTAAAAAAACAAAAGGAATCGAGCAAAATCAGTAGGCCACTAATGGGATCTCTTTTTGACCTCGCTAAAATAGAAACATTAGGAACAACCTGTTGAAAATAGCAATGTGTATGTACATAAGCGGCGTTCATTTGTGTTCACAGTACCCCTTGTTGATTGTTTGAATCGAGCATTGAATTGTTCGAAGTTGGTTCTCTTAAGGATCTTCTCTGCCTGCAAACGAGGAAGAATAGGAATATTCTCTCTCCCTTTGCAGATAGTGAAGGGTAGGTAACGCAAGCCTTTAACACGTCGTACCTATTTCATTCCTCATTGATTGATTGATTGTCCGAACATTGACTGTTTGGGAATTAGTTCTTTTTTGAAGTATTCCCTGTTTGCAAATAAACGTAGGAAAATCTTTGCAAGTAGTGAAAGGGTACGTAATGCGGACCTTTCTCCCCCGTTGTAATCTGTCATGCCTATCTACTCCCCACTGATTGATGCACCTGTTTCACCCGGACCATTTACTAGAGATAGGTCATCTGGCCCGACCAGAGAGCACCCCTAGTGAAAAGGACATATGCAATAATAACGAAGTGATCACTGTATCCTGTTAACAGAAACTTTAGCACGAAACAACCTGGAAAGAAAAGAATAGGAAAACGAAAATCAGTAGGCCACTGATGAACTTTTTATTAAATAACAAACAAAGAAACGATAACAATACGTAATGATAAAACCTATTATTGTCCTAGAAACAAGAAACGTTAGAAGTAAGCCCGTAATAAGAAACCTGAAAACATCGCCCCTCACTGCCCCAAAACGTGTCTGTCCCACCGCCTGCCACGGCCAAATAACGGCAAACTGGGAAAGATAGAAGTCAGCAGACATCCGACCCATTCTAGAAACTTCCAAAGGGCAACAGGTTTTCGGCTACGCCCAGCCGGAAGCAACACATATAAGGCGGGTCCTGCTGCCACGCCTCGGCCAGGAGATCATCACGTAGGGTGTAGCCGGAGGAGAGGCCGAGGCCAGCGGGACCCGGCCAGGGGGATTGACAACACTGGAGAGTTTCAGGGGGGGGAATGTCCGTGTCCTCGACCCTCCCCTCTCTCTCCCAGTCCGGCCGCGGTGGCCCTTGAGAGTTGCAGGTTGTCCCTCCACACTCTCTCCCGGTCCGGCCACCAACGGCTGGGGGCTGGGGCCGACGGGATCCGGCTGCAGCCGATGAGCCAAGGAACCCGTTCATGGGGCCAGAGCAAAGGGCGTCCGGCCGCCATCCACCGGAGGTCCGGCCCAAAGACGGACGGGACATTTCTTCTTTCTTGAATAATTGCTGCAACAACCCTGGGGGGGGGATGTCTTGCACATGCCTCCGACCCCCCCCCCTCTCGTCCTCATCGCCTGGTCCGGCCATAACAAATCTCAAGCGAGACGCCGTGGGGTGCACTGGGAGGGAGAGACGGTGCGAACAGGCCTCTCCCGCCTCCCCAGGTGGAGGCTTCCCAGCTGCACCCTCAGCGCTCCAGGCGCCCGGAAAAGGGTTCTTCCACTGTGGCGATGCTGCAACGTCTCGCCCGGCAGGGTGGAGCCCGTCCGCTCATTTGACCCCGCGATCGCCAGTAGCTACCGAACTCTCAAAATGGCGGTCGACCTGGCAAGAGCGGGCCCAGCATAAAGAAATGGCCCGGTCACTGGTTGACTCCACCACCGTAGTCCTCCACGACCTTGAAGATTCTAGAGGAGCCGCGGGAGTCCCCGACCCCCGCAGACACCCCCGATGGGGAATGACTGCCATGATCGCCCGTGGAGTGACGAAACTGTAGCCGCGGGACGTCGGTGCTCCCATGCTGGCGCCAGCCTCAGTTTGAATGACTAGAATCCTGCAGACCTCAGTTCCGGTGAAAGCACAGTGTGACCCGGTAGGAAAAATTGTTGCACCCCCTCCCCTTTTTGACTGATGGTTCAAACCACCGATCCTTTCCTTTGCCCTTTTAACGGAA
This sequence comes from Lissotriton helveticus, assembly GCF_964261635.1. NCBI lineage: Eukaryota > Metazoa > Chordata > Amphibia > Caudata > Salamandridae > Lissotriton > Lissotriton helveticus. The sequence goes on from NC_136069.1 coordinate 639,287,343, forward strand.
CTTTGGACTGCCCCCCCCCCCCCGCGGCGCCCCACGCCGTTATTTGCTGGGCGGCAACTTACTAGACATCACCTTCGTGACATCCAGATTTCAGCGCGTTCTGCTGCCTTGGAACTATTCGCACAACAGACCGCTACTGACAACCCACCCCCCGGGACGCCCCACGCCGGATACCCAAATCAGTGCGGCACCCAGGCAACATCTTCTGAATTTTCATAATTTGAAAGAACTAGTAACATGTCCTCATCAGGAATTTCCTCTTCAATCATCTCATCAGGAATTTCCTCATGAAAAGTCTGCAATGATGATTCTTGTAACTCTATGGTCTCCAAACATTCGATAAATTCGCCATCAAGACATTGATCAAAAAATCATTCAAGTCATCTCCTCCTTGTGAGAATATTTCATTATTGGTGCTGTCAATTTCAATAAATGTAGTGGATAATTCAAAAGAAATTGCCACGGTCTCTTCGTTGTTTAAATGTTTTTACTGTTTTTGTTTTGTTGTATATATTTATAAGTTATTAAAGTTTTATATTCCTACTACTTTGTTGGAGTGCTATATATTTTTAATGTGACACATAATTGTAAAAACTTTGATGTACAAAGAGTCATCCCTGGAATCTTCCGCTTCAGGCTCGGTCCCCTCCCCAATCACAATACAGGATGGTTTTCAGATAGTATGAACACGTGTGGTGTGACGGATCTCATCGGGTGTGGGCCTTGATCTACTATAACTCCTTTGAAGAGGGGTGATTCTTTACAGCTGGGGCCATAAACTACATCTGCAGGGCTAGCTGATAGCCTAGGACCGGCCTGGACAATCGGACACAGAGGAAGAGGAGTGTCAGAGGGTGCGGTAGTGAATAGGGCGAAAGGGAGGTGTCGGGCAGGCACAGAGTGTGATTCTCAGGGAAGAGCAGCGCAGATGGGGGGAGGTTTATTGCCCATGCATAAGACAGAGAGCGGGGGTGAGCAGTGCCTGGGGAAGATGCTTGCGAGGGTGGGGAGCCATGCTATGAATCGACAGCGTGCAGAGAGTGGGTCTGGTCAAGGCATCTAAAATGGCTGCCGTGCACAACAAAAGTGTGGCATTTCAAAAAAGGCAAGATGGCGCAGACAATGTTTTTCAACACTTCCTCATTTCCTTCGAATCGAACGTTAACAGACGTTGGTGCATATTGCCAAAGTTAAGCGATATTTATCGCTAACGATGCTTAGCAACGAATTTTTTACCGCTAAGCATCGTCAGAAATTATCGAAGATAAACCTTGCTATTATCAAGGTTTATCGCAAATGCGATAAAAAACGGCCGCAATGCATGAATATCGCTAAAAAGTCAGCGATATTCATGCATTACCGAGCTAATGCTCTTAGCCATGTTATCCACCTCCCATTGGATAACATGGCTAAGAACTGCTCAGGGCAGGTGTTAGTTTTTGGAGATATTCGCGCTTAGCGCGAATATCTCCAAAAGTTGGTAATAGGAGATAGATATCTTGCATGTTGTAATGCAAGTTATTGTGGTATATGGAACTCATACCATAATCTCTCAGGAAAGCAGAAACTGATCCTTTTGGGACCGCCTGAGAAGGCCTAGGGGGTGAGGGGTACTCTACTTTGCCCCCTTTTCACGTTCCAAACTATTTTATTTTACTCTCTTCTGTAATTACACAAAATGGCAGCGATAAGATGCATCAGAGACAGACAGTGAGAGAAAGGAGGCCGGAGATGAAGAAGAGATGTCAAATACACATTGGAGATAATATAGTGGGAGAAGGGAAGTAAATATGAGTAAACTTACCATGTAACATAAAAATGTTCCACTCTATACTATAAGTCTCATTTTATACTACAATCACTTCGCTACAACCTCATAAATTAAAAATAAAAATGAATAATGTCTCAAACAATTTTTGTATTTCTAAATATAAATTTATTCTTCTGAATTTTCAAAATTTGAAAGAACTAGTAACATGTCCTCATCAGGAATTTCCTCTTCAATCATCTCATCTGGAATCTCCTCATGAAAAGTCTGCAATGATGATTCTTGTAACTCTATGGTCTCCAAACATTCGATAAATTCGCCATCAAGAGATTGATCCAAAAAATCATTCAAGTCATCTCCTCCTTGTGAGAATACTTCATTATTGGTGCTGTCAATTTCAATAAATGTAGTGGATAATTCAAAAGAAATTGCCACGGTCTCTTCATTGTGAGCCATTTTATTTTGAAATTGCTTGCTGTAAATTGCAGAAAAAAATAATCACTTTCATTTATCGTTTTTAGTATTTAGTATAACAGAAGGACTGTAAATAAATAACAGAAAACATTTTTCAAATTATCTTAAAGTGTACAACATAGTTCCCCTTACAAATTAACAACTCACCTTTTTAAAAGTAGGAGAAGTGTTAGTACTGTGTAAACCAAACACCAGAAATTGAGCACCAAAAATTCCTCACAAATGTACCTCAGACAGTAGTATCACAAAATGGCTGTGGTTTCCTCTCATTTTAGATATATACATAACCAATTAACTTTCATCACACACAAATACAAAACCAAAGTAACATTTTAATTGGTTCTAAATTTCAACACTTTCAAATGTGTTTTCCCCATGCAATTTTCCATAGGACATTTAGATACGTCTACAGCCTGAATGGCTGAACGGAATTACACCAAACTTGGCAAAATGGTACATCAAACCTAAGAGGTCAGGGAGGATCTACTATGCCCCCTTATGGTCATTTGCCCCTTCGCTTTGGCCTCCTCTTGTCTCTCGATCCTACCGAGAGACAAGATGGCGGCCGCTACGGACTGTTTGGAATGTTTACAGACGCCGGAGAACCAATCACCTTCGCAAAGCTCCGTAACGCGAAAAGTACGCGAAGCGGAGCGCTGTTATATATCTTTTTTTGAACGTTAATTTCTCAAAATCCACTGGAGCACATATATTGAAACCTAGCAAAGGCACATCGGGCTACCAGTCCCTAATATTTTGCCAAGTTTCGTACAAATCCATTCAGCCGTTCGATTATTATTATTATTTTTTTTTTTGCCCCGCGGGGCCCTTTTAAAACCTCCACATCAAACCTAGGGGGTCAGCGAGGATCTACTATGCCCCCTTATGGTCATTTGCCCCTTCGCTTTGGCCTCCTCTTGTCTCTCGACCCTACCGAGAGACAAGATGGCGGCCGCTACGGACTGTTTGGAATGTTTACAGACGCCGGAGAACCAATCAGCTTCGCTTCACAAAGCTCCGTAACGCGAAAAGTACGCGAACTGGAGCGCTGCCCGGTCCGCTGTTACAGATATATATCTTTTTTTGAACGTTAATTTCTCAAAATCCACTGGAGCACATATATTGAGACCTAGCAAAGGCACATCGGGCTACCAGTCCCTACAATTTTGCCAAGTTTCGTGCAAATCCATTCAGCCGTTCGGGCTAAAAGTGAGGCCAACCGCCCTATGGAAAACTCCATGTTAAAAACAAGTTTTGGGACCCCCGTTTTTCTCGGCCCCCCCTTGACGAAACCCCCCCCAAATTTTCAGGGGCTGCTCAGAAACAAAATGTTCCATTTTCCTGAAAATTTCAGCCAATTCCGTCCACAAACGCCAAAGTTATTAGACATAGAATTTTCAAAAATCCCATAGAGAAAAAATCCTAACTATATATACCTACTGGCGACCGCCAGTAGGTAATATATATATATATATATATATATATTCACTGAAAAAACCATAGGTTATAGAGCATATATAGTTAGGAATTAGCATTTAAAAAACCTTTTTTTACTCACACAAAACCATTGAAATTCCATATATAGTTAGTTGTACTAACTATATATCGCGCACCCGCAATCCACTGCTGATCATGTCACATATTACATCATTCATGACATGGTCAGTGACATCACTGATGACATCACTGATGACATCTCAAATGACATCACTGATGACATCACTGATGACATCTCAAATGACATCACTGATGACAACATCCAGTGACTGTATGTTTCTGTAAAGTTAAAATATGTCTTACATATTGAAGAATGAGTGGATGTATAAGTGTCTGGATGAAGGATTTATTAGGTGCATGATTGACTGTATGAGTGAGTGAATAAATGTGTGTCACTGAGTACATGAGTTAGTGACTAAACTGTCTTAATTTGTGCATCATTATGTCTGTTGTTCTGTAAACTGCTGTATGTGTTGATCAGTAGCTATATGAGTAAGTATATGGGTTATTGATTGGTTGCCCAAGTATTTGTATGGGAGACTGAGTGTGTGTGTGTGGGTGGCTGGGAGGTGTATGACTCTGTGCATAGATGTGTTAGCAGTTAATTCAATAGATGTATGGGTTCAAAAGTGCATGTGGAAACACCTGTATGGGCGGTTGACTGAGTGCATTGGTGAGTGAATGGATATCTCAGTGCTACATGTCAAAGTAAGTACATATGTAAAACACAGTACATGTGACAGTTGACATATATAAATAACTGTGCATAAGAGCCAGTGAATGTGTGAGTGGCTGTATGGATCATTGTGTACTTGTATCAGGCATTGTAAAAGAGAGTAAATATGTGTTAGTATATGTTTGAATAAGTAAGGTGTGTATAACTGTATAGTTGAGGAAATGGAGGTGTGATTGATTCTTTGCATGACTGACTAAGTGTCTGAGTAACTCCATGGATGAGTGACAGTCTGTGAGTGTCTGTTTACACTGAGTGTATCTAAGGTTATATTAGAGTCTGAAGAGGTTCATCGTATTATCACATGAATGATGTCATCAGTGATGTGATCAGTAATGTCAAATGAGATGTCATCAGTGATGTCATTTGAGATGTCATCAGTGATGTCATCAGTGATGTCATTTGAGATGTCATCAGTGATGTCATCAGTGATGTCATTTGAGATGTCATCAGTGATGTCATCAGTGATGTCATTTGAGATGTCATCAGTGATGTCATCAGTGATGTCACTGACCATGTCATGAATGATGTAATATGTGACATGATCAGCAGTGGATTGCGGGTGCGCGATATATAGTTAGTACAACTAACTATATATGGAATTTCAATGGTTTTGTGTGAGTAAAAAAAGGTTTTTTAAATGCTAATTCCTAACTATATATGGTCTATAACCTATGGTTTTTTCAGTGAATTTCAATGGTTTTTTAATAGCAAATAACAAAAGCTTTAAAATGTATTTTTCTTTAAATCAAAAAATATATTTTACATGTTTTTAATACTTTTTTTTTAATTATATTTTTTGTTTCGCTCCCGGTACGCGAACCGGTTAGCTTCCCGTTACCGCAATTTGGTGCCGCGACCCGGTCCGCGAACCGGTAAACGTTCCGTTTGCGCAACTGCTGCGTTAGAAAACAACATCGTGACGCGTCGCGTCAGCGTGACGTATCGAGTTGTCGCGTAATACGTCATATGACGCGCCAAGGTAGCGTACCCGGAAGCGAACTGGTACGCGAACCGAGGCGCGAAGCGCTGCTTCCCGGAAGCGATCCGGGACGCGGCCCAAAGCGCGTAACGTAAACACAACAAGTCATGTGACTCGGTAATAACACTTTTCATTGGTTCATTTCACTTTTGGTTTCCTAATGATGTAAGACTAGGTCATGTGACCTAAAAGTAACACTTTTCATTGGTTTAGAACTATTGTTTTTCCAAATGATGAAAACCCCTCCTTCTTTCCTCACTCTGACTTTCATCTTTGTGAGAGAAAGACCCTTTGTGATTAGTGAGCAATGGCTTCATTAGTAGCTTCAGCTGGTGCTTCCCCACCACCTCCACCACATCCAAAGAAGAGAGGACCACCTGCTGAAGTTATTATTCAGCAAGAGGAGGAAGAAGAGGAAGAAGAGGAAGAGCAGCAAGAGAGGCAATTTTTGCGTGAGGAGCCCAGGAGATCTCATGTGAAAGTAAATTATATTTGGCAATTTTTTAGTTATCCCCAGGGCCACAAAAAAGTCAATGCACGGTACGTAACTTGCCTTATATGTAAAGAAAGCCTGTCCAGAGGCACCGAGAAGAAGTACAGTTACGGCAATTACACGATGCATCGCCATATGAGTAGGTGGCATCCTAACAACTACAGTGCTGCGCAGTTACGTGACCAGCAAGATAATCCTCCTTCTATGGCCAGAAGATCAGTTGTGCCGGAAGTGACGGGACCAGAGGCGAGGGAGTTGGTCCCAAATATTCAGATGAAATTCGGGGAAGTGAAACAAGTGTGCGTGCATTGCAATGGGTTCATTTGCTACAGAGAAAGTAGCATCACTCTGATCAACAGAGCTATCGACAATCATGATTGTCCAAAACGCCCCAGACAATAAATTCTTTTTTTTTTGTTGCTCCTGTTGAGCCCTTTACAATGAATCGTTTTCGTTTCCCCCCCCAAAAAAAACAAAAAAAATATAAAACTGTTCAGAAAATACAAAAAAAGTAAAAAATGTTCAGAAAAATAATAAAAAAAATATAAACAACAAAAACAATTAAAAAAAAGTTCTTTTCAGAACTACCTCCCTGTTATAAAAAAAATTGGTAGAATATTTGGAACTCTGCCAACCTCTATTTCTTTTGGTTCGCTTCCCCGTTCGCTCTCCGGTACGCGAACCGGGAGCGAACCAAAAAAAAAAAAAAAGAGTAAATATAAGGGAAGGAAACAGACAGTTATGTTAAAAGAAAGACAGCTATAGGGAGTAAAGTAGAGATACTGTTTAATAGATCTATTTACTGAAGAAAAGATTTAAGAGAGTATAATTGTGAAAAACAAAATAGATAAGGAAGTGAGAAAAAAAAAGAGAGTAGAAGAATAACAAACAAGAGTTTCTTAGAGAATGTGAATGAATAATCAAATTAAGATTAAAACATCGGAATAACAGAGAGAAAAAACACAATGCAGAAAAGAAGAAGTAACAGAAAAGGAATGATTGAAACAGCAAAGAAATGTAAATAACATAGGGGCATATTATCAACATAGGCGATACAAATTTTACTGCTTTTATCAGCAGAAATCTGACGCTAAAGACGCTTTTGCGGCAGTTTTCTGCCAATAATTACTGCTTTTATCGGCAGAAAACTGCCGCTAAAGCCACTTTTCCGGAAGAAAACTGCTGCTAAAGCTACTTTTGCGGCAGTTTTCTGCCGATAAAAACACTGATAAATTTATTGCCTGTGTTGATAATATGCCCCTTACTGTGCTTGAACTACAGAGAGAAAGCATAATGAACAAGTAGTGAAAGAGTGATCAGTCAGAAACAGTGAGAGTAATAGAGACAGAGTGAGTGAACAAGAGTGACGAAGTATGAGAAGAGAGGGACTGACAAAAATAGTGGAAGGAGTAGAGTAAGTAAGTAATAGAGAAAGGATTGAGGGAAGTAGCAAAGGCAGGAAAGTGAGGGTTAAAGAAATGAAGTAGTGAAACTAATAGAAGTTAAATGTGATAGAAATGTAACGAAAAGAGTACAAAACATTTACCTTATAATTGTCGTTAACTTAGTCACTTGTAATTTTTATACTTTCAATCTGTGAGAGAGAGAACAAACATTTGAAAAATATTAAAACATGTATTTAAAAATTAAAAAAGACAAGGGAAAAGATTGAAGGACAAACAGTTTTTCAATAACTTTGACACTTACAGAAGCCTCTGCTTCTCCATGCCCCTACACAGTCCTAAAAATATACATTTTAAACTAACAGTATCTTGATGCAGATGAAGTGAGGCCTATCATGCAATATGGTGCATCTTTTGCACTGCTGCTGTCTCACAACAGTGATGCAATGGCAGCGCAAAAGAGGTGCAAAGCCATCATAAAATTGCCCTTAACATTTTAAATAATTGTTTCAGGATGCCAATAAGATGTGTCCTATCCAGAGGTTTGTTTCAGGTGAGGCCTACTCAGGGTTCCAAATGAAATTTCGAGTTGTTGAAGAGTACAGAGGAGATAATACATGTGAAGGCCTACCAATGAAGTAAGTCATGTACACTTCACTCTTGAACAAAGGCCAGACCTCTTTTGTGTCTGTGGACAGACCTAAACTTAATCTGCACAATGTCATTCGTAAACTTAGGAAACACAGGTGATGTAATTGAAAAATGTGGAGTTTCTTTTCCTCATTTCACAATCACATCACCTGTGTTTCCTTTGCTTAGGTATCTCATAGTGCAGATGGAGTCTAGCATATCAAAGAGTACACAGAAGTTGAGCAGTGTATACAACAATTTTGACATTTACAGAAGACTCAGCTTCTTATCTTGTTGGAGATGAAGTGAGGCCTGTCTTGCAACATGGTGCATCTTTTGCATCACTGCTGCATCGTTTCATGTGGCACGGGTTTTTTACAGCATGACACATCTGCCTAGATGCATCAATTTGTAATTTTGTCGCCTCATAGCAAATCTTTTCCACCGCCAATGCGTCACAAAAGTGACGCACAGTGTCGCAAAAGAGGCATACACCTATCATAAATCTGTCCCTAACATTTTAAATGATTACTTCAGGATGACGATAAGGTGTGGCCTCTCCAGAAGTTTGTTTAAGGTGAGGCCTACTCAGGGTTGCAGATCAAATTTACGCTTGTTGAAGAATACAAAGGACATAATACATGTGAAAGCCTACCAATGAAGTAAGTCATGTCCACTTCACTCTTGAACAAAGGCCAGACCTCTTCTGTGTCCGTGGACAGACCTAAACTTCATCTGCACAATGTCATTCGTAAACTTAGGAAACACAGGTGATGTAATTGAAAAATGTGGAGTTTCTTTTCCTCATTTCACAATCACATCACCTGTGTTGCCTTTGCTTAGGTATCTCATAGTGCAGATGTAGTCCAGCATATGAAACAGTACCCAGAAATGCACACTGCATGCAAGAACTTTGACACTTACAAAAGCTTCAGCTTCTGCATGCCCCCTACACAGTGCTAATTATATACATTTCAAACTGATGGTATCTTGCTGGAGATGAACTAAAACCTATCTTGCAACATGGTGCATCTTTTACACAAAACTGACCCACAGCGGCGCAAAAGAGGCGCACGGCCATCATAAATCTGATCCTAACATTTTAAATGATTGTTTCAAGATGCCGATAAGGTGTAACCTATCCACAGATTTGTTTCAGGTAAGTCCTACTCAGGGTTGCAGATGAAATTTAGGTTTGTTGAAGAATACAGAGGAGATAATACATGTGCAGACCTACCAACGAAGTGAGTCCTGTCCACTGCACTCTTGAACAAATGTCAGACCTCCTCTGTCTCCTGGAACAGGCCTAAACCTCATCTACACAATGTGATGTGTAATGTTAGGAAACACAGGTAATATAATTGAAAAACGCGCAATTTTTTTTGCTCATTCCACAATCATATCACCTGTGTTTCCTTTGCTTGGGTATCTCATTGTGGAAATGTAGTCTATCATATGAAAGACTACGTAGAATGTGAGCACTGTATGCAACAACTTTGACACTTACAGAAGCCTCTCCTTCTCCATGCCTCCTACACAGTTCTAAATGTACATCATAAATACAAACAGTACAGAATTAATTATACATGTTAAATGGTTTATTTTTGCTGTTCTCAGAATGTATCACATTTCACTAAAAACAGTGACTTGAAGGTATTCATCATATAACAGCGGGGAAAAAAAAACACAATCAAAATGATTGTGTTTAAAAAACCCATACAACATAACAAATCAGAATTCAGAACTCCTTAAAATTAACTTACTTTCCATGACGTCGAAGGATGTCCTATGAACAGCTTACACTCTGTTGTGCTGTTATTACTTTCAGCCCGCCACTTTCTGAAAGAAAACCTCCATCGTTTTGAAAAATATGTTACATACAATAAATGACTTCTCGCTCTCTACCACACGTTTCCACAAGGCCAAATCATGTAAGAGCCATTTATAACTCTTGGAATTCTTGTAAGCCAATCCCGTCATTTTGTATTTCCGCAACTTTCAGAATTAAAATGTTGAAGATCATTTTCACAATCCTGGACTAGTAATATCTTACCCTTCTTGCTCACTCATGTTCTACATTTCCTATGACACTGATACTGCTTACTATGAAGCAGACTTACACTACCTCTATGACTACTACAATTATTTAATTCTCTACATCACTTTTAATCACAAAGCAATATAAAACAGTAGACAGCATTGCAGACTTACATTCCCTCTACTCCATGTTTTGATTGGCTGCTTGAATTAGCTTATAAAAAGAAATAGTTTTTCTGAACTCATTCAAAGTGCAGTTATTTTTCCATGACGTCCAGTGTTATGGTAAGAAGTTATGTCTCTGTACTACACTTATCCTCAAGGCCAAATCGTGTAGGAGCCATTAGAACTTCTTGAAATTCCTCAGAGCACATCCCGAGATTCTTTCCCTAAAATTTTGGTTTTAAAAACACCAGGTAAGAATCTTTAAGGTCATACGGCAATTTTTTTTTGAAAATTAAAACAGAATCGTTGCAGAATGACCAGCCATTTCTAGACTTTAAATAAGCTGTGTAATGTCCTGATGTTATTGAAGGACTGTCATGATATATAATTGCTGCAGTTACAAAAGTCCTTCCTGATATTGACAACTGTGAAGCCACAAAAATTTTAATTAAAGTTGTCAATTTTGTTCCATCAGGCCTACATCGTTGGAACATTAAAATGACATACTGGCCATATGTTCGTATAAATAATGTTGACATCATTTCAGATTTACATTGGCTACACTCCATGTTGTGATCAGCTACTTTTACTAGCTTATTAAAAGAGACTGATTTACTGTCTGGCAAAGTTAAATATATAAATCTTTCTGAGTCTACACTAGTAGTACTTGATACCCTACAGTTCTCGCAGTCATGCTGCCATTGATAAGAAAGCCCAAACAGGTGATCTACATCTACACCTTCAGCATGCAATACATCAAGTATATACATTAAAAACTCCTGACAATCTTGCTGAATATTTTGAGAGAATTGTGTTTGACCTGAACATCTGTCTAACAGATTTCGAATTTCAGACACACTTTCTATTTTTGTTCTATCAGTGCTACATTTCTCTAACACAGAATTTAACAAACTGCAAAATCTTTGATCAGAATTGACCACAATCTCTTCTTTTACATTTTCTAGAGAAAACAAAACATTAACCACTACATTAGCATAGCAGTTGACACCAGAACTGTTTTCAAATTGAAAACCAACAACATCTTCAACAGAATCCTTTTTGTTTCTGCTTATAATTTCAGGTTCATCGACTTTTCGTCTTTTTGCTACAACCTCCCTAGTATTGGTCACATTTCTTCGTTTCCGGCCTACCACACTTTTCTCAAACAAAGGATATTGAGGCAAATGTGGCGCATACTCTCTTCTTAACCTATTGTATTCCTTAACACAATCTAGATCCGCACAAATGTTTGTGACATCACACTCAATCAAGTACAATCCCGATAAAGTTCTAACTCATGACAATGCCACATATGCCATACCCTCCTTGAACACAGAACTGCCAATATTCACCAATGCACTGTCTACACTTAAACCTTGCGATTTATGGATTGTCACCGCATATGCCAAGCAAACAGGAAACTGCTTACGGCGAACATATAAGTCTTTTACAAGCAAAAATCTAGCAGAACAACGACCAATTAGCTGTACTTCCTCAATGCCATCAAATTTAATTTTTAAAAATTCAATTCCATCTCTATTTCTGTATTTCACAAAATCAACAACATTACCCATTGATCCATTTACCAGACCTCTTTCAACATGTAAATTCCTTCTTAAAATTATACGGCAGTTTAAGCACACATTCAGAGTCTTTTCAAAACCTGCAGTTTTAGATATAGTCTTCTCTAATGAATCCAATTTTGTTTTCAAATTCTCAGACAAAATAATTGTTGATCCCATATGCTCTACTCTGTCAATAGCTTCCAGTTTCACAATCTCTTGCTTTTCTAAATGCAACATTTTGTTGTTGAAGATGGCACATTCTGCAAGAGTTGGCATCAAACATATTCCAGATTTCTTCTCAGTAATTTTCTGAAAAATATTCTCAGGCACAACATCTTGTTCTGGATATAAATTTGACAGTAATCGTGCATGTAAAGCTTCTTTCCCATGCTCGGTCACTTTTCCAATTCTAACATCTTGTAGAATATTCTTGTAAACTTCATCCTTCGCCTGACGCATATTTTCATGCAGTTCAGCATAATTGAAGTTTAACCATATATTGACGTTGCCAATGCTCCCTAGGCACTTCCTGGTATCTTCATGCGTGAGCATTTTGAACACAGGTTGTCCTTTCACTGGTGTCAGCTGCAGAAGATCTCCGAAAACAATGATGTGTTTGCCACCAAATAACACATCATACTCTGTTTTGAGAACTTCTTGCATTCTCAAATGTACAAAGGCAAGCATGACATTGGAAACCATGCTTACTTCGTCAATGATAAGAAGTTTCATTTTCCTCAAGATTCTTGAAACTTCACAACAAGCATCTCCAGATAGCTTGTGATATTGTAATTTGTTGCCATGCTCCACTGGCAGCATCAATAGACGATGCAAAGTAATACCTTTAATGTTATGTGCTGCCAGTCCAGTTGGAGCGGTGACAACACAAGACAGCGATGACTCAGTCCTTTCCTGCAAATAACATGAAATTGCTTTAATGAGGAAACTTTTTCCAGTTCCCGCTTCTCCACTCACGTACAGTCGGACAGGCTTCAACGACGTACATGAGCACTCTTTCTTCTCATGACTTAATCCATGATCAATTTGCTTGGTAACTTCGTCATATATTTTCCTCTGCTCAACGTTGAGTTGTCTTTCCAAGTCTTCTAAGTTAACTGCATCCTCCTGAGCATGTGCCATGGCTCTTTCCACTTCATTCATGGCAGTGGCAGCTTCATTTTCGATAACAGGTCCTCCTAGTGGATCCTGACTCAATGAAGCAGAACTCTGACTGTCCTGAGAACTGTCTCTGGCAATCTCGACTGCAATCGTTGCTTCCTGCTCGATTTCCGCATTCAACATTTCTACATATTTAGGAAAAGCAAGACATTCTATGGTCTCCTTGGCGGCAGTGAAAGAGTCTTCGTAACAGAGGAAATATCCAAGCAGTTCCTCTTCTGCACGCCAAGGCTTGAAAAGTTGCAAAAGTGCTAAATAGAAAAACTCCTTTTTTTCAGGAGATTCGCCACTCAATTTTCGATGGTTTACCAAGTGGCATTTTCTTTGCTTGACCAGACATCCCTCACTTCCAATTACTTAACAACAAGGGGTGGTGATGGACAGAGTTTCTGAATTAAGCAGAATACTCTCACCCAGTCAAGAGATCAGGGCTAGATCCAACACCGTATTTTAGCTCACTGCACCATCCCAGTTCAGAACCTGGCTATATGCAAATTAGTCTGTTCCTGTCCCAGTGCATGATGGGAACAGGGCAAACCAAACTACCAAGCCAATTCTTACACTGGGAAGGAAACAAGCTTCCGGGGACCGGTTTCTGGCATTTCAGCCGTCGTCGGCCCGGCTTGCTTGAATCCTGATGGTGCAATGAGCAAGGGACTCACATCTGAGTATACCCTTCCACGCTTAGGGTGGACAAAATATTTAACAGCAAGGGGTGGTGATGGACAGAGTTTCTGAATTAAGCAGAATACTCTCACCCAGTCAAGAGATCAGGGCTAGATCCAACACCGTTTTTTAGCTCACTGCACCATCCCAGTTCAGAACCTGGCTATATGCAAATTAGTCTGTTCCTGTCCCAGTGCATGATGGGAACAGGGCAAACCAAACTACCAAGCCAATTCTTACACTGGGAAGGAAACAAGCTTCCGGGGACCGGTTTCTGGCATTTCAGCCGTCGTCGGCCCGGCTTGCTTGAATCCTGATGGTGCAATGAGCAAGGGACTCACATCTGAGTATACCCTTCCACGCTTAGGGTGGACAAAATATTTAACAACAAGGGGTGGTGATGGACAGAGTTTCTGAATTAAGCAGAATACTCTCACCCAGTCAAGAGATCAGGGCTAGATCCAACACCGTTTTTTAGCTCACTGCACCATCCCAGTTCAGAACCTGGCTATATGCAAATTAGTCTGTTCCTGTCCCAGTGCATGATGGGAACAGGGCAAACCAAACTACCAAGCCAATTCTTACACTGGGAAGGAAACAAGCTTCCGGGGACCGGTTTCTGGCATTTCAGCCGTCGTCGGCCCGGCTTGCTTGAATCCTGATGGTGCAATGAGCAAGGGACTCACATCTGAGTATACCCTTCCACGCTTAGGGTGGACAAAATATTTAACAACAAGGGGTGGTGATGGACAGAGTTTCTGAATTAAGCAGAATACTCTCACCCAGTCAAGAGATCAGGGCTAGATCCAACACCGTTTTTTAGCTCACTGCACCATCCCAGTTCAGAACCTGGCTATATGCAAATTAGTCTGTTCCTGTCCCAGTGCATGATGGGAACAGGGCAAACCAAACTACCAAGCCAATTCTTACACTGGGAAGGAAACAAGCTTCCGGGGACCGGTTTCTGGCATTTCAGCCGTCGTCGGCCCGGCTTGCTTGAATCCTGATGGTGCAATGAGCAAGGGACTCACATCTGAGTATACCCTTCCACGCTTAGGGTGGACAAAATATTTAACAACAAGGGGTGGTGATGGACAGAGTTTCTGAATTAAGCAGAATACTCTCACCCAGTCAAGAGATCAGGGCTAGATCCAACACCGTTTTTTAGCTCACTGCACCATCCCAGTTCAGAACCTGGCTATATGCAAATTAGTCTGTTCCTGTCCCAGTGCATGATGGGAACAGGGCAAACCAAACTACCAAGCCAATTCTTACACTGGGAAGGAAACAAGCTTCCGGGGACCGGTTTCTGGCATTTCAGCCGTCGTCGGCCCGGCTTGCTTGAATCCTGATGGTGCAATGAGCAAGGGACTCACATCTGAGTATACCCTTCCACGCTTAGGGTGGACAAAATATTTAACAACAAGGGGTGGTGATGGACAGAGTTTCTGAATTAAGCAGAATACTCTCACCCAGTCAATAGATCAGGGCTAGATCCAACACCGTTTTTTAGCTCACTGCACCATCCCAGTTCAGAACCTGGCTATATGCAAATTAGTCTGTTCCTGTCCCAGTGCATGATGGGAACAGGGCAAACCAAACTACCAAGCCAATTCTTACACTGGGAAGAAAACAAGTTTCCGGGGACCGGTTTCTGGCATTTCAGCCATCGTCGGCCCGGCTTGCTTGAATCCTGATGGTGCAATGAGCAAGGGACTCACATCTGAGTATACCCTTCCACGCTTAGGGTGGACAAAATATTTAACAACAAGGGGTGGTGATGGACAGAGTTTCTGAATTAAGCAGAATACTCTCACCCAGTCAAGAGATCAGGGCTAGATCCAACACCGTTTTTTAGCTCACTGCACCATCCCAGTTCAGAACCTGGCTATATGCAAATTAGTCTGTTCCTGTCCCAGTGCATGATGGGAACAGGGCAAACCAAACTACCAAGCCAATTCTTACACTGGGAAGGAAACAAGCTTCCGGGGACCGGTTTCTGGCATTTCAGCCGTCGTCGGCCCGGCTTGCTTGAATCCTGATGGTGCAATGAGCAAGGGACTCACATCTGAGTATACCCTTCCACGCTTAGGGTGGACAAAATATTTAACAACAAGGGGTGGTGATGGACAGAGTTTCTGAATTAAGCAGAATACTCTCACCCAGTCAAGAGATCAGGGCTAGATCCAACACCGTTTTTTAGCTCACTGCACCATCCCAGTTCAGAACCTGGCTATATGCAAATTAGTCTGTTCCTGTCCCAGTGCATGATGGGAACAGGGCAAACCAAACTACCAAGCCAATTCTTACACTGGGAAGGAAACAAGCTTCCGGGGACCGGTTTCTGGCATTTCAGCCGTCGTCGGCCCGGCTTGCTTGAATCCTGATGGTGCAATGAGCAAGGGACTCACATCTGAGTATACCCTTCCACGCTTAGGGTAGACAAAATATTTAACAACAAGGGGTGGTGATGGACAGAGTTTCTGAATTAAGCAGAATACTCTCACCCAGTCAAGAGATCAGGGCTAGATCCAACACCGTTTTTTAGCTCACTGCACCATCCCAGTTCAGAACCTGGCTATATGCAAAGTAGTCTGTTCCTGTCCCAGTGCATGATGGGAACAGGGCAAACCAAACTACCAAGCCAATTCTTACACTGGGAAGGAAACAAGCTTCCGGGGACCGGTTTCTGGCATTTCAGCCGTCGTCGGCCCGGCTTGCTTGAATCCTGATGGTGCAATGAGCAAGGGACTCACATCTGAGTATACCCTTCCACGCTTAGGGTGGACAAAATATTTAACAACAAGGGGTGGTGATGGACAGAGTTTCTGAATTAAGCAGAATACTCTCACCCAGTCAAGAGATCAGGGCTAGATCCAACACCGTTTTTTAGCTCACTGCACCATCCCAGTTCAGAACCTGGCTATATGCAAATTAGTCTGTTCCTGTCCCAGTGCATGATGGGAACAGGGCAAACCAAACTACCAAGCCAATTCTTACACTGGGAAGGAAACAAGCTTCCGGGGACCGGTTTCTGGCATTTCAGCCGTCGTCGGCCCGGCTTGCTTGAATCCTGATGGTGCAATGAGCAAGGGACTCACATCTGAGTATACCCTTCCACGCTTAGGGTGGACAAAATGTTTAACAACAAGGGGTGGTGATGGACAGAGTTTCTGAATTAAGCAGAATACTCTCACCCAGTCAAGAGATCAGGGCTAGATCCAACACCGTTTTTTAGCTCACTGCACCATCCCAGTTCAGAACCTGGCTATATGCAAATTAGTCTGTTCCTGTCCCAGTGCATGATGGGAACAGGGCAAACCAAACTACCAAGCCAATTCTTACACTGGGAAGGAAACAAGCTTCCGGGGACCGGTTTCTGGCATTTCAGCCGTCGTCGGCCCGGCTTGCTTGAATCCTGATGGTGCAATGAGCAAGGGACTCACATCTGAGTATACCCTTCCACGCTTAGGGTGGACAAAATATTTAACAACAAGGGGTGGTGATGGACAGAGTTTCTGAATTAAGCAGAATACTCTCACCCAGTCAAGAGATCAGGGCTAGATCCAACACCGTTTTTTAGCTCACTGCACCATCCCAGTTCAGAACCTGGCTATATGCAAATTAGTCTGTTCCTGTCCCAGTGCATGATGGGAACAGGGCAAACCAAACTACCAAGCCAATTCTTACACTGGGAAGGAAACAAGCTTCCGGGGACCGGTTTCTGGCATTTCAGCCGTCGTCGGCCCGGCTTGCTTGAATCCTGATGGTGCAATGAGCAAGGGACTCACATCTGAGTATACCCTTCCACGCTTAGGGTGGACAAAATATTTAACAACAAGGGGTGGTGATGGACAGAGTTTCTGAATGCCAGAAACCGGTCCCCGGAAGCTTGTTTCCTTTCCAGTGAAGAATTGGCTTGGTAGTTTGGTCTGCCCTGTTCCCATGATGCACTGGGCCAGGGACAGACTAATTTGCATATAGCCAGGTTCTGAACGGGGATGGTGCAGTGAGCTAAAAAACGGTGATGGATCAAGCCCTGATCTGTTGACTGGGTAGGAGTGTTCTGATTAACTCAGATACTCTGTCCATCACCACCCCCTTTTTGTAATCACTTCCAATTACAGCATACACTCCTTTCTCAGTATCTTCTTTGATGTTCCTCTTGAATATGTAATTTTGTAGAACCTCATACAGACAAACATTCTCGAGGTGACTGCTTCGATTTGGATAATATGTATCCAACATGTTGCTCTTCAAAATGTCGGTACTGTTTGGCTCCTTTTCCGCCAAATACTCAATTTCCCGCACAGGTTTCAGAACTCGATTACGTGTTGCAGCAAGACCAAGACTCGCCCAAACGATACTCCTAGATTTGGCATAGAGACTTGCTGAAGACAACCGGTCAGAACATTCGTAAGCTCCGATTTCTCGATGCGACAACATCTTCAGACTGAAACTGTACAACTTCTTACTGAGGCTCTTTTCATGGCAAATGTCCTCCCACATATCCTTCAATTCTGTCTTTTCTTTTTTGGTGATGTAAGATGTCACATACCGAGCCACAGCCATACAGTTATCAGCCACAAACTGTATATCCATGTTAGCATTCCACATGGACAAAATCACTGGGTTGTAGTCGTTGATGTACTTGGACTCTTCGTTCCTCTTCAAATTGTATGTGTTTTTAGGTGATTTCTTCATCACATTATGTCGCAGCGAAGACATCAAACTGTTTACTCTTCCTTTAGAAATCACCGGTCGTGGAAAGCCGAAACGACATTTGGTGTAGAACTTGTCCTTGTTTCGGAATTTACAACGACAGTACTTTCCACAACGATGGCTTTGGAAACGTAGAACTTTTTCTCTTAGGCTTTTCTTCTCCTTTGCGTTTGGAACAGCACACGTAGAATACTGTTGTATGAAACTCATCACTGAGTCTTCTGGATCTGTTCCAAATTTAGGTGCATCCTTGATCCACAACAGCATATGTATGTGAGGAGCACCTCTTGCTTGGTACTCCTTTCTCCAGAAGAAATCCAACACCTCTCCAAGAGGTGGATTCTTCTTATTCATGATGAAAGACATCATAGCTTCAAATCTATGATTGAAGTACCGGCATACATTGACTGGATCCAAAGAGCACAGTTCTCCGGGTGTCTTGAATTCGATGTTTTCGATGTTTCCATTTGCCTCTCGTAGAAATTCAAGTAAGTCTTCCCAGCCATACTCGGCACAGCTCAGAGTGAGGAACCATGTGGGAGTTCCTAAGTTCCTCAGCATACATTTTAAATCACCATGACGACGGTACCAGTACTCATTAGTACCACGCTGACACGCCATGAGATTAATCAGGTGAGAATCCAAAATACTGTCTTGGACATTGACTTTATCCATAAAGTCACTTGCCGAGATGTTTTGCATGTGTATACCACTTTTCAAGATGTGGTTCACTGCATATGACAGTCCAGACAGATCGCTTTCAAAGAGGAGATGAAACAAATAGGGAATACATTGTCGAAACCTAGCATCTCCTGCATACAATCGCAAAGTCCGGTATTCAGAAGCAGGAATTTGATGAGGTCGCTCATCATATCTTCCTCCCTGACCTGTTGGAAAAAGCTGTGGGAAACACCGAGCTTCCAAACTTACCTCCCAAACACTAATGGGACTTCCTTTGGCTTGTTTCATTTGAAACAACTCAATAGCATTCCCCATGACTTCCTTGGAATGCAAAGGATGAACACTATAATGTTCATATATTTCTTCACTAGTAGAGGGTTCTACTTTCTCAATTTGACCAGCACACAAATCGCTATCCTCTTCCTCACTTACTTCCTCTTCTGCAACATATATATTCTTATAGTACTTATTTTTTTTCAAATACAATGTTGCCTTTTTGACTTTCCTAACATCCACTAAATCTTGCCATATTTTCTTATTCTTTGTCGGAACCCCATTAACTAAGATAACCAGAGGGTCCTCTTCCACTTTTTCTACTCCAATTGTGTTAATGTTTTTCTTCAAATCTAGAGGCAAATAAACAACTCTTCCCTTTAATCCTCTCTGTAAATCTGATGGAGGCAATTTCCCTGTCTTTGGCTCCATTCTTACAATAGCCTGAAAGGGATGGATACTTTGAATCAAAATAGATTCATAAGTATTTAAATCCTTCAATTCAGAAGGAATCTCAACCAATTCCAGATTATTATGAACTGCTCTAGCAGGCATCTGGTTTTGATTTAATTTGCTACAACAATAAGTACACACACGTTGATCCGATCCCAAATCAAAACAATTTTCTACCATCAAGTATGTTGTGAAATCCTTCCATTCACTATTATTTTCCCTTTCACTTTTTGCATATAAATCCACTAACTTAGTCTGATTCTTATAATAAGTGCGTCGACAACACACACAAGTGAAATTAGGCCTCTCACTTGATTTCACCTGAAACGTCGCAATTTCCCTCTGAAAATTATCTGTACTGGAAACCTGTACACTATCTTCCACATTACCCTCTTCTTCTTGGTCAATTTCAACATTCTCCTCTTTACTTCCAAAGTAACAAAACTCAATTTCTTCACAAATATTCTTCACATCTATTTCAGAACCATGCAAAAGAGCAGCGCATAATTGTTTAAGCATAACTGCTGGACTCTTAGCATAATACAACATTCTAACTAATTTCCTCACTTTATTATGATGCACTGCTAGCATCCTGAAATGATGAAAAACACTCTGGCATACTCTCCTGGAAAGACAAGCCAGTGAATGACCATGCAAACCTGTCACTTCTCTCACTCTGCAAGGATCTAATTCTTGCAACAACTTCATTTTCTGCTTCAAACTTTTCTTATTAAATGTCAGTACAAAATCACAAAGCAAATTGATGGAATCCTGTCGCACACTGCAAATACTACTACACTTCCAGGTGTACACAGGACCCTTAGGACGTCTTCCTAAAACCTCATTACCTAACACCTCTTCTGTCTCTGTTGTCACAAGTTTTTCTTTTTCAACTGGACAACCATCTTTCACTTCATAAGCTCGACCACTGGTGTCAACTGCATCGACCAAATCATTATCCTGGAAATAACTCTCCTCATTAAAAAATGCCTCACAACTTGAACTATGCATCCATTCTCCGGAAAAAACTTCACAAAAATTACTACGATTAACTATTCTCTTCCATCTACTATTTCTTTTGAAATCATAAATTGCCTTGTTTAGCTTCCTAATTCTATTGATTATCAAAATAAATAACTTACGTTTAATTTCAAATGCCTGATCAATAACTTTCTCAACTTTTTTTTTCTCTTATAAAAAACCACTTTCTGTTGACCTTTCTTAATATTTTTTAACAAATTGCCAATTATCCTGTTGCGGAACATTCGTTTACGAATGTCCCTAAACTGTTGTTTCCTTCTACTATCATGCACAGAGTTATCTCTTGCTCTAGCAGTAACATTTTTGATTGGCCTTTCCTTTCCGTTTAAATTGCTTCTCTTTTTCTGGACTGAAACATTTTCTGTAGTAATACTTTTTTTACTACAAATATTTCTTATGAATGTTTTTGTGGTCTTACCCGGTGCTTTCTTGGTGACTTGACAAGTTTTTTTGGTAGAGGACTGCTGCATTATTTCATGGACCTGCTGTCTTTGACGTTTTGCAGCCTTTCTAAGTCTATCCTTGGTTGGCATGCTGAAATCTTGAAATGATCTGCAGTTGAATCTGTGGTAAAATATAATAAAAATGTTATTAACCACTACTACCAAACAGTAAATCAATAACAGTCATCAAAAACTTAACACACTACTTCACATTTTTACATAGAATATTTTTTAGTGCTTGGCAAATTTAGAATACAGAAATAGCAGAAAAGAAATGGAATTCATATTCATTTTACCTGTGCTGTTTTATATGTGAATCTGATCTAATTTTATGAGCATATTTTAAAATTTTATTGAAGACACTACACATAACCTGTTTTTGAAGGTGTGTTTAATTTAAAATTAAACAGTTTACATTTTTACTTTTCATTTATTGTAAATTTTAAAAATAAATGTTTATAGT
Source organism: Lissotriton helveticus (assembly GCF_964261635.1). Lineage (NCBI taxonomy): Eukaryota > Metazoa > Chordata > Amphibia > Caudata > Salamandridae > Lissotriton > Lissotriton helveticus. Next base: position 639,309,011 of record NC_136069.1, read on the forward strand.
TCCATAGGCTCAAGCAGGTCAGCTTCCCACCCTATGTCATACAATTCTGACAAATCTGCATCCTCATCATGTTCTTCTTCATCCTCAGGATTTAAATCATCCAAGGGATCTACTTCCACTGAAGTTTCAATTACGAGTTCAATGATGAGGTCAAGATCAACTGATTGCTGATTGTCGCTCATGTTGATGTTGTCGTTATCTTTAAAGAAAGATAACAACAATGAGATGTTGCAGACTAAGAGACAAATCTCAGAGACTATAATTGTAAAATTGTTTAACAAGAGTAACATTTTGCAGCTATTATTTAGCCATGTCTAGCGATGCTGAGGAGGTGAGGCCTATGTCCAAGTTTTCAGTGAACAGGACTCATCTCTTCTTAACCTTGGATAAGCCTCACCAACTCTGTGTCCCCTGCTAATACTTAAATGTAAAGGGGCAGATTTATGTTAACTGGCACATCCCCAGGGATGCACCAGTTAACGTGCGCCGCTGCTCTGCCACCCATGATGTGCAGCATTTACAATGCAGAGCACCATTGAGCAAAAATAGCACAGATGCGTCACGCATCTGTTCCACAAAAATGGCGCATTGCACGAATCACGTCGTAAGCGCGACATGTCTACTGCAATGCACAGGGGCAAGCCACACATTGCATGGTGCATCACTCCTTATGCCTGTTTCAAACAGGTGTAAGGATTTGATTCAGCAATGCCATAAATGTGACTCAGTGAAATCTTCTTAATTTTACTGTGTTAGTTTTACAGGGCTTTCATGCAAATGACTGCCCACCCTACAACAAAACGCTCACATGAAATCTGACGCAGGTTTCATGTGGCACAGGACTTTACAGCATGACACATCTGCCTAGATGCATCAAGTTGTAAATATGTCGCAACATAGCAAATCTTTTGCACCGCCGCTGCGTCACAAAAGTGACGCACAGCGGCGCAAAAGAGGCACACGGCTATCATAAATCTGTCCCTAACATTTTAAATGATTGATTCAGGATGACGATAAGGTGTGGCCTATCCAGAGGTTTGTTTAAGGTGAGGCCTACTCAGGGTTGCAGATCAAATTTACGCTTGTTGAAGAATACAGAGGAGATAATACATGTGAAGGCCTACTAATGAAGTAAGTCATGTGCACTTCACTCTTGAACAAAGGCCAGACCTCTTTTGTGTCCGTGGACAGACCTTAACTTCATCTGCACAATGTCATTCGTAAACTTAAGAAACACAGGTGATGTAATTGAAAAATGTGGAGTTTCTTTTCCTCATTTCACAATCACATCACCTATGTTTCCTTTGCTTAGGTATCTCATAGTGCAGATGGGGTCTAGCATATCAAAGACTACGCAGAAGGTTAGAACTGTATGGAACATGGCTATGTAAGTCAAATAATCAAAATCTAAATTTGCCAAGCACAGGTGGGAGCATATTTACAAGGAACTTGCCCCATGGAGAAAGGTCTTAAATTAAAATGGGAAAAATAACATCAGAGACACTCAAATGCCTTATAAAGAAGCAGACACCATTATGTCCTTGTCACAAATTTTAAAATCATTCCTTTTCCTCAAAAACGATTTTCAAGTCATAATTTGAAAACACTGCACATGGGGAAATGACTGAAAATGTCCTTAAGACACATGAAAGCGTTTTTTGATTGCCTTTGCAGCATTTTTGGGTCACTTTTAACATGGCTATGTAACTCAAAGACGCAAAATCTAAATTTGCCAAGCACAGGTGGGAGCATATTTCCAAGGAACTTGCCCCACGGAGAAAGGTCTTAAATTAAAATAGGAAAAATAACATCAGAGACACTCAAATGCCTTATAAAGAAGCACACACCATTATGTCCTTGTCATAAATTTTAAAAGCATTCCTTTTCCTCAAAAACGATTTTCAAGTCATAATTTGAAAACACTGCACATGGGGAAATGACTGAAAATGTCCTTAAGACACATGAAAGCGTTTTTTGATTGCCTTTGCAGCATTTTTGGGTCACTTTTAACATGGCTATGTAACTCAAAGACTCAAAATCTAAATTTGCCAAGCACAGGTGGGAGCATATTTACAAGGAACTTGCCCCACGGAGAAAGGTCTTAAATTAAAATGGGAAAAATAACATCAGAGACACTAAAATGCCTTATAAAGAAGCAGACACCATTATTTCCTTGTCATAAATTTTAAAAGCATTCCTTTTCCTCAAAAACGATTTTCAAGTCATAATTTGAAAACACTGCACATGGGGAAATGACTTAAAATGTCCTTAAGACACATGAAAGCGTTTTTTGATTGCCTTTGCAGCATTTTTGGGTCACTTTTAACATGGCTATGTAACTCAAAGACTCAAAATCTAAATTTGCCAAGCACAGGTGCGAGCATATTTACAAGGAATTTGCACCACGGGGAAAGGTCTTAAATTAAAATGGGAAAAATAACATCAGAGACACTCAAATGCCTTATAAAGAAGCAGACACCATTATTTCCTTGTCATAAATTTTAAAAGCATTCCTTTTCCTCAAAAACGATTTTCAAGTCATAATTTGAAAACACTGCACATGGGGAAATGACTGAAAATGTCCTTAAGACACATGAAAGCGTTTTTTGATTGCCTTTGCAGCATTTTTGGGTCACTTTTAACATGGCTATGTAACTTAAAGACTCAAAATCTAAATTTGCCAAGCACAGGTGGGAGCATATTTCCAAGGAACTTGCCCCACGGAGAAAGGTCTTAAATTAAAATGGGAAAAATAACATCAGAGACACTCAAATGCCTTATAAAGAAGCAGACACCATTATTTCCTTGTCATAAATTTTAAAAGCATTCCTTTTCCTCAAAAATGATTTTCAAGTCATAATTTGAAAACACTGCACAGCTCCTATGCACAAAAACACCCTGTCAGTACTAATACTTCACATTTTCTCCAATTACAATTTCTCAAAGAAACATAATCTATTTGTAAAACACTTGAGACAAAGCAACATTTTAAACACACAACTTTCTTCATAATTTTCTCCTTAAAACACACTATTCTCTATCTAAATTAGATACATCTTTTCTCACCTTAGCAAATACTTTATGAGTTTCAAAACAGTCTCAGAAATACACCAATTTGTCTTCAGCAGAACAAAGGGTATGCACTCCAGAGGCTGCAGCTATAGAAAGCACAGAAATGCTGTAATTCATCACACATATCTCTCATGTCACCCAATCAAAACTCTTCCCTCACTTTTTTCAAATCAAAACCCTTCCCCCCTCTGCCCTCTCTGCCTTTTTTACATAGCAACCACCTCCTGGAAGACCTCTGGTGTTTGCAAGTTCACACAACAATGTTTCAATCGAACTCTGAACTCTCAGTGCACCTGCGTATCCAGTGCAATCTTTCATTAAATGATTTTTTTTTGACCATTCAAATTACATCTTTCAAAGAACTCATCCATGCACCCTAACTTTCTGTTTTCAGCAATCAAAATCCACCAATCACTGTTACTGCTTCATTAACACAGAAACTCCACAGTTTTTTTCATTTTAAACTCTTATTTTTTCAACTGCCATTTCATTACCACACTTCATCTGACTGCAGCAGAACCTTCTCTCACCATGTTTTCTGTCTGGATTGTTGGACATAGTTACATCTATTGGGCTCAGAGGTATGCTGAGAACAGAAATTTACCTGACCTCAATTTACAAGATGTGGAAATTAAGTGGTTTGGCACAGAGGATTAAAATTTCACCAATTGATACCATTGGTGAAAACCTTTATGCATTTGCCAAAACCTGACCTGTTAATTGTGCACTGTGGAGGTAATGATTTGGGCACTTTGACTGGAGTAGGTCTGGAAATACTTTTAAAGGACACCTTTGAGCAATTAATGGCACTTTTTCCTCAAACTGCCTTGGTATATTCAAATATATGCCAAAGACAGAAATGGAGGTGGTCGAACCAATTTTGTCCACAAATTGAGAAGTCGAGGAAGCATGTAAACAAATCTGTTTCAGCTTACATGAGAGACCATGGAATGGGCTCCGTGTACAACAATAACTTGCGTTACTACATGCAAGATATCTACAGAGGAGATGGAGTTCACTTCTCAGATGAAGGGAACAGAGTTTTCATTCTGAATTTAAAAATGTGCATTGGTACCTACTTATAAGTACCTAAATGTACCATAAACCCAAAAGCTCTTCTCAGAGCTACCCTACATCTGATCACTCACAATTATTATTTTACTCTAACTTTTTTTACTAATTTTCAACAAAGTACGCTCCCCGGAGCGCTACCCGGTACGCGAACCGGAAGCTAACCGCGCGAAATTTTTTTAAAAAATGTTTTTTTTCGCACATATGGGCCTCCTCAGCCATCCTCAGAAAACCTAGGGGGTCAAAATACGTCTACCGTGTCCCCTTCTACCCATTCTGAACATTATGTGCCCTCCATCTTGTATCTTAATTCGACCGAAACACAAAATGGTGGACTCCCGTAACGCTTAAGGTTCGCGTACCGGGGCGCTCACCGGGAGCGCTCCATTAAAAAAGGTGGGAAAGTAATTTACAGAAGAAACCCTGGAGACACTTTCACCAAATATAGATTTGCTCATACTACATACCAATCCCTACCATTTTCACAAATTTGGTTGGAATTCCATTTAGCCATTTAGCCTGTAGACCTCTCTAAATACCCTGAGGTAAATTACTTCACAAAACACATCTGAAGTGTTGGAATTGACAACCAATTAAAATGTTACTTTCATTTTCTATTTTTTTTTTACCTGACATTTGATTGGTTATGTACCTGAATATATATAAAGGAAGAGAAGGAAACACAGCCATTTTGACTACTACTTCCTGGTGTACATTTCAATTGGATTTTCACTAATCACTTCAACTTCTTTGTAAAGGTAAGTTGTTATTTTAAAAACTGAAGTATATTGTGCACTATAAGTTAATATGGTAAACTTTTTCTGATAGTTATATACTATCCCTCTGTAGTAGTTATAGATTTAGATAGACTTCTCTGTTATAGTTATGGATGGAGTTAGGTTTCTCTTGTATAATTATGAATTTACTTACGTTAAATCACATACACTTTTTTATATTCCTACTTCCACTCTGATACTATACACTGCCCAAAGATAAATTCACTGTTAAAAACTGCCTATCTAAAATTAATCCCAACAGTGCCCTATCTGTACTAATATATATTTTTTTTATCCAAATTTCAGGCAAAATGGAAGGCGAACAGAAAGTTTCATTTCAAATTGTCCTGCAAGAGAGCAACCAAGAAATAATTGATCCAAATTATATAGAATTTATGGATGAAACTTGGGACCAAGAACTACTGCAATGTGTGCAAGCAGTAGATGTCCTCCTTCAAAATGAGGACATTTTACACACTCAAACATTACAAGCTATGTTCAATGAAAATAACGACATTTCAGACAGTGAAATGTTAGACATTTTATTAAATTTTGAAACACAATCACAATAATAAATAATTGCTTAAAAAATAAAGAAATTAAAAAATAATCAACAAAACAAACAATCAATTAACATACAATATTAGAAAAGTCTATCATTCTTTTTTCCTTTTAGTACGCTTCCCAGAACGCTTCCCGGTTCGCGGACCGGGCGCTCCCCACGCAAAAAAACAAAAAAAAAAAATTTTTTTTTTGCCCTGCGGGGCCCTTTTAAAGCCTCTACATCAAACCTAGGGGGTCAGGGAGGATCTACTATGCCCCCTTATGGTCATTTGCCCCTTCGCTTTGGCCTCCTCTTGTCTCTCGATCCTACCGAGAGACAAGATGGCGGCCGCTACGGACTGTTTGGAATGTTTACAGACACCGGAGAGCCAATCAGCTTCGCTACGCGAAGTTCCGTTACGCGTCAAGTACGCGAACCGGAGCGCTGCCCGGAGCGCGCTTACAGATATATATCTTTTTTTGAACGTTAATTTCTCAAAATACACTGGAGCACATATATTGAGACCTAGCAAAGGCACATCGGGCTACCAGTCCCTACAATTTTGCCAAGTTTCGTGCAAATCCATTCAGCCGTTCGGGCTAAAAGTGAGGCCAACCGCCCTATGGAAATTAACATGGGAAAAACGCGTTTTGGGACCCCCCTTTTTTCTCGGCCCCCCCTTGACGAACGGCTGCTCAGAAACAAAATGTTCCATTTTCCTGAAAATTTCAGCCAATTCCGTCCACAAACGCCAAAGTTATTAGACATAGAATTTTCAAAAATCCCATAGAGAAAAAATCCTAACTATATATACCTACTGGCGACCGCCAGTAGGTAATATATATATATATTATGTGTGTTAAAAAATTTAATTATATGTTTATTTGTTTAACTTAAATTAATTATTTAATACTTTTAAGGTTATTTAAGTATTTTTAAGTATGTTTTAGTTAATTATATTTATTATTTTATTAATTTTAAATGATTTTTAAGATATTTTAAAAAAAATGATATTTTGACTAACTGTCTTTTTTAACTATATTTTTGATTCAGTACTTTTGTACTTACCTGTTTGTAGATAGGACTTCGATATTTTTGCATTCGATATTTTGTCATCGATATTTTAGATATTCTATATCTTTGAATTCGATATTTTGTCAGTGATCCGAAAGATTCAATGATATGTGAAACACTGAATGGATGGGACAATGTAAAGGAGAAATGGTGGATATCAGCGAGTGGATGAAAGGATGAAAGGATGAATAGATCAATTCTTGGATGACCGAGAAACCAGAGCTCTTCTAGGGAAGTTCAGGATCACATACCTCACTTACTTGGTGCCATCAGAGCTTGGGTTCAAAGTGGGGAGTATTTGAATTTTCTAGATTCTCCCCTGAGCCACAGTGCACTTAGCAATGGAGCTCTCTAATACAGGGAACATTTCCAGCTCACGCAGAAGCTGTGTACGTCCATATTCAACCCAGAGCAAGTACAGCATGGGATAACAGTTGTCCATATTTCGCCACAAACAAAAAGTATATAGAGAATGGGAAGCAGCAGGAAAGGATTTTAAACACAAAGAACACGTACTGCACATGAAGCAGATTTGCATACTTCCACGTCACAGAACAGGTGCAAAATAAGCAGAGGGTCTGCAAACTTTTCACTCAGAAAAAATTTGAGATCAGGCAGCAGTAAACTGTGCATCCATCACACACAAGAGTGCACCCTAGAGGGTTCAGGTTTTTCTCCAACACAGCATAATTACAGCAGAGCTATCAGTGCAAATGTCCCTGTTACAAAGCAGTCAGATGTGCAGGTTGCCCTCTCATATAGGCAAGTATCACACGTGGAAAAAAAACAGTGACTACAGGAGCAATAGAAGCTTTTCCCAAATGCATAACTGGTGCTGGGCAGGGTGAAACAATACAGGTTTTTCTCAGACACACAAAACACATAACAGAAACAGGAGCAGTGCAGGCACATCTTCTTCCCCCCAAAACACACCAAGAAGGTTTCAAATGGAAAGTGGCTGTGGGTGCACACACCCAGGCGCGTGCGGGCACGCGCGCAAGCGGACATACAGAGGCGTGCGCCTCCACGCGTGTGCTCGCACACACACATCAGCGGCAGCTGAAATGTATGCTGCACAGGTGCACAGGTGCACAGGTAGGTTTTGTCTGTAGACGTTTAATTCCCCCTAAGTCTTAAAGAATTGTTAGTCAAGTCTGTAGTATCACATGAAGCAGCCACAGAAACCTTTTTTTTTAGGAGGAACATCGAAGTTGAATATGTATACAAATTATGCCTTTGTTGTTTTAATTATCGTTTTTTCGAAAGTATTGTGATGCCTATTCTTTCATCCCAGCTGTTGCCTCAGACAAGCTGCTTATTATTATGACCATTACCTTTCAGACTGTCTCTTCTAGGTAAGTGGAGCAAACATGGCGAGCAACATCTGAATGCAACTGGGCGTTTTGTTTTTTTGTTTTCATGAACCAATCCTATCAACCAAATACTCCAAACAAAAAAGGGGATTAGACGTTAAAAGGAGCTCCAGCAATCAAGGGCCCATTTTAATGTGTCATAAATGGGACCGTTGCCGTGGAAATAATGCGACCTGACGTTTCCAGGTTTCATCAGCACATCACGGAGATTAAGGGCACTGTTGGCTCGGGCAGACAGAGTTCCTGAGAGTAATTTCACTTTTAAACAGTTTTGCAAAGCTAATGTGCACAGATCACACAATGTCATTGTTTCTCCTAATGCTTCCTTTCCATCAGGAGCCAAAGCGCTATGCTTTCAACTTCCCGGAACCCTCCAACTCTAGTCCTGTCATGGTCAACACTAAAGCAACAGAGATTACATGACATCAAACTGCACTCTTTTATCTGGTGCACTTTGTGTATAAAACAAGAAGTCAGCTTCCCTTTGAAGTCCTAATTGAGTGTCTGTATCAATCGGAGCCTAATCCCTTCCCTGCATGCATTTGGGTCTCCGCGGTAACGTAGAGGCCTGGCTCCCGGTCCATGTTAGAGACAACCCTCCTGCTGGTTGTACAGAGTAGAGATGCTACAGGCGGGCAGAAGCTCGGTTAAACACTTTAGGACTGAGTCACAGATGTTTTCGTCCTCGCTTTGAGTCAGGGCACAAGTCCTAATGAAAGAAGTGGGGGACGCTGACGTCACGACGGGAAGTGACGTCACGAAAGGTGGCTTGCACCATCGGACTCACTGCCTCCCCTCACTCACCCCTTAGATGCGATTGCATCAGAGAAGCCAGCGCGTGAGCAGCATTCTGAATGGGCTCCGATCTCGACCCAGAGAGGCCAAACAGTGAATGTGTGGCTCCATTTGCTCCAGTTATCGAGCTCCCTGTAAGATAAGTGGGGGGACGCCGTCCACCCGCGTGGTACCCCGACTCGAGCCCTGCTTTGAGTGTAACAGGAAATCCGGAATTAGGCAGAAACACTGTTTCCACCCAATTTCAACATTAATATGCATGTTTACTAAGTTTTGGGAGACAGCCCTTGTAAATCAGGCAGACCGGTGTGGGTGGGATTGTGGATTTTTTTGTGGGGGGGGTGGCTGTTAGTGTAAAGCGCTGTCGCTGCTGTTGTTGCAGAGGGCCAGTATTGCAGCACTGCTGCAAACACCCCGCCCCCTTAGTAACCAAAACGGCCCCCTCTGCACCAAAACCGGTCCTCACCGTTCCAGCCCACTGGGAAAACGCCCGATGCCCCCTCCGGCCAGTCCGGCCCTGGTTGCGCCATTTAAGCTGCCACAGAAACCTTTAGTAAATATATCGCTATGGTCTATGTTATGTTATGCTATGTTAACAGAAATTTGTACAGCATAGTATTGCCATTTTTATGGTCTCAGAATACTTTCAGAGTTCTCATACCTTCAAGCCCTGATCTGTCAGAATTTGTTTTTTACTCGTTCGAGTTGGGTCATCAGTTGAGTATCTGTGGATAGTTTACTGGCTTCGAGTATATTTTGGTTGTAGGTGCGTTGTGTTAGTTAGTATTGGTTGGTGTGTTTATTCGGAGAGCTTTACAAATTTGGACACTTACCTGCTGATTGGATTGGTGTATACAATGCCTATCTTGATGTATGAGTCTAAGGTAATTAAGAGTGCAGTATCTTTTTAGGGTTCAGAGTATTCTTTCAAATTGGAATACCTGCAAAATAGGGAATATTCATCCCTCTTTGAATCCCTGAGGTCAAGGGTTTCATTGAAGTCTTAAGAGGGTAATATATCCTTAAACACCTCCTGCCCCATGGTGGAATGTTAATGTAGTCCTCACGAGGCTCATGGAGCCGCCCTTCGGATCTTTACTGTTTCTCTTGTGAAAGATAGTCTTCTTAGTGGCTATAACTTCCCTTAGGTGCATTAGTGAACTGCTAGCATTCACCGTACAGGAACCCTTCATTCAGGTTCAGACATAGGATTGTTCTCAGGACCAATCCCAAACTTCTCCCGATGATGACATTTCCATTTCACCTCAATCACACTATAGAGCTCCCAGTCTTCTTTCTGCAACCCGTCTCAGTAGCAGGAAGAGCCCTACACTCTCTAGATGTTAAAAGAGCTTCTATGTATTACATTGACAGGAGCAATCTGCATCGCAACTCTGGCCAGTTGTTCCCAGCCTTTGCAAAATCTCACAAAGTTCATCCTATCTACAAGGCAGGTAAAGCAAGATAGATATTCAAGTCCATCCAAACTTGCTACACCAAAGGTAAGAGAGTCCTACCTGTAGCCCCCGGGGCACACTCCACTCATAAGAAATTGGCAATGATGGCTTTCTTAGGATACATTACACAAGCTGACACCTGCAAAACAGCCACCAGGTCAACAAAACAAACACTTTTACCAAGCACTACTTTGTGGATATCTTTGTCCACCAGCATGGCGTAGCTGTCCAGAATGTTTTAAAGACTTTTTTCCAGACATTTACATCATCTGCTTGCTAGCAACGGCTTACAGAGAGTACTACTTCACAATTAATGCAGATCATGTTTATACATGCTACCAAGAGAAAATTTTATTTACTCTGTAAGCATTTTTTGTAAGTTTGTAATGTGTAGTGCTGGAGATTCACATGTGCACACCATCCCTTCTAGAAATCTGTGATGACTTTTGATCTCTTCTTTTATTACTAGGTTGACACTGCACAATCCGCATGGTGCCCCTAGGTACACTCATTCGGCATTCCATAATCATTCTCACCCTGTGTGAAAAACAATCTAACATAGTGTTGGTACCCATGCACATTGTTGACCTCAGGAGGAGTCACAGCACATCTCATGACTCAAAAGACTTGTTCGAAGAAAAACATCTTGCAAACAAAAGTTTGAGCCCAACACTAAGGGGCTGATTACGATGCAGTAGGATACGGCTCTGACTGTCGGTTGGAGCCATTCCTGCCACATCGTAATCAGCTGGTCGGATTCCTTTTCGATCGCCCCATTTGGATGGAGTCGGTCAGAAAGGAATCCAAACTGGATTTCAGAATGGATTCCGACATGCTTGGAGAGCCTGTCTGCCATTAGGAAAATCTCCAGTAATAACAAGGGCAGCTTTTTCTGTCCAAGGGATTACGATGTTGGATTCCGACATCATTTCTGTTCCAGTCTTTCCAACACTGAAAGGCTGTCGGAAGTCGACTTTGGGAGCCCTCAGCAGGGCCCCCTGAGTGTAAGGCCTCCTGATGGAGGCCGAGGGGGCACCTATGGGGACCCCTGTTTCTCCCTGCACCCCGTGGCAGGCACCTTGAGGTGCCTGCTACAGGGTGCAGGGATGAACTGTACCTCTTCTCTTTACAATGAGAGAGGGCATTCCGGTCGTAATACATGCTCCGATTGTAAAGAATAGGAGTGCGGCGGAACAGTGTTCGGTCGCATCCAAATTGCTGGATTAGGACCGCCGACAGGAGGTCGGTCAGTCGGTCCCAGTACCAAATCGATGTCGGACGGACTGAGGTCCGTCTGACATCGAAATTGGGCCCTTAGATGGAAGGAGTGTGCAGAGCACTACACGCTATGAACAGATGCACATTGAGTAAGTACAATTTTCCTTTTCAGTTTATTTTGACATATGCAAATTCCTATCTAGTTGTAGTCAACTGAAATCAACTGATATTAATCCTTCAGTTACTTCATACCCTATTTAAGTTTCATACATTATAAGCATAGTATCTGGGAGGGACATGGTATATCAGTTCACATGCAATGTATTTTTTCCCTTAAAATAATGGCATGGCATCTTTGGTTAAATCTCTTAGCAAGGTATACGAATATTACAATAATATTTTGTGTACACAGCAAATTTGCCTATGGCAGTGACCCTCAGTTACAGGCTTATCCCATATTCGTCGAACATGATGCTGGAGATTTTGTGCAATCTGTCCTGTACGGTTTGATTTGGACATTGATATGTATTTTCAGCCATCATTACAAGTGGCCCAGAAAATAGATCGATTTCACCCGCCCTTGAGTTATCGATATCGGGGGTAAGGGTAGTTCCAGGGGTAAGGAAAATCTCACCCATTACAAGATAGACCATGAGTGTCCACTAAGAAGTGATGAAGTACCAGAGAAATTGGTAATTCCTCATTATTCACTGTACTATCACCTGGAGATTGCGACTTTGTTCTTCAACCAAAATCTCCTTGCAAAAGTTAAAAGATCAGCATAGTTCCTGCAGATCTCATAAGCCTGATGGGGGACGTTACCACCTCCTTGGGAATTAAGAGACCACTCCTAATGACGGCATTAGTGCCTGTAGGGAACTATGCAACCAAACTGTTTCTGAATGGAAACTAATGTGTGCTCCTAAAATATTTCTCCTAACATTATCTACTGCCAGATATGTTAGAGTGTTCATTAACACATAACTCTGCATGCTAGAGCTCCTCAATGAGCTAAAAAATATCCTTCATTAAACCAATACAAAAGAGGCAAGGTCTTGATTAATCAGACCTAACAAACTTTGCCCTTATATGAATCGGACCAGTTCTGTGGAAAGCTCATTGAAAAGGTACCATTCATATAAATCTTAGATTTCCTTGAACAGAAGAACCTGCCTGCTGAAGGACAGGTTTCTTCTCAGGAAGCGGCAAATTCTAATTATAATCCATACAAGCTCAAATACAGTACATATTCTCATGGTGTTGGCACTCTTTTCCTACTCAGCCTCAAAGTCACCAGCCGTTGACATTATCAGATCAATTACTACTCCAAAGACTAAGTGGACAGGAATTAAAAGTTCTGTCCATAATTGGATAAAGAGGTATATGTCAGACATTGCCCAAACTGTCATGCTTTTATCTTTCTGCTCACCACCATTCATCCACCGAGTAGGTGTCCTCCAATGCTTAACAATCTCACTCCTGCCTTTCCATGTATATTAATTCCAACACCCAGACCGTGTCAAATTAAATTCATTTTATTTGATAAAAATATAAATAATTATAATTTAATGTTAAAAAATAGCCTTATTTTAATTCTCATTATTAAATAAGTTAATACCATTTTTTTGCATTTAGATTTAACAGTAAATCAAACAAATAAACACTTGCTGAGTTTTTGTACCTCAGAATATTTCATAGATCCTGCAGAGTAAGTGCAAAAAAAGTAGTAATAGCGTTGAAGCAATAACATTCTTTAATGCTTTCTATAGAGGTAATACACTAATGTCTCTGAAGAGGGCCTTTAGGGCAAAAAGATTATTCAATTATGTGATATCGCTAGAAAGTTTGGGATATTTTATGAGTAGACCCCAAAATGCTGGTGTCTATTGGTCAGATTTTGTCAAATTGTTTCGATTTTGACAATAGAGGGGTGTATAAGTTTTAGCATCGTGTTTGCGTCACAAAAGTGACAGAAATCAGCGCAAAATCTTTTTTACTAATTTGTTAAACTTGTTTAGCCCTGGAAAATCCCTCAAAAGTAGTGCAAAGAGTGCATAACACTGCTTTGATTTATTTAGTACCAAAGGGCGTACCATGGGTGGTGCATGGGCATTCCCATGCAACCACCCAATCTTTCTGACGCTAAGCCTTATTTACTCAAAAAAGTAGGCAGAGTTTAGCGTGAGAAAATAGCACCCATTTCAAATAGGCACTATGAAAGAGAAATCTTTTTTTTCCCGACTTTGTATGTGTGCTGCTCTGTAAAGCACACATACAAAGTGAACTTGTGTAGATGGACGTTAGCTAGAACCTTGCTTCTCGATCCTGAGGTGATAGAAAATTTGAGAGTTGAATCCAACTCTTTCTTCTTAATAAATACAGATGAGACCTCAAGGCAGGTTAGGTGGGACACATATAAGGCGGTAATAAGGGGGAACTAATCAGTCTAGCTGCCCATAGGAATAGGTTAATCAAGAAGAAAATCAGCAGTTTGGAGGGTGGAATCCAAACGTTAAAGGGGAGAATTGAGGAGGAGAGTATTGCACATAAAAAGGACAAACAAGAGGAGGAAATGAACGACATGAAACGGGATCTCTCTAGCACACTAGAAGCTAGAATTAAAGAGAAATGGGAGGCGGGTAAACTTGCTCATTACCAATATGTGGAGGGCTGGGGCAAATTGCTAGCATGGAAGACCAAGACAGAGCAAAACCACAATAAGATCGTATGTATTCAGGAGGAGGATCAGGCAGAACGCAGCATGGAAGATAAGGCAATTGGGAGTGCATTTAACAGCTTTTTTAGGGATTTATATACTGAGGACACACGGGTTAGTGAAGAATAAATAGAGGATTATCTTAAAACCTGGATAAAGAAGACCCTATCAGAAAAACACAGAGAGGAGTTAAATGCTAAAATTATAGAAGAAGAGGTAATGGGGGTGTTAAAAGAGCTAAAAAATGCAAAAGCGGCATGCCCAGACACATTGCCAAATGAGATATATAAATCCTTGAAGGAAGAACTGGTGCCCCCTTTGACCGATCTATTTAATGAGGTATTCTTAAAGGGTCAGGAGTTACCGAAGTCCTGGGAAGAAGCAACAATATGCATTTTATTAAAACCAGGGAAGGACCCAAGGTGGTGTGAATCGTACAGGCCAATATCAATGCTAAACAGCGATTATAACATATACACTCAACTGCTGGCGAGAAGACTGGGCAAGGTGGCTGGGAGTCTAATCCACAAGGACCAGAAAGGTTTCATGAGGGGCAGGCAGATCCAAGAGCTAACACACATATTACTGGGAGCAATAAATGTGGCTATGCAGGAAAGAATCCCCCTGTGGATAATCACCTTCAACGCCGTGAAGGCGTTCGACAGGGTCAGCTGGTCCTTTTTACACAAAACAATAGAAGCGTACCACCTGGGAGGTACCTTCGCAGGGGCTGTAATATCCTTATATAGAACCCCCTCAGTGTGAGTATTAGAAAATAGTTCCCTTATAGAGTAGATAAATATTGGAAGGGGCACTAGGCAGGTGTGCCCTCTCTCCCCATTGCTGCTTAACCTTTATATACAGCCTCTAGCAAATGCATTAAGGTCAAACCACCAGATAACCTCCTTCAAGTATAGAGAAGGGGAGAAGAAGGTCCCACTTTATGTGGATGATATAATTATATTTACGGATGATCTGATAGGTTCACTTCCAAGAATAATAGAGTCACTTGAGCAGTTCGGGAAAATCTCTGGCTATCAGATAAACCAACAGAAGACGGAGACCATGGAGTGAAACACCCAGTGCAACAATCCTTTGGTAAAGCAACAGATTAGGTATCTGGGTATTCAGATAGTGGGAGAAATCAAGAAAATTGCCCAAGTAAATTTTAACAAAGTTCTAGCGGAATCCAAAAAAGTCTTTAATGCATAGAAAAGTCTACCTTTGTCTTTCCTGGGTCGCTCCAATATAGTAAAGATGATGATACTCTCTAAATTCACGTATATCTTCAACTCCATACCTTTAGAATTACAAAGAGAGTGGTTTAACAGAATACAGTGGGAAATCAGCAGTTTTATCTGGGCTTCAAGAGGAGTCAGAATACCGTGGAAAAAGATAAGGAGGAAGAAAGAACATGGCGGGATTGCTAGCCCAGTCTTGTACATTTCAAAAACATTAGAGTGTTATTCAAAGAACATTTGTTATACCCACGTTACTTGCAAGCCAAGACAATCTCAGAAGGAAGCTACTGTCTATATAAATTTGGTCACCCACATTTTTTTTAAATGGTGAAATTAAAGATACTAGGGTCTGCTGCTAGACTATGGTTTCAATTGAGGTGCAAGTGGATGATCCCTTATTACAGTGACTATGCACCAATCTGGAATTCACCAGGAATGCCGAAATGTCTAGAAGACATGTAATCAACTCCTCTGAGACAAGGAGGAATAACAAAGTGGGGGCAACTAATAACAGAACGCAATAGTCGGTTGGGACCACCTAGTGATACTGACCAACGTGGCACTTTCTAAGTTTAAATGTTATCAACTGAAGAGCTGGGTAAATTCTCTAGGGAAAGGTGTGACAGGAAACAGGGATTTAGAGACGAAAATTCAAGGGGAAGCTTTGAGGAAAGAAGTAGCTTATTGGTACTGGTCGCTCATTTCCGAAGGGTAGGAGAAACTTAGCCTACCCACAGAGATCTGGGGGAAAGACCTGCCAACGCTGGATGTATCCCATTTATGGCAAGTATCATTGGCTACATGTTGGTACATAATCAAGTCTGCACCTCGCAAATAGAACCATTTCTTCACTCTAAATAGAGCTTATTGAAGACCAAAGGAATTGTCCAAACTGAAAAGAGGAGGGGTGAAACAGTGTCCCAGATGTGGTGAGGAAAGAGCAAACGAAATCCACATGTTTTGGCAATGTCCCCAACTACAGGTCTTTTGGGAAGATGTGGGTAAGATCCTCTCGGAAGTACTACTTCACGAAATAGAGGTAAGCCTTCAGCTATCCAAATTTGGGGTGGAAGGTGGAACTGACAATAGGGAAGGACCTATGTTAAATTAAAAGCAGAACAATGTGCTCTTCCTTTTGATATTACTAGCCAGGCGGGAAATTTGCATTAAATGGGTTAACCATGACTCGCCAACTCAAGCAGAATGGCTGGGATCCGCCCATAGGATAAATAAACTAGACCGGGCGGGAACACGAAGAAAGAGGCAAGAATTCTGGGATTTATGGGAACAATATTGGGAGTGTTGAATTGATGGAATAGAGTGACTAGGACAATCGAAAAGTCCAATGATTAAGCACAACAGCAATAAAAAGAAGGGAGATCTGCTGGTGCAGATACTACTCCCAACAAGGGAGGAGTGGGACAAGGTGCGCAGGGGAGTCTAGTGGCCGATAGGATACCCCCATAAGCCTAGACTCCCAACTGAAGGCGTGCGACATGGGACAGGGGGCCAGAGCGGCACAGCAAGGTGAAGATGGTCCCCTTCCCGCAAAAAACTTGTTATCTCAACTCAACCTGTTTATTGCACAATGAGAACTAAATATTTTTTTTTTAAATAGGAGTTTGATGGTTAGTAGTTGTGTTGGTACTGCCATTGGCAGCGCTGGTAGAGGCAATGGGTGTGGTAAGCTGCATAAGTCTCCTGACAAGGACCCTGCAATTTTCTATTTATTTGGTTAACGTTTTTAATAATTATTCCATTAATTCTTATAGCTTTTAATTTAAGGACTTGTTTTGCTTTGTTATGAGTTAGAAACCTATTGGGTCTGGTACAGTATTCCACCTTAGATTTTTGCTATGCAATGACTGTAACGCCAAACTGGGGGATCTGTCTGAGGAGTTGGGTTTCATGGGCTCTGTAGCGGAAGCAGGTTATTTGGACATTAGAGGGAGAGAGTTGAGGAAACAGGTAAATCCACTGTTGGGGGTTGGTAGTCTGTTATCGATTATACATTTGCCCCCAGGCACATTCTTGGGGTGGTCATAATGCCTTGTCAATTGAAGGGCTCCTCCCTCTGGGTAAGGACAAATTTCCCATAGTATGTACCAAAATTAAACAGTATTGATGGGCTTAGATTGGTTTGGTTGTTGAAAGATCCTAGCTCTACGCTTGGTTTAACTTTTGAAAACCCATCTGTCTGTGTTTATGGTTTGCTTAACAGAGGATTCTGGGGAAGCCTTATTTGTTTGTTGCCAGTTGTTATGCTCATGCATTAAGAATCTTTTGCTGAAACCTCATTGACTTGCCCTAGAGTAGACCATCCACGCTGGTTTGATGTGAACTGTTTCTGGGGCTATTCTGCGACTGAGGAAGGGTTCAGGAGCTTAAGAGATGCTGGCGAGGTTCAGGGGGCTAGAAGGAAATATAAAAGGTCTGTTAGGCATAGGAAGAACTTGAAAAGAAAAAAGGGGTTGGGAAAAGTCGGAATTGGCAGCTGCTTAGAATAATAGTAAAATGCTCTGGGATATTGTTAACAGGTTCCACCAGCTGAATGCCCCTCCTAACCAACTCTTAGCCGACAACATATCTGGCTCGGAGTGGGTTAAGCATTTTACCTCAATTTACTAGCTGTCTGAGGATAAGTTGAGAAATGATATGTCACTTCCATATTTGGATAACTCGCTTACATTCTAGATTTCCCTTTCAGAATGGGAAGAAGCCATCAGGCAGAGTTCGAGTGGTAAAGCCCCATGGCCAGGCGGGCCTCCTATGGACCTTCTCAAGTGCAATTTAGATGTCTGGGGCTCTTTATAAGCCAATATCTCTCATTAATAACATAGTGAAGATCCTGGAAGGAGAATTTTCAATCGCTTGCAGACCTCGGTCAGTGAGAATAACAGCTTCTCCCCAGCCAGTATGGCTTTTGTCCAGGAGTAGATATAGTGGAGCAGTACCTGAACCTGCACTTGATTGAACACCATCGCCAGGCACTGCCCGCTGTATCTGGCCTTTATGTTTTATCCACCGCATTTCATCATGTGAAAATGGCCAAGTTATGGTTGTTCTTGATGGACTTGGTAATGGAAGTCCCACTGGTAAACATTTTACACTCATTACATGAGAATCTAGGGGCCGGGTTGCGATATGGCCGAGCAGGAGAAGCTTTTGAAGTTTTCCCTCTAGCCAGTGGGGTGTGGAAGGGGTGCATTCTCGCACCTCTACTCTTTATAATCTATGTCAATGAATTAAGTATCCATTTGTCTGCTTCCACCAGAGCTATACCAAAAATTGCTAATTCAGTTGTCCCTTTGTTATTGTGACTGATAATGCTGTTTTAATGGCTAGGACACCCAGCACTTTATGCCTTTTGGTAGAATCCTTTGTTTCATTTATGGGTAGTTTAAACATGTTAACACATTATGGGAAATCATACATTATGGTCTGTGGGCCAGGCAGTAGAATAATGTTGTCCTTAAAGATTAAAGATCACTCTCTGAGCTCCACGTATCATTTTAGTTACCTTAGTGTTACATTTGATTCTTCTATCTCTTGGCAACCTCAGGTCTACGCAGCCCACACAAAACTAGGTAGGGGGATGGATCTTTATTCCAACTTGTTCGGAGGGAAGACAGGGGCCCCAGTTCCCCTTATATCAAGATATTTAACCTGCAGTGTGCCCCTACTGCTCCCTATGGAGTGGGGGCATGAGGGTACGATAATGCCTCCCCCCTTTCAGGTGGAAGAAAACATGATTTGCACGCTGCTCCTGAAACCTCCACCAACTAGACCCCATGTTATACATTCTGAACTAAATCTGTCATATGTTTCTGAGAGTCAAGTTGACCCTGCTCCGTCTTTGGGTGAGCTTGTGGTCAAATTCTGAAGCTAGTTTTAACAGAAAAGTAATCTTAGATTGTCTCAGCTCACATAAGGGTCTTTCAGTCCCTTGGGTGAAATATGTCTGTAAGTCCTTCACTGATATTGGTCTCCCGAAATGTTTACTGCCCTCATACCATTAGCAAATCTGATAAGAGGTTGGTGAAGTACCACCATGAATAGTTCAGTCTCTCCCCAAAAAAATGAAGATGGTTTTTAGTAACCCCTCCGTTTGTAACTATTTTACCTTAATAGCAACAGGAGAGTTGGCAGTTTAATTATCTTTGGAACTCTCACGGTGGGAGAAGTCTCTAATTTTTTTTAAATTTAGGGCTGGCACTGTGTGGCGTCTTTTTTGCTTTTTTGAAGGGGCAAAGCCCTGGGGCAGTAGCATTCCATCTGCCCCTGTGGCGGGTCGGCTGAGCAATCTCTGTTACATTTTATGTTCTTTTGTAAATGTTATCTTTTTTTATGCTGTCTTAAGCACATTCTGAAACCATTTGCCTTCAAGAAATGCGTGGATGCTTTAACATATCTTCAGATGTTAGGCAGTCCCACTGTGTGTTACAGCTTTGGTTGTTTCCTAAAAGTGTCTGTAAGTAGTAGGAAATCGATGAAAGGATAATGGTACCTTATCAGCATAGTTTTGGGAACTGCTGCCTGTAGGGAAACAACCATTACAACGCACTACCTTTACAACGAAGCTGTTACAACGCAGCTGCCTTTACATCACATGCCATTACAATGTATGCCATTACAACGCATGCCACTATGACGCATGGCATTACAACACATACTATTACAATGCATGCCATTACAACTCATTATAAGGTAAGTAACGGGGATTTTTTCGTTTTAGGGTGGGTATGGGTTTTGGAGTATATGGGCATAGCATTTTTACCCCTACACTATCCAACACTTACACTACTGTTGCACTCACTGGAGTGGGAATAGTCATTTATACCACTACACTATCCAACACTTATCCTACTGTTGCACTCACTGGAGTGGGAACAGTAATTTTTACCCCTACACTATCCAACACTTACCCCACTGTTGCCCCAAAAGTATTATGTGTTGTAATGGTATGCGTTATAATGGTATACATTGTAATGGTAGTTTCTAAAAATGCGATGTAATGGCATGCATTGTAAAATCATACATTGTAATGGTAAAGGCATGCGTTGTAATTGTTTGCGTTGTAACGTCATATATCCCTGCCTGTACAGCAGTGGTGCTCTTTTTTGCAGTAGCCCTTTATTGCATGGAGCTATGTTCTTCATTGATTTATATTATTGTCCTACGTTTTATCAACTGTTTTACTGTATTTTATTCTTGTGATGAATTGTATCCTGTTCTTTTATGATTTTTACCCAAAAATCAAATAAAGATGCATTGATTGATTGACCTTGGCAGTTATTTTTTGTGTTTTACAAACTAAGCACTGACACTCATGTTTCGGCTTACCATGGTTGATTGTGGACCAGAGACACTTTTGTTTTGGAATGCCATCAATCAGTAGGATGAGAGGAAAAAAATGAACACCGTAGCACTTATTCAGCACTCTGCAACATCCTGCCAATTACAACAAGGTACTTTCTTTCACAGAGAGGAAACATCCGCCATTAGCCGGAGTGCACGGTGGTCAGCAGGTTTCTGCATTCCTCTGGGCATTATCGGGCCTTTTCATCAGCTTTCTAGTTTTTTCACACCACTCTTGCCTTCCTGTTCCAAACACAAGGAAGGACACGCAGTAAACTGAATCCAGGACACGCTCATTACCACATCAGGTGAATTCCACAGCAGATGCCATGAAAGTGCGACGACTTGTATCGACTCTTGGCGACAATGACTGCTTGTATTTTCTTTTCCGGCCGACAGTAAAATGTGCGTTATTTAATTAAACCTTTTTTGTGTTATAGCAGTGACCTCATTTTGGTAAATTATAAACAAAAGCATCCCTGGAAGTGAAAAATAACGTGCTTCATCGTGGGCACGAGGAAAGAGCAGTGTTCGACGCACATCAGCAAATTCAGAAAGTGCGACTCAAAAATACGAACTGTTGAAAATCATCTACTATGAAATGAACAATTGCAGACTTCATTTCAAATTGTTTCTATTTAGTTTCTCATCTCAATTAAGAATTTCTCACATACTTATGTGTATAGTATGTAGAAAGAGTAGTGAAAGCATGTATACGGATATATGCATTCACATAGCAAAAAATATCGGTAGGCTCAAATTGTGCATACCGAGGCATTGGATTGTAAAAATGCATGCATTGCATAATACAGGGTTTCATGTAGCAAACAGAAACAACGCGGGATTCTCAGACAACGGCATATCATCTTCCACTAACGTTTCCGTACACTTTACAACTTAGTAAACAATGGTGGCGATCTGCTGTCATTTAAACAGTTAAAAACTTGTAAGAAGTTGAAGTAAAGTTTGCTAGGAGGAGAATGGGGTTTTGAGCAAAAAATGTTTGTGGGACAGTTGAAATCCCAGATTTTGGCAATGGCCCCGTATCACTGTCAGGTATGTAGTATGGAAGAACCAAAGGGTCTCAACTGCTGCCCATATGAACATCTGAGACTATATTATATAAAGTGTGCCAGGGGCGCAAAAGGCATGTGCACGTGTTGTTTTTGGCCTTGGGGTACTCTGGTGTTGTGGAAGTGATCACAGATGCTTAAGCGTTGTAATATGGGTCACTCTTACACAAATGTGTGCCGGCATGATAAAAAATGTATGGTCATGTGGCGACAGACAAATGAGGAATCCATTTTCTATTGCGGCAACTTAAACTTACATGTGTGGGGCAAGTCAAAGAGGCTGTTGGGAAGGGTACTGATTTTGTGCCACAGTAAGGTGGTGCTCCAGCCGATGCCCCTTGGAATGAGACAGAGGGGGCCACAAGTACCCACTAGATATCTCCTTGCAGGTGGATGCATTCATTCACTGTTCCCGACTGAGGGCAACCCCTGCCGCCCTTTAATCATGAGGCGGGTTTCTGACCAAAGTGAAAGGCAAACTAGTGCCTTCAAGGAGCCAGTCTGCTTTCACTAAAGCGCTATTCACAGCGCAGGTGCATGTTTGCGCCTGCACTGTGAACAGCGCATTTACTTCAGTAGGCAACACTGTCCCAGTCTGTAATGCAGAACAGGGTAGGACAATACGTCCTATATGTAATACAGCCATGGGACTTAAAAAACTGACTACTTTCCTTTTCAAAGTAAGATTGCCTTTAGTCTTTACTAGCTTTCAGTCACTGCTTCCATGTGACTGTTATCAAGGTACATAGTTTGTTTTTTCAGATGTTTGCCAAGAAGGCAAAGGATGAAACTACTGGCACCTCTGAAGGAGCCCATGACGGCTGTCAGAACAGCTTTCTTGATGTTCAGTGCGGGCTTCAGGACAATACCCAAGTGATAACTGTGAAAAATACAGTAGATCTCATTCTCAAAAGCATCGTCAAGTCCTGTAGGGTGACCACCTCTCTCTATGCCCTCACATACAGTTTTTCTGGGAGTGCCAGGGCAATAAGGAGTTATTGTGGACCAGTTGAGACAGTGGTAGTCTTTTACCACTGTTAACCCTTTCTGATGGTTTGTAGTTGTCTGGTGAGTTGCTTGGTTATACTGGTCCACATAGTCCAGCCTGCTGGTGACAAGAGCCAGCTTGACAACTTTTTCTGATGTTACTTGGGAGCCATTTGAAGAGTTTCTACAGATACATGAGATAAAATAGTTTGGAGTGTAAATAATTTTTTACCCACATAGGTTTGCATAGTGCCTGATTTTCTCATGCATGAAATGTGTGGAACTTCCTGCTTTCTCTCAACTACACCAAGCCAAGTGTTACTCCTCCGCTAAGGAGGAGGAACGTTGCCCACTGGCCTGTGAGCAGTTGTTAAATAATTACTAAAATGATAATAACTAGTGTTATTATCATTTTAGTTTTCCTTTCTTGGTGCGGGGTGGGGCAGGGCTGGCCTGCCAAAGCAGGGTATGGGAGGAGTAGTTTGCCCACTCCAAGTTGCGCAATGACTCTTTGACTGGCCATCTCGGGCCGGCCAAGCCATCATGAGCACTTTGCCTGTTCTGCATTGCAGCCTGGGTGCAGAACATGCCCTAGACTCCCATTCTCTGCCTGAGCACCGATCCATGGCGCTCAGACCAATCGCAGCGCTGTATTGGAGCGCTGTGATTGGTTAGGGGAGTGATAAGCTTGAGTGCTTTCAGTTCCTGCTTACAGGAGCCAGAGCTGGCAGCAAGCGGACCGAGAGGCAGTGGCCGGCCAGGTGGCCGGATGAAGGCAAGTGGTGTTTTTGTTACCATTTACAACCTTCTCCATCCCCCCACCCTGCAACTCCCAGTAAATAGTGGTCGCTACTGCACCAAGCAAAATGTTTTTCAGCACCGCTATTTTTCTAAGCTAAATCCCTTGTTATTGGGATTCCAGTGCTCTTATAATCACGGGAGTGGTGTGTTTGTTTTGTGCTGTGCTGTGACCCCAGGACTTCTGCCCACTTTTCGCGGCCCCTGCTCCGCGGGCGCCGCTCAAGGAAGGAGACTCTACATAGAGGGCGGTGAAGAGACTGCATCCGGACCCCAGCGGGACTGCGTGGACCACTGGGCAGTGCGTTGCGTTGTTTTCAAGTTGTGGATAACATTGCTATAACATAAGTTTAGAAGGCTTCTCATAATACATTTTTACAGAGAATGAGATTCACGTAAATTACAATACATGTATTATAGGGCAGATGTTTATGTACCTAAGATTCACACAGGTGTAAATGTCACACTGTACCATTTGCTGGTAGTACTACGCTGACACTGTGTACTAGCTTGATCTCATCATAGCTCTGAGTAAGGTTCTATGTTCTTGATGTAGAAGGCACTTTTTTCTTGTTCTGTGCCTGTCTGGAGTTATGAGTCTTTCTTCTATTTCTTTTTTTAAAGTCCTTTTGTCATTTTTAGTTGCCTCAGACCAAGCTAGAAAACAGGAGATAAAGTTCATCAGAGGACAACTATATCAGAGGACAAAGTGACCTTCCATATCTATTTAATGGCAAATTATATAACTGGTTTGCTGGAGCAGGGCGGGGGAGCATATGTCCTAAATGAGAGGAAAGCTCGGAGCAAACAAAGTCCTCAAAGGAATGTAAGATTGGTTTGTGGTGTACAAGCAATCAGGCAAGACACTGCTGGCACAATATACTGTGCTCGGAGGCAGACCTATTTCACTATCTGTCTGTAATGGAGTCGAACGAAGGGCAACGGCCATACAGGTCTGAAAACCAACTGGCACCTGGAAAACACAACTAAGCAGGAAGCGCTCCAGTGGTAGTGTAAAAAGAGGATGGGCTTAGGGGAGGGGAGAAAAGAATAAGCTAGAACAAGGGGCAGAAGGGGACTCACTAGGGTGGCGTTTGCATGTGTGTTGAAGTGCTCCCTGTGTGCGAAAAAATTAAGCTGCAAGTTCTTGTCTGTTGTGGCATTGTTCGTGCTGCACACTGTAACTCTAGACTGTCCACTGAGGTGCAGGCGGAATCCTCACCTCAGAAGAAAGTCTGAGTGGATGACACAGTGTAGTGAAGTATTATGTAATAAGGGTCAGTAGTCAGAAATACTTTATTAGCCACAGCTTCAGGAATCTCCAACACAGAATCTACATAGAGACATTCTACATTCCAGTATTGCATCAATGGAATATAGTCAACATGAGATCACCACACACGGTGACAGAACATAACCAAGAAGGGCCTCCTGTGCGGTACAGAAGTCGAACACTCACAGCACTGTACTTTTATTTCACTAAAAGCATTGTGACCCCATTTTTATGTATTCTCCTTCCATTGCTATGCCATGATTTACTAAACCTTTAGGAACACCGTATCCTTAAAATAATTTACCTAAGTAATGAAATCCTGGCATTCCAGCTATTTCATTACTCCAAAACTCTACCATCCAAGTAAGTTTTTTTTATAATTAAACTTCAACATAATCCCACACTGCCTTAAATATGTAGATATGTAGTGAGGGGAAATAACTAAAGCAACAACGCTCTGAGAGTGGGACTTTTTTGATAATGGACCATGGTACAGATCAGGTTAGAGGTGCATTGTGAGAGCTCTGTGGATTTCTCAGTACTGAGATATCAGTGCATGCTATGAGGAAGAAAAAATGTATATAGTATGGCTTCTATGGCTTTCTCACTGCTGTGATAATGGTGGAGGTCAGACTAGAGGCGCTCTCTGAGTGTTCTGTGCCTGCTTCTTTACTAACATATCAGTTCATGGCAAAAGGAAGAACAGAGACATAGTGTGAGAAATCGGTGGGCATCTCAGTAGAAGGTAGTTGTATGAATGAGGACTATATCTTCGCGGCGATCTGAAGACAGGCTGACACACGAGGTGTTATCCTCGGAACAGTTGTGTTCTCGGTACACCTTCCTGCAGGACGCCATGTCGAGTTTACTTTCTTAATAAACTTGCATATGTTTCCCATGTTGTTGGGATCCCTCCATACATGCTGATTCAATTAGAATCGCATGTGATCAGTTAAAATGGTACATTGACCGAATTATGGTGTGACCAATATTGGAATGGGCTACAACACATGTCCCGAAGAGGGTCGGGGTGACCTTCGTGGCACAGTAAGTCGGTCAAAACATGTTGACAAAGGCGGTATTAGGAGGGTTGCATTGAGAATCATGAGTTTCTCCTAAAAACACTACCCATCCTCTTATTTCTTTTCATCCTGGTTGTGGAGCCTGTTAATAAAGTTTTCGTTTGGTATCCACAAACTAGTTTTAAACACTTTCCCTTTCCCTGCACGTGTTGTGGACCTTTTCCAGTCACGGAGTGATATCCACTGATCATTATTTGACTTATATGTTTATATGTTGTTTAGTCTCGTACATTTGTCTTGTGGTCTTTTTATGTTAACCCCCCCACCCCCCTCCACTCTGCTCCGTCCAGAGTGTGGCTACACCTGGGCGTATTGTAAGCAGACCCGATGATGAAGCATGTCACACACTTCGGTGTGTGAGTGTGGGTAGTATTCTCAAAACAAAAAAATTTTTTGCTTTGTGGAATGCTTAGGGTTTTCCCTATTCCTGTTTCCTTTTCTTGATTTTCCTCTACACCCCTCTGCGTGTTTACAATTATTATTCAGGGGGTTCTGGGTGTGAGAGCTTTAGACACAATTGACCCTCTCCCCTTATTTGTGTTAAATGAGTTGTATGGATGACTCAGTACATGCCACAAGGAAAGATTAGGGTTGTAGCAAAGGGTTCAGCAGGACCCTGAGACATGTGGGGTACCCATTGATTACACTTTAGAGGGGGGCTCCTAGAGATCATTTGCAAAGAAATAATAAAAAACTAATTAGTTTAAGTTCGACAGTTGAGACCCCTGGTAATGGTTTCACTTGCTTTCAGATGCTCGGTTGGGGCCCCTTTCTACTGTGTGCATTACAGTAGCAGGTGCAGTAGTGTGCATGGAAGGCTAGGCCCTGATAGAAAGGAGAGAGACCTTGTTTCTCTCTGGAAAGTAGCCCTAACGTAAAGTAGCGCTTTGAGCTACTTTGAGACACCTTGTGTCAAGGGGACCTTCCACAGGGGGTACACAGGTGTTTCCTCAGCATCAATATACTTGTTCTTGTGTCTCACCAACCAATGCCATGGTGGTAAGTAGCATTCTTTATTTATTATATTGTAAATAAATATTGCTTACTAGTTGCACTCTGAGCACAGAGCCGAGCCTGGGAGCACGGTGGTGCAACAAGTTGTACCCGTCGCCACATCCATGTGCTGGACTGGGATGCAAGGATATCATGCTGAATGACTGAGTTTATGATGTGCATTCTTTCCCCTTCTGATTGGGGGAAATGATGGTTGTGGTTCGGCCCCACACCGAGCACCAGTAACTAATATCAAGCAGTTGCACCAGGAGGAGTTTCGTACAGAGAAAAGATCTTGCAAGACAATTGGCTAATTGTCTTCTTTTTTTATTTTAAGGTGGAGATCGATACAGAGAAGGTTGGCAATTGTCTCAGTGACATAGGTTTTCTCCTCAAAATTCAGTTATTACCATTGCAATAGAGATTGTTTATTGGGGTACTATTGAACACTGTGGAGTGAACGTATTCCTACCAGAGACAATGATCCAGGTGTTGAAAAATCCAGAAGCACAAACAATGTATGCATTAGTCAAGGAAGTTAGAGAATATGGCACATCTTCAGGAAATACAACGCAGCAACTGAAACAACTGGAATACCTAATGAGAAAGGAAGTAAATCAACGATTACACCCAACAACTCTGATAGAATATCATAAAGTCAGACGCATACCCCGAGGCTTGAGGATTGCTCTTCGCCCGATGCTTTTTAAATTCAACAAATCTTTTATGGCACGCTGGAATGCCATTTTGAACAAGTGTTCCCTTGATCTTATTTTGCTTATTATTGAAGAGATATCGGTCCTTCTGGGAGAATTACTGTTTGACATCAACAAACTGAAGGATGAAATCAGTCACCGCATGGAACAGGAGGACTGGAATCAAGTCCTTGATAAGATCAATAAGAATTTGGACATTCACGCTAAGGAGGTGCATGAAAGAAAGACACGCAAGTTCCGACGGGACACGATTGATTACAAACTGGATGAGGTCTACACATGGGCCGAAAAATACGCACAAAGGAGGGTTTTTAAGAAACCTGGAGCGACGTCTTCTGAAGAAAGTATAGTACCGGACGAGGATCTTTCACTACAGAGGCCAGCTGCCACTCTGGTACAAGTTACAGCGCCAACTGCAGACATAACAGCTACCACCTCTACTAGTAGTGGTCCCTTTTTAGGGGAGGGCCCCATGACCAGAATTCCACCCGACAAAACTTCAGTATCCCCAGACGAAATACCAGGCGTGGAAAAACCCAAAGTAACAAAGGAGCAAGGAAGGCCGCAGAGGAATGTGAAGAAGTGAATTCTTTGGTTATTAACATCTCATCAAAGCATCTAACCTTGGAAGAGATATAGGTACTTAACAAAGGAACTTCTTTTGTTCCAACCTACACGTCAAATGCACTAGAGACGGAGGTAGCTCTTTTTAAATTCATGCGCAAACTGAGATTGAGGTGGTTTTTTACCATTAATCCCAGCACAGATGAATTAACACCGGAACAGAAAAAATTTAGACCTAAAAGTAGATTTCTGTCACCAGTCTCACATAAGACACTTGACACCTTTGAAACGCTTGTCAAAAAGGATTTGGAAGGTATCAAATACGGATCAAAACAACATCAAAATTTAAGTCCTAAGGAGCGACGTATCTTAAATAAACTGAGACAGGATCCTTCGATCACATTTCATCCGGCAGACAAGGGAGGAGCCTTGGTGGTACTTGATACGGATTTTTACAACAAAAGTGTGTTTGAACATATACAGGATGCAGATACCTATCTCCCCTTGGAACAAGATCCAACTAATAAACTATTAAGGACATTAGGAGATTTTCTATCCAGTTCCCTTGAATCAGGTATCATAGATGAAAACACCAAGAAGTTTCTTTTCAACTCAACACCGAAAGTTCCGATCCTATATATGCTACCAAAGGTGCACAAGCACAGAACCCACCCACCATTTCGACCCATTGTAGCGGGGTGCGGATCCATTCACGAGTCGTTGGGATATCATCTTGATTTCTATTTACAACCGTTGGTTCAATCTTGGATCACATATGTTAAAGACACAACTGATTGTTTAAAAAAGTTGGAAACACAGAAACATCTTTTCACCCAAGACATTTGGCTTTGCACCATCGACGTGGTCGCACTATATACTTCAATTGCACACAAGGAAGGATTGGAGGCTATAGAATGGCGATTATTACATTCTGGAATTGATCATGATAAGGCCATTTTTCTTCTAGAATTACTACATTTTGCTCTCTACCACAACTATCTTGCATGGCAGGACAAGTTTTACATTCAGCGTACTGGAACAGCGATGGGATTTCCAGGAGCACCGTCATATGCAAATACTTATATGGCTCATTTTGAGGACCAACACATAATATCTAACTTGGTGTGGAAAAATCATGCAGCAGTATTTTTGAGGTATATTGATGATATACTAGTCGTCTGGACAGGCACCAGAGAACTACTGGAAGAAAGTATCTCCAAGCTGAATGAGCTGAATCCCAGAATCAGGTTCACACATAACATTGACAAGGAGAAAATCCACTTTTTGGATATCGAGATAAGGAAAACAATAAATGGCCTAGAAACATCTGTATACAAGAAACCTACGGACGTTAA
Organism: Lissotriton helveticus; assembly: GCF_964261635.1. Lineage (NCBI taxonomy): Eukaryota > Metazoa > Chordata > Amphibia > Caudata > Salamandridae > Lissotriton > Lissotriton helveticus. Next base: position 639,338,547 of record NC_136069.1, read on the forward strand.
CAATGCGCTCCTCTTCACAAGTGCTCATCCACACAGTCTGAAAAAACACCTTCCCATCTCACAGATGATGCGAATTAAGAGGATTACATCAGACGAAAATCAATGTAAGGAAGACATCCAAAAACAAACTCAAGAATATAAGGAGCGAGGTTACCCAGATCAAATACTCAGAGAAGCTGCTCATACTGTATCAGGCAAATCTCGTGAAGAACTGTTGACACCTAAAGCTAAGATTCCAATGAAACGAGAAGTATTTGTCATTAAAAATTCAACTCAAACCACACAGATCAAGACTATAATCAGGAACCGGTGGGAACTCATTGAGAACGAACCAGATTTTGCAACAGTGTTTCATGGTTGTCCATTATTTGCACACACCAGGACCAAGAATCTAAAGGAATTTCTGAAATCCCCCAAAAAGAATGTAAGACAAAAAGAAAAAGGAATGCTAAAATGTTACAACTGTGGACAATGTGGTAATGTCATCACTGGTGATCAATTCATGCATCCACACACGGGTGTAAGCATTAAATTAAGACACAATGCATATTGTAACACGGAAGGAGTGATATATGCGATCAAATGCCCTTGTGGGCTGGTTTATGTGGGACGCACCAGCAGGAAAATAAAGACACGAATAGTGGAGCATAAGAGTCGCATTAGGAATCGTAATACGCACTCCTCATTAGCCAAACATTGGGTAGAAGCCAAACATACCATTCCCCAGCTTAGGTATACAGTTTTAGAACGCATTGTACATACTTCAGGAATGGATTTGAATACCCTCCTAGCTAGGAGGGAAACTCATTGGATAAAGTTTTTAGGAACTGTGATCCCGGGAGGTTTAAATGACCATTTTGAATTATTATGTTATCTTTAGTAATACATGAATGTTTATCAGATTGTAAGGGAGTACACTGAGATTCACTTCACATATCTTTTATCACATTAATTATACTTCTCTGCACCTACACGTGCTGTTCTTTTGGGAACACTTTGAATATTAAGAATGTACACCTCTGTTCTTAGTAGGATTATTTGAGATTCATTTATGTTTTAGTCTTGCTTTAATTCACGGATTTAATTTCCACACGCACTCAGCATATGTTGTTGGTTAGTTTTTTATTCCGTTTTTCATTTCTATATATTACCTATAGTTCAAACGAGGAGGTTTTCTAGTAACATCTACTTAATATCTTAGCTTGCAGAGCATTTTTCACTTCCCATGCATTAGCATACTGGTGCACGGAGGTTTACGTGAGAACTTTTTACGTTCACATTAGTAGTCTGCTTTTAGTGTTTGAGTATTTCTTTTTAGACTTGACGAGTTCCGCACCACGTGACCAGATGGGCGGACTCGCATTTTTGGATTCATACAGGGTGTCGGTGTTGGCGGCTACAGGTCGGTGTATAATCAAATCCGACATGGAAAACTTAACTAGTCTTTTAGTACTCAGGTTTATTTATTCATAGTATGCTTTTATTTCCAATGTTGATAGATTTTGCACGAGTCGAGATTAGCGGATTAGGCACTTTTTGCCATTACTGGCGGTAAGATTCACTTTATCATTCACTGCTGTTCTATTTTTGTAACCAATCCCACACCTTGGTTTCAAATACTTCCCGTCCGTGTATTTTCTGAATACAGGATTGGTATCAGTATCAGCGCTGGATTATCGGTCTCGGTGACGTCATCCAGGCGTTTTTCATTCACAGTACGAATACTCCTTTTTTTGAGCACGTAGTCATTTTTACAGACCTTAATCTTGGTGACAGTCTTTACTTATAACACCGTTAGCATTTGACTTTGGATACTTTCCACCCGCATGACTTTTTACACGACCACTTGTCTTTGCACCTTTCAGATATTGAGCAGACACATTATCTTTATATGGTTGCCTTAATATTTATATTAAGGGGTATTTCTCTTTAATCACGGGGCTCTCTTTCTCGGTGGCACTCCCGAGTGTTCTTTGTACATTACTGTACTTATGTGAGAATTCGATACAGTTTCTTATGTTGCTGTTTTGCAGATCTTGTTGAATCTGCACTACAAGAAGATGACATTCTACGAATTTTGCACTCTTGACCTCATTTCATTGATGCCCTGACGAAGGGTTCATTATGTAACCCGAAATGCATTGGGACTTCGGATACTAATTTGGTGCAACAATACTTATGTGATTGCTAATATACAGCAAGTGTATTGAAAATATGATGATTTAATATTTTCAGCTACTTTTGTTAATATTGAACATAAATGCAAAATGATGTACTTTTGTATTACTTGCTTTTGATGAAGATGTTATCTATTGATAAATAAATGTGTATGGTTTACATAGTGTGGAAAAGTAAATTTTGCCATGTTCTGTGTCCCTACGTGTTCCCCATGTTATGTTATATGTGCACGATTAATATGCATATGTATTCCCCATGATCGATTAAAGACGCAATTACGGCTGTGTCCATCTCTAGTATGCCAGTTCCTAGTTTTCGTGAATACAACGAGCATCAGGCCTATGTAAAGTTATGTTGCCACGTTTTACAGTGTGCACGTTAAATTCATTGAAAAGTCTCCGATTCTAGGCCTCAAAAGGGCCCGGACTCAGATTCAGCTCCTGTCTCCTGAACCCTCTCCGAGGAGCGATACAGCCCCCACCTGTATCCCTGACCCTTCACTTACTTCCTGCCTCACAGTGCCCGGCTCGGCCTGGCTCTGCCTGTCAGTCTGCCAAGAGTATGTTATGATTCTAGTTATCAGTCCAGCTCTCCTTCTCTGCATTCCTAAGCTACTGAATCGCATCAATAGTTTCAGTCATCGTCTAGCCTTTACGTCTCCATGTAAGAGAAATACTGTATTAATGATCATTTAATATTCCTCAACACACACTACATGTAGAATAATGCATGCACCAGTCTTAATGTCTGTTAGCCTTTGCCCTGATAACTTTTGGATTCCATCAACATGTTCTCTAAGCATCAGATACTAGATAGTGTTTAGGTACATGTCGCTCTGACTCTCCAGACTTCAGTCTCTCCTTCTAGCGCAGAAGTCATAGCCCCCAGCTTCTCCTAGTAACACGTCATTGTCAGTTTGCGCGCACCACTAGGTTAGAGGTCCCGGCTCCTTAGGTAGCCCCCTCTATGTTTCCGCCCCATTTATGACATATTCTGTTACGTTTACATCACATGTCTATGTATACGCCCTGTTCACGCCTCTTGTTACACCTACTTTCCGCCTTATCTTTCGCGACTGCTACAGGCCCCGCCCACTGCTACGCCTATTGTATTGAACATCATGTATTTTGTTTAACTATATATGCTTGTGCACGGTTATTAAAAGTTGCTAGCCATCCCAGATCTTGCCCGTGCAGGTTGTCCTGTTCCTGTCCTTTATGCTGTATTAAACCTGCAAACTCCTACTACCTCGAATCTTGACTCTTATTTATTGAGCTATCTGTTATTGTTATATCTAGTCAAAAATAGAGGTATTATTTATTTATTTACCACATAATGGCGCCCGAATAGGGACTTGCCCTTTCCCCACGCGCCGGTGAAGCCACGCAAGCCCCCTGATCCTCTGCAGCCGTGACGGAACCATACCGTGCACGTGCAGATATTTCTGCTTCAAGTATCCCTCAGGCCCACGGAGGAGACGGAGGTTGCGGTCCAGCATCCAGACGAGGCGGTGGAGGAACGCGGCGAGTCCCGACCAGAGCCCAAGCCGAGAGTCCAAGGTCCGAGGTATCCGGAGGCCCACCCGTAACAGAAGTCCGAAGTTCGTCCGTCCGGCGTCGTAGCAGTCCAGTCCAGTCCGAGGCCTTCCGTTCTTGCTGCCCGGTGAGTACCATTGCTGGGGTAGTATCTAGACAGGGTCAATTGCATTGTCTCTGGTCCGTGGGTTTGGGTACGCAGATCCAACACGAAGTGTCCACTTAGGTGGATGCGGGTCCTGACGTGTCTCTTTATGAGACCGGTAAGTTTCGTACTGTTTTAGCAGTGCATCTAGTTTCTGTTCTAGTCCGTTCTGTTCTCGAGAAATTCATGTATTCTGTTTTCAGTATTCCAGGTAGTGTTTTGTCCGAACTGTTATCCTAAATGTCATTCATGTATTTCAATGTCGTGGTATGAATGTGTTGTTTAGTAATCATCGTGTTCATTGTGTATTGTATTGTGTCTAGACTCCAGCCCAGTCATGCCATTGTTTTCCAAGTTACGTCAGTTAAAAACTAGAAAAGGTCTGTTAGAAGAAGCAGTTCCTGTCCCGCCTAGGGACAGTCCAGGTCATTTTATGTATCAAAAGCATGGCATAAGTGCCATATTGTATCTAGATTTGTGGGTGGAGTACACCAAACAGTTAGAAGAAAAGTATAGATGGCCCGTATCGGGTACATGGGATGCCGAGTGCATCATGCGAGTAGAAGAAGTATTATGGAAAAAGAAATCCAGACAGTCACAGAAAGATGCCATCGAGTTATGGCGCAAAGAATCTCATAAAAGAACCGAAAAAGAAATCAGAAAGTCAGAATTAAGTAGAGAATCCTTAGAAAGAGCCCAGGAAAGGGAACTAATCGAAATAGGTGAACGAGTTAAAACCGAACAGTCAGACAGACAGAGGAATGCCCTCATTAAGGGTATGTATCCTCTTCTTGCCGAGGGCTTGCCAAAAGCAACCCCGGAAGCATCCAGTAATTTTCCGCCACCTTTAGTTCCGACCAATCTGCGTCACAAACCGACCGCAGCTGATATTTTTCTCTCGTCCTATTTGGACGACACAGTCCCAGAATATGCAAATCCTGTTCCGCCAGCTCCTGTAAATAATGTAAATCCTGCTCCTCCAGCCACCGGGGCACCTGTGGCAGTACCTGTTACGGTACCCCCGGTCCAGCCCGTAGTACAAATTCCCGCCACATCAGTCACTTTGCCAGCACGAAGAGTATCAGTCGACGATTCCAGTATAGGGGCCGCGGGAGGAGGTCCTCCTGGTACCCCGCCGCCAAGTAGACGTCTAGGGGCAGTCGAGTTACATGAACGTGCGTTACAGCGTACGCCTAAATATAAGTCCATTGCAGAAATCAGGCGACTTCTTACTGAATTCTGTTATGATCCAGTCCCAGGCGAGGATAGTATGGTTATATATTCCGTACGTATAAGGCAGGTGTCCGAGTATTTGGTCACCCTACCGAATATGAAAGAAGATCTAGACAGAATGTATCGTTTCATTCGTACAGGACAAGATCCAGAAAGTATTGGTGAAGTCATGTCTCTCAGGAAATCTGAGATCCAGTTCATGTTATTAAAGTTTCTGATCAATTGTTTAATTAGGGAACAAGATTCCCCGACTAAAGATCCGACCGAAATGAAAATTCTGACAAAGTGGAGTGATAATATAGCCGAGGGTAAGCACAAGACACTCAATAGTATAGAGAGTATGTACAAGAAAATACGTAAAGAAATAATAAGGTTACACGAACAACGCAAAGAAGCTCTAGTAAGCGAGAAAAAAAATGACTCTTCTACTGAAGAGGTAGACGACGAGACTACCGCCAGAATAGCGTATGTAGGTAAATCTAGATTTCCAGACCGACATTTACGCCTAGAACACAAGAAAGTCTTTCATCTTCCAGCACCGGAACAAGGCTCTCTAGAACAAGTATTTCAAGCTACCGATCAAATTTTGAAATCACGAATCGGTTATAGTGAATTAAGTACTATGCATGAACAGGAACTAGCCCGATCAGCAGTCCGATGGATTACTGATTCTACCACTTTTCCAGACGAAATAGTGGCACAAATGTTTCTGAAATTGCCCCCAGCCGAGCAGCGACTGGTGGGTATGTATATGATCCAGCACCTCATTACACTGTATGAGGGTCAACATTCTGATCCAGGTCCGTTACATGATGTCCTGAACGAGTTACTCCAGTATAGATGGAAAGGTTTAGGTACTGATTTAATTAGTGTCATTCTAGAACAGCGCCACAAATACAGAACGTTTTTGAACCCGCATTTTGTTCATGTCTCACCTCCAGAAAGTAAACCGTTTTATATAGATAGACAGCATCCGTTACGAGAAGTACACCCAGTTAGGACACCAGATGGTGAAATGCAACGAGTATTTGTTTACACCCCAGTTACCAAGATGGAACTCTTAGAGATGAAGAAATTAATTCCCTGTCACGACAAAGATCCAGCAGGGTTCCACCGAGAATTAAAAGACATGCTCCGTATGGGAGAATACACGTATCCAGATATTATTAAAATGTTAAAAGTCCTGTTGCCCGCAGGGGTATACGAAAAACTCAAGGAAAAAGATTGGGAGGTGGGAGAGAAAAAGATCGATTGGACAGCTCTAGAAGCTGAAGATAAGATACGAGTACCAGGTACCGGTCTTGGAGATAAATGTAAAGAATTACCAGAATTATTGATACAAGTTTTGCCTAGATTATTAGCCACTAAAAAGGAAGACTGGGATGCAATCTCAGCCTGTAAACAGAAACAAGACGAAGATACTAGTGATTTTTATTCTAGATTTGAGAAATGTTTTAGCATCAACAGTGGTTTGAAGACGAGTAGTGAGTCATACCCTCATCTTTTTGTTACTAAATTAGTCGAGAATTCAAGTCCACAAGTTAAGAATCGAGTTTTGAAAGTCGAAAGTACCTGGCAAGCTAGTACCCCGTCCCAGATGTTACAGATGCTCCAGTATCACCAGAATAGAATCAGAGAAGAGCAAGAACACGAGAGAAGACGTATGAAAGACACGAAAATGAAAGTACTAGTTGCACAATCTGTTCCACAAGACAGTCAGAAGAGGGGTCCGAATCAAGCCAGTCATCCTGCAGCTCCCGTTAAAGGGACATGCAATTATTGTAAACAGCCAGGTCATTTTATAAACGAGTGTGCAGTTCTGAAACACAATATAGCCACTGGTAAAACTAAAGAAAGACCACGTCCGCCTAGACAATGACAAGTTTCACAGACTTCTCAGCCACAGAATGCACAACAGACAGTTCCAGTACCGCAGCCTATCGCTGCAACACAGCATGTTACACAGCAGATGTACCAGTATGCACAGACAGAGTATCCAGAGTATCAAGCGTATTCATGAAACAGCCTAGAGAGGGAGGTAGGCTTGCCTCTCATCGAGATTCCTGTAGATCAAGAAGGTCCCTATGTTCACAGTCAAGTATTAGGGAAAGACAGAAAGTTTCTGATTGATACAGGGGCAAGTAGGACTACCATTAGTCACGACGAGGTTCCAGGGGCTCCGCTCTCAGGCTCTAGAAATGTTTCCCTTGGATTTTCAGGAAAGCCAATTGTTAACAAGATTTCCAAACCAGTTACTCTAGAAGTAGGTCCATTGTCCCGAACTACTGATCTATTGCTTACGAAGTCCTGTCCAGAAAATTTGTTAGGTATTAAGACACTGAAAGAATTAGGTGCAGTTATTTGTTGTTCCCCAGAGGGAATACGTTTGTTTTTACGTGACTTCAAGGGTCACTATGTTTTGCGTGATTTTGATCCAAGATTGTCTAATGTTCCGCAGCATCTATGGGCGCAAGGTCCAACTGATGTTGGTTTCATGCAAATCACACCTCATCGTGTGACTCTCAAGCAAGGTATAGTCCTGCCACGAATCAGACAGTACAGATTGCCACCTGAGGCTGTAGCAGCCTTATCTAAAATTATTGACGAGCTCATTGCTCAAGGAGTGGTTGTAGAAACTGACTCCAATGTATGTAATTCTCCTATCATTCCAGTCATGAAACGTACTGATCCAAATGCACCCCCAGTATATCGATTAGTGATCGATCTTCGAGAACTCAATAAATGTATTATTCCCCAGTACCCAGTTGTTCCAGATATCTCATCTCTATTGACAGCCATTGATTCTGAAGCAATATTCTTTACCGTAATCGACCTTAAAAATGCATTTTTCAGTGTCCCCATTCATCCAGACAGTCAGTTCCTTTTCGGATTCTGTTTAAATGGAAGGAGCTATAAATTCACACGAGCTCCTCAAGGTTTCACAGAAAGTCCTAGCATTTACAGTCAAGCACTTAAGAGACAACTAGACAATATTCACATGCCAGCTGACACTGCCCTGCTCCAGTATGTCGATGATCTACTGATCACAGCCCGTTCTGAACGTGCTTGCGAGCGAGCATCACTTACAGTCTTGTATTTCCTAGCCGAGATGGGGCACAAGGTGTCCCCTTCGAAGCTTCAATTCTGTGTCCAGCAAGTGATCTACTTAGGCCACTTACTGTCCAAGAGGGGTAGGCAGTTGACACCTGACCGTATCCAGTTAATAGCGAGTCTTCCTCAGCCCAAGACCCAGAAGGAGGTACGTGCTTTTATCGGCCTCACTTCTTATTGCAGACAATGGATTCCTCAGTATGCATTTCTAGCCAAGCCACTGATACAGTTAACAACACAGGAGGCAGCCGTATCGACTGTTCTCCCTTGGACATCTGAACATACACTTAGTTTCAATGAGTTAAAGAAAGCTTTATGCCAAGCTCCTGTTCTAGCTACACCGAACTACAGTAAGCCTTTTACACTTTTTGTCACAGAACGTGATGGTACAGCATTATCTGTTCTCACACAAGATCAAGCAGGACAATACAAGCCCTGTGCTTATTTTTCGAGCACACTAGACCCAGTAGCCCAGGCTCTGCCTACGTGCCTCAAGTCAGTTGCAGCCACAGCACTAGCTATCAGACAAAGTGATTCCATAGTATTAGGACACTCCCTGACAGTACAAGTTCCACACTCCGTGGAAGTTCTCTTAAACCGAACACAGACTCAGCATTTGACAATTGCACGTTTAACAGGTTATGAATTGACACTGTTCCAGCCACACATAGAAATCAGACGCTGCAACATTCTAAATCCTGCTACACTGTTACCATCCGTTACTTCAAATCCTGCCACACATGACTGTGTGGAAGCAGTTAACACTATGACAAAGCCGAGACAAGACCTGACAGATATTCCATTACCAGATCCTGACCTAACACTTTATGTGGATGGTTCATGTATGAGAACAAGTACAGGAGATCTAGTAGCCGCGTATGCAGTGACTACTGACACTAAAGTTATTGAAACACACCGTATTGACACTCTGTCCGCTCAAGCAGCAGAGCTAGTTGCTCTGACCCAAGCCTGCATACACGCCAAGAACCTGAAAGTTAATATTTACACGGATTCACGTTACGCATTCGGAGTTGTACATGACTTCGGAGTGCTCTGGCAGGAGAGAGGTTTCATGACTTCTCATGGAACCAAGATTCAGCATGGTCTCCTCATTCAAGCTCTGTTAGATGCAATACATTTACCGACATCTATCGCCATCATGAAATGCAAAGCACATACTAAAGTTACTGACATTATTTCCCAAGGTAATGATCTAGCAGATCGAACAGCCAAGCTTACAGCACAGACTCCAGACACACTAGTTAACAAGACACCGACATCCACTCTAGAACAGACTACTTGTATGACAGTTAAGGACCCTACTCAAGATGTCATAGATATCCAGTTACATGCTACCCCCGGGGAAATTAAGAAATGGTCCGAACAAGGAGGGGTCCAGACAGATCAGGGATGGTTGACGAAGGGAAAAGCCACATGGTTTCTCCCCGACTCAATGGTTCAAGTCATTATCAATACCGCACATAGTCCAGCACATTTAGGAGAAAAAGCCATGTTAGACAGTATCCAGAACATTTGGTTTAACAAGCATTTACGAGCTGCAGCCAAGCAGAAAGTCCGTACTTGTATGATATGTTGTCAGTTCAATCCAGGTAAAAGTGTCCCGGTGGAACAAGGTGGATTCCAGCCCCCTGACCACCCTTTTGAAGTCCTCCAGATGGATTATATTCAGATGGAGCGATGTCGAGGTTTCAAGTATGTCCTTGTAGTTGTATGCGCTTTGTCCAGGTGGACAGAAGCATATCCAGTCCCAGATTACACAGCCGCGACCACTGCCAAGCAGTTGGTTCGTGAATTCTTCCCCCGTTATGGACTCCCTGGGGTCGTGTATTCTGATAACGGCCAGCCATTCTCATCTGAACTAATGAAGCACGTTTCCCTTCTGTTAGGGTACCAGTGGAAGTTCCATTGTGTACGCCATCCTGAAGCAGCAGGTCTTGTAGAGAGACATAACCAGACCCTGAAAATCCGCATTGCAAAAGTCTGTAAAGAGAAAGGTGTAGACTGGCTAGTAGCTCTGCCAGTCGCTCTATTCTATATGCGCATGGTCGCACATTCCAGATCAGGTCTGTCCCCTTACGAGGTCGTATTCGGCCGCCCCCCGAATATGTGGGGTACACCTAGACCCCGAAGTATTACAGATGTTTCCAGTAATATGCTGACAGATTACCTAGCTTCCTTGATGTCTGCCCTCCACTCTTGTCGTTCACAGGTTGCCGCCGCATTTCCAGACAATACCGAGGTGAAACCGCATGAAATCGTTCCAGGAAGTCTAGTGCTTGTCCGGAATTTCGATCGTTCAAGTCCGCTGGAGCCTCGTTGGAAGGAGCCGAAGCTCGTCCTCTTGACCACCCGTACTGCCGTCAAGCTGGAAGGCAGGAAGGGGTGGGTCCACCTGTCTCATGTTAAAACATTTCACGGACTAAAACCTAAAAACATTTCCAAGGATTGCCAGGATTTTAAGGACTGCCAAAATACTATTCTCAAGGACTGTCCCGCAAATGACATTGATACTAAGCCCTCCCTGTTAGAGGAAACTCCGCAGCAGGAGTATAAATGTAAGCTCCGGTCTAGTAAAATAAGTCAGCCAGTTTAATTGTCTAAGTCCTCCCCTAGGTGAAACGGTTAGACAGGTTTCTGACATGTATGAAATAGACCCCCATAGTGAGAGAGTTAGTCAAAACTCAATCCGATGTATCGTTTTTCTAAGTTTTATATTATTTTTAAGCTTGATGTTTACCTGCACGAGTTATGCATTTCATTTATGTTTTCCAATTTCTCATGTAAATAAGTCTTCTAATGCTACAGTAGAGCACACGTTTAGTGATCTGCCTCCTCACGAACTATCCTATCGTCTTGCTATGCGCAACAATTCATTTATCCGTATGTTACATTATTCACACCAGACCAGCAATGCCACTAATTGTTGGGTGTGTGGTCGACTCCCCCCTTTCCAGACACCGAAGGGAGTTCTGCCACTCTTTCCTTATCCGTTTTCACATAATGGTTCGTGTGGAGCATGGTCCACGTTAACGTCATCCTCAACTGATATGTCCCTTCTGAACAGTACATGTTTTCCAGACAAGCAATGTCTTCCCCACAGAACAGGGTTAGATCTAGAAAATGAAGTTTATAATTTGGGTAATTATTCTTCGAATTTTATGGTCCTGAATGTTCAGTCTGATCCTACTCCAGACTTACCTGCTATTTCAGTACTACCAGTCAAAGGCGAATTATGTGTCAGAAATAATGGTTCCGTACATATAGGACATAGTGATTGTACTACTATTGTCGAGTGACAGTGGGAAATCTATTTTCAAAGCTTCACGTCATTCTTATTTTGTTTGTGGTCAGACCGCATATGTTCGTCTGCCCCTCGATTGGGAGGGAACCTGTTACATTGCCTTCCTACTGCCACCAGTTTTCCTAGCCCCATCTGATTATCATAGAAACACACATCTAGTACACATTAGACATAGAAGGGAGATCGAGTCCCCGATTGTCGATCAAACTGAAACTGCTCTAGAACAGTATACAGATTTCAATAGAGGTTTCTTTTTCTTTATAGGACCTATCCAGAATAGTAAGTGAATCCGTAGGTTAACCAGAACCCTTGAAGCAGTAGTGAATGAGACTGCTTCTGCCCTAGGTAACTTAACCGAAGAGCAATCTGCTATGAGATTTGTAGTTTTGCAAAATCGTCTCGTTCTTGACGTCATACTGGCCGATAGAGGAGGAGCATGTAGAGTCATCGGATCTAGTTGCTGCATTTTCATTCCTAATAACGCGCCGTCTGTTTATTCAGCTATAACCAGACTTCATAAAATTGCCCATCAGTTACACCAAGATCCAGGCACCTGGACATGGTCCGGTTGGTTCTGGAGTATAATTTCTGCCTGGGGATGGAAAGTATTGTCATTTCTAGGTATTGCAGTAGCGATCATATTCAGTTGCTGCCTCTGTATACAATGTGGCCCTGCGATTTGCGGCATTTGTGCTACCTCTTGTATTCCTAGTCCCAAGTCCCGTCCTAGATCCCGTTCCAAGAAAATTCGAGACGAGCAAATGATACTGTATGAAATGATAGATGGTATCATGAATATTGATGTTTCTTGATGGAAACGCAGTGACAAGGAGGGAATGTGGAAAAGTAAATTTTGCCATGTTCTGTGTCCCTACGTGTTCCCCATGTTATGTTATATGTGCACGATTAATATGCATATGTATTCCCCATGATCGATTAAAGACGCAATTACGGCTGTGTCCATCTCTAGTATGCCAGTTCCTAGTTTTCGTGAATACAACGAGCATCAGGCCTATGTAAAGTTATGTTGCCACGTTTTACAGTGTGCACGTTAAATTCATTGAAAAGTCTCCGTTTCTAGGCCTCAAAAGGGCCCGGACTCAGATTCAGCTCCTGTCTCCTGAACCCTCTCCGAGGAGCGATACAGCCCCCACCTGTATCCCTGACCCTTCACTTACTTCCTGCCTCACAGTGCCCGGCTCGGCCTGGCTCTGCCTGTCAGTCTGCCAAGAGTATGTTATGATTCTAGTTATCAGTCCAGCTCTCCTTCTCTGCATTCCTAAGCTACTGAATCGCATCAATAGTTTCAGTCATCGTCTAGCCTTTACGTCTCCATGTAAGAGAAATACTGTATTAATGATCATTTAATATTCCTCAACACACACTACATGTAGAATAATGCATGCACCAGTCTTAATGTCTGTTAGCCTTTGCCCTGATAACTTTTGGATTCCATCAACATGTTCTCTAAGCATCAGATACTAGATAGTGTTTAGGTACATGTCGCTCTGACTCTCCAGACTTCAGTCTCTCCTTCTAGCGCAGAAGTCATAGCCCCCAGCTTCTCCTAGTAACACGTCATTGTCAGTTTGCGCGCACCACTAGGTTAGAGGTCCCGGCTCCTTAGGTAGCCCCCTCCATGTTTCCGCCCCATTTATGACATATTCTGTTACGTTTACATCACATGTCTATGTATACGCCCTGTTCACGCCTCTTGTTACACCTACTTTCCGCCTTATCTTTCGCGACTGCTACAGGCCCCGCCCACTGCTACGCCTATTGTATTGAACATCATGTATTTTGTTTAACTATATATGCTTGTGCACGGTTATTAAAAGTTGCTAGCCATCCCAGATCTTGCCCGTGCAGGTTGTCCTGTTCCTGTCCTTTATGCTGTATTAAACCTGCAAACTCCTACTACCTCGAATCTTGACTCTTATTTATTGAGCTATCTGTTATTGTTATATCTAGTCAAAAATAGAGGTATTATTTATTTATTTACCACAGTACTCAGGTTATACAGGTCGGTGTATAATCAAATCCGACATGGAAAACTTAACTAGTCTTTTAGTACTCAGGTTTATTTATTCATAGTATGCTTTTATTTCCAATGTTGATAGATTTTGCACGAGTCGAGATTAGCGGATTAGGCACTTTTTGCCATTACTGGCGGTAAGATTCACTTTATCATTCACTGCTGTTCTATTTTTGTAACCAATCCCACACCTTGGTTTCAAATATTTCCCGTCCGTGTATTTTCTGAATACAGGATTGGTATCAGTATCAGCGCTGGATTATCGGTCTCGGTGACGTCATCCAGGCGTTTTTCATTCACAGTACGAATACTCCTTTTTTTGAGCACGTAGTCATTTTTACAGACCTTAATCTTGGTGACAGTCTTTACTTATAACACCGTTAGCATTTGACTTTGGATACTTTCCACCCGCATGACTTTTTACACGACCACTTGTCTTTGCACCTTTCAGATATTGAGCAGACACATTATCTTTATATGGTTGCCTTAATATTTATATTAAGGGGTATTTCTCTTTAATCACGGGGCTCTCTTTCTCGGTGGCACTCCCGAGTGTTCTTTGTACATTACTGTACTTATGTGAGAATTCGATACAGTTTCTTATGTTGCTGTTTTGCAGATCTTGTTGAATCTGCACTACAAGAAGATGACATTCTACGAATTTTGCACTCTTGACCTCATTTCATTGATCCCCTGACGAAGGGTTCATTATGTAACCCGAAATGCATTGGGACTTCGGATACTAATTTGGTGCAACAATACTTATGTGATTGCTAATATACAGCAAGTGTATTGAAAATATGATGATTTAATATTTTCAGCTACTTTTGTTAATATTGAACATAAATGCAAAATGATGTACTTTTGTATTACTTGCTTTTGATGAAGATGTTATCTATTGATAAATAAATGTGTATGGTTTACATAGATGAAACAAGGTTTAATACTCACTCTGAACTTTTTAAGGCTAGACGCCTAGCAGCTGTGCATCTAGTAGTCCAGGGCATCCCTGGGCTCATATTTACTCGTTTGTTAATCAGTAGGGAGTAGGGCACACACCCTTCATTCTAGAGAGCACGCTAAAACTTTCTAAGGAGATACAAGGACACCTTCACAATTGAATACAGGTGTGCAGATCCACTCTCAATAAAGAAAAATCCAGTGAGACACCCCTTCTCCTGTCAGAAAGTGTCTGTGAGAATGTTTCCAAAAGTCCAAGGATTTATGTTAGCCAATAGATGTAGTTCCATCTGCACTCCTCCATCTGAGTCTTTAATCAAACACTTACTCCCTCACTGATCACCAGAATCTCAGATGTATGAGGCAATAATCCTGGTTTCTCAATCTCTAACCCTGGTTCTAGCCTGGTGGTTAAATGCTGAGGATTTATGAAGGGAAATGTCCTTCCACCCTAAGTTCCCAATGGTGTTCACCACTGATGCCAAAATGTGGGGTAGGGCAGCAACCTTGGGGGAGGGAGACGTTAAAGTGGAATGGTCACTCCAATCCTTGGCTATAGAGAAAGCCCTTCTATTCTTTACCACTAAGATTCGTCAGAAGGCAGAGTTAGTGAAAACAGACAATCAGGCATATTCTTTATCCAGAAACCTGCCCTTGCTGGTGAATTATAGAGTGTTACATGTACGATGCATTTTTCCATTCGTAAACCGCCTAATTCTGCAAACCGGGACATTTGAGAGCCCCAAAATACTTTTTGGGATTTACAAGTCCAATTTGTGATTCCGTAACCTGTTACCGAATTGCAATTTGGGTTTTGCGATTCCTTTTTTGGAAAGGGCGTGTTGAGGGCATCTGTTCCTAATACTAAATTGAAATGGTATGTACAAATGTTTTTCAACCGAAATGCAGTCGCAAAACATTTGCAATTTACGCCAATTGAAAGTTGGTGGTAACCCATTTGCAAATGGGAAGGGGTCCCTTAGACACCCCTTTGCCTTTGAGAATGGTTGAAAAATATTTTTTAAGAGCAGGTCGTGGTCATAGGTACCACTGCATATTCTAAAAAATGAAACATCAATGTTTAAAGCCTTCGGTGCTCATGACGGCTCCCGGCCGTCATGAGTCACAGTAGACGTGTGCTCATGATGGCCGGGAGCTGTCAGAACGTTACCGCTCCGCCCACGCTCCTTTAATTCCACGCCTGTGCAAGTGAATTAATCAATGGGCGGAGTTCTGACGGCTCCCGGCCGTCATGAGCACACGCCCACCATGATTTATGACGGCCGGGAGCCATCATAAGTACCTGAGCACCACGCCCAACCCTGCCTCCCCTTAAACCACAGCGAAAATCGCGCAGCGGTGAATGGGTTAATTTGTTTTTTATAAACGCATCCCGTTTTCCTTTAAGGAAAATGGGCTATGTTTAAAAATAATGATTGTTTTGTTCAAAAGCAATAACAGACATGGTTGTCTGCTGACCTGTGATGGCAGCACCGTAGTGGGTCACAAATTGCAACCTAACTCATTAATATTCTTGAGGTAGGTCAATTTGCAACCCACTAGGATTGTTAATGAAACTCAAAAGGGTTTCATACATTAGGAATAGTGATCTCCTAATTGTGATTCGCAAAAATTTACAATTATGAAATTGCTATTCCTGACTATTATACATCGAGCCCTAAGTCAGGTAGCATTCAGTCAGATTGTGAAGATGTTTGGCCAACCTTGGTTATACCCTTTTGCCTCTCCAAGCAATGTTCTACTTCAGAGTTATTGTATGGACAACAGGGATCCATTTTCTGGCCTGGCAAGTACACCCCCAATCCTGCAGCTGCCCAGAGGGACTACCATATGCTTTTCCCTCCCATTACCCTGTTGCACAGGGTGCTGAGGAAGATTCGGGAGGGGAGTGTAACAGTAGTTTGGTGGCACCATTTCGGCCAAGGAGGACATGGTTTCTGCTTCTGTTGCAGCTGTCAGTACAATGGGAATACCTTTTTCCATTGCACACCCCACTAATTACCTTCAGTTACCCCTCAAGACTCTCTGGGTTCTAATCTTGTCAGCTTTAAAATTGAGAGGAAGGGATTGCAGGCATTAGGCTGCTCTAGAGAGGTGGGGTTATATTTACAGCAGTCCAGGAAACAATCTACTCTAAAGGAGTACTCATGATACAGGGGTAGTTTTGAGAAGTGGTACACAGATAAGGGTTAAATGGCAACAACCTGTGACCTGTTCAAAATATTGTAGTTTCTCCAAGAGAGTTTTTAAAAGGCGTTGACTCCCTCAAAGTTGTCATCCTAATTGAAGGGTATTAAGCAGGTAGGTGAGTCATTCCTAGATTTCTCGAAAATAACTCCTCCAGTTAAAAGGAATTGCTTTGGATACTAGTAAGAAACTGAAAGTCAATGATGTGAATGTAAATGTTTTAAGTGCCTTTTTGACAATAAAATGTTAAAAAAAAAAAAAAAAGATTGCTTCAGGGTCATAACAAAGGCCCCCACTGTCTCTACTGTGCTGGGGACCCCCAGGGTTTCTTATTTTGGAGAGGCCACCCCAGCCTCTAATCCATGCCATTCCACACCTTTTAGAAGGCATGCAATGTCATCGAATAAGAAATGGTTAAACACTGAGGAAAGCCACTCTGCTTTCCCAACCTGGCCCATGCAGGATAAGGGGGCCTAACCATTTGGGGGAGGGGCCCTATGAGCCAAATAACAATGAATATCTGTGGGATCTGCCAGGGTCCCTAATAACATTCTGCATGGGGGCATCATTTTGCATTATGACAGTGGATTGCATAAGGGATTTAGAATTAAAAACCTGTTGTATCTTCAATGGTCCCTCCTTGGGATTTACCACCTGTGTTGATTATTCTTCGAAAAGACCTTTTAAACCATTGGAATCAGCTACTCTTCAATTGTTACTGATTAAGGTGATTGTTTTGGTAGCATTCACTTCTGCAAAGAAACCGAGGGCAGTTGGGAGCATTCCTAGTCTCATAGCCCCACATCAGGTGTTTTCCAGATACAGTGGTACTTAAGTTGGATCCGAATTTCCATCCTAAGGTACAGCCCCATGTGTCATACAAACCAGCAAGTAATACTTCTGGTTTTTCAAGTTGAGGATGAGACAAAATGTTCCTGTGGGTAGGCTGTTAAAAGGGTGTTACTGGTTTACTTTAGAAAACAAAACAGATACAAAAATCTACTTCTCTTTTTGTCACTTTTGGTCTAGTGAAGAGAGGGAAAAAACAAATTCTTAAACTATCTGTAGATTGGTGTGTCAAGCTACCACTAAAGCATATTCCAGTATAAGACTTCAAGTACCTGCCCCTGTTTAAGGAAGGTCTATTAGGGATGTGGCCGTCTAATGGATGCAAGTGAATAGAGTTTCTCGGATGGCAATTTGTAGGTTTGAAACTTCATTTTCAGAAGAGACGTTTGTGAAACAACAAAGGCTAGAATTGAGTCATTTGATTTATTTTGTTTTTGGAGTTGGTACAGTGCAAAACTGCCCACTCTTTACAAGTTTACAAAAGTCTTAAGATAATTAATATCTGATCCACAAAATGAATGGGCACCTTGCACATGATTCTTACACGAAAAAAGGATTGTGAATGCATTTTGTATGACAATATTTGCAGGGTGTCTTTGCTACATAATTCACAGTTCTCACATAGAATGTTTACTAATGACGAAAGGAATGCTTCTGATGTTTAACCTAAGCACCGTATTCAGTTAATAGAGATGCGTTTAATAAAAATGAGCTAGAAATAATCATCTGATGTAGATTAATAAAGTGACTGACATGTAATAATGAAACGTATAAGGTTCGCGCAACTAAAAGAATTTATGATTTATAATGTGTGTTACATTGCAGGGTTAAAAGTTAGTAATGTATAATTTACTTTGAACCATCCTTTCCCATGTTAACGTGCTTCACTGCACAAACTTTATTCATGAATCTTAAACGTGAGCTATATCGCCTGCATAACATGCAATCATTCGAAATGTTGTACATAACCATCCTCACATGCATAGAACACTATTTCTATAGTAACTACAATAAAAAAGTAATGTATGCGTAAATGTTACATGTAGGTACTTTCAAACATAGATCTCAGTCATACTTATTATTGTGCAATTTGATCATTCACTGCGGGTTGATACAACAGGAACTGAAAGTACTAAAGAAATATTATATTTGCATATGTCTAAATGCGCACATGCGTATTAAATGTGCATCATTGACTTAATAACTTAAATTGACATTATAGACTAGGCCTGTGATTTCACCATACCATATTTCAGAAGTTACTGTGTTCTCATATTCTACTTGCTCGACTTTCTTGCAGGTAGTCTCATGCATTGATAGTTTAGAATAGATACACTTCTTGTAACAGCAACAGAGACATAGCCTGTGAGAGAGACCTTGACGACAAGCACACAAAAACTGAAGCTCCAATGGAAAAAACTATTAATTTCTTACCTGAGTGTGTGAAAAAGATGTCTTTCCCATATCCAGTTCTGGAATTTTCTCTACTGTTGCAGTCGGCAACATGGAAATGTAACAGGATCACTGGACATTCTGATGGTGAGGTGACAGAGTAGGTGCCACCTACGTGCATGTGGACTATAACCTATCGACAGCCAGTTGGGCATTCAGAACTGCCCTGGATCGCTGGAGAAATCTTCAAACCTCACCAGATGCTTTCTCCGAACTTTGCTGAACCTTCCTTTGCTGACTCTTTGTGGATTTCATATGCTAAACCCCTTCTGCAGACCCAATGCAGAATTCCCCTTGGAGTCCATCCCAAACCCTTTCATGAGTCCCTACTACCCCTTTGAATGGACTTTGTGAGCTCTATCCCTCAATGATCCTTGGGTCTTTGCCTTAAGTGTGGCTAAGGTTAACACCTATTCCTGACCTATTAAAGACTCTTGACCGAACTTCTGAGATGCCAATACCTGCTTTACGCAGTCCATTTGCCTTGCCCCTGGTTCTCAAATGGAACTCTTTGATTTCTGAGACTTTCTGAACTAATCGAGACCGTCTTTCCCCTTGGACTGTGCTTGGGATATTTAGATTGCTAATCCATACAGAGGATAACCTGAGATTGATTTCTGAACATCAAATGCTGAAGTTGCAAGCTTGACTCGCTCTAACAGAACTACTTGTTTGCTTTATATTTGTTCGCCTGAGTATCTCAAGGAGGCGTGGTCTCCCTGTTGTATTGCTGTACCCGTTTAGCATGGTCATGAGAGTGATCTATTTGAACCTGATTACTAATTTGGAATAAACACCCATGAACTTGGTTACTGATTCCTGCTCCTCATTGTGTAGCCAAATTGGTTGCATTGTTAATTGCATGAATGAAGAGTGATACTCCAAGATCCCCAACCCCTCAGCACGATAAGAAAGGTCCATCGGAGGACCAAGCGTAATTGATAGAGCACTGAGATAAGAGATATTAAAAGGGAATATACAACATTATCCCGCATACTTTCATCCCACATACCATTAAAAAAATGCAATTTCTCTGCGATACTTTCACTCCTCATATGACTTTACCACGCATGCCTTTACAATGCAAACACACGCGTGGTGAAGTCATAAACCGTGTACAAGTGCTTTACCTTTATTTATCTATCTATCTATCTATCTATCTATCTATCTATCTATCTATCTATCTATCTATCTATCTATCTATCTATCTATCTATCTATCTATCTATCTATATATATATTCACTGAAAAAACCATAGGTTATAGACCATATATAGTTAGGAATTAGCATTTAGAAAACCTTATTTTACTCACACAAAACCATTGAAATTCCATATATAGTTAGTTGCACTAACTATATATCGCGCACCCGCAATCCACTGCTGATGATGTCACATATTACATCATTCATGACATGGTCAGTGACATCACTGATGACATCACTGATGACATCTCAAATGACATCACTGATGACATCATCTAGTGTCTGTGTGTTTTTGTAAAGTTTAAATACGTTTTACATATTGAAGAATGACTGGATGTATGGAAGACTGAGTGTGTGTGTGGCTGGCTGGGAGGTGTGTGACTCTGTGCATATCAATGTGTACTTGTATCAGTGATTGTATAAGAGAGTAAGTATGTGTTAGTATATGTGTGAAAAGTATGGTGTTCTGTGTTTAACTATAGATGAGGAAATCGAAGTGTGATTGATTCTTCACAGGACTGACTAGGTGTATGAGTGCATATGATAGTGTTCTAATAATAAGTGACTGTATGTATGAGTAATTGTATGGGTGAATGAGTGAATGTGTGTGTAGACGTACGAATCAGTGAGTGTGTATGTAGTAACTGGTATTGGTGTGTCATGATGTCATCAGTGATGTCATTTGAGATGTCATCAGTGATGTCATTTCAGATGTCATTAGTGATGTCATCAGTGATGTCACTGAAGTATGGTGTTCTGTGTTTAACTGTATAGATGAAGAAATGGAAGTGTGATTGATTCTTTACAGGACTGGCTTGGTGTGTGAGTAACTCCATGGATGAGTGGCAGTGTGTGACTGTCTGCATAGGTGTATGAGTGCATATGATAGTGTTGTAATAATAAGTGACTGTATGTATGAGTGATTGTATGGGTGAATGAGTGAATGTGTGTGTAGACGTAGGAATCAGTGAGTGCTTATGTAGTAACTGATATTGGTGTGTCATGATGTCATCAGTGATGTCATTTGAGATGTCATCAGTGATGTCATCAGTGATGTCATTTGAGATGTCATCAGTGATGTCATCAGTGATGTCACTGACCATGTCATGAATGATGTAATATGTGACATCATCAGCAGTGGATTGCGGGTGCGCAATATATAGTTAGTGCAACTAACTATATATGGAATTTCAATGGTTTCGTGTGAGTAAAATAAGGTTTTCTAAATGCTAATTCCTAACTATATATGGTCTATAACCTATGTTTTTTTCAGTGAATTTTCAAGGTTTTGTAAATGCTAATTCCTAACTATATATGGTCTATAACCTATGGTTTTTTCTGTGAATTTCATTGGTTTTTTAACAGCTAATATCTGTAGCTGTAAAATGTATTCTTCTTTAAATCCAAAAATATATTTTATATGTTTATGAATAATTTTTTTTTTAAATATTTTTTTTTCTTCGTTCCCGCTTCGCGAATCGGGAAGCTTCCCGTTAGCTGACCTTGATGCCGCGAAATAGACCGCGAGCCGGTAAACGTTTCTTTACCGCAAGTGCCGCGTTAGAAAACAACATCGTGACGCCTCCCGTCCGCATGACGTTTCACGTTGTCGCGTGATACGTCATATGACGTACAACGTTAGCGAACTGGTACGCGAAGCGAGTCGCAAAGCGCAGGTTTCTGGAAGCAAACCGGGAGGCCCTGCAAAGCGCTTAACGTAAACACAGCAAGTCATGTGACTTGGTAATAACACTTTTCATTGGTTCATTTCACTTTTGGTTTCCTAATGATGTAAGACTAGGTCATATAATCTAAAATGAACACTTTTGATTGGTTGAGAACTCTTGTTTTTCCCAAATGATGAAAATCCCTCCTTCTTTCCTCACTCTGACTTTCATCATTGTGAGAGAAAGACCCTTTGTGATCACTGAGCAATGGCTTCTTTAGTAGCTTCAGCTGGTGCTTCCCCACCACCTCCACCACATCCAAGGAAGAGTGGACCACCTGCTCAAGTTATAATTCAACAAGGAGAGGAAGAAGAGGAACAGGAGGACGAGCACGAAGAGAGGCAGTTTTTGCCTGAGCAGCCCAGGACGTCTCACCGGAAAGAAAACTTCATTTGGCAATTTTTTAAAATTCCCAAAGGTCAGAAAAAAGTAAATGCAAGATACGTAACTTGCCTTATATGTCAAGATAGACTGTCCAGAGGGACCGACAAAAAATACAGTTTCGGAAACTACACAATGCATCGCCATATGACTAGGTGGCATCCTAACAACTACAGTGCTGCACAGTTTCGGAACGACCTAGATAATCTCCCTATTATGGCCAGAAGATCTGTTGTACCGGAAGTAACGGGACCAGAGGGCAGGGAGATGGTGCCAAATATACAAATGAGATTTGGTGATGTAAAACACATCTGCGTATTTTGCGATGGATTCATTTCCTACGGAGAAAAAAGCATCACTCTGATCAACAGAGCTATTGACTATCATATGCAAGTTTGTACGAAACGCCCAAAATAATAAATACTTCTTTTTTTTGTTTTGTTGCTCCTGTTGAGCCCTTTACAATGAATCGTTTTCATTGCCCCCTCCAAGAAAAACCCAAAAAAATATAAAACTGTTCAGAAAAATTCAATAAAAGTAAAAAAATGTTCTGAAAAATAAAAAAAAAGTTCTTTTCAGAACTACCTCCCCGTTATTAAAAAATTGGTACAATATTTGGAACTGTGCCAACCTCTATTTCTCTTAGTTCGCTTCCCAGTTCGCTCCCCGGTACGCGAACCGGAAGCGAACCAAAAACAGTAAGTATAAGGGAAGGAAACAGACACTTATGTTAAAAGAAAGACAGCTATAGGGGAGTAAACTAGAGATACTATTACCCGTAATCCACTGCTGATGATGTCACATATTACATCATTCATGACATGCTCAGTGACATCATCAGCAGAGGATTGCGGGTTTTTTGGCAACGTGCCTTATCCACGGTTTAATAACGCTGCCTTTTGCTTTATATAAGTTTTCAAATTGTATGAAATATATACCAATAGGTCGTTATGAACCTTTAGGTAGTGCTTTTCTTCATGAGGTCTGGTCGCTTCCATACACATACAGATGTTTCAAAGATGATCAAGAAGTTTATCTGAATGGAGAGGAATGCACTGAGACGCCAGATCATTCACTAATGTGTAGGCACATACAGTTACACGGTTCATGCAACAAACACCGACCAAATATGGCTTGCGTGTTGCAAGGCACGCCAGTTCCTGCTATCATCCCCACGTTCAAGTTGTTGGAAAATGGTAGTTATTTGATGCTCAATAATGAAGATTGTTCTGAGTTAATTAAAAGTATTCCTTTTATCGTAACAGTAAGTGAACGGGTTATTTGCTGCAGAAATGTTCTATTTCCTCCCACACATGAACATAGGGAGTTTTCAATCTGGCCACAAATACCAACCTTGGGACAGATTTCAACGGCATGGCAAGAATAAGAGCTCTTTTGTCTCAGAGAGAGGTGGCCTTGAGTTCGGCCCGTGAAACTTTCGTGCTTCACATAGCGAACACCCGTACAGAGGTGCACACACTTTTCAATTCAGATTTGCCTTTCAAATTCAGCAAGATGGTTCCGACTATCTTTAACGCATCCTCCGCAAAGTCCCTGGCGCACTTTTTTAAAGTTGTTACCAGTGGTCTCGTGACTTCATTTGAGAAAATCTTTGGACTCATCCCTGCTTCCTTTCATTCTATTTTCTCCACTCTGGTTCGTGGATTGGCATTTTTACTTGCATTACCAGCGGACGCTCTTGTGCTTTTTTACATTTTTAAATATGGATGTCCCTCCTATGCAACCTCCCACCCTGCAGCTGCTGACAATGTTCCGCAATCGCATGCTAGAATATTATGGCACAATGCCGTTGGCGATATTAAGCACGGCATATGGATTATCTTTTCGATTCTCCTACTTCACCTGTGTCCAGCCTGTATTTCACTGCCTGACCTGTGATTTCGATTGGGCCATTGATTTGTGTCTCTGCGGACCGGTTTCTCCTGACGTCGACTTTAATCAGCTGATGACTCCTATCATTACTCACGAGTTGGTTTGTCCTGGCGAAAGGATTATGGCTGTGGCATTGATGCATGGACTACTTGGTCCCTGGAATTTACTGGCGGCAGCACAGTCTTTCTTGGAACAGAGCTTTCTTGAAAACCCACCGAGCTGTCCTCTGATGGTGATAGAGGATCCGGTGCTGGGAGAGCACGTATGTTCTTTTCCGCTTTTAAATTGGATGGCTGAACTGTTTTCGGATGAAGACGGTGACTTCCTATTGGAGGCTGTTGCAGCTTATTTTGCATACACAGTTATGTCATAGACCTTTTTCATGTTTGATATGCTGAGTACTAGCATTTCATTGACAATTCATTGACTTATTTGTCAAGTTTTTATTATTTACCTTGCCTATTGGCTTAAGACTCGATAAAGTACTTGGCTGTTTTATTTTTCTTTAGCATTAAATTTTCCTAGTTTTTAATGCTTTACCTTGCGGACCGTCCACATATAAACTTGCAATCTGCTCTCATGAGATGGCACTTCTATTATCTTATTCAGTTCGTTTCCGGATCATGGGGAGGTGTCATCTAGGTCCTGGATATCTTTACACCGTGTTAAGTTAGCATGGGCTCATTACCGGTTTAAACGCCATTTTTCCTTTTTTGCAACTTCTGCACACAACACTTAGTTGTTGCTTTAGCTTTCCACCTAGTAGTTCATCGTGGTTTACATGAGAATAATATGTTATTGCTCTACTATCTGCTTTGCTTGTTAAACTATATCTGTACAGCGAGTGCTAAAGTTTCAAGAACAACACGATACAGAATTGTTATGAGGTCTGATCTCCACGACTTCATACTCATAACATAAGTGCAACTTCTGCCAATTCTGGGCATGAGGCGGGTTTTATATTGCTTTGCCGAACACACATACACAACAGTTGATGCGGCTCACATGAAGAGAGAGCTGGTGTATGCTGATGTGATTCCTTCAAATCTAAGACACTAAAGTATGGGCACGCCCTAAACCAACACAAAGAGACCTTCTTAGCAAATAATATAATATGTGTATTAGGGAGGGTGAGATATAAGCAGCCGCGGGCCGTGGAGGGAGTTACGATGGGGCAGGGAGGCGGGGAGGGGGAGAAGCAGGGTGGAGCCCTCTCTACCTTGCCCCTCCCCCTCCCCGCCTCCCTGCCCCACCGTAACTCCCTCCACGGCCCGCGGCTGCTTATAAGTGTTGCTAACTCTTATTCATTTACAGCATGTTAACATACTATCACCATTCGCTTTTTATGTACTAGTAACTATGCTGGTAATTTTGCTACTGATAATATGTGTACTTGTATTATCTAAGATACTACGCCTGTGAAGACGGCATTAGTAAATAAACATTTCAAATACACATGTGTTCTTCTTAACTCCATGTTCTGGTTTCTAAGAAATATATAACGACCGACTGTTCATGAGTTCCACGTATCCTGAGGTACTATAAGTTCATATTCTGGATTGTCTAAACATTGAGAGTTTGTTATATCCAATGTGACACTGTACCTAGCTTGCTAAGGAGTTTTTGATTACTAACGTGAGTTTTGGGACACCCTAATTCGCCGAGGTTCCAATCCTCTGTCCACAGTTCTGTGTGAGAACAGAAACCCTGCGACAGGGGCACCCCCGACCCTTGCTGGAGCTTCATCACACTTGCGATACAACTCCAGCAATGCGCCACCTTTACGGCACAGATACATCACGCATCTGTGCTGTTTTTGCCCCATGATGCGCCGCATTGTAAATGCAGCACACCATAGGTGACGGAACAGCGGCACAGAATGACTAACACATCCCTGGTGATGCGCCAGTCATCATAAATGTATCCCTATGCTTCTGATCTTGTTAGAGATGAACCGCCATATGTATCATCAAAGTTTTTTGCATTTCCTAAATAGCGAACTTTAAGGAATAAATAGCGATTCTTTACCATTCCTAGTTTGCGATGAGCTATTTGCTAATTACAAATTACCCATTCATTTCCTTCATTTCCATAGGGCGGTTGGACTCACTTTTAGCTCGAACGGCTGAATGGATTTCCACGAAACTTGGCAAAATTGTAGGGACTGGTAGCCCGATGTGCCTTTGCTATGTCTCAAGATATATGCTCCAGTGGTTTTTACGAAAATTAACTTTGAAAAATATATATTGGGCTACATTGGCCTATATATATGTTGGAGCCCAAATGTAGCCCAATGTAGCCCAATGTAGCCCAAAGATGGCCGCCAGACACACAAAAAAACAAATGTAGCCCAAATATCAGCCAGATGTAGCCCAACTATAGCCCAGTGACAGAATGACCAATCAGCTTCGCAAACCTCCGTTACGCGAAGCGGAGCGCTGTTACAGATATATATCTTTTTTTGAACGTTAATTTCTTAAAATCCACTGGAGCACATATATTGAGACCTAGCAAAGGCACATCGGGCTACCAGTCCCTAATATTTTGCCAAGTTTCGTGCAAATCCATTCAGCCGTTCGATTATTATTATTATTTTTTTTTTTTGCCCCGCGGGGCCCTTTTAAAACCTCCACATCAAACCTAGGGGGTCAGCGAGGATCTACTATGCCCCCTTATAGTTATTTCCCCCTTTGTTTTGACCTCCTCTTGTCTCTCGATCCTACCGAGAGACAAGATGGCGGCCGCTACGGACTGTTTGGAATGTTGACAGACGCCGGAGAACCAATCAGCTTCGCTTCACAAAGCTCCGTTGCGCGACAAGTACGCGTCCTGGGCCGCTGCCCAGTCCGCTGTTACAGATATATATCTTTTTTTAAACGTTAATTTCTCAAAATCCACTGGAGCACATATATTGAGACCTACAAAAGGCACATCGGGCTACCAGTCCCTACAATTTTGCCAAGTTTCGTGCAAATCCATTCAGCCGTTCGGGCTAAAAGTGAGGCCAACCGCCCTATGGAAAACTCAATGTTAAAAACATGTTTTGGGACCCCCCTTTTTTCTCGACCCCCCCTGGACGAACCCCCCCCCAATTTTCAGGGGCTGCTCAGAAACAAAATGTGCCATTTTCCTGAAAATTTCAGCCAATTCCGTCCACAAACGCCAAAGTTATTAGACATAGAATTTTCAAAAATCCCATAGAGAAAAAATCCTAACTATATATACCTACTGGCGACCGCCAGTAGGTAATATATATATATATATCTATATCTATATCTATCTATCTATCTATCTCTATATATCTATCTATCTATATCAATCTATCTATCTATCTATCTATCTATCTATCTATCTATCTATCTATCTATATTTATCTCTATCTCTATCTATCAATATCTATCTATCTATATCTATCTCTCTTTCTATCTTATATATAAAAAATGTAAACCCACCCTGAACCTTAAAAATACCCCCTACACCCCAAAACCCTAACCCACCCTGACCCCTAAAAATACCCCAGTACCCCAAAACCCTAACCCACCCTGACCCCTTAAAGTACCCCAGCACCCCAAAACCTAAATGCCCACTGAACCCCTGAAAACCCCCCACCACCCCAAAACCTAAACCCGCCCTAAATCCTAAAAACACCCCAGCACCCCAAAAAAACACAGAACCCTAAAATTACCCCTGAACCCCAATTACATATACCCCAACCCCAAACCCTATACTTACCTCATACTTACATTTAAAAAATATATGCTTTTACCATTCATGCATTTACAACAAATTTCATTGTAAAAGCATGCGTGGTAAAAGCATATAAAATTTAATGCCATGCATTGTAATGGCATTACGGAGTAATGGTATTTGCGTTGTCATGGTATGCGGGGTGATGGTATGCAGGATAAAAGATTTGTGGCAATGGTTGTTTACCATTAAAAGGATCTTAAGTGTGGGCCCAGAAAACACTAGAACAGAGTACTAATTACCGCTGTGAATTAATAGCAATTTAGGGCCTCATTATGACGGTACTATTGCGCAGCCGGAACGTCACTTTTTTGACTCTCCGGTGGTGCAATGTGTCACAGCATATTTATAAGGCCACATAAAGCCACTTTACGTGGCTTTTCATGTCCTTATAAATATGTGCTCCTTTCACGCAGAAAATGGGTGTTCCCACGCAACACCCATGAAATCTGAAGCATTCCCAGAATTCCAAGAAATCGTAAACCTGGGAATACATCAGAATCTAATGCCACTCCACGGGTGGTGTTCAGGAGGCGCAACGAGGAGAAATGCTTTTATTTCTCCTCGTGTATTTCTTTTTCTATGTGTGCTGCATCCTGCAGCACAGACAGAAAGAGGAAATCGCAAGGGTACCCGCATTGGCGCCTGTCCGCCCATTGTGCGTCGGCACTGGGGAAAAGGACAGGAAGGCGCTGTATCACATAGCTACGGGGCCATTCCTGCCCTTTTGTTTTGAAGTAGGACAGCACAGCAAGATTCCTTGTGGCGCTGCCCTACGTCAAAACCTCATAAATGAGGCCCTTGGTGTTTAACCCTCCAATGAAATTAAAAGGTATCCTAAGATTACTTGTCTGTTCTCCTTTTTAGATCTCGCACCTGGCGACGCAGCGCGAAGCGCTGTCGCCAGCGAGATCTATTGTTGCTGACTTGGCTCTCAAGGGGGACAGAGATGGCCACGCGCAGGGCTTTTGGTGATTGAAGCTCGTGCACACGCACGTACAGCCATGCGGTGTGCACATCTCTGTGCCCCTTTTGAGGCAAGCCTCAAGCAGCGTTACTTTCACTTTTCCCATTCCCTCCCCCCCTCCCCGTTGATGCTAACCTCCAGCCAGCTTCGCTGCCCAATTGAAGCCCCTACCCCTGTGCGCTGCCCTGGCTGGTGATCATCCCTCATCCAGCCAGCCCCGTGGCCGATCAGCATCTCTTTGTCCATCTACACAGGTACGGCTGGTCAGCCATCTTCGCTGCCTGATAGCACCACTGCCCATCTCTGCACTCACCCCTTCCCCCTGCTGTCCTATACCACCACGCCCCAGGGCCCCCATGCCCCAACCCCCTCTCTCCATCACCTCTGCGCTGAGGACGAGCCCCGCACTGCCCATCGCCGCATCCCAACAGCAGTGAACTGCTGCTTGCCCGACCACCGGCACTGCAGCGGGCAGAGGGACTGAGAGGTTGCAGGAGACCGTACGGACCCTCGACCGACGCTCAGAGCCCTCGCTGCCTCCCACTATGGGGGTCAACGTGGTGTATTGGTTCCGCAAGGGGCTGCGACTGCATGACAACCCGACACTGCGGCACAGCATCAAGGAAGCCGACACTGTGCACCGACCCCCCCCTGCCTGTAGGCTCCACGGAGACAGCTTTTCAAATTGGTCTCTATGATATGGTAGCCTCCAGTTGCCGGCCCATCAACGCGTATCGAAGTGCTCCTCTCCGGCAATCACATCACACCTTGGCATCTTTCACAAGTACCCACACCACCCCTGATCACAGCAGCAGCACCTCTGGGGTTCTTACCTCCGAGTCCTCTCCAAACCGCGGCATGCCATGTGTTTTTGCTTTGGCGGCCCCCTCCCTGGGCCGCACGAGCTGCGCAGCACCCATTGGAGTACGACAAAGTCTGCAGGCGCCGCCACTGAGCACAAACCGCAGGCCACGCCAATGTGCACGCTCACGGCGCGCCTACAATGCGCGCATGTCTCTCTTTCACTTTCCCTTATTCAAGCAGCAAGCTGCTCATGTTAATTATATTTATAGGGAGACGTCTTGATCGTAAGTGCGTGAATGAGCTGGTACGAACAAAAGGGCACACTATTTCATTTGCATGGACGTGTATACGTAATGCAACTCTTTGGCTAGAGAAGCCCTCGCCTCGGACTGGTGCGTAGAGAAATTAACCTCTTTTCTGACTCAGCCTTGGGCGCGTCCAGTAAAGTTAAAGTTATGTTTTGATGCTATATACTTGACCCACTGAGCTTTGTGTATCCAGGGTGAATGTAGTCAAAGGAAAATACCTTAAAAAATAGGGCCCTACCCTTCTGGCCAGCATCTCAGTGCAACACCTCATAAACTGTAGGACTTAATACAGCACGTCCACCGTTTCTACGCGCTGAAAATACGAGATGCCATATTACACAGTTTAACAATACCCATTTTATTTGATGGGAAGCTGTGTAGGCCTTGTTTTACTTGGATCATCTATGCTGGTTGTGGTGGCATCAAGATTTATAGCCAGCAAGTTAGCAGCAGCATTGAATTCTTGAAACTTTAAGTCATCTACGGTAGCCATTCATTCACCAGAACAGGACTTGTAAATGTAAATGTAAATGTATGTGTCTTGTAAAGCGCACTGCTGCCCTGAGGCGTCGTGATGCTGTAGACCGCTGGGGAACCCGTCCTGGCTATCCCTGTGAGATGGTCCCTACTGGGTATCTCCAAGGTGAAACCAGGCATCCCCAGCGAATGTGGGGGGCCGTTGTAGAGATGAGGCAAGCTAATGCCCAGAGTTGCCGAGTGTGATCCCTGGTTAGAGTAGGCACCGAGGTGAGAATTATCGAGTCCGCTGACCCTGGTCCACGACCCTGCCGCGTCGGGAATTGAACCCTGGTCCCGGGCCGTTCTCTGCTTCTGGGTCTGCTTCCGGGTCTGCCGCCTCTAACCAGTGAGCCACACCACTCCACTCCACTTGGCAGCCAATGGCTTGAGTCTCTTAGTCGGTGGGTGGTCACTCTAGGTCCTGGTATTGGGCGCCTGCTGGAGGAGCGGATGAGTCAATGGGGAGCGGCATGGAGGGGGTTCGGAGGCTGGAGTCCCTCTGGGCACGTACATGAGGTACAGCTCTGCTGCGCAGTCAGCTGTGAATCCTGTCTTTGATGATGCGGGCGGAAGCAACCTTAAAGTGATGTATATACATGTTATAGCAGGCATGATTCAGTGTAGCAATCTCACTCTTTTTTATATAGCGTACAAACCAAGCGCATTTCTGCTTTAAATAACCAACACCGCGCCAGGCCTCTTTGAAATCTTTCACTTTCAGTTGTGTGTGTGTGCCCACTAAAGCGCACCTACAGGCACGCGTGATAAGATTTTAAGCAAAGACGTGACCCTTTATAGTAGGAATGTTTTCTTTGACATTTATTGAAGCATATGGTTCGAGGGCTGAAGAGGGCGGAGTCTCCCAAGGGTTCATCTCACAATTTTTACTTTTTTCTTTAAAGGGAATCAATCCTTTCTTTGAATCTGTCACTTTTAATGTGTGACCCTCGCAAGCGAAGTATAAATCGCGGTGTGTTGCATCACTTCCTCCGCTTTTAGATTAGGATAGCCCAGTAGGTTCATGCGCCTGTCCGCTGCTGCAAAGACCCATGTCCAGCAAGCAAGGCAGGGAGCTGAATGCCAACATGTTTCTATCATATCTTCATTCTCTTCGAGATAAGAACACCCACGCCACTGGAACGGGTAATAGTAGCGTCAGCAAGGCTGTGGTGTCGTTGTGTTTTCACACTTGTTCACAAGAGACTTTTGCGTGCAGATATGAACATGCTAGCGTTTTTTCACACCTGTCAAAGTCCGTAAGACCTCTGCGTTCACCACACTTTCTGATGCGCCAGGAGTGCCTCGTCACAAACCCCATGGCAACTGGATGTTTACAAACAGTGCGTGTGTAGATGGGCTCCATTGATATCTTGTTTCAGTGTGAAGATAAGAACACGTTTGTGCTTTGAGACTTGTGTCAAGTGAGTGCTAACATAAACAGGTTTGGTTTTAACACTCGAAGGCGTGTGCCTGTTATGGAGACATAAATATGTCAGTGTTTCTTTTCCCACTTGTTTACATGCGTCAGGTGCCATAGGCACCTATCAGCATCGTAGCACTTGTATAGCGCCTCTTTCCAATGGCACCTGTCAGCATGGTAGCACTTGTATAGTGCCAGGTTCCCCTGACAAGGCAGCAAGGCGCTTCTGTGGGATTGAGAAACTCTAGGAGCTGCTCTGACAATTGGACACTTTATTTATTCCTTTGCACAATAATAACACCAACAGTGCCCCCGTCCTGCTCTGCCCCCTCTTCCTGTCCCCCCCACACCCCACCTCCGTTCCCTCCCGCCTCCTCTTCTCTCCAGCGCCAGCTCTCGCAACACGGAGCTTCACGAAGGGGAAAAAAACATTTTCAATGCCAATAGCTCAAAATAATGTCATTGCGAGACCTATTGCATTGCAATTGCTTGTTTGTACCATTGAGGAGTTGTTACCATGCTTATGTAATTCTTCATGCGGTATGGACCGTAGGGTTTACCGATAATGAAAAAAATACCTACTGGTTAATGATAATTGTTACATTCCCTCGGCCAGAGAAGGGCCTCGAAGCCACGAGGACTGTATTTTACAGCAGACGGTAGGAGCTTACAGCCTTATTCATCAACGGGCCGTTTTGCGAGCCCCTAATAGCGATTCATAGCGAATCGCTATTAAGGACTCGCAAAACGGTATTCATGTAGGAATTGCTAAATAAATAGCGATTCCTACACATTCCTTATTTGTGAGTAGCAAATTGCTAATCGCAAATAAGGAATAACTCCCCATTCATTCCTATGGGCCAAAAGGCCCATAGGAATGAATGGGGAGTATTCCTTATTTGCGATTAGCAATTTGCTACTCGCAAATAAGATAGCGATTTAAAGGGTGCCAGGGGTGTCCAAAGGACAGCCTGTAGCACCCCTTAAATGCAAATTGAAACAGGTGTTGTGCACACACATGTCCAAAGGACATGTGTGTGTGCAACATGCAACTTAGAAAAATGCTTTTAAAAGCATTTTTCTAAGTTTGTGCTATTTACCGAGAGGTCTGACCTCTCGGTAAATAGCGGCCCGAAATTGCGAATTAGCAATTTAAAAATGGTTGATGAATTGCATTTAAGGAATCTCAAATAGAGATTCCTTAAATGTAATTCCTCGCAATTTAGCGAAGTAGCAATTACCGATTTTTGCATTTGGGATGATGGATCCCAAATGCAAAAATTGCGCTCGCAAAGGGCCAGATTCTCAGATTCTGGCCCTTTGCGAGCGCAATTCGGCTTGGTGAATCAGGCTGTTAATTCTGTGAGGCCTGAGCCATCTCTAAGGCGAGCACATACAAATACCCCTTCAAACCTGTTCCGCTCTGTTCTGCACATCCTTCCTCTCAAGGAAAAGCGTGGACTGGAGTTTGCAGAGCGATATTTCTCTGAAGACATTTTCTTGGAGTACGCAAAGTCCCTCATTCAGAAGCAGCTGCTTTTTCTCTCCACAAAAAGCCATGTTTACTGGAGCGAAAAGCAATCAAAATTCATTATTCAGTGGCAAGGAAGTTTTGACTCTTCCTTAAGCTTGTATAAAACCCTTCAAATATACGGAAAGGAAAATGGTTCAAAAGGAGTTCAGTTAGATAGTCAATTTACTTTTAATGACATATTCCAGAAATTGCGAAGACATTTCCCTTCCTCAACATAATCAGTTGGATTTCGTTTTTTCCTTTTTAGGAGGTTTTCTTGGACAGAACATAACACAGTAGTTCAAATCTCCGCACTTTGCATTAGTTGAGCTTGGACGGTGTGCTGTCTTTCCAATTTGTTATGTTCCATGCCTACTCTGATATATCTTGTTACAGTTCCAGGTCCCATTTGCAGGATCCGGTTATCCTCTGAAATAAACAAGATGGAAGTTACAATACACTTCCTTGCTTTACAAAGCAAGCTACTGATTTCCTAATATGATCACACCAAATTATATATATATATATATATATATATATATATATATATATATATATATATATATATATATATATATATATATATATATATATATATATATATATATATATATATATATATATATATATATATAAAATGAATGTTATGCTTTTTAGTAGGTTAAATAGTTACCTGGAAGATAGACAATCTTTAAAACCTTTGAAGAACATGCCTCCAAATAATATCACTGGTAGAAGTATATTTTGTTGTAGGTTGTTAAAATATCAAGCAATTTTTTTATTTAAGTTAACAATAAAGGTTTAATGTTTGAGGTGCAGCTGTGCTAGCCTTGAGAGAATGGGTCAAACTGTAAAAGGGCATTGGACCAGCCAAAAGCAGTCTCATTTACATAAAAGATAACAAACACTAATACTGTAAATTTTTATTAGTGCAGCACTGCAGCCACAAATAGGCACAAATGATCCCTACATATAGCATGTTTTTCAGACTGAGCTAAAGGTGTAATTTGAGCTATCACACCTGCCCGGAAACAACTCAAAAACACAAGTAAAAGTCAACTCCTTCAACCACAATGCCACTGGTTACAACACGGTTAGATGGAGACTATGAATGACCCTAAGGTGGTGTAAATGTAAGGCAAGCAGTGAAATCATGGAGAGACATATCTGGAAATTACGCTGTCTCATTCATGATTTAGTTATTGCATTATTAAATGCATTTGTGGGTGTTTGTAAAAAACTCCATGCTGCAGTGAAGCCCCCTAAATGCACTTTGAGTATTAAGGATATGGAATCATGAGTGTGAGGGAACCAGGGTGTTTCACATGCAAAATACGGTGTTCATACACAAGCTTAAAAAAACCCTTGTGATATGCAGATATGGTGGTAAAGCTGCAGCATGGGTTGGTACCAGTTTAAAATGGGGCAGAAACGGCTCTTAATCATGTGAATGGGATTAGTGACGAGAGGACAAGTAGAGCAGGACTACAATATGACAGCAAGTTGGGGTTCTGAGTTGCCATCTAGGAAGTGAAAGAGGTGGGCCGTTGGTCCTGTGTGGAGTTTAGATGAGTTGCCAAGCTAGACCTAAGCTGTCCCAATGTCCTTGTTTCCTTTACAATTACATATGAAGGATAATTTGACAGCAATATGTGTTTATCCTACTCTAAATTTACCAGAAGGGCCCCATGAACTAAACCACATTAGGCAGAATTCTACTGTATTTATCCTAGTCCTTGCTTCACTTGAAACATAAGTTGTGTATCGGTCATCTAATGGTGCCTGTTGAAGAGAAACGTTTAGCTAAAAACATTAGGATATAAGATGCTGCAAAAAGAGTTCACCAGTATGCCTCATTTGTTGCAAAGAATGCCTATATCATTGTGTTATATTATTCAAATATGGACCTGCTTCTGGGAACCTGATATATGGTAATATTAAAGTCCTCTGCAAGGCAGATCAATGGTGGGTATATAACCAGCTCTAGGTCCATCGCTCACAAGGTTGGCTGTCATCAATATTTGTCCCATGGAACGTTGCTGCCGTAATTGATTTCCTTCCTACCCTAACTTTTGCTATAGCCCGTTAACATTGTTTGTCACTTGTGTGCATTAATGTATCAATCCCTGATCCCATTGTCACCATAATCATAACCACTGTAGAATAGGTGGCCAAAGCACTCCCCACCACCTGGAAACTCATGACCTCCTACATCCATTGATTGCCTCTGGTCACAGATTGATTTCTTTCAAGAATAAGTCTTTGCCTTTGATTTGATAACAATATTCAAGGGCATTTGACCTTATACACAGTGTTGCATACCATTACCATTTCATTAAATACACTTACTTATAATAAATCCAGCAAACTTTACCACCTTCTTCTCGCTCCATTGAGATTGAGATTATTAAACCCATTCCAAATTTCTTTCTACTAATGTTGACCAAAATGCATGATGTTCATATTCTCTCATTGTTTTCCAATTTTCACCCGCATGGGTCCCACCACATATTATGCTCTCCTCCCTCCTCCTGTGCAACCATCACGAGAAACTGTGCATTCCACACAAGTTGTGAGACTGTCCAACATCATGAATTTTGAACCCTTTAAAATATCCACACAGTCCTCAGTGACACCTTACCAAGAATTAAACTTCATTCCTTGCCCTTAGCCAAGCAAAAAGTATCTCACCATTTTCACAGAATGGCATATGCATGCGTTTATTGTGGAGTAAAAAATGACTGATTATGTAATATGGTAGGGGTTTGTTTTCAATATTTGCGAAACATCATGACAAGAATGTGAACTGATTATGATTTCATTGTCAATTTTCAGTGACCCCTGACGAAGGGCTCTTTCAGCCCGAAATGCATTGGGTTTTTATTTTAATAAATGCTGCCAGTGATGAACAGAGCGTCAGTCGTGTTCTTATATAGAGGTACGGATGGACACATTGGGAACCTAAGAAACCTTGAAAAATGGCTAATATTCCGATTGTGGACTACATTTGCAGAGGTATTAAACACAAAAAGAAGGAGAAACGCAAGAAAATAATGAATAAATTATGGAACATGGAGTAAATCGCCACAGTGGCACAACTCGCTGTGCACTGGTTTGGGGCAAAAGGGTGCCCCATTTCTTGGAGATATGCTTGTTAAACCCACCTTTACTAACTGCTTTGCTGACTTGATTAAATATAATGTTGCCCCACAGCCTTGAACTACTGAATGCACTTATGGAGCTAGCAGCCCTGTTTTCAAATATTGCTGTGGCAGGAAGGCTTGAGTTTCATAATTGATTGATTTATTGTTGACCGTTCGATTATTTAAAACCATTACAGTAAAAGCTAAAATTAGAACCCAACCCCCCTTGCCCACCCACTTGTTCCCCCCCGCCCAGGGTCTATAGTGAGATTTAAAAACCCTATTTCCAACCGTCAAACTTGTGTTACAGGGACCTTTCTGCATTCAGTCCGGGAACTTAATTTGAATGCAGCAATGTTCCAGTCAAAATACTTGAGGTGGCGGGCAAAGGTCTTCTTTACCCATGGGTGTTACAGTAACACGTTGTTGGTGCATTAATCAGACTCTGAATTTCAAGGGCTTGAGAAAATCAATTATACTCTAGCTTCTAAAGCTTGACCAATCTGGTAAGTAAATTTTGCCACTCTTGCCAGTTGGTGTGTTTTTATTTCTGGAAAGCACCAGTCTGATGCCTCCTTGCAAGTTCTAATGCCAAGGGCTCTGAAGATGGGACGAAGCAGACTCTGTCATTTCCTGGGGAGTTTGGGGCAACACCATAGTAAATGGAGCCAGGATTCCCATTGATAATTGCATACGCGGCATTAAACGGCTGTGTCTGTTCGTGCCCATGCTGGATTGAAGTCCCCAATTCTAAGGCCCATTAGCCTCGCAAAAGGGATTTTCTTGCGTTCCTGGTCCCCGTGTGCTTCCTTAGGTATGGTTGGGCTTTCCCCAAGGTGTAAGATTCGTCCAATGCAGCCGCGGCCCGTGGAGGGAGTTCGGTGGGGCAGGGAGGTGGTGCGGGGGAGGGGCAGGGTGGACAGTGATAAACACCGGAATATGGACAATTGCAGGTAAGTAAACAATTTAAAAAATAAAATGAATTTCGTAGCGCGCGCTGCATCACATTTTGCGATGCATGGTGCACTACGAAATTCGTTTTATTTATTAAATTGTTTACTCACCTGCAATTATCCATATTGCGTTGTTTACCACTGTCCACCCTGCCCCTCCCCTGCACCGCCTCCCTGCCCCACCGAACTCCCTCCACGGGCCGCGGCTGGTCCAATGCCTTCGTGTAGGTGTTGTGTCGGAGTGCGGTTAGATCCTTTTCATATGAAATGACCTGCTGTCTCATGATGTTTGACCAAGCCTTATGCGGGATATCTGTTAGGGACAGACTGATGGGATCTATGTTTAGGGTCTCTATTGCTTTACCCAACTTGGTGTACCAGGGGGAGTCCTCGTCTCTGAAAATTGTTACAAGATGATGTTTGAGTGAGTTGTGCGGTGCTTTGAGGACTCTAATATAATACTTTATTAGGTCTCCCTGGAGGGCCAGTTCGGGTATGCCGAGGCTAATTCCAGCCGTAATCTCATGTTCCTTGCATCCCTGGGAACATGCAACACAAAATTGTGGGTTTTGACCTGCGCTGCTGCTATAAGTTTGTCTAAAGCACCTGGAAATGGCAAGTGACTGTAGTTAACGGCCGGGATTAATTTTGCCCTAAGGACCTTCAGCATGGGGTCTGTTGTGGGGCTAGTCAATCGTTGACTCCGGTGTCTCATTGATAAAATGACACTGTTGATTTTAGCAGTTAGATGTTTTGTATGAGCTGTCGATGTTGCCCTCTTGTTTAGCCAAACACCAAGATAGTTAAAGGCTATGGTGGTCCCAATTTGGTGATCTCCCAACTTCCAGACTGCTTGTTTTTTATGCGGGAGTCTACCAAATATCAATATCTTCGTTTTGCCTCGATCATCTGTCAGGTGATTCTCCTTGTTGTACTTCCCCAGCTCTTTAAGTGCACTTTGGAGGCCCACTTTTGTGTGGTCCATCACTACGGTATCATCAGCGTATTGTAGAATTGTCATTCTCGCAGTGCCCAGTCACGGTGGAATTAGACTTGCCTCTTTCAGAGCTCCCCCCATATTTGCTGTGTAAAGATTAAATAATAGGGGGCCAGGATGCAGCCCTGCTTCAGTCCGTTGTTAGTTTCGACTTTTGCTGATAGACCTGTGGGGCTTAATTTGACTTGTACCCAGGTTCCCTCGTGAAGGGATATGATGGCTTTCAGTAGTTTAGGAGGTACCCCCCAGGACAAGTTTTCCCCAGAGTTTGCCCCTATCAACTTTATCAAAAGCTCTGCTGTAATCAATAAAACAGCAGAACAACGGCAGGTGCCTGACTTTCACAGAAAGTTTTGAGAGGTAGGCCATGGCCATGATGTTGTCTGTTGTGTCGCTGTTTTTCCTAAAGCTGGTCTGGTAGAATGGTAATATTTCGTTGTTATTAGCCCTGTACTCTAGATCTCTCAATAGTAGTTTGGCAAAAGCTTTGGCTTGAGTTTCATAAGGTTCCCTGGGATATAGGTGGTAGCTTTCTAAAACACTTGTTTCATTCAGCTAAACGTTCCTCAAATTAACAGGGAAAATTCCATAGCAAGGGCTAATTATGCAGAAACGAAACAGGAAACTGGAAGCAATAGTCTTGCTAAAACATTCACAGTCTGATATTTCCAGAAACCCTTCATCAGAGAGTCTCACTGAAAAGATCTGAGCAGTTGTGCCAGCTTTAAGTGCAGATGCCCAGCACTGGAAACCATCGGATCAAATTAAGCAATGACTCGTACTATTTTTATTCTGCAATCTTTTCTGCATGCCTTTTGTTACCCTGGATAACATGTCAATCTGTTTGTATTTCTCCTATTGTGTGCTCACTGCCTCAAAGTTTTGGAGAGATGGAATGGTTTCAGCATTAAATTTTCCTGTGGGCAAAATTCCTGTCTTATTTCCACCTGCGTCACTTCCAGTGGGGAGTCAATCAAGAATGCTAGTTTACAAGCACTTCATACCCATGGAAAATCTATTCCAGTAGCTCTACCTTAAAGAGCTAGGGAAACCAATAGCAGCAGGTGTCTATCCTGCCCTGTGGTTCCCCCCATAATAGTCTTGATTTTATTTTTTTGCTGTGCTGTGAACCTGAGTGGGCCAGGAAGAGAGTTGGTGTTCAATTGATCTTAGACGCTAACAGGCAAGATGTAGGTTTCGGGATGAGCTTTGGGCTCCATATTACTGTCATCGGTTCCACTTCATCGAGTAACAAATCTTCTAGAAGGAGTTTGGTCTGTACCACCGAGGACTGCTACTTTGTTCACACTCTTACCCCAGATCATCATTCCTTGGATCGTCTGCCAGTGATGCTTCACACTGCTTTCAATATTCATGTGATGGCCGGTAATCTGATCCATGGGACAACTCTTCTGCATCGGGTTATTCATTATTCTGTTCCCAAAGTTTACCGTTTTTGTTTTGCGAAATCACTATTTCAAAGTGCTTCTTGCATTGCATTTAAGGAATTGCAAATTGCGATTTCTTAAATTCAATGGCAATTTAGGAAATCGCAAGAAATTGCGATTACCTAAATTGGGCGTGTCCAACACTTTCATGCATCGCAAAATGGCCTTTTATGATCACAAAGGGCAGATTATTGCAAATCGCACCGTTTGCTCTTTCAAAAACCTTTGATGCTTGTGCCCCGAAGACTACTTAATGCCTTCCACGAGGGCAAACTTGGTTTGGCCCTACAGATCACATGACAGGTCCTGGGACTCACATTGTCAATAACATGCCTAGGCGTCTGCTTTTAAGATTTTTGTGCATTACACAAGAGCTAAAATAAAAGTTAAGCTACCTGCATCACTTGCAGACGGGCACTCGGGGTAGAGGTAAACACCCATTCTCAATGCAAGGGACATTCTGGTCCCGACAAATAATAAATAGTGGAATTAGTAAATTAAAAAATAAAAGGGGTCTGATCTAAGCGAACGTGTCAACAATATCAGAAAAGAAATATTTATTTCAGGTATTTTTCTGTGAACATGCCATGAAAATTCCACCAAACCATTTTTTTAGAATGAGGAGAATTCTCTGAAATAATCTCAAATCTATTTTTTAACTGTTTCACTTGCTCGATACATTGCTGTATGTCCGTGACCCCGATAACAACCTGACCTCAGTCCTAAGGGAGGTGGTCCGCTTTGGCGCGCTGTCGGGACTCCGAGTCAACTGGTCAAAGTCGCTAGCATTTCCCTTGACCCATATCACGCAACCTGCCGACATCAAGTACCCACTAACATGGACCACAGATCCGATTAGATATCTGGGGGCTTGCCGGAGAAGTGTGGCTCACTGGTTAGAGGAGGCAGACCTGGAAGCAGAGGTCAGCCCGGGACCAGAGTTCAATTCCCGGCTCGGCGGGGTCTTGAGTCCTAAAATGTCCATGGACTCGACAATTCTCGCTCCGGTGCCTACTCGATTCACGGGTTCACACTCTGCGACTCTGGGCAATAGCTTGCTTAATCTCCATAATGGCCCCTCGCGGCGGGATGCCTGGCTTTCACCTTGCGAATACCCTGCCGGGGTTATCTCACAGGGGAATACCAGGATGGGTTCCCTAAGCAAGCGCTTAGAAACCGCTCGGTGATTTGTGCTATATAAATTCCTGTACATTTAAATACGAACCCAGAGGCCATATTTAGTGCCAACTACGGAACTGCCTTCAGTAAACTGGAGGACGATGTAACTGCTTGGTGCAAGCTGCCGCTTTCTTTACTGGGACGAATTGCAATAATGAAAATGGTAGTGCTCCCCAGGTTTTTATTCTTATTTTTTACCATTCCTATGGTGCTCCCTAAGATATTTTCCAGCGGTTGCAACAAGTGATGACTAGACTTGCATGGGCGGGCGGTCAGCCCCGCGCGAAATGGTCACTTCTTACTTTGCCGTACAAAATGGGGGGACTGGGGGCACCAGACTTGGAGCTATATTATAGAGTGACGCAGGCTGCTCACTTACACACAAGGGTACACGGGAACCGGGACATACCACACGTCAAAATGGAGGCCGTGTTTGCTAGCCCTATTTCCCTCTCTCACACGATCTTTGAACCGACTGATCGCAGGACCGGGAACCTGGACTCGCTGGCAGCTACCAATCATGTGTGGTACAGCCTCCTACAGGGGCAGAATGGAGCCCTGCTGTATTCCCCGAGTATGCCCATTGACTGGACTAGATGGTTGCCTCCGCTGAGAGAAAAGGGGGTGATAGTTGATATGCTGAAACTCAAAATAGCGACAGCTGGGGATTTGTTTCAGGACGGAGTAGTCAAAACTTGGGATCAGGTGGTAGCTGAGATTGATACACCGTCACTCTTGACGCGATTCTAATTCTTCAGGGTTAGACGCGCTTTGACGGACCTCCTGGGGAGTGACATGGCGGAGCCTCCAGAGGTTAAAGAACTCACATATATCATAAAGACGACAACACCACAGAAATTGCTGACGCACTTGTACGCTCTGTCACAATCTCACAGGGGACATACTTACACTAAGGCAAGACTGGCCTGGCAACTGGACTTGCAATTGGAGTTAGATGATAACACGTGGGAATATTGCTGCATCAACACCAGAAAAATCTCGCTGAATGGCCGGCACAGATTGGTGCACTTTAAGTTCCTGAATAGGATATATTATACACCGGCTAGGCTTTGCAGATATGGTCTTCGTGAAACAGCGGACTGTGAGAGGTGTCATTCCCCGAACGCTGTTTTTCTGCACTTAGCTTGGCTGTGCCTGGGTATCAGTGATTTTTGGACCAAGATATTTGCAGAAATTAGCACCGTCACAGAAGTAGTTATTCCCCCAGATCCCATGATAGCATTTTTAGGCTACACCAAAAAACTTCCTAGAGCGATCCGCAGGCTAGCTGACATGGTTTTTTTAATTGAGCGCAGAGTAGTGGCATGCTGCTGGATGAGAGGACCAAAGCCGACACCTAAGAGATGGGCGCATGATATGTTGTACTCCTGCACACAATCAAAGAACTGTAGCGAACTCCTTCCTCCTTCCAGTAGGCCCAAGAATTTCTGTGGGCTGTACCATACCTATTTGGCAACCCGGCCGGATAGTGCAGCAGCGGATGAGCTTCAGGGGACATAGGGAAGGTGGGTGCTATATCTGACACACTCGGAACTTTGAGCACTCCCTTGATTCAGAGATGTGAAGCCGTGGGCATGGACAGTGAAGCTCCTTGGCGCGCCCTGGACAATTTGGGTCTGTTCAATATACGTCCAATCAACGCCGCCTGCCCCGCTTAGTGGGTTGTTGGCTAAGTGGCTGTGTAATTATTGGAATTGTGATGACAAGAATCTTACATTCGGTTGATGTACTGCACAACTGGTGGGTGGGAGAGGAGGGAAGGGAATGTTAGTAAGACTGTATTTTGTAACTGAAAGTTCTATAAATAAATGAATAAAAAAAAATATGGAAAAAAAAACTGTTTCACTTGCTAATGGCCAATATGTTGTAGGGCATGTGTTAGTGCAAGAATTATTTGTGTGTTGACAATAAACATTGTACTATTAATTACATAAACAATAGTCATTCTTCATGTTCACACTGTACCCAGCCTAAGAGGGGAACATGAGGCCTTCCACATGGATTGGTGTTGTTCTGGATTACACCCACTTTTGGGAAATATTGAAGGGTCTTTCTCAAGAGTAGTGGACATCACTTACATACAGCCACAGAGCAGCTGATGGGTCAACCAATCCATTGCCACTGACTGCTGAGCACTGTTTGAAAAACATATTAACTGTCACTTTTATAAAGCGAACATGAGGCTGTTCACATTTCTGATAGAGGTTTCCAGTGTGGGGTGGGTGTAGAAACAGTGCAAAAAAAGAGTCTTTCATTGACAAGTACATAAGGAGGAATTCCTACTTCTTATAAAAGGTGTTTGTTA
The DNA here is from genome assembly GCF_964261635.1 of Lissotriton helveticus. Classification (NCBI taxonomy): domain Eukaryota; kingdom Metazoa; phylum Chordata; class Amphibia; order Caudata; family Salamandridae; genus Lissotriton; species Lissotriton helveticus. Next base: position 639,382,103 of record NC_136069.1, read on the forward strand.
CTTGAATGTCATCATCTCGGCTGAAAGGGAATATTTACAGGTGCAAGTTTCTGACTTTTTTCAAAAAATAACCTGATTAAGTAAAAGATAATGATTAATGACATACAAGCACAATGACTGGAAAGTGTTATGTGCAGGGCCACTAGAATTACGTGATTGTGCGCAGTGGCGCTTTTCACATCACGTGGATTTGTCACATATGCAACATGATCCATCACCTGCTGCATAATGTGCAGATATTAACAACAAAAAAATATTTCTTAACATTCAAAAAAGTTACTGAAAATACAGCAAGGCTTTTTGCTGTGCAGCGGAATGCACTTCGCAAAGGTTGACTGTTCACCTCTTAGTTTCAAATTACTGTATTTGGGTGTTAAACTATTGCTAATAAGGTGAAACCTTTGTCCAGACCGTGATAATGAGTAAAAATGACAAAATAATGAACTAATACCTACACTAACTGTGCCGCATTGTGTCAGATAGTTCGCATTTTTTTCCTACATGATTTAATAAACCTGCGGCATAATTTGGTCCTCCATTGCCACATAATTCCTGTGGACCTGATTATATGCCTTTCAGTTAGATGGGGAATGATGTTAAGAAAAGGCCCTAAACCCATGCAGGGCCACGAGCCAACATCTAAACATTTAGCAAGCAACAGTGATGTCTCCCAGTAGACATGAAGTGCGGAGATGCCTGGGCCAGGTCTGCAGTGATTAATTGTGTCTGCAGTGAGGTGATTGTTCTGCTATTGGTCAATATTGAAGTTTCCAAGGATGAGTCCATTCAGTATCTCTTGAAGATCAAGTGAGGAGTTCCCAGGCGAGCTAGAAGTGCTGTTATTCTTGTTCTTGATGTTTCATGACTGGGATTAGGAGACAGAGAATATCTGCATTAAGGAGGCCGCCCGATAGCGACAAGATTACCCTGAAGGATGGACTCAAAACGAAGGGATCCAAGGGCTTGATTGACATGCTCTCGGCCAGTTCTGAGCTGATGGCTGGCTGAATCCCAGAGGCCCGTCTTCACTAGGCACAAGATCAGAATATGAGGAGCAATCAGAGGTACCTTGGTCAGAAGATCCCTTGTCAGGCAGCAAATGAGTGACGCAAAGCAGGTCTCCACTGATAGGGCTACTTTCCTCATTAGTAGTGCACCAGGTTGTGCTTCTACTCCTCTATACAACGGTGAACCATGCTATATGTTATATGTTTCCCAGCTAAGGTCTTTTGATACATTTCTGTATATGGCTTATGGTCTTAGGTGAGACGAATCCCACCCCAGCTCGCACATTTGCATGCTTTCTCACTGGTAACTCTGTAGCTCTCCAGATTAGATGTAGACCACTCCTGAGGATATGCTGCTAGGAAGGGAGAAGTTACTCCTCATCAAAGTGAAAGATAAAAGTTTGTAATTAGATTTCACAAACACAAGCGAGAGTATACGAGGTTCTAATGACCTATGTGTTCCCAAAGTGGGTGGGATTAGATGCTGGACAGGCTCTTCTAGACTTTTGTGGCCTTGTGTATAGTCCTGTTTTTACCTTGCTGTGGAAAATTTGGATAGCTAAATAATCTTCAGAGAATGGCAAACAGCCTGCTGAGTGTAAGTCATTCTTGGATCTGAAAGTGGGCTTGTGAAAATGGGTTTTTATGACCCCTATAATCCAGTAGTGGAACAAAGAATATTTCATGATTGGGGATTCTATATTTCCAAGAGTGTTTGTGCCGTAAGTGGCACAGTGAATGCCTGGTAGGTTGGGGCAGGGGGCTGCTCTTAAGGGTGGTTGGACAGGAAGATCATCATATGTCCTGCTGGCAGAGCCCTGAACGAGTGCACACCATTGTCTTGCAGACTTGTATATATTTTACCCCCAAATCCTTCTACAGATGGTTGGACTCACTTGTAATATTCACTCGAAACACAATGGGTCATATTCACAAGGAGCTATCGCCAAATTAACGGCACTTTATTGCAGCCAAAGTTGTGATAAATGTACCTACCTATTCACAAGCTGGTGCTAACAGCCCACAGCACCAGTTTTCCTGCAATAGCATCTGCAAAAAACATTGCCACAGAGGACCCCCGCAACTATCGCTAATGAGATGCAGAGTAGGCGTTCCCGTGCCAAAACCCGCGACAACATGACACCTCAACATTCACAACAACCAGCCAGATCGGCGATAAGAACACAAATCAGGTGATAAAGCGTGTTAGCAGCAGGAATTTTACACCTGCTCTGACCTGGTGTAAAGTCGGACCACAGCCTGCACCCCAAAAGGAGCAGAGCCCACAGCCACACCTGAAGACAAACAGATGCCATGGAGCAACTAAACATGCAGCACGGACACCCAAGAGGGCCACAACAATCCCCGACACCACACCCAGGCCCGCAACACCCCGCCGGGCCCTCCCCAAACCCCGGATCAAAAAAACTGCCCACCAACACCACGAATCACAAAACAAATATTCTGCAGGATGTCGCACAAGCAGGAAACTCAACATACATGCGTAGCCAGAAAATAGAGATTCAGTCATACAGCAATGCAATCACCAACACAAAACACCATACAAACTAATGCCAAAACAACCATTCGTACGAGACCTAGCGGGACCTCACTGGACAATCCGTAGGACACAGCCTGGATTACTAAATCCAAGAGAATGTGTGCCATGCACCCAACAAAGGAAAGAGAGGGCGAGGGAGAGAGCCAGAGTGAAATTGCACAAGCAGCGCAAGGCCTTGCAGGGCACCTGGCTCCACATGCCAACATGTGTGTGTGCATCGACATCGGTAAACCACGAGCCCATGGCTGTGTCCCAATCTCAGCGCCAAAGCCACATCACATTCCGAAAATGCAAGTAGAAGTCAGACAAACATCAGAGATGAAAGCTTCATTGTTTCAATGCAGAAGGCGGGAGGACACCTGCACCTAAGTCCTTGGTCCAGAACGTGCCTGGAACACCCTGAGAGAGATGCCATGGCAGATGTAAACGACTCCCACACCACGTATAGCGCAAATAAACTACTCGACTCATCCACACCCCACACACACAAGCCCCTGCCGGAGGTACCCCTGCATGGGATGCCCTGACACTCACGGAAACAGCAACCCATTCAGCCCAACATTGCACACACATTCGAATCATTCCTCAGAGCTGTGGCATATCCTCCATACAACTGCCGGAGTTCAGAAGAGTGCCAGTTCCACAAGATGCACCAAATCAAATCAAATCAAATCAAATCAAATCAGGTGTTTATTAAGCGTGACTACTCACCAGTAAGGGTCTCAAGGCGCTGGGGGTGTGGGGGGGGGTTCGCAGGTTCCAGTCCATCAAGGAGGGGGTCTGTCGAAGAGCCAGGTTTTGAGGTTTCTTGCGAAGGTGGGGAGCGATGTTATCTGTCTGAGGTGGAGCGGAGGGTCGTTCCAGGCACTGATCACGAGGAAGGAGAAGGAGCGCCCTCCCGATCTGGTCTTTCTGATGCAGGGGACCATGGCGTAGGAGAGCTGGGCTGACCGTAGGGTCCTTTGGGGTGCGTGGAAGTTCAGGTATGCTGGTCCGGTGTCGTGGAGGGCCTTGTGAGCATGGGTTAGCATCCTGAAGGTGACTGTAGCTTCCTTAGGAAGCCCCTGGAGTCTGCGCAGATGCTGTTAGATGTGGCAGTGGCTTGGCAGATTGAGGACCAGTCTTGCAAAGGCATTTTGGATGTTCTGTAGCTTGCGGGTGAGGTTTTTGCTTATTCCAGCATAGAGTGAGTTGCCGTAGTCGAGCCTGCTGGTGACCAGGGTGTGAATGACGGTCTTTCTGTGTTCGAGGGGGATCCATTTGAAGGTCTTATGTAGGAGGCGAAGGGTGTAGAAGCAGGAGGACGAGACAGAGTTGATCTGGCGGTCCATTTTGAGCTCTGAGTCCAGGATGATTCCCAGGTTGCGTGCGTGGTCCATAGGGGTGGGCGGGCTTCCAAGGATGGGGGGCCACCAGGTGTCATTCCGGGCATCTGGGTTTGGGCCCATGATTAATACTTCCGTTTTATTTGTGTTTAGTTGTAGGTAGCTATTTTTCATCCATTTGGCGATGGCTCCCATGCCTTCTCGAAAGTTGTGTCTGGCAGTGTTGAGTTCGTTGGATAGGGAGAGGGTGAGTTGGGTGTCACAATGTTGGGTCCACAGGTTCTGACGATGGGGGCGACTGGAGCCATGTAGACTTTGAAGAGCGTAGGGCTGAGGGAGGACCCCTGGGGGACTATGCACGTGGTAGGTGTAGGGTCTAAGAGAAAAGGGGGGATTCTGACCCGCTGCGTTCTGCCAGAGAGGAAGGAGCAGATCCAGTCGAGGGCATTGTCTTGGATCCCTGCGTTGTGGAGTCTGCGTATTAGGGTGCGGTGAGAGACTGTGCTCCAAGGCAATGGCAAGCCATACCGGGCACATGCACAAACCCCATCACGTGGAACAGTACCGTGCACGTATGCTGCCTTTACTGGGCTCAGTGCCACTGGCAGTACTGCGGATCAGTTAACGGCTCAGCTTCCGCATTGCCTACGTCACCTGCGTCCAGCCCTGGTTCCACTACCAAACATGCATATTTGAGTGTCCAATGGATGCCTGCCTATCCAACACATCTGTAGATGAATTGGACTATGACTTGAGTATGAGCCCCCTGTTGGAACACGTACAGGAGTGTAATCAAGACAGCCGTGCATGGGATGCCTTGACATACTGCGTATGTATTGGCAGCTGTGCATGGGAGATTGCACAATTCCGTGTGTGCATTGACCACATAGAGGTGCTCCCCTATTGGGCTGTATTACGGATTGGTGAAACGGCGTGGGCTGAGCACACCTGTCCAGACCAGTTAATTGATTGGCTCACCCTGGTGTTCCTTGAACACGACAACAACTATTGAAACACATTGTACATGAAGCAGCGCGGGCATTCATGGACGAATAAATACGTCCCTGTAGCCACATCCCTTTGTTACCCACAGCACATGTCCCAACAACTTGTTGCATCATGGGCATTGCTCACATATCCCACCACAACAGTCTGCCATCATCTGGACTCTGGATGCATTTGCGTGGCACAACGCTTGTGTACACACACCTGTGCAAGGTGATGCAGGTACATTGTCGGAGCAACACAGCGTCATTTGGTAACGTTGCCAATTTGGACACACTGCTGGGGGAGAGCACACACATAGCAATGTAGCACGACATGGGACCCTTACACCTGAACACTGTCAGCAGAGCAGACAATCGCAGCACTCCGGTGGCAGAACACTATGCAAATCCCATGGGCAGTGAGTTGTGCCCCCTCACATGGGGAAATGGGTAGACGCCAAACAACACATGACTCATCCAGCAAGGCAAGGTGGGCTGGGAGTGTTGCCATCCGTGATGATTGTAGTGCATTTTTGCACCACCATTTCCTGAACCTCGACATGTACCCATGCTGTGTGAAAGTGTCTTAAGCATGTCCCTGACTGTTGTGGCCGTAGTCACGTCCACACTAAAACGCACATCCCAATCAAGTATATGCCACCCCACTGGTGTCTAACTGTGAGGTGTGTTGATTTGATTGTCCACTCGTGTGCCACACTGAGCATTGTCCCTACACAGGGAGGAACTGACTGATGCATGTGCAATGGGGGCGGGTCCCTTTTGCAAGCTTAACCTCTGTGAGCCAGTCATTGTTTTGGGATAGGTGCTGGCCGACATGTACACTTACGTGACTTCAGCGATGTGAGTATAGTTCCAACCTCTGACCATGTGGAGCAATGTCATATATCACAACAGAATGTGTCCACACAGATGTGTGTAAGTAGGTATGCGTCGTGATGTTTTGTTGTCACATGTGATATTGGACACCACTCCTGGCCTGCTACCGATTTGGTCACTCCTACACACAGCCCTATTCAACACATGGACAGGTGTCTATGTTTTGGGTTCGTGAGATTGTTGTTGATGTGCAATGGGGCCACATCTAGTACTCACCTTCACAGACATCCAATTTGCCATGTGTCTCAGGGATACACATGCGCATAGATGTCAGTTACCATGGTGTACCTTCATGTGCAATCATTGTCCCTACATCCAGCCATACTTCCATACGTGAGTGAACATAGTAATGACACATCTGTGTGATTCAGAATGTTTTCTTCACATTCAGGTGATTGTCGGAGCTGGAGCTATACATGGCTATCCAAGCCAATATCACATGGAAGCCCAGTGGTGGGCAAACCACAGTCCTTTGTGGCTTGAGTAGTGATTAGGAAGTGGGAGGATGCAGTCCGCAGCAAGATTGCTGTGTAATTGGCCAGCAGTGACGAAATGGGAGTCCGTGTCGGGGTCCGGGTGAATGTCGCTGAGTGTTCCGGGGGTCAGTAAGAGGTGTTTTCCAGGGCATGATGCATAGGTCATCACCAGGCAGGGACAGGGCATAACGAGGTGATGGATGCTACTGCCTCCTTCCTCACACAGTAATTCCCATCCCCTTCTTACTCCCCTGATACGGGTTCTGTGTCCGGTGTGTCCGGTGTGTGTGGCGGGGTAATGGCTGCATCACTGTGTGCAATTGACACAACATACTTCGAGGGTGATGGGGCAGCATCCCTGTGTGCCACGGACACATCAGGGGTCGGAGCTGGGTGTGTCGATGTTTCCGCTGCTGTCATCTGGGAGTTGCTCAGTGGCATCAATGGCAAGATGAAGTACTCCAGGGCATTGAAGTTCCCAGATACTATCGCTGGTGTCCGCATCTGTGCCAACTCTATGCTGTAATCGCTGGTGCCTGTCTGACCAGACAGTTCTAGTAGTAGATTCATCATCCCAGTGAGGTCAGCCAAGGTCTGTGCGGAACATGGTGCCTACAGGCGGTGCCTGATAGGGACTGTATGTGGTCCCTGATGGGACTCAGACACCCACGTATGGCATCAAGTTGGGCTGCCACGAGTTCGAAACCTACCCGCAGTTGTTCAGCCAACTCCACCTGGCAACTCCACACACGTTGTTGGAACTCCATGTATTGGTCAGGGGGTGCTGGGAGACCACCGTGGTGATGTGTGTTTCCTGCTGTGTGGTCTGTGCAGATGGTGGGCTCACCTCGGGGCAGCTGGCCTGCCCTGCTCCTGGGATGGGGCGTGGAGGCTGTCCATTATCCTTTGGAGGGTGTCTTGACATATGTGCAGGTTGTCCTCTTCGTCATCAATGATGTTAGGTGTGAAGGGCCCTGCAGGAGGTGTTGTTTGTCCCTCTGCAAAGTGAAAGGTGAGGTGCAGGTTAACAGAGTAACACATGTATGTTGGAGTTTTGCAGATGTTTACATTCAGACTGCATGCCAATGTACATTGTCACAGTTTTGGTGGAGCTGGCTATTTGATGGCAGTCATTGTGTTTTTTGACTACATGATGGATGTGTGGTAGTACCCTGCATTATCATCACACAGTGTCAGGCAAAATGCCAGATGTAAGTGGACAGTTACTACGCATGTGCAGGACCTATTGTGAGCCGTGGCCTATGGTGTTGGTGTTGCACTTGTACCACATTGACGTCATTGCGAATGTTCTGTGATTGCTATGTTTGTGTGCTGCATTGTGGGGGAGTTACCCCTGCAGATCTGATTTCGTGCAGCCTTCTCCCTTTGAGGCGGACTGCCTTTGAATTGTGTGCTTTTTGGGGCCTGATTTGTTTTTGACTTGGGTCATATGTGCTCTCTGACAGATTTTGTGGCCTGGTGCATTGTTCGTCTGCTGCGTGTATTGTACGGCATGGGTTTTGTGTGCACGTGGACATGTCAGTGTGACGTGCTCCTTTACTGATTGGACCTACACTGGGCTACCTCCATATCGATTTGCGGCCCATCTCATGTTTTTGGGCTGCTGCCATGCTATGGGCAGTGGCGGCTGGTGACATTTGAAAGTGGTGAGGCGTAAAGGTTTGGGATGAGTGCCCTGTGGCAAGCAAGTAAACCTGACCGTAATAAATAGGGTTCAGGGGGGTTCTTCCTCTGAGAAAATGTTGAAAAAAGACTTGGCAAATGGTGTATTTAAAAGCAAATCTGAGAAACGGAGAAGGGTAATAAAACAAATTGTGAAAGTGTAGTTATCAGGCATGACATTAATAAAGACATTTCATATGATAAAGATGTGGGTAACCGGTTATTCAGTGTAACCACAGAACTTCATAAGAAACTTTGAAATAATAATGCTGAAGTTGGCCATAGAATATTCATTGTTACCAGCACAGGAATAAACAGAAGTGGCACCATGTGTTACTGCAATATATAAAGCCTAAGGCTTTAGATATTGCTGAAACTATTATTTAATACATGAACACACAAAACGCAATCACTGCAGGTCATTGCTGTGGCGCAAAAACAACGTGTTTTTTCTGTTTGCTGTTTATTTCATGAATACATGTGTAGTTTAGGCAACAACTGAAAATCTGAGGCCCATCTGATGATCAGAGTCTGCAAGTGCGTGCATGAAAAATAAAACAATTGGTGGTGTATTGCTCAGAGAAATAGAGAAAGAGAGACATACACTGACACACACGCTCGCGCCTATCTCACAGTAACATGCCCCACAGTCTCTGCTTTTGTGAATATTTCTAAAGGGCAAAAGGGGCTTAATTTGACAGCAAGGTGTCACCAAGCGCGTAGAATGGCCTTGAAAATTGCTCCTGCCCACCCTATTTACACACAGATAATCAATCACCTGAAACAAATCCCACCAGTATTCTAATGTCAGACAAAACGGGCTGACCCGGGACAGCCTATTTCAGACTTTACCTAATTCTTTGAAAATGGAGTTAAAGAGATGGGAAAATATCACTCTGACACAAAAGAGTGCATGGTTTATGGATGAGGCGCGTTCTAACCCCAACAATGTTTTGTCGACTCAATTTCTGTCATGCAGACATGAAATATGAGAAAGGGGCGTTTGTGAATAAAAAAAGTGAAAGTATTTCATGCTCTGCTTCAAGATCCTAATGGCACCATAAGCAGTCAGTGTTACCAAACTATACTAAACTTTCACGAATTAACACGCAATCAAAGTGTGAAGAAACACACCTGCAGACATGCTGATACAAACAGTTTACCACATGTCATTAGTAGAATTTTGTATGATACGATACAGTGAGTGCCCGGGCTGCCGCACAAACATACTAACTATTAACTAACATGCGGCAGCGGCACCTGAGGATCTGTCGATCCAACTCCCCTGCAACAAAGCAGGGACTGCGCAAGTATATGGCCCCTTGGCACCCCAGCAACAAGTGCACCTTTTGGGGAATATATGGTGCTTGGGCCGCCTTCAACCTATATATACGTGGCGCCAGTATGTGCAGATGATTTTGGAAAGGTTTACAGAAGCGTGCATAATTCTTTACAAGAACATTCTCCCAATGAGGAGGGCATTCTACTGCGTAATGTGGTCATTCATGGCCTCTTTTGTTTGACTATATATTCAATGTAATAGGACAGATTCGGCTCTGCAGCACGTCCAATCCTTTTGCAGTTAATTACGTTACTTGGGTTTTCCTGGGCAGGAGCCAGTTCTAGAGATCTGCTGCCATACGGGAGGGGGGAGGGGGAGTTGTAATCTTCGGACTGCCAGAGGAAGAAGAGAATGTGGGATGGTAGATGTGAGGCAAGGCCACAATATCTATTTTTAGGTCGAAGCACGACCTGCATTCAATGCGAAGCATTGATTGCAGTCAGCTTCGACAAATATTGTGATCCGTATTTGGGAATGTGGACACGACTCAGACGCGCGCTTTTGCAGTCTCAGTTTTGACCGCGGCAGCGCGCGTCTGAGCCGCGCTTGTTGTATTTGCGGTCAGCGGTGACTTCAGACAACTACCGCCTCCCACCACAGCATGCCGAAGCACCGTTAAGTATTCGCGGTCAGCTGCGCCTTCAGATCCCCCTGCCTCCCACCACAGCATGCCTAAGCGCAAGGAAGCAAAGAAACCACCACAGACATAGAGCCTGCCCAAGGAGCGAGGCAAAAGGAGAGACTCAAGCAGAAGTAGCGCGCGGCGCTCGCAGACACTGCAGTGTGGCTACTCACCCGTCTTGATGGCCTCCTGGTAGCTCTTCTCGAGCAGGGAGGCTCCTCCGGCATGCCGCATGGCGTGCAGGGCTGTTTTTTTTAGCTTTGGCGGCCCCCTCCCATAGCCTCACAAGACGTGCAGCAGTACTCCAACACAGCGAGCGAACACCGCATGCGCCGCCACTGGCACGAGCTGCAGGGCACGGCAACGTGCACGCTCACGGCGTCTCGCTCCCGCGTCTCTTCCGTTCCGTCTTATTCTACTACGGAGGCTGTTCTGCGCTCCAGGCCGACCTGTGCCCCAGTCCCGCCCAGACAGTGTGCCTCAACCCCAGCCCGAGAAGGCTCACTGCGATGGGCTTGTTCGCTCTTGCTGTGGGTCAGAGGTCGATGATGAAAAATAGGTGCCGATCCCCAAAACTAATTCTGGTGGGCTCTGCCTGCATCCACGGCCATACAGACCAAGGTACTGCATCACAGGCCCTCAACGATCCGTGCAACACCAGTTTTCATTTACACACAACCGTGGCCGATCCCCCCCCCGATGCCTGACTCTGAGCCGGTGTCCAGGTGGTACTTGTAGTAGGCTGCTGGCTGCTGCACGTTCACGCGGAGACCGGCTCTAATTTTAATCCCCACATGTCGGTTGTCTGTGGTAACACATTTAATATTGTACTCTTTCACTTTTGTGCTTGAGTAACTGCCCTGACACAGAAATGAATGAAACGTGTGCACTCAAATAATAAAAAAAATCTGAGGTGGGTGTGATAAGCTAGCTCTAGTTTTTTTAGGTTTGGTTTGAGTACTTAAATAACGTGGTCCTTAATAGCATGTCAATGTCCCAACAAGAAAAGATGAAAGGTTGTTTGCGCTTTTCCAGACTTCGATTGGTACTCTCCAGGCTGCATCCAGATGTGTGCACTCACCACTCTGATTGGGTTGTGAGGTTTTCTATAACACCCATATACCAGCTTCTTGGCCTTTGACGCTTTTGTTTTTAGTCTTTGGTCTGCAGATGACCTTCTTACCAATGGGGTTTCCAGTGCTGGTTTAAAAACCGAGCTACAGATTGTTGTGGATAGTTTGAAGGGTCATTTGGTCTTGCGATCTTCCAGTCCAACCTGTGTGGAAGGGGCTGCCTCTGCATGGTGGCTCACCTTGGGTTTCCTTCTTACCGCCCTCCATCTAATCTGACAGCTGTCATTCGATTGATGCAAGTTTATTCTCATTAATCGTATGTAAATGTTGTGTTCTCCAAATGGAGACTCCCAATGTTACTAAGAACGGAGTTGGTTTTATTGTGACGTGCTTCTATGGAATTTTAACGTCTCTGCAGAGCACCAAAAGACCCAAAACATGAGCACACCATGTCCGCAAAATGTGATCAATGGACTCCTGGGCTTCTCCTAAACTTCTGGTAATCGTCAGTAACCTACACTTCACCACTGGATTAACCACCAATCGGGACTCTATTCTCTCAAATGTTTTTTAGACTTTGCCATAAATCAGCTCACTGCTCTTTAAAGTATTTGTTTTTGTTTAAATGTAAATCATTCCACATCAAGCCGTGTGCTTCCAGCCTCTCAATGTTTCAAGCTTTATTACAAATGTCACAAAAAGATGTTAATATTTCACTTCTGTTCTTGGATTTTCATCACAAAAAAACAATTAACATAATCTTCACAAATTTTTTTTACAAAAGTTTAAGCTACTGCTATTATAAATTACAATAACTTTTATTTCAGTATTAATTATTAAAAACTGTAAAAGGCATTGTTATTTAATATATCAATGCATCTAAGTCATGTAAATACAACACATATTGCATTACAAATGCTATAGGTGTCACATGTGCAACAGTTAAAACTATTGGCATTGTAAATGACAAAGCTATTAAGTTTGCTATTTTCAAAACCAACACATAAATAAAAAATGTGTCATTTACAATACCAATAGCTCAAACTTTCCTAATGCGAGACCTATTGCATTGCAAATGCTTGTTTTTAAAGGCGGCGAAATCAAGAAAATATCTTTAAGAAAAAAAGATAACATTAACCTACGAATTGAAACAACATGTGAAAACTCTGGTGCTCGTGACAGCCCATGACCGAGGCTAGGTCCACAAGTCGGTTTCTGGCTGCTTTGGAACTCACATGGGTGAAGTGCTGCAGTTTAAAAGCGTCACCCACAAAGTGCAACGCGGAAGCAGTCACCTCGAGTCTGCGCAGACTTGATTTCTCTGCTTCCCGTCTGTTTGCAGCCTCTACCCCGCCCTTTCCCAACTCGTCACAGTGATGAGTTGAGAAAGGGTGGGGTGACCATATTCTCCACTCCCTGATTGACGTGAAGCCCCGGGACTAGGGGGCTTCACTGCAAAACGCCCAGGGTCAATTTGATCCCAACGGCATCAGGGGGTGGAGACTGCTCTGCAACTCCATGTCTTTGCCGAGCTGATGACCTCACAGACCTCAGGGCTGTGAGATTGTCAGCACACAAATACTGAAGACTTTTCTCATTGAGCATCAGCGTCAATGCAGACTGCACTGCAGTGTCATCGCACAGTGAGTAGCAGGCAGTGTATAGCAGTCCCGACCCTGAAAAAAAATAAACTAATGATGTGTGTTAAGGCTGTGGCTGTGTAGATTTTCGTAAGGCAAAACTCTTTGCCTTTATATTGTCAGTGCCAGCTAAAGTAAAGTGGGCGGAGCCCCGATGCCCTCAACGAGAAACCGCCACTGAGAGCCGCTGCTTTGCTGAATTCAGCACATGTGCATTGGTCTGTTGTGATATTGCTGATCTGGAGGGGGCCCCTCTGTGCACATTGTGGACGTGGGCCTACTTGGCGTTTCTATGTGTGTTGCAGTGTGCCAAGGCTATCAGTGACATATTCCACGATCATTGTGGGTGTGCAGTGTGCTACACATAATTGTGCATGTGAGCCATTGTGCCCATCTCCCCCCGTCCCCCCCGTCCCTGGCCGTTACTCACCCTGTTGTGTCAGTTCTTATCGGGCTGTGTCCAGCCCCCCAATCCCTGCCACCATCTCCACACCGCTGACTGTGGCCACCATTTCCTCCAGGTCATCCAGCTCCTCCTGTGTCGCAGGACTCCCACCTCCAGTCGCCCCTGCTGCCTTCCTGTTGGCGGACAGCTTTTCCTTGGTTTGGCTGTGCACTTCGTGCCAGCACCTCTTAACCTCCTCCAGTGACCTCCTCGACACTCCGACTGCATTTACGTTGGTGACGATGGCCTGCCATATTTCCATTTGGGTTGCCAGTGGAGGTGCCGGACAGTTGTTGATGGTGTCCTATCACCTCCGTGACGATCATCCGGTCTTCCTGCGGAATGAAACCCGTCTTTCCATTCCTCTTCTCCTTGCCCTTCCCCGAACACAGGGTTCCATGATGGTCCTCTCTGGGGCTTGTGGGGCTCAGCTTGTCCTCTGCACTCTGTCCAGGTGCATCTATGGTGCTACGCAGTTAGAATTGGTTCGTTTTTTTTCTTCTTTCTTTTATAGTGCATTTTCCCTCAAGACGCATGGGATTTGGAGGTCTGTGGCTGGTTTTCACAGATTTTTATACCGTGATTTGCCTCATCGCATTGTTTTTTGCATTCGCATATCGCATTTTTGCGGCGTGGCGTTGATTTTCATGCGGACATTTGACGAGTGTCTATCGCATGCTACCGCCTTGTTGTGAATTCCGTGTTTACACAGGGTTATTTTCCCGCGATAGGCTGCGATGTTGAAAGTTGCGTTATGCTACTCTTGTGGTAGTCATAACAAGTTCTTGTGAATATACATGTGGGTTTTTCAACACATGATCCATGTTTGGTTTTAGCTCCCTGCGCACCACAATGCATTTCCCTATACACACTTCTCACACTGAATCATGCGTGCCTGACCATTCCTGAACTGGTCTGCACCAAAATCCACATATGTTACCAACATGGCAGACCTGAGAAGTCAAGGATAAACATAAATTAATAAAATAGAGAAGCAATTTCGAGAAAATAGATATTAATTCTACATTTACAAAAACTGATTAATTTAGCAATTTGATGTAAATGATCCATCTATAAGATGTTTTGTTTTCTTTTTAATCTCACCTACAGACAGATTTTAGCTGCCTGCTTCTGAAAGATCTCTTGTGTACCATACCAAAACCTTACAGAGGGCTTAAGGCAGCACAGCACATTGCTTGCTATTGGATGTCTTTTTTTAACACTCTCATTTGCTTGCTTCTTATTGGATGCTTTACCACACCTAACAAACGACACAACCACAAATGGCTACATGACAGATATGAGCTCCTGTGTGTTGCGTCATCACATATTTTGTTCTTTTTTTCTATTCTTTTGCTAGTGTTACACAGCTTACCCATAAGTACAGCATCACCGAAAATCATGGGCAAAGCAAAGAGCTCAGAAAGGCGAGACCCATTGGCTTTGTCAGCCCTTGTCTCCCCTTAGCAGTGAGAAGAACATCGATTAGAGACTTGTGGCAATAAAACATCCACGCAAGCAAAGAAATTAGGAGCAGTATGGAAACATACTCATCCTTGCAGATATTCAATCCTTTAATTATCCACAAAAATGTTGGATCGGATGTTAATTATTTCAGTTTTTATTATCTGCCTGAGAGTGCTTTTGGCAGTGATTGGTATTATCAGCAGGAAACAGGAAATGAGTTAGAAATACAAGTATGTTTGAGAACACAACATCTCGGGGACTGACCTCTCCTTGACCTTCACCGAGAGCAAGAGAACTAACGCAGCTGCTGGCGGATGGATAGACGCGCTCTTGAAAACGCCCGCAGACGTTTTAGATGAATGTATCACTTGGAAATAGTTTGCAATTGTACATCACATTCTTTTCACGCATTTCAGGAAGTCGTTGAGCTGGTGTTCGGAGTGTGCATTTTCATAGGCCTCAGCGGTCACGTTAGGAAACACACTGTCAATTAATAGCTAATTGCGTAGCGCGCGTGCCAACAACTTTGTCGCACGTAAATGTGATGAAACACAATTGATCTCCGAAGTTTGTTTCACAATATTTCACCAACCCTATACACTTAGATTCTACAATTTATTTTTAATAGAACTGTTTTAGACATGGGCTCTTTGTGGAACATGAGCCTCCTTTCATTATAATGCCCATTCACGTAGTAGTGCTGAGTACAATTAAGTCCATGGTTGAAAGGTCAGTGGTATTCAACAATTAAGGGTTAAAAATCACACCAGTCCATCGGATATAATGAACAGAAATATCCTGAATGTTTCACAAATTTACCTTCAGACACCTAAAGTTGATTTATCTTAAATATTTCATTTGATTACATTTGAAGCAACAGAGGCTATACTTTTCTCTCTCCTCTATATTTCCCTCTCACTTTCTCTTTTTGTCTTTCTTCCTCTCTATCCCTTTCTCTGTGTCCCTCGCTATGTCTCTCCAAGATATCAAATAAGAGGGGTCACTCTCTCGTTGGTCTTTTTTGTGCCTGGATGCCCAGGTAAAGGCATACTTCATCAGGAAATTCATGTGCATTTGGGAACCTCTATGCTTTTGTCAACTCCTGACTCAGGGCCAGAGGCCTTACTATAAAACAGTCCCTCTTCCCATGCCACTATGAACTTACCAGTCAAATCTCTAGTGACCTAGTCCTCAGTCTGTTTCCATAGGCAAACCAGAGGGGGACACTTTGTCTAAGAACAACAAAACCCTTCAGTCAAAGCTGCTAAAGCAACTAACATTACAGAAGTATTCTAAGACTACCTAAACGTACCCCACTTTTACCGCTATTGTTAGATCTAAGCATGAAGCGTACTGACCACCTTGCAATCCTACGTCCACTTTCTTATTTGGTGAGACTCTGGTGTACACCAGAACTCGGAGACTATAGAGATGGCCTCTTAGAACTAATGAGTCTGGATTTGTATAATTCTAATGCATGGCTGAAACATGTCCTAATATGGCTCTGTAGAATTGGGCTGTCTCGTTTTTGGGAAGAACCCTTATGTCTGACGCAAAGCTGTAAGAAACTTGTAAAAACAAAATGTTGGGCTTATATATCATGTAATCTCCCAAATAGCCACACAGGTGGGTCCGTTATAAGTACTTTTTTGGCATACAAGGACCTTCCATACTTTGAAGACTGTCTAGATGAGGTCCGACCACCCTTGGCAAAAAGCCTATATTTGAAATTTAGGTATGGAATACTTAAAACTAATGTAACCCTAGCAAGGTGGTCCAAGACAGTAGGGCCCCCCAAAAGTGAGAAGTGTATGTGTTGTCAGTCCAGTTCTAAAGAGGACGATAATCATATCCTCTTTTTTTGTGCAGCTTACCTATTAGCAAGAAAAAAGTGGATTAAGCCACTGTGCAATGTCATAGGTGTACGCTCTTATAATGAAGCATATAGGATTATTAAAACTGACACCAGACAGGTGGTTGTCTTCTGTGTCAGTAGATTTTTATTGTCAGCAAGTTATGCTCGTAAGAAATTGGGTCCGGATTTATAAATGGCTAGGTCTGTGTGCAAATATTTTGTACCGGATAAGGTTGTTCTGATCATTAATTGGTTGTATATTAATGAATTGCTCCTGTGAAACCAAATTACTGGAACTGTATTAATTGTTTTTAAAGTATATGTTTTATACATGCCTTCTTAATTAAATTATGGATTTTATTGTATTTCCTGCAAACCCCATCTGACACCATGTAAATCCTTCATTCCTCTATTATGAATGTGATATGTACTGTTGTTTTTATGCATCTTTTAGGGCCACAATGTGCCGAAATAAAGATTTAAATGAAATGAAACTAACAACACTTGTAGCTCCAGAAAGGATGCATACTTCACCGTCTGGTCTACCTGTGGATGCTCAGACCCCTCTCTATCTGGAGCAGGAGGTACTGAGGCCTGGAACAGTGGCGTCTACTTGGATATGATGTCTTATCTTACCAAAAAGATGCCTTTCCTTTTTAGGAAGTACCTCTTATCTGGTTGGGGGTTGCTGGGCAATCTATCTCCAACCCTGGGGCAATAAGAGTGCTACCCAGAAAGCTGAAATGATTCCGTTACTCTCAGAACATCTCAGAAACAACTAACCCATCAAGGGAATTCACTAACATATTTATGAATTCTAGAATCCAGAATACACTGATGTAAGATAAACTCCCTTTAAAATACTATGTGTGTCTTCCAGACCATTTCTTCTAAAAAAAAATAAAGACTTGGTAATATATACCTTGATTTTGAAACAAAATAGGATAACCAAGGTTGCCCAAACAAAGTCTTGACATAAACAAACCTCCATAAAGGCTAATGGGTGAGGAGGGGCACCATCAGATTCACATCTAGTACGTACATTCAAAAAATACCTCCTCAAGAGCTCAGCAGTCAACCTTGTCAGTGCCTGTTTTACCATCCTGCGGTGGCTCAGAAAAATCTTCTGGCTACTTCTCCCGGACACCCGGAGATCTGTGGTAGACACCTTGGTGACCTCCAGACTGGACTATGGCAACGTGCTCAATCTGGGGTCCACCAAGGCGGTCACTCGCCGCCTCCAATTAATTCAGAATGCCGCTGCTCGGCTTCTTTGCGGCTGTCGAAAAACGGACCATATTATGGAGCGTCTGAGGGAACTCCACTGGCTTCGCATCGAAAGCCGTGTTAAGTTCAAAGCCCTCAGTTACATGCACAAGATTAAGGCGGGTGCAACTCCTCTATATCTTCAGTCTCTTGTTAAGCCCTATACTCCTTTTCGTTCTCTCTGCTCTTCTTCTCAACACCTATTTTGTGTACCCAAGTTTAGGCTGTCCAGAATGGGTGGCAGTGACTTTTTTACTCTAGGACCCAAACTTTGGAACTCCCTCCCTCTAACACAGGGGATGCTAAGGGTCTAGATCCGACTACAAACTAACCAGACACTCAAATGTAGTGTGAGAGGAGTAGTCAAGAAACAGGAGAGAAAAGTAAACAACAATGAAAATAGATAAAAGTGTGAAAGTGTACCCATCAGCCCGCCCATTGACGGAGTCTCATCATCTGGGTTTGGGTTAGAAACTGATATCTACTAGTCACCTCTTTTGTATATACAGAGGGAAACTAGTGTAAGATCCACCAGTGTGAGAAGTTGCCAGCAGGATGTGTTGGTTAGGCTGAGAGTAAAGAGAAAGCAGTGCACAAGAAAAAAGGGGTGAAAGTTAGACTGTGATGTTAAAAATGCCTGTTATGGTGCCAAAAATACATTTTTATTAAGGGGGGTCAGCATAACGGCAAGATTAAAAACAAAGTGAAGATAGTATCTGGAACAAATATTACTATCAGTTGTACAACTGATAGTAATATTTGTTCCAGATACTATCTTTATCTATTTTCATTGTTGTTTACTTTTCTCTCCTGTTTCTTGACTACTCCTCTCACACTACATTTGAGTGTCTGGTTAGTTTGTAGTCGGATCTAGACCCTTAGCATCCCCTGTATTTTGTTGCTAGCTAGTTTGGGGGACAGGATGCAAGGTAGTCTTTAAACTTATCTTCCCCTTAGACCCTCCTCTACATTTTGTTATTTGACTCCCTCCCTCTAGCCATTCGCATGGAGGACAGCCATGCTTGCTTTCGAAGGGCAGTGAAGACTTGGCTTTTTAATCAGTAGTTCCTTGTTTGGTCTTCAGGTTGCTTTCGGTCAATTAGCGCCGGGAAACCCTTACGGGTAGCTGTCGCGCTCTACAAACTTAATAAATAAATAAATAAATCTTAAATCACTCTTTGCCTGGAACTTTCACAAGTGAGCTAAAAACGTTCAACATCAAACCCTTTTAAAAACAAGGCCTCAGCTCTACTGGTGCTGACAATTTAGCCAATATCCAATTGCCCAGTCTAAGGCAAATGTATTAAAAGCTGAATACACTAAGAGACGCTCCACAGAAACTCTGGTAACCACTATGAGATTGCCCACAATTACAGCACTACTCATCTTCCTTCATGACTGGCTTAAAGTTCCCAGGTTCTAATTTCTTGTGTGAGACTGTTGAATCTCGTTCGTAACTTGGTTCTGTATCGGGGTAGTGCTGTTCTTTGGTTTCTGTCTCTGTTTCTGGAACGAAGTAGGTATAAACATATTTTACACCTCCAGGCTAACAAGTATTTTATTCCTTTTGGGCCAAACAGTAATAATACTTTTCAACCACAACAGCTGGAGCTGATCTCATTGTTGTGGTTACAAGTATGTTGGTATACAGCAATGCCCAGGATGTCGTCATACTGGGCATTGACCACTAAATGCTATCCACCTAAAGCTAACCAAGTCCAAAATTGAGATACTCCTTTGTGGGAAGTGGACCAACTACCACTCTTCGACCATCTGGCTACTAGACGAAGATCCACCAACAATCAGGTAAGAAATCTAACAGTGATCATGGTCTCCAATCTTTCTCTAGTACCGCAAGTAAATAAAGTGTCAATACCACATGATGCTTGCGTCAACAATTCTGTTACCTATCACCTCGCTTCCTACATTGCAAATAACAAAGAAACCAGAATTATGCTGCAGATAGCTTATCATCCTTTATGAATCCTGAAATCCTTACACTGATTTTCAGTGGCTCAACACATCGCTTTCCAAGCAAGTTGCATCTCACATTGAACTGTCTACATACACCTCTACACCTCTACACCTATTGCCAACCAAGATTGCTACAATCTATTGGTTAGCCATATAATTAATCATCCCTTCCTTCAGAACGTCCTTATTTAGTTTGAACTCATTTTCTCTTCATACACCTGAAACACTGTAACGCAATGTTGGCTGGAACAGGACTAATCGACAGTCACCTTGCAATTAGAGCGCTAACAACCATGCTTTTGCTATCCACGTACCTACAAGATAGCAACCATTTAAAAAAGGTGTTAATTGAATGCATTACTGCACCTATTCTTACACTTCTACGCAATATTTGCTGCTCAGTGTAGCTACCGTTTTGCCACAGCATGTTTGGAGCAAATTTCTGAACTTCACACAGTTCACCCAACACCTTCACAAAGCAAATCATACCCTTGAAACTATGGATTCCAAAAGGTAAGCAGGAACCTGATGTGTATCTTAGTGGTTTATGGCCTGGTCAGGGGTATGAATCCCACTTGCCTCATATTGTAGGAACACACTATATGCATTTGTGCACAAAATGACACAAATGTTTTTTGGGTGCTTTTTTCACTTTATAGATATGGATCCAAGTTGGATTGGTAAATGAAAAACAGTAGAAATTTTTTTATTTTTTATGGCATGAGTCAGGGAAAGCAACACAGAGGGTGCAGTTGAGGGTAAGCAACATGGAGGGCCTGGGTGGGAAATTAAGCAATACGGGGAATGAAGCAACACAGGGGCAAAAGCAAAATGGAGGGCGAGGGGGAAAAGCTGCATGGAGGGCATGGTTGAGGAAAGCAACATGGAAAGCGCAGAAGAAACACGGGTGTGAGAAAGGAATGTGGAGCACAGGAGAAAGACAAGCACATGGGCTAGAGAGAGGAACTGATTGTGGGGTAAGCAATGGGCGAAAAAGCAACAGAAGGAAAAAGCAGACGAAGCAAGCACAACGTGTTACGGCGCTCAGACCAATCACAACGCTGCATTCCAGCATTGTGATTGGCTTAGGGAAGGAAGTCTGGCTGCCTGCTTCCTGTTCCTGGAAGTGGACTCAGGAGAGCAGGAGCACAGAAGACGTGGGACCCAGCCTCGAGGTAAGTTTTTCATTTTTTTTATTTCTAAACCCCACTCCCCCTGCCGTGCGACACCACCGCGACCCCATGCAACACCCCCGTGACCCCGTGGCCCCCGCACCCGCTCCTTTACCCGCCAGCCATGCCGGACACCTCTGTTAAAGGCAGCTCCTAAGTGTTCACCTGACATGCTGCTGCGGCACATGTTGACAGGTTCAAAGTTCTGTAGCGATGCTGTGATAGTTAAGAGGATTTTTGCTGTCTTCAGTTGAGTTGCCAAGAGAAAATCCCAAAGCATTTAATTTGATATGCAAGTAGCTGCCAGTCTCTGAGTACCAATGGGTTAGACAATCATAATTAACTCAAACAAGTGTGCACAATCCTTCTGAACGGTTCAGTGGTAATGCCTCCTGCACCTGCACTCCAAAGTTAATACTATTACAGCTCTGAGCTGTCACTGTACAAACACATCACATGCATCTTCCATTGGGCCTCAATGTATGTCTCTTTGTTGGTATAGGAGTGTTGATGATCTTGCCTAAGGATCTTTTAGCTGGCGGGTTGGCTGCAGCTATATCCAATGTTGAGGTTGGGTCTAGCCATGTATATGTGAGAAGGAGTAGATCTGGAGCGTGGTTGTACTAATCACATCTCTGAGTCAAACCCTTCCATTTTCTAGCAACTGACATCATGCATATTAGAGAATCAAGTGACACCTAGACCTATCTTACCAATGAAACATACAAACCTTAATGCAGTGTATTGTATTGTTTCTGACTCTGTATAACAGAAATAGTTCATAAGAAACATGTATAATAAACAGGCATGTGACCAATGAACAATTAATACCATGATAGCATATGACATTGTGACTAATACAGTGCCATAAAGTCTTGGGGCACACCCCGGTCTCTGCTACTTGCGATAGCTCAACTCCATTGCGAAACATGGATTAAAATCAAGCTCGGTGAAGGCTCTCAAGTGTCTGGGAAGATCGAGACGAGAAGCGGGGTAAAACAAGGCTGCGTGCTGTCACCACTCCTTTTTAACCTGTTTATATCGGATCTCTCACAAATTCTCGACAGCGTTAACAGCCACCTGCCCCAACTAGATGGAGTACTTATTACTAACCTTTTATACGCCGACGATCTGGTGCTGCTTAGCCACACTAAAGTGGGCCTACAGAGACTACTTGATGAACTGCATCCCTACACTAAAAGCAACTTCCTAGAGTTGAATCTGTCAAAAACAAAAACAATCTCCTTTGGGAAGCAAAAGAAAACGTGTGGTGGGTGGTATTTCAACAAGGTAAAAATTGATTCAACAACTCACTATAAATATCTGGGAATATTTCTTGACTCCAGAAGTTCTTTTGTCAAACAGAAAGAAGCACTGAGGACCAAAGCTCTGGCTTTAGAGATCGTCGCCAAAAAACTTTCCAAAAAGCTATTTGGCCCCAGCTTAGTCGCACTGTTGAATACCGAGATAACTAATTCATTAACATATGGCCACGAGCTCATGATGGGCACCACAAATACCCTCTTAAATAAATTAATAACAAAAATTTTTAAACGTGCATTTCGTCTGCCAAAGTCAGCATCGCCTGCACAAGTTCGCCTTGAACTAGGTCTACTTGACCACCACGGCATAGAGGCTGGTGCATTCATAACATTTTGTAATCGACTGCGTCATGCCCAGGAGGGCTCTTTGGAGGCCAGACTCTGGCAAGAAATCCAGAAAAGTCAAGCCAGTAATAAATATCGGCTCTGCCTGAACCACACTTTACAACAACTTGGTGTTCTGGGGAACAAATCCCTCCCAGTCGGCATTAAAAATAGTCATTAAGAAGAGTGTCAGGCTGTGGTCTATGAGGGCGAGGTCGTGTGTCAAGAACCTTCTGAATAGTCAGTAATGCTGTGACCTGCGGGATATTCGTGTACAATGATTCAACATCCATTGTACACAGTGTCTCATGCTGGGGATCATAATCAAGATTCTCCATCGATTCAATGCCCGTGTCCAAAAATGTATGTTGGTCAGACGACACAGAAGGTGAAGACCCGCATCTGCCAGCATCGGAGTAGAATCCGGTGCCACACCATCAATGCACCTCTTGTGGATCACTACAATGAAGCTGGGCACAATGAGAACGACATCAAATGGACTGTTTTAAAAGTCGTCAAACCCCCACCGAGAGGCGGCAGCCTTACACAGATGCTCAATAGAGATGAGTTGAGGATAATGATTCAATTCAACACCATCCGCGACGGTCTAAATCGCGCAGAGGACTGGACTACTTTGTTATGAGCGGTGTAATTTGAGACATTGACGTTTCATAATCACGATGGACTAGTGATTATGCACTGAAAACTGTAAATGAGAAAATGAGTCGGTCCCCAAAAGGCCACTGAATCTTTATACATGTAAATGTAATTTATGTACCAAATGTAAATATTGTGTGTTTAAGCTTTTAAATCACTCGAGCACTGCGCCGTCTATTATAGCCAGTTGTGCACAAACACATGCGCGTAACTCACCCTAGTGTATCTACCCCACTCCAAGATGGCGCCCATGTGCGCCTTGTCCTTCTTCCATTTCCACCGGTGCACGCTTATCCAGCGTCCAGCCCGGTTGGCCTCAGTGACTGCGATCTGGCAGAGCACCTCGGGACCCCATACACCACGGAGGCGTAGCCCCGCACTGGTAAGCGCAATGAGCAATTATAGATATGTTGCCCGAAATTCCCGCATAAACCTCTGACTGAAATCGGGTCCTTATTTCCCATTCCAGACCCGTTTTGATCAACATCGGACCACTCCGGCCGTTGTCTAACGCAAGGTAAGCTTGTGTGTCCCAACTTCTCCCGGAACGCCGGGTTCTAGACGCTCACCTCCGCAATGTAAACCGCCCTTGCATTGATATTTATTTATCCAACAGATATTACTGCTCCCTGAAAATGAGGTGCACTTAGCGGAACCGCCCTTATTCAACAGGTAATGGCATCCGGTTATGACTATTTGATCCCTTAAGGAGCCGCTAGCGCTTACACACAATTTTGTAATTCCCCTTCCTCCCCTATTTAGGCGGCTACCAAAACGAGGTTCTTGCAACCCAATATTTTACCCGAATAAACCACCCGACCCACAGGGGTAAGTGGTCACTTTGAGAGGTGTTAGAATGTGCATGATGTTGAAAAAAGCGGTAATGAATGAACCTAAATGCAGAATGAATGCGGTAGATGCGTGGAAGCGACGCTTTATTGAATCCATTGAATTTATTGAATTCATTACTAATTAAGTTATTACTACTGCTTTTTTGAAAAGGTAACTTCTGGATAAAATAACTGGCTGATTATCAGTACTCAGAGTAACATGTTTCCATTCACATACACATGTCACCCGCTGCACCCCGTGTATGATTCAAGGCTATAGACACAGACTAGTAAAAGCACGTGTTCCCAGGCTAATGATTCCACCTGCATGGACTTAACGAACACGATAAGTCGGTTCCGAATAAAGTGTAGTGTCGACTTGCTAGTTTACCAATGAAGTGGTTTCATATATATTTCTTCCGTTTTTCTCAACCCTTTCCTCCCCTAATAGGCGGATGTGTGTTTAATTGTTTATACCAGGCAAGCAACTGTATGTACTGTTAGTCCTGATGATGGTCCCGTAACATTGAGCATAAGGGACCGAAACGTCGACTTGTTTTAAGTGTTTTCACAGCCCGACTATTGTGTTTAATTTATGCTGTGTCTAGCACTAAAAATTGGCACAACTTTAAATGTCTACTGAATTACAAGTGGCCAATCATGCTCCTTCTTGCCTAAAAAACTCTATAAGTTTGTTCCCAGAATTGGTACAGGACTGTGCCTCTCTACACCCCAGTAATTGTTTTATTGGAAAATAAATTACCCTGTCCGGCTGGACAGTGGCCAACATAGTTCCCACTGTGGACTATTGTTTATCATTTTTTGAATTTATATACTCTTGGGGACCGCTGTTGTTTCTAGCTGATATTTACAATGCCAAGTGCCCCATCACTGCCCACTATCATAGAGCTCTATCACGTGTGCCATCACTAGAATGCAGCAAGACAAAACATACATCTAAGTGGACACTACTGACCCCAGTTTAATATTTTGCTCCAACGCCGAAAATTTTTCTGATCTGCAACAAATACTGACCTCTTTTAAACCACTTTATATTACTTAGAAATCCTGTGAATGGGCCTAAGGGACCTCTTCATGACTTCTGTGACCTCTGACCCTCTGGGCCGGTCACCCCATGCACCGAGCTCACTCCTCCAGGTGTGAGTCCAGTGTGCCCCCGCTGCCGCCAAGTGCCGCCACTGCCCGTTTGCTGTGCCCCTGGTTCCAGGCGAGTGCGGCCGCTGCCCGCAGCGGTGCCCCTGGTCCCCGGCCGCTGCTTCTGGTTGTGCCCCGCCTGCGCTGCCTGCTCCTTCTTCTCCCTGCTAACTTTTGCTCCGCCTTAGTTACTGTTTGTAGCCAGTATTTCTGCCTGTGTTTTTCTCACCCACGTTGTCAGTTTTTCCGCCTTAAACCGCATTTGTCCCCTGTCTCCCCTTGCTGATCCCAGCCCCTGCCGCGTTTTCCCGCCACCTCCCCGCCGCTGCCCCCCTGCGGCCCCGCCCACTCCCCTGTGTCGCCCTTCCCATTCGCCGCCCCACTCCCGCCTCTCAGCTGCTCCTCCCACGCTCCACCCCCCCACTCTCCTCATATGGCAGAGTGGCTAACGCGCAGCGTTGACGCGCAGCGGGCGCGCCAAAGGTAAGCCCGTCTGGGCCCGTCCGCGCCTGGACGGCGCCCAGCGCCGGAACCCCTGGCCCCCGCGGACGCCAGCACACCCGCCGGACCTACGACACCGCCACCCTCAACGCACTCAACACCGGCCGAGTCCCGGGATGCTACCGAGCCACCCCGAGACGCACCCACGGACCCTTCAGCTGCCACTCCTGCAAGTTCACCTGCATCCGGACCTGCAATGCACCCGCACCCACCAAGCCGAACACCAGCAGCAACCACCTGAAGTGCATCCTGCTCAACACCCGCTCCAGACACGCCATCGAACTCTGGAACCTCCTCGACACCACATCCCCAGACGTCGCCTTCCTCACGGAAACATGGATGAACGCCTCCTCAGCGCCCGACATCGCTATCGCCATCCCGGAGGGCTACAAGATCACCCGGAGAGACGGCGCCAACCAGACCGGAGGAGGCATCGCCATCATCCACAGGAACACCATCCGCATCACGACCAACACCAACGACACCTTGACTACCGCCGAACACCTGCACTTCCAGATCCACATCAACCCCAAGACCACCCTCAGAGGCACCCTCATCTACAGACCCCCGGGACCACGCACACAATTCAGCGATGACATCGCCGACTTCATCAGCCCGCACGCCCTACCCTCCGCTGACTACATCCTCCTCGGGGACCTCAACTTCCACCTGGAGAACAACAACGACCGCAACACCACCACCCTGCTTGACAACCTCGCCAACCTCGGACTCAAGCAGCTGGTGACCACCCCCACCCACCTCGCCGGACACACACTCGACGCCGTCTTCTCATCCAGCAAAGACATCGCCTTCAGCCACGCCACCGGGCTCCACTGGACGGACCACAGCTGCGTCCACTTCAGCTTCAGAAGGACCACGATCCACCACCACCAGCAACAGGTTGCACGAATAAGCTGGAACAAGATCACAGCCGACCAGCTCGCCGCATCCCTGAGCCAGCACCCTCCCGCCAGCTCTGCGAACCCCAGCCAGGCCGCCGACAACCTCACGAAGTGGATCAACAGCTGCGCAGACTACCTCGCCCCTCTGAGGACCCCGCCCAGCAGACCCGGCAGCAAGAAGGCCCCATGGTTCACCGACGAACTCAAGAGCTCCAAGGAGAACTGCCGAACCCTCGAGAAAGCATGGAGAAGAGACCCTACACCGGACAACATTACCACCCTCAAGCTCGCCACCCGAAAGCACCATCAACTGATCCGCGCCACCAAGAAAACAGCATTCAAGGAGCGGCTGGACAACAACGCACACAACAGCAAGGAACTCTTCAACATCGTGAAAGAGCTCTCCAACCCCAACGCTGGAAACAACGACATCACCCCATCGCAAGACCTCTGCAACTCCCTCGCCTCCTACTTCCACAACAAGATCGCGGACACACACAACAGCTTCAGCACACAACCAACGCTCCCCACGACCGCACCAACGCCCCCCACCACCACCCTCAGCGCCTGGACCCCGAGTTACTCACCGGTAATCTTCATTACTCCTACTCCTAGTCCTGGTCTTCCCGTTCCATTCCTGAGCCTGTTCCTCGCCTCCTGGTTTTTGTTTATCATGATTGCTTTTTCTTTATTATGAATTTCTTTGGTATTCTCAGGATATCCTGATGACGTGCTTCCCCCTTTATGCATGCTGGTTAGGCGCCGCCATATTGGTAGAAGTATTTTGGCCTCAGGTAGGTAATAGTTTCTGTGGAGCAGTCGAACTGCTCATGCATAAGGAATAGGATGGGAAGACGGACGAGGAGGTAATACTCCCTGGGAAACATGGCAGGCAGGTCCGGCCCAGACTGTTGATGCACAAATGATTCCTGCCCATTCTCTTTGACGCTTATAACACAGACCCCTCTTTTTAAAGGAATTTTCCGCATGGTGGTTGTGCTCCACCAATAAGATGTTAATGACGACTTGAAGATAATTAAAATTCACTATAGGAGGCAGGTCATTCTTAGTTCAGGCCCGTAACCCAGAAACTTCCACCCGGAGAACCTCTGAATTATTTTCGGTCATTTATTCTATTATAAAAATCGACGAGGCTGGTCTCCGAGCCTTGCCTACAGGTTGACTCACTTCAGTCGGTTGGGGCCTTGGAACCTTTGAGCGAATTAGCGCATTCTAAACACCGTTACCATACAAACTGTTCTATATTTCCTCATTAAAATGGACGTATGTTAAAAAAATTGTCGGAAACACTACTTAAAAAATAAAGGGCCATATTATCAAGAAGAGGCGATACATTATCGCCGCTTTTATTGGCAGGAAACTGCCGCTAAAGCAGCGATAATGGGCTTGATAATATGCCCTTGTGAATTCCCTTAGCAGCCCAGGTTAACACCAGAACCTGGGCTGCTATAGGAATTCACAAGGGCATATTATCAAGCCCATTATCGCCGCTTTATCGGCAGTTTCCTGCCGATAAAAGCGGCGATAATGTATCGCCCTTGCTTGATAATATGGCCCAAAATTCCCCCAAAGCGTCACGGTTTGACATCTTTCAAAGCAGCAATGCTTTAAATCTGGGAAAACCCAGGAAATATTTCGGTACATCGGAAAACCTCTGACAGCATGCACTTTACAATTATTCATTTCGGGTCTCCTATGCGGAAGGCTGTCCTGTACATGATAGGTTGACCCAGTCATAAGGGATAGCGTGGATCTTAATTACAAAGCATATTCCCACAATTACACTTTCCTTATACCTGAAAAGCATACTGTTTATTTTAAATGGGCAGTGACATGTATCGTATTGTAACATTCATATAGGGGCAGATTTATGAAAGCCTTGCGCCGCCGGTGCGTCACTTTTAACATGGGAAAAAGTGACGCACCGGCAGCGCAGGGCCTTCATAAATCTGCCCCATAGTGTTTACTGTTCCTGCGGGGGTGTTGGAGCTCCTGCCTACATGGGTAGCAAGCTACATAGGAGTGTGGTGCAGGGGTGTTGTCTTTGTTTTGACCCTATGTAGTATCACGGGACTACAATTTAAATCTGCACTTTTATACGCCCTCATTATATTTAGCAATCACTATTTTAACAGCCCCCGCATATGTTTTCTGATGAGGGCTGTCACTCAGGCCTCTGTTGCATTTTCCTGTGGATACAGCTCAATGGGCAGAACAGGATGTGTGAACTGTCACAGCAATGTGATATGGGAGACTATTGTCTTCCCTCCCGTTGAGGTTACCCATCCAGGGCATGTCTTCCTGAATGTGACATAAAATATGAATATTCTCTCTTCATATGTGCCCAGCTCACATTGGACATTTTAAGGCAACACACACACCCCACTGTCGACCGACGGATGGGACCACGTGGACACGTGACTTTATTCCGTTCTCCGATTTAGTAATCTAACCTATCAATGTGTATTCCGTGGCCACACACAACTGGTGTCTTCCATTCTCCATCGGCATGAAGGCTAGGGCAGCTCTTCATGCTTCCCTGAGCTTCTCCCACTGCTCCATCAAACAGGGAATGGGCGGCTGGCTCCAGGCAGCCACCACAGTTCAGTGAGGGTGTAATGGCGCCACAGCAGAGTGCACAGGCCCACCCACCCACCTATCCGTCTTCACTGGAGACCCTAGAGGGTTAATCTTTTCTAGAAACGTTTGGACGAAAATGCGCTCTGTGGAACTTGCAGTCACTCTCCATATTTATGATTCTACTCTGCTCTTTGTCACTTCTTATCGCACAGAACACCATTATAAATTAATTAACTGCCTCATTAGTTAATTTCAGCATGTTTATTCAATCGTCAGAGCGCGTCCCTCACAAACCAGTTTAGATACGATGTAATGGCACAACGGAAGAGCGAATTTGCCCACCCACCACCTCACCTAAAGAGTCTCTTCCTGGTTCTTAAGTTCTGGATGCGACAGACTAAAGAAAACATATTGTGTGGAAATTACATTTGCTCTCCAACTTTTGCCACCACACCTGAAAGTGTTGATTTTTGTCACTAATACTTTATAATGAATGTGCAGCTTCGTGCGTAATTGTTTTCTTCAAAGTATTACTCCATTTGTCCTTTACAGTAATATTTCAGAACATGATTGAATTTAAATTATGATTGAACATGAGCTGAATTTCCAAATACACATTGTTCTGTCTAGCGCAGATCTGGAATTGGCCACCGAGGTTATCAGGTATTTGCAAACCTCAGTGGTGGGCCTAAAGGGACAGGTTTGTGAGGATAAAGCTCAGCAACAAAAACAAGCATTGACAAAGCCAATTGGTCTTGCTTCCAAGAGGCTTTGTCAATGATTTTGACGACGCCACTACACTGTACGATGCTCTACTCTATGGCACTCCACTATGCAACACTCCACTTAATGACACTCCATGTCACTTTACTCCATTCTAATGCACTCCATTCTATGACACTTTAGTCCACTCTACTTTACAAGACTTTACTCCACTCTAAGCCCCTCCACTCTATAACACTCAAGTTTACACCACTCTACTCTACCCTATGCCATTCAACCCCACAACACTCCACACCACTCCACTCTATGACACTATCCATTCTACGCCACCCCACTTTACACCACTCCACAACACTCTACTCTACGCCATTCCACTCTCTGCCACTCCACTCTATGACACTCTACTCTACAACACTTTTTTTCCGACCCAATGGCCCTCCACTCTACTCCCCTCCACTCTTTGCCCCTCCACTTTACTCCACTACACTGTAATCCATGACACCAGGACACTCCACTCTTTGCCACTCTACGCCACTCCATTCTATGCCACTCCACTCTTCGCCACTCTCCTCTATCCCACTAACTTTTAGCCATGCTAAACAGCAGCCACACTGGTGTACACCATGGCTAAAGCAGATTGACAAAGCCAGTAGCTCTTGACTAGGCAAGACCTATTGGTTTGCCAATGCTTTTTTACAAGGATCACATCTGCACATAAAGTAGTTCCCTTTATGCTAGGCACAACAGTGGCAGTGTGTGCTGTTTGAGACAAAATTAATTTGCTTTGAGGTAATCTTTTGTATATTTTGGTGAGGACTGAGCAGCTCCCATAGCGATTTTGTTTTATGAAAGTAATGATTGAACAAAACAAGCAAAGGTGCATTAGCTTTGTCAATGCTTTTTATCAAATGCAATGCCCTGTAGTTGGATGTCGCCACAGCCTTCTTTTATCTTCACCAACTCCAGCCTCCTGTGAGACCCTTTCATTGTCAGTCAGGCATGCCCAAAGGAAGACACAAGAAATATACAAATTGACATTTCAAAGATTTATTGCAGCAATTGTATTCTTGTGTGAAAAACATGAGCCACAATTTTTAGCAGGAGGAAACAAAGCATTGGAACTAGCATTAAAAGAATGGTGAAAAAGTAAAACTGTTTAACTATTATACCGTTACAGTGTGATTATCTATTGTATTGTATTGTATTGTAATTGGATTTATATAGCACTTACCACCCCTGACGAGGCATCGAAGAGCGTTACAGTGAGTAGCACGCTACTCCGGAACCCAATATGATATATCATATTTATACTCCTACCTAATACTACCTACACTATCAAGAGCATGATGAAATTACCCTCTGGCAGATCTTTGGGACAACCAATTCCCCGTACCTGTGTGTGATGTATCAGGAGGTCAATCTGATGTAGAAGAGGCAGCTGTCCTTTGCAGGATAGAGATCAGACTCAAGTGGGCTGCACCTCAGTCAAAGGCAAGCATAACAGGATAATCCACAGAAGTGCATTTCTGCCCAAAGTGGCTCAGAGGTGGTTTAAATAATCAAAGCACTGTTCCGATCGCACCGTGTCAGAGGTGCAACACTGATTTGTTTGTTTATCTTTTGATTCAGAGCTGTCTCCAACCGGACAACCAAAAGCAAGGGCTACGTGCTTAGTGTTCCTTAGCCTTGGACAGCGTGTTCTAATGTCAAGACAAATGCTTACTAAGAAATGTGCTGCAAGCAGAATACTTTTTAAGTATGTTATTGTGTAAGTGCAAGGCATGTAAAAAGAGTTACTGTCCAAAAAGATGTCAAGTCAAACGTATAGTTCAAAATGGAGACTTTGTTCACGGGCCTAGTTGAACCTTACAACACTCTAGCAGTTTGATGGGTCTGTGGCATAAGGACTGGTAGAACACTATGTGGAAGCACACTTTCTGGTTTGTGATGGGAGAGCGGCTGCATGGGGGTTATTATGGCACAGCACTGCTGCCATCCTGCTTTTAGGAAAACACAGGCTGATCAACTCTAGCTAATAGACGATGGGCCAAGAGAACAACTTGCTTCTCTTTGACCCTGGCTCAGCTTCAGGGAACCCAAGGGTGTCAGGGACTACATTACAAATAGTGTGGAGTGTTTGATGTGCTGCTATCTGCAGTGCAGAATTTGAGTTAGATTCATTCTGGTCACTGTACATATTACAAAAGTATTACATTTTGAGGTACTAACATAGAGAGACTCCAATATTATTGAAATAAGATATATTTTAGTATTGCATATTCTTAAAAATGTGTTCATTCTTGTAAGAAAGTGAGTTTCTGTTGCAGTATCCCCCCCCCACACTTTTTGCCTGATACCTGATGCACTTTTGCCTTGGTGTGCCCTGGGTCCCTGCCAACCAGGTACCCAGGGCCTGTGTTCCTTCCCTAAAACTGTATTAAAACTAAAACCCGATTGGCATCTCTGGCCACCTGTCAGCCCCTAGTAAATGATACCCTAGGTACCCAGGGCATTATGACCAGAGAAGACTCCTAAGGGCTGCAGCACTTATTGAGCCACCCTTAGGGGCCCAGTACCCTGGCACCCACACACTTTGCAGGCTGAATACCTAAGTACAGAACTAAACAAAGAGTCGACATGGCACACATCCCAGCGTGCCATGCCCACAAACCCACTGCCCTGGCATACATCAGTCACCCCTCTAGCTGGGTGCCCTATGCCAGTGGTGTGGGCACAGGTGCATGAGCCCTGTGCCCCTACGGTACCCAGGGCCATTCCTGCGCACTGTAAGTGTAGTGATGCCATTAACAGTATATGGTGCTGGGAGGTCGACATTTCCTCCACACACTCCAAACCATAATGGCTACACTGAAGACTGACAAGTTTGGTATCAAACTTCTCAGCACATTAAATCCACACTGATGCCAGTGTGGGATTTAATGAAAAATGCACCACAGAGGGCATCTTAGAGATGCCCCTTGAAACCTAACCACAATCCACTTCTGGACTGAGAGGCTGCCTAGGTTGCCACACAGCAGACATGTTGCTGGACCACTGGGTGGAGAGCCCCCCCCCTGCTCTCATGGGCCTGCAACAATGCACATCCTGGGCGAGGTGCTAGGTCTCCTCCCCCAGGATGGGCAGGGGGAAGCTTCAAAGGCCTGCCGCCTCTGTGAGCTTCTCCCGACCATTTGCTGTACCCAGCATCTGGCCCCCACCAGTCCTGACCCCCACTCTGATGGGAAGACTGGCGGGGAAAACTGCGTCAGGAAGGGGGGGGGTGCTAGCCTTTGCCAACCCCACCCCTCAGGTGGGGGAGACGAGGTGAAGCACGACCCGGGCTCCGGCCATCTTGAAGATGGGGAGCCCTACCCAATCACAGCTAGGCTCCTGCCCGCTCCAACAGGAGAGGAGCAGGCTAGGGGGTGTACCCACCCCAGGACAGAGACCCCTTGGTCCCTGCCCTTGCCCTACCTGTAACACCCCTGAATTTAGTATTTAGGGGAACCCTGAACCTTTTTCCACAGATCCAAATTCCAAAACAAGAAAGAAGAACAAAGAACATGACGACCTGCCGTGCAGCTGCTAAAAAGAGGAAGACACCAAATTGACTTGGTCCCAGCCCTACCGGCCTGTCGACCCTCGAACCTGCTCCTGCTAAACCCCGGCATCTCCAGAGGTCAGCAACCTCAAAAACCCCGGAGGACCTGACTGCCTTGTGACTCTGACTACCTGGGTCTCCCACGAGCAGTGGTACTGCTCAAAGCAAGTAACCAGCCCTGGCATCAGCCCGGAACCGCAAACCCTGCACACTCTGCACCCGCCAAGCCTGGCCTGTGCCGGAGTGAATCAAGACCCTGAGGACATCCCCCCGGCGATCCAAACCTGGAATCCAGTGCCCAAGGACCCTCCTTGATGACCCCGACACCGCCTGCAGCCTCAGGACAAGGGACCCCTCCGACCTCGACCAGCAGGGGGTAAGATTTCCCGACCTTAATAGAAACCCCTGCCCCAGGTGCCCCATGGTCCCCTGTGCCCAACTCCTGGGTGTCTACCTATCCTCCAAGATCCCAACTTACCCCTCGAAGTGTTGGTCGCGCCAGAGATCCACCGTCCCCAGCCTGCAGCTTTTGTTCCCTATTCAAAATCCTCTTTGAATAACATTGAGCATCCAACGGCTCAAAAGCACTCTGCACCCAGCCGCCCGAGTGCCCCTGGGAGTGCAACCTTTGTCCTATCCTACTTCCCCATTTGCCCTGAGCAAGTGAACAGGAGCCCAGCTCCCACAGCCGCGTGGCCTGCTAGCCAGCAGCCACCAACCGAAGGCCCCCTCCCTCTCATTGGATAACACTGTGCCTAACTACCTCTGCTCCCGGCCGCCCCTGTGCCACTGAGGGTGTACCAACAGTACCTACCTGACCCTGGTGGACCCCTGAGTCTGTGCCCGGAACCTTAACTTCACCAGTCGAGTACTCACCTGAAAACCGATGACTCACTTTCCTGCCGTAGGAGAACATTGACTGGTTTGACTCGAAATTTCTTCCAAGTGTGAAGTTTTGAAACTTTAAAATATTCATCTAAAATCAGCCGAATAACGAATTTCGAATTACTCACCTGTGATCAGGAGAGAAGCCAGTACTGTACCTTGTGGCTCAGTACTGAAGAGCAATAGTAATCACAACCGTGTTTGCTACTAATCTAAATTTCTGCCATTGGAAGCCATTGACTGTTTTTCTGTGAAAATTCTTCTAAGTGTGACGTTTTGGAATGTTAAAATATTAATCTAAAATCAGCCGAATATCGAAATCTGAAGTACTCACCTGTAATCAGGAGAGAAGCCAGTGCTGTATCTTTTAGCCCAGTACTGAAGCGCAAAAGTAATCCCAACCGTGGTTACTAGTAATCTAAATTTCGTCCATAGGAAACCATTGACTGTTTTTCTATGAAATTTCTTCAAAGTGTCTACTTTTGAAAAGTACAAATATTCCTTAAAAATCGTACCAACTACTAAAACGTAATTACTTACCTGATTTAGGTAGAGACCCCAGTGCTGAACCTAGGAGTCCCGTACTGGATTACAAAAGTAACGAGAACCTACTTTACCTGTGCTTTGAATTTCCTTCCATTAGATAAAATTGCTGGTTTTTCACTGAAAAGTTTTTAAGTGTCAACTTTTAAAATACCTTTATATTCTTTCAAAATCATTGCAATAACTAAAACGTTTTTACTAAACTGTTTTCAGCTTAGACCCCAGGACTGCATCTAGGATCCAGTCCTGAAGTTGCAAACGTAATCTATAACGTAATCAGCTGCATTAATGTAGAAAAACTCATTGAGCGCAATGTTAAATTGTGTTTAGAATCGTGTTGCCTACTGCAACCATTGTATCTATTATTGCCTCTTTGCAAAGTAATTACATGAGAGTACTCATATCGAGAAAAGTATATTTTGATAACTGTTGGTTCTAAAAATAAAACCACTATATCTTTGTATATAAAAACAATTAGCCTAGAGTTCAGTTCTTGAGTGTGTGAAACCTTTTGCTGACTGAGTGTGTACAACAAATGCTTTACACTGTCCTCGTATACTGCCTTACTGCTCGACCAAGCTACCACTTTGGAGAGTAAGGCCACACCTGGCTTTAACCTCTGTTATACCTCTGGGGTTTGTGGACTCTATACACACTGTACCTTATTCTGGTCCAGTATATATAGAGCCACTTTCTCACAATTCTGTCTTGATAGTTTCCTGCATGATGCCGTTGCTAGGATTCCTGATGTCTTTTGAGTGTCAAAACCCTGAAATCAAATTCCTTTAAGGTTTAGCAGTAAGCAAATCAATTATTATCTTGCTATTATAGGTCTCTCTATCGCAGGGTACACTGGAATTATGCGATTCAGAGGCTGCACCGTTTTCCCCTTAGTTATGGATTAGCCGTATTTGCTACATATTCCATCAACAGCTGCATAATTTGCAGATTTAAAAAAAAAATTCTAGCTCAATTGGATTAAAAATTACTAGAAATGGAGCAACACTTGGTGCATCACAGTGGAAAGCCCTTCACAGAGGTTGACTGTTCTCCTTTCAGTTGCTTATTCCTGTATTCGGGTATTAAAGAGGTACTAATGAGGTTAGACCTTTGCCCAGAAAGTGTTAACATTTGTAAGAAGCATTAGAAAAGGCAATAGGTTTGGTCTATGCAAACTTGAGAGCTAAGGTATTGTTAGGGCTACTGGAATTATGCACCTGGAGAAGGCCAAATTATAAGGCGAGGTTGAGCAAAATATGCAGTGAGAAATGGCAAATTATGTGGCACAATATGTAATAGTATTACTTCATTGTTTTGACTTTTTAAAACTTGGTAACACTGCCTTGGAATTGGTTGCACTTCATTAGTACCAGTTTAATACCTATATATAGCACTAAGCAGCAGAAAGGTGACCAGTCCAGCTTTGCAGAGGGCCTTCCATGTTCGACAATACATGTCTCTGCATTTTTAGTGCTGAACACTGTATGGTATTAAATCATTAAACACTCAGTGGGTATTACAGCACTGCACATGTGTAAAAGCACAGCACGTGTATTATAGAGTGATATGGCAAGATGGCCACCGGGTAGGAGCTCCTGGTTAGAGCTCCGAGTGCTGGGGGTTCCAATTCTGGAATAAATCCCTGTTAGCACCTGAGCATCGTCGAGGATTCTTACTATAACAAGTAACTGGATGCAAGTAACTGGATGCAAGATATTTTATGTACCTGTTTTGAAGACGGCTGCTGCCCAGGCGCTGGTCATCGTGCGTGCTGCCTGGAGATCGGCTGCTGCTGTTGGGCGGACGGCTGCTGTGCCTGCGCTGGACTTCGGAGGCGTTGGATGCCGGGATCGTCGGGAGACTGAAGGAGGGCCCCTGTGTCTGCACCGGACCTGTGCTGGTTTCCACTGGGGACCCGTGCACCGCTGGACATCGTGGGAGCTACCGGTGATCGGCTGCTGGACGGAGGGCTGCTGCTCGGGCGCTACACACTGGCCTTGGACATCTATGCAGCCGGAGTCTGGGATCGCCTGGAGGTCGGAGAGCACCCGGGGCCACACCGGTCCTGGGGTGGCCCTGTTGGGAGTTCCGCACCGCCACAGCCAAACAGTGAGTGTCTGGCTACCCACGGGAGGGCTCCTGACGGTCTGAGGGCCTGCCCGTTACCACCGGAGCGATCCTGAGGGGCGCGAGCCGCGGGAGGGCTCCCGGGACTGCTCCGGACTGGGGAGTTTCACGCTGTTGGTCCCGACTGGCATCGCGGGCGCTGTGCGGCCCATGGGAGGGCCCCTGGCTGTGTGCTTTCCTGCCCACCGACATCGGAGCGCTCCTGCGGTGGCGGATCTGACCGGGAGCTGCACGCCTGCATACGCACATCGCCTGTGGCGGAGCGGGTGGCGCCGTCGGGCGCGGTTGGAGGGCACCGGGAGCGCAGGCGATTGGATCCACCGGAGCCGGCTCCTTTTCACCGCGGCCGCCCCCTCCCGCCCCCCTCGCAGGCAACGAGGTAGCTGGCTCCGCGGAGCTTGACTGGAGCGCACCCCCGGTGACCTCCCTCCCATCTACATCGACTGCAGGCGCGAGCCTGTTGAAGGGACGTCCTCTGACCCCTCTCCCTCGACAGCTGCAGCACAACTCACGGAGGCATCGGCCATTCCTGGCGCCCCCACCCCTGCCGCCGCCGGGACGTGGCGAAGATGGAGCCGCAGTGGTTTGCAAGGGTGCCTCGAGCGGCGCCACAGCCCTAAAGGTGTGTGTTCATAACCTCTAAACTCCTTCACCATATTACATATGTATGCCGGTTTTTCCCTACCGGTTTCCCCCTTCGCTACTGGGATGACTCAAATCAAAATTTCCCCTAACAAAGGGTTTATTGTCGACGTGGCAGAGTCTCTCTTTTGACCAAAATGGCGGGGGCTATAAACTAGAGTAATAAATCGCCCCTCTGCCCACAGTCGACCATGAGGCTGCATACCAACACGGTCAGGGGTCACCTGCACTGAGATAAGGCTCCCTCCTCCTCTCTCATCTTCACCAAGCAGCAACATGGATGCAGCAACATAGAAGATGGACCAATCGGACCTGCCCATTAATAGAAAGGGAAACTGGGCTCGCTAACCCAACAACAGCAACAGACAAAGGACTTATACTCCTGCCTCTCTATGCTCTTTTTGGCGGCCATCTTAGATCAGACTAGTACACCACTGCGGTGGCCATCTTAGACTAGTCAGTTCTCCTCATTAACTCACATCTATAGCTATACTGTTTGTCTCCCCTATAATCTCTCCACGCTTCCCGCCCTATAACCGCGTCCAAACCTATAGCTACCTTTTATTTCTCTCCTCTATTCTCTCCATGCCCCCGCCCTATAACCGCGTCCACCCACCCACCCACTCCACCCCCCCACCCTCCCTTTCCACCTTTTCTACCTACACCTCTTCCATCATGGAACGCATGGGCAATCATACATACAAGATTAACTATCCATCCGAGCTCACCAAAAAAAAGGCCAAAATCTTCAAACACAACTTCCTGAAGGCCCACCCCGAAACACCATTTGTGGACACCTACTTCTCGCTAAAAAATGGGGCCACGAGCACTGATATCATCTTCTACACCCTACGCAGAGCACAGTGGAGGAAAGTGCTCCTCGCCACCCTCACCATCTCCACTTCTAGAAAAAACGCTCATGGCTTAACACTCTCCACTACACCATCCCATCTTTTCCCGGGCAGAGCGACCATCTCCATCTATAACAACGGGATTATCCTATTCCAATCCACAGATTGAAAGCTTGACCTACTCGACAATCTGTTCCCCACCTTCCTAAATCATATCTCCAACGGGCGGTCCGCCACGCCTAACACCATGGGTTACACAACACCCCCTAACGCCAAGCGTCAGTACTCCTTACCTAAACCATCACAGCAGAGGAGCATTCCACACCTCTCCCCTCTGACCAGTGCGGTAATCAGTCACCCACCCGACCACACCTCCCAAATTGCCCCTGGCACTGGCGTAGATCACACCCCCTCGCACATTACCCATACCCCCACCCTCCTCGCCCCCCACCTCACGACTCCTGTGAACGTCGCAGATCCCACTGCAATCAATCTCCCATCCGATCTCACCTCCCCACACCCCTCAGGCACTGGCGAATATCACCCCGCTGCACACATCCCCTATACCCCCACCCGCCTTACCCCCCATCCCACACCTCACACGAGTTTCGCAGAACCCACCTCCACTGCACTGAGCATATTTCCCACGCACCGCGACACGACCAACTCTCACCCTTTCTCCCCCCCCACTCCCACTCCCCACCACCCCACCCTACTGGCCAGATTCACGGAACACACCACCTCCCTCAACACAACCCCTTATCCTCTATCCCCCCCACCCCTAGCCCCCACCATCCTACCGTCATTCCTTCCTTCTCCGGCCTACATTCATCCCTCATCTCACCTGCCCCTCCCTCCCCCAGCGCCACCACATCCGCTACCAACCTCCCCCTGTCATCATCCACGCCACCCATGCCCCTTACTCACAAACTCTCTCATCCATCGATTGCTACCCCACCTACTACGGCCGCAGAGCCCTTTACCCCTCCTACTACAACCACAGAGCCATGTACCATCGCGTGCACAGCCCGCCCCATTCGATCCAGTGCACACCCCATTGCCCCACTCAATCACTCACCCACTGTTCTCACTCCCACTCCCAATACCATCCCCAATCCAACTCTGGACATGATCATATCCACCCTCCAACAGGTCAAAGAAGATCTTCAATCCATCAAAGAACTTCTTTTCACACACCCCAGACACCCCCTACCCTCCAATTCTGCGCCCAACAAGTATACCACTCGCCCCTCAAACATCCTCACTCATCGATCCCCGCGCTGGCCCTCTATCCCCGACCGCAAGGCCACCGGCCGCCCCCGTCGCACCCTACACCCCCTCTCTGACCGAGACTTGCACACTCTACTCCGCTCATATGGCCCAGGCCCCACAAAACTCCCACCCACCACACACCTTCCCATACCCACGATTCTCACAAATCCCCTCAGGCCCCCCACGCGGAGCAATAGAAGCGCCGTCCCCTGTAATCTCAGAAAAGTCCCCCTCTCCCTCGAACACTCTCCCACTCTCCTCACCCCTAGACTAAAGTGTATCCTGCTCAACTGCAGATCGGCCCCGAGACACTCCTCCGGCATTGCAGATCTCATCTTATCAATGGACCTCGATCTAGCCATTCTGACTGAAACGTGGCTAACTGAAGCCTCCACACCTATAATGGACATACTAGTCCCCCCCAACTATCACATTATTAGACTCGACAGGAATGGCAAGATGGGCGGGGGAATCGCATGCATCTACAGGAACAACCTCGCTATCACTGTAGGTCCCTCCCCCTCCCTCTCCTCCTGCGAACTGATCTGCCTCGATATTACTAGCGAGGGCAAACATGTGTGCTCCCTTCATGTTATCTACCACCCTCCCAGAGACAACCTCACCTTCTCCCAACAACTCATGGACACGATATCCACCAACGCCGGTCGACAGATCAATCAAATCTACTTGGGAGACTTCAACCTCCACTGGAACGACCAGAAAGACGCGGTGGTGAATAGCCTTAAGACGTTCCTTAACGCGCTTGACCTCACCCAAATCTGCAACCGTCCAACACATGAAAAAGGCTCTATCCTTGACCTTATCATCGCCAAAGAAGACGCTACCCAGCTGGAGGCAATTGAACCCTGTGACTGGTCAGACCACCACATCATCACCTTCTTCATCAACGAAAAGGTCAAACTTAACCAAGCTCAACCTGCCAAATCCAAGATCTGGAAGAGGGATTTAAGGAATCTTAACCCAAACTCCTTGCCTGCCCACACAGGCAGTCTCCTTCTTCCCCGGACGGGCGTCTCTGATGTGCACTCACTGACCGCCTTCTACCTAGACAATATGTCTGCAATAATCAATGAAGCCGCACCCCTGCAAATGAAGAGAGTCGCCACCAAGAACTCGAACCCATGGTATGATGGTAGACTCAATGAAGACAGACGTGCTATGCGCATGGCAGAGCGCATGTGGAGAGCTGACCCCTCAGCACTGCACCTTCGAGCGCTTAAGAGTAAAAGAAACGCTTACTTCAGAAAAATAAAACGCTCGAAATCAGTCTTCTTTAGCCAACAGCTGGATCAAGCAAAAAACCGACCAAGAAAACTGTTCGAGTTAGTAAAAACCCAAACCAAGACGCAACCTCTGCAACCTAACAGTTCAACAAAGGCCATTCCAAGTTGCGAAGACTTTTCTGCTTTCTTCAAGCAAAAGACAGACAATATAAGAAGTGATCTCCTCAAGGATGTAAGCCGAAACTCTTGCTCCATATGCATAACAAACACTCAACCAAAAAACAACGCCTCATGGTCGTCCTTCGACACCTATACTGAAGAATCAATTCACAAGCTGCTCGGCACCTTGAAACCCGCCAATCACCTCACAGACCCCCTACCTGCCAACGCTGTTAAAGCCCTCACCCCCCTGGTCCTCCCACTTTGGACCAAAATCATCAACTGTTCCTTGCAACAAGGACTCATCCCAGACTCCCTCAAGATAGGGCAAGTCACGCCTATACTCAAGAAACCCACAGCTGACCCGGCCGACCTAAACAATTACCGACCTATCACCAATATCCCCACTCTGGCCAAATTGCTAGAAAAATGTGTACAACTCCAACTGACAAAACACATTCAGCAGTTTGACCTCCTCAACCCTCACCAATCTGGATTCAGAGCAAAACATAGCACGGAATCGGCTATGACTCACATAATTGATGACGCCCTCCAAATCCTTGATCACAATGAGTCCTGCCTCCTCATCCTCCTCGACCTCTCCTCAGCATTTGATACGGTCAAACACGAGAATCTACTGGAGCTGTTAAACACCAGAATGGGCATATCCGGGACTGTTATCAAATGGTTCACCTCCTTTCTGCACAACAGGTCTCAAAAGTTCAAGATCAACAACGCATTGTCCTCGCCTGTACCCGTAACACTGGGAGTCCCGCAAGGCTCCTCCCTATCCCCCACATTGTTCAACCTCGTCATGGAACCACTCACCACCTTGCTTCAAGCATCAAATGTACACTTCCATATGTACGCTGATGACACTCAGCTCTACCTCAAGCTTCAATCCCCTGAAGACATCAAACTTTTGAATGCCACACTAAGAAACACCCAGGCATGGCTGGCCGACAATCACCTTAAACTAAATGCTCTGAAAACTGAGTTCCTTCTGATCTCACCCCCTGCGAAAAAGGCCATCACCCAAACCTTGCTCAATCATCTAACCGCTCTAAATGTCCAGCCCACCATCGTGGACTCGGCGAAATCCCTTGGCATCACACTTGACTCCAATCTCGACATGCAGCAGCATATCAGCAAAGCAGCTAAGGGAGCCAACTTCCAAATCAACACGTTGAGAAAACTCAAACCCTTCCTACCACCCAAAGACTTCCGAATTGTTGTACAAGCCCTAGTCATTCCTCGCATAGACTACGGTATTGTGGCTCTCAGCGGGCTCCCCCTAACAACAACGGCGCCCCTACGAGCCTCCTTGAACGCGGCCGCAAGACTCATCACTGGTTCAAGAAAACACTCGCATATATCCCCCGACTTAAAAGCCCTGAACTGGCTGCCTTTTGAAGCCAGAGTTCAGCTGAAAATTGCCTGTATGACGCATTCGGCCTTGCACCACAAGTCACCCAACTACCTCACTCACAAGCTGACTATATCAGGAGGCTCAAGATCCAACAGAAGCACAAAGAATCTCCTCCTGAAACCTCGTCGATTCCGGAAGGAAAAAACATACAAACGCTCCTTCTCAGGGATGGCTCCTAGGATCTGGAATGCACTCCCGCCAGAAACTAGGCTTATCCCCTCCTCTGTACTCTTCAAGAAAGAGGTAAAAGCCATCCTTATGGCTAAGTTCACCTGACCTCTATTGCTACTGGAACAATGACAGTACATGGCTTCTATATTATCGGCTACCTGAATGCTTAACTATGTTAGACTCTTTTATGGCTGCTACTGGACCAAATTCACTGCACGGATGCTATATTATTGGTTTCCTGATTGTTTATTAAGGCTGTACACTATGACTTGAGTGCTTTACTAACTTGCATTCCACTCACTACTGCCTACTATGCTTTCAATAGTGTGTTTACTCACCCTCTGGGGTGCTATAATCTTATTCGAGTCGACATTACACGGCTCCTATATTATTGCTTATTGATTGTTATTATTGTGCATACGCTTGTGCGATTTCTACCCTAATTAGCAAATCACTCCCTATCGAATTCTATACTGTTTTCAACAGGTTGTCTATCCTACCTACTGTTTCTGTAAAGCGCTCTGATATCTGCAAAGATCTTGTTCGCGCTATATAAAACTTTAAAATAAATAAATAAATAGGACACCGCACTGCACGGTTCTAGCAGTAATCTTATATAACAGCACATTGCAGTGTGAGCAGAAAGTGCTACACACAGTGTGAAAAACACAAAGCGCTACACAACAGCAGTTATCAGGCGTGAAAGCACAAAGTGCTATATTGAAATGTTCATATATTTTTGGGGTGGGTTCTTGTGCAGTCCACGGTGTCTGCTAAGGTTTCATGTCACTAAAGTGATGGGGAGTGGGGGATAGGCGGGTGTAAAATAAGGATCCTTTGAAGTAAAGGTTGGATCTGACAGCCAAAGGACCTCCCTCAGCTTTTCAAAGGAATAAACTATTTAATAAACACATATGCATTTTGGACATACATAGACTAACATGCATATACACAAACTTGTTTATGTATGCTGTTTTCGGAAAAGGGAGCATGAAGCACCTGCACACATAAACCTGCTGTTTTGCCAGAGATGGCTTGTGCTATAGGATCATGCAATTTCCCTTTCTCTGAATGGTTACTTGCAAGTGGTGGTTTCCTGACAAATGAAGTTCACCGCCCGCTCAGTGCTGAACCTCGAAACCGACTGGTTGGATATGTTTTAGAGAAAACTCAGTTTATTCTGGCTCCTTTGAAATGTTTATTTGCAGGAAGATTTATGCTACCACCAAGAGACCCTCATATTTATTATGCAATGCAAAAAAGTATAAATCAGTCAAATCATAACAAAAATCCCGCTAGGTTCATGTATCATTCCCTGGATAGATGTAATTCACACGTTTTTTTGTTTGTTTGCATCACAGCCAGTTTGCCCATTTTGTCTTCTGCTACTTGTCTAGCAGTTTATGTATTTCGCTTTTTAAACTCTTGAATACTGTTTCCACTGTCCTGTGGAGATTTTGGTGTCATCACAACAAATCGTGGCACTGAGAGCACTGAACCCACACCTGGGTATACACGTCATCAATTCAGCCATTGCTTGACATTTAAATATTAAAGGGCAGGCACTCTGACTCCCAGGATACCTGATTGCTACATAGAAGTAAATCATGGGTAGTGAGATGCACACCTATGTACTCCAAATGTATTCTGTACTCCATTTTAACCATACTCTATTGGTTCCATACTCTGTAGGCGTGCAAGCTTGCTCCGCGCTCCGCCCAATTGCGCTGCAATGTCAAACCAACACGCAGGAACCACAGCTGATCCCATTCAAGCTGCACAGCCGCGTCCATCATGAATGAATCAAATCAATCAAATATTATATTTAACTTTTCATTATTCTTCATTTTACTCCATTACCTTTCGCCTTTTTTCCTTTAGTTTTCTTCAATTCATTTTACGCATTCACTATTTTATTCACGGTTTTTCATAAAAACACAGGAGAATTATATGTTTCCAAATGCCATGATTTTATTTAAAACTACCCAATCCATTTAGGGATATTCCCTTCCTCTGGGGTATCGT
This sequence comes from Lissotriton helveticus, assembly GCF_964261635.1. Taxonomy (NCBI): domain Eukaryota; kingdom Metazoa; phylum Chordata; class Amphibia; order Caudata; family Salamandridae; genus Lissotriton; species Lissotriton helveticus. Next base: position 639,426,858 of record NC_136069.1, read on the forward strand.
GGCATGTGCTGTTGCCTTTTTTTAAAGAAGAAAGCATTCCTCAGTTTCAACTTATTAATGCAACTCTAAATCATCATGGAAATCTGTACAAAGCGATGATTTAGCGTTGCATAACAAGTTGAAACTGAGGAATGCTTTCTCCTTTAAAAAAGGCAACAACACGCAGGAACCACAGCTGATCCCATTCAAGCTGCACAGCCGCGTCCATCATGAATGAATCAAATCAATCAAATATTATATTTAACTTTTCATTATTCTTCATTTTACTCCATTACCTTTCGCCTTTTTTCCTTTAGTTTTCTTCAATTCATTTTACGCATTCACTATTTTATTCACGGTTTTTCATAAAAACACAGGAGAATTATATGTTTCCAAATGCCATGATTTTATTTAAAACTACCCAATCCATTTAGGGATATTCCCTTCCTCTGGGGTATCGTGGCATGTGCTGTTGCCTTTTTTTAAAGAAGAAAGCATTCCTCAGTTTCAACTTATTAATGCAACTCTAAATCATCATGGAAATCTGTACAAAGCGATGATTTAGCGTTGCATAACAAGTTGAAACTGAGGAATGCTTTCTCCTTTAAAAAAGGCAACAGCACATGTCACGATACCCCTGAGGAAGGGAACTTCCTGAAATGCATTGGGTGATCGCAGACCATTAGAACGCAAGTCATTACAACGACTTGCTGTAGGGGGGGGCGCTGGATGTTGGAATAGTATATTTTACTTTTTCAACTCAAGTCTGTGCAACAGTAGGGACGGTGTTGGATTTAAAATCCAACACCTTCTGCCCCCTACAGCAAGTCTGTGTAACGGCTTGCATTGTAATGGCATGCCATGTAACAACACTTGTTGTAATGACTGCTTTGTAATGGCATGCGATGAGTAAACAGCGTTGTAAATGATGTTTACCGCCTGCCAGCTAAATCGCTAAAATATTAATTCAGTTTGAAATCAAACCATTCTAATATAAGGTGGATCTCGTTATATTGTTGCTGACTTGGATGCTGTGTGAGTACAGTGCTCTATGTGCACATGTGCTACGGCTTGAAGACATGTGAACTGACTTTGGCTTCTAGGTTGTTTCCCTAGTTAGAGCGCCAGTTCAAAGGGTGCTCGACCTTTGTGGTTTGTGGCACATGGCTAGGTGCGAGGTGTGTGAGTCTGGAGACCACCCTCCAAGAAAGGCTGGCAGCAAGATGAGTGACAGGGCCAGAGGAACGCAGAGCTGAGCTTCCTTGTACTGACTGTATAGTATTATCAGCATGAGAGCCCTACCCCTGCACATCCATTGGCTGCATGACAATACAATACAACCAATAATGACCAAATAATAAAGTAACTATCACAAAATGTGCTGCATTACACTGCATAATTTGTTTTTTTATTGCCACATAATTTAATCAACCCTGCCGCATAATTTGATCCTCCGCATTCACATAAATACATTGTCCCTGCTCCAAGTGATCGAAGCATGTTCCCACCATATTTGCTTATTTTATCAATCTATTTATTCATTACGTTGTTTATATTGTGTTACAAAAACAATAAAACAAATTTGAATTATACAATAACAGCTTAGCAAAATCGGTTTGAAATATTCACAATATATGAATTTTCCTCCTAATTCATCAAATATGACATAATTCCATGAACTGAATCCATATTTACATGTTTAAGACACTGTAATATCCTGTTACTTTAGACATTATTTACCCTTTTACAGTATAACAGCACATAATAAATTGTTTCAATTTCCAATCTATAGAGCTGACACCTGCATACCCAAGGGCGATCCCTCCCAGGATCCCACAAGACCATTTAACCGAGGCTGCTTTTTCAAATCAAATGCAATAATAAGATCCAGGAGCCAATAACACTGTAGAACCAAGAAAAGCCCACCTCAAGGAGGAGTGGGGCTTGGCGGTGTGGGAATCACCCGAGTCTACTCTTACCCTCTGTATATAATAAATTGGACCCGGAAACCTTAGTCTGCAGAGAGAACCACCTTTATTACAATAGCCCGGGCTATGGAACAGAGTCCCAAGCTAGTCAGAGAAAAAACCCAGGAGGCTGCTTCCTTACTCCACAGCGAACAAGCCTTACATACATTTTTATTTCACTCTTTTGGCATTCAGTCCGTTGTTCAATCAGGGCGGTGTTTGTAGTTGATGACCTGATCAAGGCGGTGTTTGTAGTTGATGACCTGATCAAGGCTCGGCATTCAGACCATTGTTCAATCAGCTTGATCAAGACTCGGCATTCAGACCATTGTTCAATCTGCTTGATCAAGGCTCGGTCAGTCAGACCATTGTTCAATCAGCTTGATCAAGGCTCGGTCAGTCAGACCATTGTTCAATCAGCTTGATCAAGGCTCGGTCAGTCAGACCATTGTTCAATCAGCTTGATCAAGGCTCAGTCAGTCAGACCATTGTCCAGATGACCTGATCACGGCGTCAAGGATGTTTACCAAGCAGGGAGCAGAAGATGAAAAACAAGCTTGTTTACACTGGGTGTAGGTGCCTCATGGCTTTCTGTTGATGAATTGGTTAACTGCAAAGAACAGGGGGCTTGGGAATGTGATAGTTTTTTAAGCGTCAGCAGAAATGGAGGCTGTAGGCAGGGTTTTGTCACGAGATGGTAAGAAATGGAGGAATGTAAGGAAATTAATAGGACCTAGTAAAAACTTATTTTCTTCAGACCTCCTTTTGCCATTGAGTGGCAAAACATGTTCTTAGGAAATGTCTATCTGCATTAGGTCACCCATCTCTTGTTGAAGTATCATCCTTACGTTGGTGTCACATGTATTGACCAGGGAACTTTTAAGGGCCTGTTTACACATAGTACAAAGCATAGGCAAGCATTGGATACACAGGCAGCATGAGATGATGACTGCTGCTCTTAAGGCAAAAAAAATGAGGATCCCCATTTGGAAAGGAGGCCCCAAATCCAGCCCATGAGGGACCAGTCGTCTTGTTGTTGATGAATCTCAGAGGAAAGTTTATGCAGACGTTGGATAGCTTGATAGACTGATGGAGCATTATCAGGTATGTAAATGCAGCAGCTGGAGCCGATTAGTTTACATACACCACCACGGTCAGCAAGGATGATGTCAAGTACCATTCGATGTTGTAGTGTCATCAGGCGGTCTGCCTGAAGCTCTGCGGTGATGTTGCCCAATGCCCCTGCTGTTTCATTAATGGTTGCCTCTACCACTCGGGTAAGGTGTCTTATGTTGCGGCTGTTCACCATAGGACCCAAGAACGGCATGAAACCTTTGAAGAAGTCCCCCGCCTCCTGTCCTGCAGTGTCATTGGCCTCAATTACTCCCCTAGGCATACAATGGTGGAGGTGGGAATTGGTCAAGTGATGTGTCCCAACAGCAGTAAAAGTAGGGGGAAGAAGAAAGGCCAAATAACACACACCTGACCAATTTCCTGGAAGCCAGGTATTAGCAGACTGTCCACAAACAAAATAGGTTTTTGGAGAAGCGATTAGGAGTGGTGGTGAGGTAATATTCAGTGTATTGACTATTGCGCAGTCACTGACTCTTACCTCCCGGGTCCCCAGTCCTTGTATGCACACTTGGCCATGCGTGTTGATTACATTGAAAGCCTGAAATTTGGTGGGAACTTTGCGTCTGGACCGAAAGCGGGAGAAGATTATTCTACTTGAGGTGTTCAACACAAACATCTCATTACGTTCAGCACGAGAGATGTTCAAGATGTCAGATGTCGTAGTAGGGCAGAAAGGATTACTGACATTGCCTGTTCTGTTTCGGGTGAAAGTGTCATAACAATCGCCAATGATGGAGCTCGTTGTTCCATTGATCGTATATGCATCGGTGACGAGCATCCTCCAAGCCAGACATGACCCAAAAACAATAAATGGATAGACGAAATAGGGGACAGTGTGTGTCATAGAGTGTGGCATGAGCCCACATACCCAACATTTCGAGGTATTAATCACAAGCTGATGCTGGTGCAATAATTGTACAAAAGTATTGTTCATGAATTCCAGGCGTCGTGGTAGTTCATGGGGTGACAAGGTGGTGTGGAGATGTTCTGCAGGTGTCGGTGTCGTAGCCAAACGAGCTGGGGGAGAGGTCAGTAACAGAAACCATCCCACAACCAGCAGGATGAGGAGAGCAAAAAGTATAACTATCGTGGAAAGGAAGCATTTATTGTTCAGAAGTTTGACATATTTCTTGTGCGCTTCAGACCCTCTGACGGCTGCCATTGTGCTCAGCCTGTTGTCACTAGCAGCTGTCTGTGATTGGTTGGTGCTTCACTGGATGTGGATACCAAGAGTCCTATGGACTTCCCATTGGTCCAGCATACCAGCACCGGTCTCAGCCGGAGATATCACAGCCCTACAGCCTATTAGACACCAGACAGAGTCAAGGGCCAGCCCCTTTCTTGGTCTCAAGTTGTAGCGAGTGGAAGAAGGTATGGAGTGGTCTGGAAAGAGAGCTTCTTGTTTCTTCCTCTGGTCCTGCAGAGGAGGGATGACTGGACCCCCTAAAATTTGATCAGTTTCGCCTTCCGTAGTGGTGTAATGAAGCTGAGCATCACTGAAAGGGACAACGGTCGGTACTACTTCTATGTCGCAATCCAGCAGTCCTTCTTTCACCCATTGGTCGTACGGGAGGGGGAGAGGCACCCTTTTACAATGGGTAGCATGTATCCAGTTCTTTCTCCCTTCGACTTTTACAGCAGTGCAGGTGGCCAGAAGAACCTGTCGGGAGCGCGACCAGCCGGGCTCCAGACACTTGGTACGCTGCAAATCTCGGATCACCACCCAGTCATCTGGTTGAATGGTGTGACCTGGGCCTTCGCTCTTGTCGGGGATAGCAGCGCGTACCTGATGATAAAGAGTACGAAAAGAATCAGTTAACTGGTACAGGTAGTCAGTCAATACTGGGAACTCAACATCAGACAATTTCTTTGGCCTTGGTACGCCCCATACATTAGCTGGTCTACCGAATACCAATTCGTAGCGAGATAATCCTATCCTTGAGTAGGCAGTCGTCCTTACTGACAAGAGAGCAAGGGGTAGGGCATCTACCCAGGTAACGCCTGTTTCCGCCACTATTTTGGCCAATTTTAATTTAAGTACCCCATTGTATTTCTCCACCAATCTGGCTGACTGGGGGTGATTAGCAGCATGACAGTTTTATCTGACACCAAGCCCCGAACACACAAACTGGACCACATTGGCTGTAAAATGTTGGCCATTGTCACTCCAAATCAAACGGGGCTACCCAAATCGGGTAAAGTATTCTTTCAACAAAACTTTGGCCATTGTAATAGCTGTGCAATCCTTGGTGGGGCAGGCCTCCACCCATCTGCTGAAGGCACAGACCACCACAAGGACATATTTCAAAATCACACACCTGTCCATGTGGATATAATCCATCTGGATGGCCTCAAAAGGAAACGTAGGTGGGGAGAAGCCACCAGCGGGGGTAACTGTACCTATTCCTGGATTGTGCGTAAGGTGTATTTTTTCATTATGCCATGTTGGCTCTAGTAACTTGCATATTCCCTTTGCAGTAATATGGGCAGGGCCATGGGCCATAGTGACAACTAGGGGGACATGACTGTCTGGTAACATCCATTGCCTCCCTTCGGATATACGCACCCAACATCCCTCTATCTCTTTCTCTGCCAGATGTTCCTCCCATGTGTGCAGTTCTTTTGCAGTGGCATGAGATTGAATCTCGACCACACTCTGACTAGTATTTTCCAACAATCCTCCTACCACCACCCATCTTGCTGGTCCTGTAACAAACATTCCATATGACTTACTTAGAGCAGTCTGTCTTTCTGTTTGGTCTGCAAGGGCATTGCCTTCCCCTACATCATCAGTCACTTTCTGGTGGGCTTTACATTTAATCACTGCAACTTTTCTAGGTAATGTCAAGGTGCCTAGAAGTCTGTGTATCAGGGGGCCATGCTGTATTCTGGTCCCATGTGAGGTGAGAACATTTCTTTCTTTCCAGAGTCTACCAAAATTGTGAGCCACCCCAAAGGCGTACTGACTGTCCACATAGATATTAAAAGTCATGTTTTTACTGATTTCACAAGCTCGTGTCAAGGCCAATAATTCAGCCACTTGGGCCGATGCCTGTGGAATTTGTGCTGTCCCAACTACTGTAACAAGTGTGGTGAGGGCATATGTAGCAGATGTAGTTCCATACAATCTTTTAAGACATGAACCATCTATGTGTAGTGTTCCCTCAGCGTCTGTTAGGGGGGGTGTCTTGTAGGTCCACAAAACCCTTTGTCTCTTCTTCAATCCGCAACATGCAGTCATGAGGGTCAGAATTTTTCCCTTGTGTCTCAGTAGGGAGTAGTGTAGCTGGGTTTAGAATATTACATCTCCTAATGTCAATGTGACTGGAAAAAAAATAATGAGCTCATAACCTGTAAGTTGTGCAGTGGTAAGGTGTTGTGTCTTGGTGTTGTTGAGCAAGGTATCTACTGCATGTAGGACCATTAAGGTCAAGGGTGAATACATAACAATACCTGCGCTCTGGCGGACCATAAGTGCAGCAGCAGCAGTTGCGCGTAAACATCCAGGGAGGGCTCGGGCTACTGGGTCAGGTGTAGCCGAGAAATAAGCACAAGGGCGATGTTTGTCTCCAAAAATCTGATTTAGGACCGCGCAAGCGCAGCCATGTGTCTCATGGGCAAAAAGGAAAATTGTTTGCCATAGTCTGGGGTGCCTAACACTGGAGCTGTACATAAGGCCTCTTTGAGTGTCTGAAAGGCAGCCACAGGCTCAGTTGTCCATGGAAAACCTCTTTCTGGCATATCTTTAGTAGTGAGAGCTAAAAGAGGTTTGACAATGGCCGAGAAGTTAGGGATCCATTGTCTGCAATAGGAAGTGAGGCCTATAAAGGCACATACTTGTTTCTGTGTCAAAGGGGAAGGCATGGAGGTAATAAGGGACACTCAGTCAGCGGTAAGTTGTCTTCCTTCCTTCGAGAGGAGGTGGCCGAGGTAGGTCACTTTCTATCGACAAAATTGCAATTTGTTCAAGGAAACCTTATGATTGTGGGAGGCAAGTTGGTGAAGCAGACGTACTGTTGCTTGTTCACAAAGTGGAGCAGACGTGGCTGCAATTAAGAGGTCATCTACATATTGCAACAGAGTGTTTCCTGCTGGGAGTGTCAGGGAGTCCAACTGATTCTTGAGAGCCTGACTATAGATGCTGGGGCTTTCAGTAAAACCTTGGGGGGTGTGGCAGAACCGGAAACTCCGCCCTCCAAGTAAGAAACCAAAAAGATGTCTAATGTCCAGATGTATGGGAATGCTGAAAAACGCATTCTTTAGGTCAAAAACAGAAAAATTAGTGGCGGTCGCTGGGACCATGGTCAAGAGGGCTGTGATATCAGGGACAACGGGATACTGTGAGACCGTAATTTTGTTGAGATCCCGCAGATCGATGACAAACCGATACATTTTGGGGGCCGCGGGAGAGAGATCAATACATTTTTTAAGAACTGGAATAATTGTGCTGTTACACTCATTACCACGTGTATCCTCAACTACTCCCATCTTCATGAGATCTGATATTATAGATAATAGGGCAGCCTCACCTTCCTGGGGAAGGCGATACTGGCGAAGCCGGGGCAGTTGGGCACCTTGCTGGATATGGACAGTATGGGGAGCAATGTCGAGAAGTACTACATCAGTGTCAGAAGTGGCCCACAGTGATGAAGGTAAGGCCTGCAGAATGGGAGGGAGGGGTTCAGAGAGGATCATAGTTGCAGAGGAATCTGGTGATATGGTAAGGGACACGCCATCAGGACTACAAGAAATGGTAGCATGTAAAGCCTTAAACAAATCCATACCCAGCAAATTTTCACTACATCCAGTTGTGAGCATCCATATGAGCTGGACTGAGATCCAGCGGGAGAGGCTTAGAGACGGGGTTGGTGACAGGGACCCCAGAAAAACCGACGGAGAAATTGAGAGAGCCAGAAAGGGGTGCCTCCGGTATCAAGGTGTGCGCAACAGAGGATCTAGTAGCCCCGGTGTCTAGGAGAAACTTATTTTTATCCCCTGCAACTGGCATCCGGACATAAGGACCTCGTTGATCCACAGGAATTGGCACTCTTACATACCCCTTTCCTGGCTTACCTATGGCTGGTAGAAACCTGTCTCATCGGTCTCATCATAATCATTGTTAAAGTATGTCCTAGTGGCCTTATACCCTTTGTCAAATCTGTTAACTGTACCCTGGGGCGGACCCATACGGGGTCGACCATTAGGATCTGGTGCACGCCTCTGCCTAGGAGGTCCCATATTTCCTTCCCTTTGAATTCGGGGCTTAGTTTTTCCTGACTGAATATTCTGGGCTAATACCGGGCATTCACTAACCCTGTGGTCATAAGCCTTACAGTAGGCACACTGGTCTTTATCAACGGGACCTGCCGAACTGATGGACTTCTGTAAAGGAGACTGGAGGGGGCGCTGGGGCAGCCTCTGGAACTGGTCCGAAAGTGAAAATTGGCCTCTAGCATTTTGTCCCCGGGTGGATAAGCTTGTTGTAACAAAACTTTTGTTTTAAGGTCCTTGGGCCATTTTATCAAGCAAGGGCGATACAATATTGCTGCTTTTATCAGCAGGAAACTGCCGCTAAAGCGGCGATAATGGGCTTGATAATATGCCCTTGTGAATTCCCATAGAAGCCCAGGTTCTGGTGTTAACCTGGGCTTCTATGGGAATTCACAAGGGCATATTATCAAGCCCATAATCGCCGCTTTAGCGGCAGTTTCCTGCCGATAAAAGCGGCGATAATGTATCGCCCTTTCTTGATAATATGGCCCCTTGTTCTTCCTAACCTCTTCGTCTTAATCTTCATTCTCTCTATTCTCATGATATTGGCCATGGCAAGGATGCCTGCCATAGTCTGAGCTGACCACGTACTCTCAACCTTCTTAAGGCGGGCCGAGAGATCTGGTAATAAATTAGATACAAATGTATCAGTAAACACTGAGCCTGAGCCAGGGCTCTAGCGTCCAATCCACTGTGACTTTTGTACTCAGTTTCGAAGCGGGTGAAAAAACCAGCAACAGATTCATCCTTGCATTGTTTTCATGCATTTATCTTATCCCAATTAACAGCTATTTCGGGCAAAAGGGTCATAATGAGTTGCAACAGATGGCCTGGGAGAGCCAGAATAGCCGGATCAGGCTTAGTACCCCCCCTCTCTGTCATTCTCCATCCTCTGTCGAGCCAGTCACCATGCAAAGCGGCATTATGGTTGGCATGGCGTATTTTGTCCCATATGTCGGGTGGTACTACTGACCTGAATAATAAGTCAATATCCTCTAAGGTAAGGACACCAGAGGAAACAATCTGACCTAATTTCTGATAGTAAAGAGCCAGATTCTTACAGGGATTTCAATTGAAGAACATCCGCTCTTTTCCATGGGACATGCACCCACATCCTACGCCAGTGGGCTGGGCTGCTCCAACATCCTGGTTATTGGGGAGCACTGCAGGGATAAATAAGGGAGATGTCTCTCTCATAGGCATAGCTTTGTCATTCGGAGATGGCAGAAAAGCCGCTGTGTCTCTGAACGCAATCATGGTAACAAGGGCTTCATTCATATCATCTCCCTGAACATGACCCTTGGCAATACTTAGTTTTAAATCAATCAATCCCCTAGGAGTATCTATGAACAATGCTTCGTATCTTTTCATTATAAGTGTGCACATGTACTCGACTATGTCTGTTTGTTGTATGGCCGTCCATTGTCTAAACGTCGACCAGATATCTTTAACGCCATAAATATTACCATTATTTACCCAAAATGCACATTGTTTTCGCATAGCGTCACTTTCACTATCCCCAGCGAGTTCAGAAGACCTCAAAGACTCCTTTCTAGGGATACCGAAGAATCTAAACAGGGTATTGGGCATAAGGGAAGACCATCTCGTTCGGTCCCGGGGTGGCATAAGAGTCACCAACAGGGGTACCAATAGACTTATTATCAAGCAGGCGGGAATGTATGGTCGGATTGGGTCAATAGGTGGGGCAGTATGAACTGTCGGAGGGAGGGGGGCTGGCAGGATGACGGGAGTCAAAGGATCAGGCAGTGGTACAATAGGTGGGGCAGCCTCAACCACCACTGGTGGGGGTGGAGCCTTAGGAACATTTTGAGGAAGAGCGGGGTACATAGGAGCCGGAGCATAGGCAGGTGGTGGACCTTCAAGAATAGCATTCAACAACGAGTCCCCCTCTTCTCCTTCAACCTCAAGGTCCCTGAGAGAACGAGCGGGGTAAAATGTTGTCGCCTTAGCCCTATGATGCCTATCTGCCATTTCAACCCCTTCCTGAATCTTATTTACTAAATGCGCTTTCGCATGATCAGCCATAGACATCCTCTCTTTCTTTTTATGCAACGCTTGCTTTTTTCTCATTTTTTGATCTATTTCTTTCCTCCACAACGCGGTGGCGTCAAACATGGCTTGACGAGACCGTTTGCGAAGCAGCTGCTCCTCCAGGCTCGACAGGGCACGGAGATCAAAGGAGCCAAACTGTGGCCACTGTAATTCAACATTGCTTCGTTTCGTATATTTTCCCATAAGGAAGAAAACATGATAGCAGATGGCCCATATTTAACATACATCTCATAACTTGAAGTCCCTTCTGGAGGAAGCGGGCAGGCTGCCTCCAGAAGGGAGTCCTCTGTACATACGCAACAACATAACTTTCGGAACTTACTACTGACTAGCATATTTTTACTTCAGGCAGACAACAGTGGGAGAAAAACACTCACCTCACTGGCTTGGCTTTTGCAAAAGTCAATACAGACAGAAAACAGAGCACAAGTGGTGGATGATCAGTCCACCCTTACCCGATAATGTTGTTCTCTTCTGCAGACGTAGGCACGAGTCCAGATCCAGACAGGGACCGCACTAAAGGGGGCACCAGCAGGACGCAGTCAGGTGGCCCAGACCGGATGGGGAAGACCGTGTGCAAGACTTCTGGTCTACCGGACTCAAAATGGTCCCTCGGGTAGGGTACCTCCGTCAGACTTCCACCACGGGACCCCTCACGACCACCGGGCCAGACCTACGTCTCCGTGGTGTCCCTGTTCAGGCGCCATTTGTAGAACCAAGAAAAGCCCACCTCAAGGAGGAGTGGGGGCTTGGCGGTGTGGGAATCACCCGAGTCTACTCTCACCCTCCTTATATAATAAAGTGGACCCGGAAACCTTAGTCTGCAGAGAGAACCACCTTTGATACAACAGCCCGGGCTATGGAACAGAGTCCCAAGCTAGTCAAAGACAATACCCAGGAGGCAGCTGATTTACCCCACAGCGAACAAGCTTTATATACATTTTTATTCCACTCTTTTGGCATTCAGTCCATTGTTCAATCAGGGTGGTGTTTGTAGTTGATGACCTGATCAAGGCAGTGTTTGAGTTGATGACTTGATCAAGGCTCGGCATTCAGACCATTGTTCAATCAGCTTGATCAAGACTCGGCATTCAGATCATTGTTCAATCAGCTTGATCAAGGCTCGGTCAGTCAGACCATTGTTCAATCAGCTTGATCAAGGCTCGGTCAGTCAGACCATTGTTCAATCAGCTTGATCAAGGCTCAGTCAGTCAGACCATTGTTCAATTAACTTGATCAAGGCTTGGTCAGTCAGACCATTGTCCAGATGACCTGATGTGATAGTTTTTTTAGCGTCAGCAGAAATGGAGGCTGTAGGCAGGGTTTTGTCACGAGATGGCAAGAAATGGAGGAATGTAAGGAAATTAATAGGACCTAGTAAAAACTTATTTTCTTCAACACAACCATACTAATAATATAGAACCATTGTGCTTGAGCCTTCCACTCTTGTCACCAGTCTGCCACTTCTGGCAGACAGCTGCACCGAGTCTTGAGGGGCTGGGAAAAAGTATTTAACATGTACCTCTAACACTCAAAGCTACTATAACATCAACCTATTGTGGGGGCTGGTCAGCCTGGATAAAGGTAGAATTCAGTTAGATCACATGTGCAGAGGAAAGGGGCAGGTTACCCAGTCCTGATGCCTATGTTAGGTGAGATAGAGGTTTTAAAAATAATAAGAAAATAATACCGTTTATTACAAATGTGCAGAATTAACGTGTAAGCTTTGATGAAAATAATGCTTTGTTTTAATGCATAGAGGCTGTCCTTATTAAGAGAGGAAAAGGAGTTGATAAAACCTTTGGTTAGAGCACACATTTTGGTTGCAACCCCTCCAGGCCCTGAATTTTATCTTACCCTGGTTAACCGCCCTTTTCATAGGTTTTTATTAACTCGCTTCCGCTTCAATATGATTCACCTGATATTAGGTCAGTATACAGCTTGGTGTAAACCTGATGAATTTCCACCTTGTTCTTGTGATAGCTTCTCTATCCAAGATACTATACATTTCACCATGTTTTGTGGTCACTTTATAGTGGAAAGGAGGAAGTATCTTGTGGCAATCTTAAAAAAGGCAGGGTTTCTGCAAGTCAGACCAGCACTTCTTTATTTGCAGCTGTTAAATCATCCCAGCATCGTTTTTCATGTAGCCAATTATTTGGTGTGTGCGGTGCGCACCAAGAAAAGACTCATGGAGAATGAGAGATTGGCAATATTGTTGTGAAGTTTTTGCACCTAGAACTTTATTAGTTAAATACCACCATATATCAGGTATTAGGTCGATGGCGGTATGATGATGATTTTTAAATATTTTATGACATATCTTTTTATGAATTTAGTGATGATTTAAAAAAAAATCATTCTTGTCTTTTATTAAACTATGATATGTGGTTTTTAAATTTTAAGATGTATATTTTTAACATTGTATAATGTGTGTATTTTTTCATGTACCGTGCCTTTTTTGATATTGATTTATCGAATAAAGATTTTTGACTGACTGACTGGCATAGAAGCTATAAGCTGCCCTATTTACTCATACTAAGCCTCCATTGGTTAAAGCAACGCTGCTTGAAAACTTACCTTGACTAGAAATGCTAAAGAAGCATAAAATGTTTAATTCTTGACCAACCGGATGTTTCGACTTCTACATACACTAGTGTTTAAAGACTTGCAATTAGATGGTTAGAGATGTAGTAAATATGTGGGAACGTAGACCTGGACCAGACAGGACCCACATGAACTCATAATCATTACAATTTAGTTGTAAACTTAACTTCGCTATTATTTGACTATTATTTTCCTGTGAGAAAATGAAGAGTGTTCCTATTCCCACTAGAGCTTCAAACACTGATTGGTTGACAGGAGATGTAAAGGACCATATGTTGCAAAGTCTCAGATGTGCAATAAAGATGATCTACTAAAAGAATGATTATTAAAACCCTTTAACTCATACCAAACTCTCATTATTGACTGATAGCAGATATATGGTCCTGGTCATAATTGATGTGATGTTCAGCCCTCTTCTTCTCTAAAACAACAACAAAGATCCATCACATGGAAAGTGAGTGGAGGAGGGGTTAGCCATGATGCTGGTAAGCAGTGACTTTTAATCCCTCCGATTTTCCACTACAGCAGAGGTAATGCTGTGGCACATTGGAGGTACTTCACCCAGACATAGTGGCACTTCCTGAGTAATAGTGTTCAGGTTATCATTTTTGCTTTACTGGCTATGCCACCCTGATAGATTTCAGAGATGAAGTATATGAGCACTGTCAAAAACAAATCCAGTACTGCGGTTTGGGATAAGTCTGCAAAATATATATTCTTTTCAAGTGGGTATCACAAAAAATCAGGCAATGGTCCCCCAGCAGTCAACAAAGAGAGATATTCCTAAAGGCTCTGATAGTTAATGTCTGAGATTGCTAGAATCATGCCACGTGTCTATATCTTAGTTCCTCTAAGCAGTAGGTTCATGAATTAGGACATAGGAAGGCTTCTTCAATAGCATCTTCACACAGAACTTGATACATCATCATATCACAGACACAGCAAAATTCTGAAAATCACACCGGGTGTGCCAAATACAAACCTTGTCTTATGCCAGGGGTGAGCTTCCAGTTGATGCCTCAGAATAGCCTAATTAAAAAGATGACTATTGCAGGTCACATGCATGTCCTACCTTATACTCACAATGCACCCTGCCCATGGGCCTACCATAGGGTGTCTAATATGAAGCAAAGGGAACTCATTGGCGTACACCGTTTTGCTCATCTTTGCACAAAATGTTATGTTAAATGATTCTTGTTGTCTGTATAACCCCTATGTGTGTAAAGCGCTCTGATATCCGCGAGGATCTTGTTCGCGCTCTATAAAACTTTCAAAATAAATAAATAAATAAATATACATTAGCACAACACAATTTCAACAGAACCGTTTGTGAGGGGCATAGGCCCTCAACACGACAGAGTGGTTCTGTAGCTGAGTTCATATCATTTAGGCCCATTGTCACATTTCGCTTTTTTGCCAGTGGCCTGAAAGATTGCTGCAAACTGATAGGGCATCCTTTGCTTGTGGTGTGCTCCTTTCCATTTAAACTCTCTTCAGTCTGAACGCCATAGAATGTGTTCCTTGACAACCAGAACGTCACCTCCAATAACTACTGGGTCTGCATCTTCTAGTCAGCTTGAGTCAATACCTCTACAGATAATAAAAGAACATCCAATTTTCTACCAATCTATGGTAGTGAGTGCCCAATGGAACACCTACCCCCACTTTGGAGGGGCCGGACCATCCATCATAGGGGTTTTCCAATACCTAGAGAGGCTGTTGAACTGTTTCCCAGAATACATAGATGCGATCAAGCAGACCCCTGACTCAAGTGACTTTGAGCGGGCATAACCATTGGCATGAGGGTAGCTGGCAGAACATTTTTGCTAGCATCTACCATCCACAGCCTCAGTGCAGTCACCTGTCTCATCACATTTTCTATTGTTTGGAGGTCCACAAATCTCAAACCTGGACAAAACCTCCTCCAGTGACTGAGAAACTGTATATCAGAGAAACATCTGTCGCCCATCTGTCAACATATGTGCAACAGCCTACAAGCCCAGTTCCCGGTCGAAGGAGCAATCTCTTGGCAAGACGTGATCAAGGGATTAAACCAAAGAAATAAAGACCCTGTTATGAGGTGACCTTTAATGCACCTCTTCTCTTTGAAATGCTGCCACTTCTAAAGCTCTCAATCAATTCACTTTACAACGTTGTCAGTCTCACAGTATACTACAAATACGTCTAGAGTAAAATTTAAAACACTTTTATTTAAATCAAGACCTCCCTGTGGGTTACAATCTAAAACAATTTCATATCTGAAATCATTTAAAAACTTGCATTTGTTAAAAAACAGTTGACCCGGCGTTTCGGTGTACAGTTAGTCTTTTTCCACCTTCATCAGGACGAAAATTTTTTTTAAAAATCTAGACCAAAACATAAATGAAAAACATTTTAGATGCCTAGTATAAACTGTGGACCCTAATTTGTACAACGTTGAAATATAGATAAATACCTGCACTCTACAAATTGTGCCAACCCTATTTTTAATTTCATTAATAGCACAACAGGTAACCATAACTCTTATTCACCAACTCAATTTCAATTTCAAAAACTTTATTTCGATTTCGTATAGAAACCATAAAAGTAAACATAACAAATTTATAAAAACAAATAAAATTAATCAGACATTATACATATTTACATACTTTTCTGAAAAACCGAATGTCATCAATATCTATTTCGAATCACCAGAGCTGATCTGATAAAATTTAAGACGGCATTACAAATATGTACAGTTGACAGGGACAGCAAACTATCGTACGCTTCTTTATAATAACGTGTTTGAAATGATGCCAATAAAGGTTTAAGGAAAACATTTCTTGGTACTTTATACAAGGTACAAAAAAACAGAAGATGGAGAGTATTTTGTGAAACCCTGTTGTTACAGGGGCAGTGGGGTAACTTTTCCCACCAGCCCCCCTGTTTAGGAAAAGCGAACAAAAAATGTAGGGTACCAAGGCGAAATCTTGTTAGATAAAAACGCCATTGTGTGTTCATGATATATGACAAATAAAACTGGCGAGCTGGTTTTCCTTGTGCGCTCAGTAGATGGTCATTTGTCCTAAGAGAACCCAAACTAGATTTAAAGGCGTTCTTAATAATCTCCTTGGCATCCCTACCAAGTAGTTCTGGGTTTGTATACATTTTTCCTAGACCTATCTTAAAAAAGGTCTCTTTAACATATCGTAGCCACGGGATTTGGGTATAATAATCAAGTTTTTGACAATCTTGGATAATATCTTTTGTTAATTTCAAGTCTTCTGATTGCCAAACCTTTGCCCATAATATCAGTGGGGCAACGTGAATAATGTCACTTATAAACTCGATACCAACTTCCTCATGGCAAAATATATTAGATGTACCCAATGGCACAGATAACAAACGCTTAACAAACTTATTCTCCACAATTTGTATTTTTTCGCATTTATCCGAACCCCACACCCCTGAACCATAGGTCAAAACGGAAACGCACTTGGCCTTATATAATGATATAATCTCTGCAACACGCCGCTGACCCAATTTACTAGAAAAGCGGAAAAGGGCTTCGATTAACTGTGCAACCTTCTGAACCCGTGCTGTCAGTAATGGTTCCCAACTTAATTTTTTATTAAAGAGGTTACCCAGATAACAGAAGTTATCCACCTTCTCAATGTTAGCATTCTTTACCATATATTTCCGTATCTTCACATTTTTTGGACCACAGGTCATGGCAAAAGATTTACTAAAATTAACACCTAAATCTAAATTGCCCATGAAGGTATCAAAAGCATTCAGAGAAATCTGCATGCTGTTCGGGGTAAGTGTCATTAAGACAGTGTCATCAGCATAAGACAACATTGGGATTCTTTTTCCATTTATCTTTGGAAAATCAGCAGATGTCTCTAACAAAAAACCCTCCAAACCATTTGTATAAATCAAGAATAAGAAAGGTGCTAAAATGCATCCTTGTCGGACGCCTTCAGTAGATAAAATTGGTTGTGATTTTTCCCCACCACGGCCATATCTGACCCTTACCGTTGTAGCAGTGTGCAGCCTGCGGAGCAGAGTGACCAAAGGTTCTTCAAAACCCATGGAGGCCATCATACGCCATAATTTTTCCCTGCACACTGTATCAAAAGCGCTGGACAAGTCCATGAATGCCAAGTGTATAGAACCATTCTTGGCACCCATGTACTTGCCCATAATCAAAGCAAGGTTCAGACACTGCTCGGTGGTTCCTTTCCCTTTCCTAAAACCATATTGTGATTCTACAATCACCCCTGAAGACTCCGCCCATGTTTCCAACCGTGCCAATATCACCCGACCCATCAACTTACATGTTGAGTCTATTAGCGATATCGGCCTATAGCATCTTGGATCATACTTGTCGCCTTTTTTAAAAATTGGGACCAAAACGGCCTCTTTCCATGAGGTCGGAATGGGGCCAGTTATTATTGCCTTGAATACATTCATGAGTAAGGGAGACCAAAACTCTTGATTAGATTTAAAAAGATCTAAAGGTACTGAATCAGGGCCTGGGGCCTTTGAAGCTGCCCCCAAAGTCAGGGTTAACTTTACTTCAGCAAGCGTTATTGATTCGCTAAGCTTCTTAGCTGAGTCCATATTAAAATAACGGGAATCATCCTCCTCCAGGGCCGTATTATATAATTTCTCTTTGGGATTAAAAATTTTGTTATAGTGAGTTACCCAAGTTTCCTCTGATAGGTGAACTCGCATAGTATTTTCTTCCCCTGATTTTAAAAAGGGCCTATTTATAACTTCCCAAAAGAGTCTTATTTCCCTTAAGTCAGATGCCTTATCTAGATCTTCCCATGCTTTGGACTTCAATTCATTTTTCCTTTTTTTAATTGCCTGCCTATATTGTTTCCTAGCTAATATAACCATACTTCCATCTCTAGGTTTTATACGCAGTGCTTTAGCCAGAGTAGTTTGGGCTGCAGAACATTCTGCGTTAAACCATTTGGGCCCAAGATCATGCTTCTTCCCCCCTACCTTTACTAGTAAATGTGTAGCTACATTTTCCATTAGCTTCTCGAAGCTCCTAATTATATGAACTGGGTCGGGATTGGATGATAGACATATGTCTATCTGAGCCACATTTTCTTTAAAGATGTTCTTTTCCAATTCCTCCACGGCTACTTTATTCCATTTTACAGTAATACCCTGGTTCTTACTATATGCTACTGGTTGTTCCTGATACAACTTTGATTCAGCAGCAATAGTGAAACTCAGGGTTAGGGGGTTATGATCACTAGCCAGGTTTACCTCAATTTTAAAGTCATTTAGGTAACTAAAAAAAACCATGGATACTATAGCAAAATCAATTGTGCTAGTTCTGCCCCTTATGCCCTGAAAAGTGGGTATGTTCACATTCATATTCATATTACCCATAAAATTATTCACATCAAGAATAAATAAATTATTATTTACTAAAATACTGTTTAGGGCCTCGCCTTGTTTTGTATGTGAAAAATGGACCATAGGATGGTTATCTAAGTCCATCATCCCACATGCTTTAGACCCACTAAATTTACACAGCTCACAGTTAAAATCACCTAACCACATAATGAGTTGGGGAAAGACTTTATTTCTTACTTTAACAATCTCTTCATACAAATTATCAATAATTTCCGTTTTATGTGGGTCAAATATATTATAGTACCAGTTGATAAGAAGAACAGTTTCTCTAGTAAGGTTCTTAATAATAAACAATTGGTACCAAGGACTTTCCACCACAAGATTAACGGTTATTAAATTATGTTTTACCGAGATTGCTGTCATCAATCCGCCCTTGGCTCGCCCTGAGTTTGATGGTATCGCTAAGGTGTTAAAAGCCTGAAAGCCATCCAAACTCAGATCCACTATACTCCAGGTCTCCTGGAAACAAACTAGATCAAAAGAGTCCACAAAATCTGCCCATACCGGATCCTCCCCCCTATGGGCAAAACCTGCTATATTCCATGAGAGTACACGAAAATTACTAATCCTCTCACAAGTTTTTGGAGCCTTTTCACAATTACCCTCTTTTCTCACTGGTGATCTATCTGAAGATTGATCTTGGCCACCTTGGCATGCCTTAGTTTCTTTAATATTAGCCCCTAGATTGGTGACCTCATATACCTCATTTATGTAGGTGTCCTTATCATCACTACTCATTTCCAAATTCTCACCTATATTTGTAGCTCTAAAAGGGGACATGCTATCCCCTCCTATTGTCCCAAAATCATTTGTTGGATATATAGTTACAGGGAGTCAATCATTCAAATTCAGAGGAGTCAAGGGGTAGAACATATTAGACAATGGAATGTTCCAATGCTCCCTTGGATCAATCCGATATTGGCTATTTGAGTCAAAGTACGAATTTCGATAATTGGCTGTGGTATGGAATCTGGAATTTCTATTTGTATAGTCGAAGGCTGGGTATTCTATAAGTGGTTTTTGATAATGGTTGATATTTAAACCATATCTCTGCCGTTCTTTTTTTGATGAGAGCATCATATTTTCCGGGTAAAAATATGTCAAACTACGTGTAGAAACTCCGCCTTCATTACTACCAACAAACCAATCATTTATATAGGATACCACCTTGTGTTCCTTAAAATTCACTATGATCAGATCACCATCTATATCCTTGGGGCGTATGCCTATCCATTGACATCTCCTAACGGATACAATGTCCCCATTCAAGTATGCTGGTAGTGGTCTATTCACGGACAACCAATGAATCACTTTATTTTTTAAACTTCTGTTTGATTCAATTTCCTCTTCCCCAATAATTGGAACTCCAGTTAACACAATAACAAAACCATACGAATCTGGGGGTAATTGTACCGTATTTTTATATTGTAATTTAGCCTTACCAGTATGCAACATTTCCAGATTAGTCGCTTTCTTATTTTCTGTAGGCTTTGAAACAACCGCGGGTACTTTCCCTTTTTCTATGTTTTTGGATGGTGGAATTACTTGCGTATTTGTCAAGGATAAAGTATTTTTTTCAGCAACTAATTTCTTTAATTTGTTGGGGGAATTATGTTGACTAAGAGGTTTACTAGTATTTTGTTCTCCGGGTCCAGCAACCGAGACAGGTAACACTACATTATCTTGGGATGTAGATTGAGGAAGGAGGCAGTCCAATTTTTTTTCTATGATCTTTAACCTTTCTACAAGCGGTAAAACAAAGGATTGTAACATTTTTTCAAGTACTTCCAAAAGCTCAGCACTATAGCTTTTATTACTCTCCCCATCTGCATTTATTTGTGTTGTTATTCTTCCCTCCGATACCATATTCCCCGTTTCTACTGGCAGCGACGGTCTTGGGGATGCCATCTCAGAGGGTTTCCATAGATTAAGAGACCTATTTTTATTTTTGTTTCCCATCCTCCTCCTCTTCCTTGCTGGAGAGGAAACACCATTTTTACGTTTCTGACCATGGTGTGCCTCAGTTGTTTCTGGGGAAGGAGGGGAAGGCAACAAACTAACAACCTCTGTTTGTATCTTCAAAGGGGGCGGAATAACATTAACATTAATATGATAGTGAGTATCAGTTTCCTGGGGTAACGGGGTATTAAGATCTATAAGATTATCAGTGGTTACCATAGACGATTCACTCAAAATGGTCACCGTCATACCTTGATCCCCCTGGGGTAGCGGATTTTCCTGAAAGATTTGCGGAATCCCATCTGTATTAAAAAGCTCAGCATCTATATCCGGCTGTTCTACTATGGATACGGAAAGTACACCTTTGTTAGCAGAAGAAACCTGTCTTTTAACTGCCTCTACAGATAAGCGCCGTTCGGCCCTTTTTTCTGCCAATAGCAATTCACGATCAATATCTTTAGTGGCTTTAGTAAAGAATCTGTCTAAAGGGCCGAGTATAGAAACACCCACATGATCAGGTTGGGTATTTGGAGTAGAAGCAGACATTCTTTAACAAACTATGGGGTTAGGTGAGAGGAAACAATAAATAACAGGCTAAGAACAGCTAAAACCAGAAAGGGTAGCAGATATGAAATACAAAAATTTACCCAAGAGTATATTCTAGTCCATTTGTTAGAGAGGTGGCCCCGGACGGCCACAGACGGTCCCGCCCTTGTCCCGGGCTTCTCCCGCGCGCTCTCCCGCGCTGCGGGAGTACTAATGACTGTTATAGGACCTGCACACAAGAGGTGGAAGGTGTGGGAGGGGTCGGGGAGAGCGGCCCAGGTGTTGCTGCTCCGGGCTGGCGGGCGCTTCTGGGATTTGAAGTCCCTCCGTGAGTGCACGCACTCGCTCGCAGCCCCGTCAAAGACTTCCTCCAGCTGACCCTCCAAACCTTAGGCAGGCAGGTGGGTCCCAAACAAAATGCTTTTCAGTCAGCAAAGCGTCCCACTCTCTAAGCCAGGGAGTGCTGTTTAAAAATGCTCGGTGGAAGGGTGGGAGGGGTCGGGGAGAGCGGCCCAGGTGTTGCTGCTCCGGGCTGGCGGGCGCTTCTGGGATTTGAAGTCCCTCCGTGAGCGCACGCACTCGCTCGCAGCCCCGTCAAAGACTTCCTCCAGCTGACCCTCCAAACCTTAGGCAGGCAGGTCGGTCCCAAACAAAATGCTTTTCAGTCAGCAAAGCGTCCCACTCTCTAAGCCAGGGAGTGCTGTTTAAAAATGCTAGGTGGAAGGGTGGGAGGGGTCGGGGAGATCGGCCCAGGTGTTGCTGCTCCGGGCTGGCGGGCGCTTCTGGGATTTGAAGTCCCTCCGTGAGCGCACGCACTCGCTCGCAGCCCCGTCAAAGACTTCCTCCAGCTGACCCTCCAAACCTTAGGCAGGCAGGTCGGTCCCAAACAAAATGCTTTTCAGTCAGCAAAGCTCATTGTAATTTGCTTCATCTCATTTATCTAATACAAAGTTAACTCAATCTCATTTATCTAATACAAAGTTAACTCCACATGGTTCTCTATTCATCTATCACAAAGGTGGACTTGTTTTCACTAATATGACATTGGCATTCCTAAGTATTTGTCTCTATGTAAGGAGATTATTACCTGCAAAAATTATTAAGGAAATATGATTCTTCAATTTCATAATTCCATGGTCACTCAATGTATTTTCTGGCTATTGTGGTAAAGCCTTAAAAATAAATAGATGTTGATCGATTATTCACCATTTATTTTACCAAACCCCAGGTTCTGCGTGTAAAATTGTACCTCTAAATAAGAGTATATTTACTTTATTCTGTAATGTCCTTTAAGGTAAATTTATTACAGCTGTACGTTTGGAGCCACCCTCTTGCGTATTTAATTTCAGGTGGGGGTGGACTCTATGCTTGTAATTGCTCTGCTGAAAAAAATGAACATTTCTTATAATGGGCTCCATCATTTATCTTTGTCTCTTAGCTAGTGACTTTCATGTCTATTGAATTTACCCCTAGATCCTCGTATTGCCAATGCACTGCATATGCTTCTTATTTGTATATATATTGTTGTTCGGCAATCCCCTTCATTTGAGGTATATTTATTTATTTATTAGTTTTTGTAAAGCGCGTCTATCGCTCCGGAAGGAGCATCTTGGCGCTGAGCAGACAGAAGAAGCCAACTTGGCGTGAAATAGGAATCAGATGGCTGCGAGGACCAAAGAGTCGGGCTGAGAGAATATCCATGTCTTCAGGAGTTTCCTGAAAAGGCTTTCTGAGGGGGCGTGCCTGAGGTTGAAGGGGAGGACATTCCATGCCTTTGCTGCAAGGAGTGAGAATGTTTTTCCGCCCTTCGTTTTGAGCTTAAACCTGGGTACGGTGACCAGGTTGGCTCCTGATGACCTGAGGGGACGTAATGGAATATAGTGTGGGAAGCGCTTAATGAGATAGGAGGGGCCTGTGTTCTTGGTAGCTTTAAAAACAGTGACAAGAAGTTTAAAAAGGATTCTTTTAGGGAGGGGCAGCCAATGGAGAGTGTTGAGGGCTGCGGAGGCAGAAGACCTTCTAGGGAGTTTAAGGACGAGCCTGGCCGCTGCGTGCTGTACGCTCTGTAGCTTCTTGAGGGTAGACTTCTTTATGCCTGCCAGGAGACCGTTGCAATAGTCTAGCCTGGATAGAATCAGGGCGACGGCAACTGATTTCCTGGCAGAGATAGGGAGAAAGTCGAAGAATTTCTTTAGTTGTCTAATAAGGTTAAAACAGCACCCTGCCGTGATGCGCACATGATCGTCAAAACTGAGGGAAGAGTCGAATTGGACGCCCCCAGATTGCGGGCCGAGGAGACTGCACTGGGAGGAGCTTCCGAATGTTGAGGCCACCAATCTTTTGGAGAAAAACGGGTGTCTTTGCCTAAGGGTATAATTTCGGTTTTGGCGCTATTGCACTTAAGATGGTTGTTGTTGAGCCAAGCAAATACTTGGGAGAGGCAATTCTGAAATCTAAGAGCGGCATCGGGTGTTTTTTTATCCAAGGTGACGACAAGTTGGGTGTCGTCAGCATAAGATGTTACTAGGATGCCATGGGATTCAATCAGGGAAAGCAGTGGGGCCATGTAGATATTAAAAAAAAGGGGACTGAGAATAGACCCCTGGGGCACCCCTGATATAATGGTTCTTTCGCCGGAGAGAAAGGGGCCAAGTGAGACGGTTTGAGACCTTTGGGAAAGGAATGACGTTATCCATTTTAGTGCCGTACCTGTCACACCGATCTCGCGCATTCTGTGAATGAGGATGTCATGGGAGATGGTATCAAATGCGGCAGTTAAGTCGAGCAGGATGAGTACAGCGTGTTTCCCCTCATCCTGCAAGAACTTGATGGTGTCGGATAGTTCGATCAAGGCAGTTTCAGTGGAGTGGCCGGGGCGGAAACCGGATTGCTGTGGGTGGAGGATGTGGTTATTTTCCACAAAGGCTTTTAACTCCTCTTGTACTATTTGCTCAGTAATTTTGCCTAGTGCCGGGAGTAGGGAGATTGGGCGCATGTTGGAAAGGTCTGTCGGGGATTTATTTTGTTTTTTCATTAGCGGCTTCACGATGGCCTTCTTCCATTCTGCGGGGACGGTGCCTGAGCTGAGGGATTGGTTAACAATGGAATTGATGAGAGGGTTGACGGCCTCGATGAGGAGGTGTAGGATAGCAGGGGGGCAGGAGTCCGTGGGGGCTCCTGATCGGCAAGACATAATGGCCTTCTGGGTTTGGAGCAAGGTCACTGTTGGGAAATTACCAAGCAGGGGCGAATTGGAGGAGGCAGCCTGCAGAGGGACAGAAGAGGGGGGAAAATCCTGACGAATGTTATTAATTTTCTCAACGAAGAAGTCAGCAATTTGGTCGCAAAGGGTTTGGGATGGGGGGATTTCCACTGCGAGGGCCTTGGGGTGGGTGAAGGACTTGACAATATTAAAAATTGTCTGTTGTTTCTGATTGGCTAATTCTATTGCTGCAGTAAAGAACTCCTTTTTTGCATTTTTTATATGAGACAGGTAGTGTTTCCTCTGTTGGGTGTATCGGGTTCTGGAGGAAGGGTCATAGGTTTTCCTCCACTCTCTTTCAAGAACCCTGCACTTATGGTGACTGTCGGTAAGGGCCTGGGTATACCAGGGGGCATTGGGTTTTCTTTTATGAGAGATAGGTTTTTGGTGGGTTGAATTAGAATTGGCAAGAACCAGTTGATTGATCCAGATGTGAAAGTTTATGGAATCTTGTGATACATCTCCAACAATTGCGTGCGGGGGGTGGGGAGCTGAGGGTGAAGTTTAATGGAATCCGCTACTTTCTTCCAGTTGGTCGAGTAGGTTGGAGGGGTGTTCTTGGTGCTCGGTTGTGATATGGGTTTTGCCTGGACGGAGAAGGGTATAAAACAATGGTCAGTCCAAATTTGTGGGATAGGGGGGGATACAGCTAGAGTGATTGAGTTTGAGCAAATGCCATCTATATTGTCGGGATCTAGGATTTAAAATGTGGACGGTTGTCAATATTACGTCTCACAACTCTTTCTCGGTCATCAATAATACGATCTATGTTCTTACGGATTAAATCGTAAACCTATTTCATATTCTCGGTCGAAATTATCACCTAATACGGGATGTTATAGCTTCAAACTCATTACGCGCTGCCTCGCTTTATAGTGTGTTATTCTAATTTTTAAAGCGGGCTTATCTCTACTATTTCAGTCCGCTTGATTTTGGCATACTCATTCTTGGAAAACTGCAGCCGCTCGACATTGCATATTGTAAGCGGTATGCATTATGCGGTGTTCAGCGTCGTTGTCAATTAAACATTTTTTGAAACGGGCGAGTTTCATCTAAACGGCTGGGGGTCTGCTGAAAACCATTAAATTTATCTGTCTGCCGGTTCACCTCTTAATGAAATGGCGACCCTATTTTAAAACTGAGGGCACTTTACATATTCATTCTGCCCCTTCTCTTAATCATACCTGCTTGGGTCAATACGGCCTCCCTGCTCCAAACGTTTGGTTCCGGAAGTAACTTCAAAGGAACTGCTTCCGGAACGTTTTCTCATTTATACTAACGCGAGATACGACAACCCGGAAATGAAAAACTGGGTCTGTGTTGTCGAAAACTTGTTATTTTAAAATATTTGTTACAATACCCAATTCAGTATTCCGCATTAACCTTATTTTACCATGATATTTTGATCAAGGGATTTCCATTTGGTTTGAGTGAATGTCGTGCTGCTTACTGTTTTCCTTCTTTCTTAATCTTTTGTCTTTCTGGTTCAGGGAATAAACATGTTGGTTATTATCTCCTGTGCTGGATTTATTATTTAGAACACTGGTTATGCTAATGAAGTACTTGTGAGAGCTAGGTATTGTTTCCTCAACTGCACAGGCCCTCCAAGGTTTAAGCCCCCTCTAGCCACAGGCTACTGCTGAAGCACTCTCCCCCCCATCTGTGCACACGTAGATACACAAACATCAGGATGGAGAACCCTGTATGAAATGTCATGGAGGCACACTTGCAATGCATTTCTGTAATCCCTGCTCAACCTAAGGCTTCCACCACCAGAAAAGATATCAAGGAGAGC
Organism: Lissotriton helveticus; assembly: GCF_964261635.1. Lineage (NCBI taxonomy): Eukaryota > Metazoa > Chordata > Amphibia > Caudata > Salamandridae > Lissotriton > Lissotriton helveticus. Next base: position 639,452,872 of record NC_136069.1, read on the forward strand.
TACTATTAACATCAGCTGATCCAGCTAGTGTCAACCACCTCCTTCAAAAGTTGCAACCCATTTCTTGTATGTGTGATGTAGCCATTTAAAACTAATCCTTGAAAGCATGCAAAATTGCGGTCTTTGCCTTAGCCACTTGAGTAACTCACTCCTCGACAGTAAAGTTAGGCCTCCTAACTTTACTTCTCCTAAACTGAGAAAAAATCCTAATTTTAAGACTTTCGGTATTCACAGAAGGCATTTGGGAGTCCTAAAGTTAGGACTCCTAACTTCTGTGAATACCGAAATGAGTAAGTGCCTTCTGTGAATACCAAAATGAGTAAGTGCCTTCTGTGAATACCAAAATGGTAGTAAGTTTAGATTTTTGTCTTAAGTTAGTTCTGTGATTCAGGCCCCTAGACTTTTGCAAACCTTTTGCAATGTGACACTCATAACCCATGCCCAAAATAAACTTGCTAAAACTCTTTGGGTTGCTTCTCAAAAACAGTTTTGTGTTTGTAGTAGTTGAATTTGTCAATTGTAATTACCAAGATTTGTGCAGTGGGATTTGAACTTGCGAGCATTAAAACTCTATGTTGGGGGCATTTTAATTTGTCAGCAATAAAAGGTGCTAACATCATGGATCGCAGGCTACTATATCTTGTGAAGATGCCTGCAGGTATTTGAATAAAAAATTATTTGATCAATAAATTACAAATACAGACACAAATGCAAATAATGGCAACAAAAATCTTTTCATGTGATATAAAATGTGAGATGTAATATAGACACCAAATATATATTTCTTTTTGTGTACAAATTCAAGAAAGCACCTCTCTATTTCACAAGAAAAAAAAATAATGATTTCCAAAGCCAATACGTCTTATTTTTGGCACCTACTGGCTTTGTCAAAAGCATTTGATGATGCTGTAAAGCTTGGGGGAAAAAGCAAAATGATTTTTCTCGATGCTGTGGAGCATCAACAAAAAATAATAATAAAATGATGTATGCGCGCATCCATCACAACACATGCATGTGCCAGCGGAAAACATGGGCATCATTTGCTTTGCGACTTTTTTATTTAAGATACCATATGTTGAACTAAATATAGAAATGAAACAAAAATGTGTATAAATGTGCAAAATTGAAAAAAGAATGGGAAGCCGGGTGGTGGGGCAAAGGATGTGTGGGTGAGGGGAAAGTGATTGGAGGGGAAAGCAGTGCATTAAGGAGAGAGCAACACAAGAGCAGTGCACAAGCACACACTGAAGAGAAAAATACAGAGCACAGGAGTGCGGGCCAGAAGCACACAAGAGAGTGAAAGAGATCAGCACATGAGGGTGAGAGCACCACAGTTAGAGGGGTAGAAGAAAACTAGGGTGAGAGCAACTAGGAGGAGGATGTGGCGCTACAGCCAGAGCTGCCAACTTTGGAACTGGAAAACCACGTTTGAGTCTCGGGGTCAACTCAACACAATGTGTGTGTGAGTCTGGGCAAATCACTAACTTAATCTTCTGTGCTTAAAAAGCATGCATGTGTCCATGTGTAATGTAAGTGGTGCTTATTTGAAGCGCTCCAATACCTATGGGTTAAGTCTGAGTTGTATAAAACTGCATAAAAAAAACATGGTGGTGAAGGATAAGAGGGACGGAGCAATCCAGACTGCAGGGGGAAAAGCACACAGAAAGTGTGCAGGACAGGGCCATAGTGGGCATCAGGCATTTTCCCAGGAGGATGGTGGGGTGGGGCCGGTTTTGCAGCTGTGGTGGCCGTTGTTACTGGGGGCTGGTTTTGCAGCAGGGGATGGGGGGTTGGGGGAGGGGTGTCCTACAAAATTGCCAGGGCTGCTTTGGGTTTCCTGCCTAGCCCTGGTGCAGCGCACGTGTCAGAGAGCACCACGGAGCATCGGAGGGGTGGGCATTTGGGGGGAGCACATGAGAGACTTGGAAACATGTCCATGCTCATAGATGCTTAACCAAAAAGAAAAAAAAATCCAAAAAGTGAACAGTGGAAGTATACAGCTATTCAAAGGGATGGTAAAACAGCGATAGTCCAAGGGAGGATCAAATACAAGATGAATAAGATGAACAAAGTGGGACAATGAACACCATCCAATCCAAAGCAATCACATTTGAGTGACAATAAAGCCAACCAATGTTAAGCAATAGACAGGCTGTTAATCCATGCACGTTCTCGGTGAGACCACAATAGAAGAAGAAAAAAAATCAGATTTCAGTAAAAATATAAACCGAACTGGTCTATTTGCTGTGGTAATGTTCGGAGCTGGTAAGAGCACACAGCACATGCAAACTAAATAGCTGTGATCCTGAAGAGTACCTGCAGCCGCCATCACAAAAATGTTCAAGTTTTCCAAAAAAAAGGTCAAAAGTGAAACGAATCCTCAATTGGGGGCTTTGGATACAATCTCCTTGACGTTTGTTAATTTCGAACACATGTCTGATGTGACAGGAAGGGGGGCTGGCATACAAATGAATCCCCAGAGGAAGGTTAATTGGTCTCTCAATACCCGACGTTCTCTCTCTCCACCTATTGACAACCTATTTAGCTCATCGGCCTCTTTTTAGCATCCTACGCCAGGGCTGTCTGGGATTAATTACCCCGCTGTTGCTTCTTTTCCATCGTCTCATTCATCAAGCGGGAGGAGAACATTCTTTCTGCGAGGCCTGATAACCAAGCTTGATTTAGTGCAAAACAATCTCTGCAATTTCCGGTGTTTTCCAGTCATTTGGAACGGGAACAAGAGAGACTGCGAGATAAGGATAACGTTTTTACAACAGTATCACGTACAGCCTAATCCATATGACCTACAGCGTGGCGTGTGTACGCAGCACTTTATTACAGAGAAAGAGCGCGCAGGAGAGGGCCAAGGTGTAAAGCAAGGAAAAGTATTACGAGAAAAAGGAGAGAGAGAAATTGACAAATTAAGGATTGCAGAAGGAGGAAAGGTAGCGGGGACCCCATGCAAGTCCGAGAGAAGAGATACAATTCAGAAAGAGAAAACCAAATTGTACTTGTGAAAATACTCACCCAATATATGCCCCATTTTCATTCACAAAAATTGTCAAAGAAAAAACATGCTCAGTGGGTGTAGGAAAGTGGCTCTGTATATACTGGACCAAAGTAAGGTATAGTGTGCACAGAGTCCACAGTCTCCAGAGGTATGGCAGAGGCTAAAGTTACATATAACCTTACTCTCTAAAGTGGTAGCTTGGTCGAGCAGTAAGGCCGTATCAGAGGACAGTGTAAAGCATTTGTTGCACCCACTCAGTCAGCAAAATGGCCTCACACACTCAAGAACTGAACTCTAGGCAAATTGTTTTGTATCAAAAGATATAGTTCTTTTATTTTAGAACCAACAATGTATCAAAATATACTTTCTCAGGATGAGTTACTTTAGTTAAATACTTTTCAAATAGGCAATAGACTTTTTGAATGCAATAGTTACAGTGTGTTGCAATAGGCAACACAATTTCAAACACAATGCAACATTGAGCTCAATCGGAATTTTCAGTTAAATGCAATTAGTTACTTTGTAGCTTACGTTTCTAACCACAGGACTGGATCCTAGATTCAGTCCTGGGACATGAGCTGTAAACAGTTAAGTAAAAGCGTTTTGGTTACAGTAGTGATTTTGAAGGAATATTATTGTAGTTTAAAAGTTGACACTTTAAAACTTTTTCAGTTGAAATTACCAATGTTATCCTAAGGAAGGAAATTCAATTCGCAGGTAAAGTATTTTCATGTTACTTTTGTAATCCAGTGCTGGACTCCTAGGTTCAGCACTGGGACCTCTATCTAAAACAGGCAAGTAATTACATTTTTTTTTTGGGGGGCGCTAGAGGGCGCACTACAGTATGGCCGCCTAACGGTGAGGCTCTTGTAGCCTGGGACTTCATCCTTCATTTATCCTGGGACACCACTGTCGGAGAGCGCTTAAATTGAGAGAAACTGAGGTGCATTATTATGACCGCCCTCGGTGCAAGTTTGGAGCAATTATCTGGTGTTGGCGAGAAGTTACGGCCTTTGACGGACCACACCGGGAGTTGCCCCGGAAGATCCCATCGCACTTGTCTGGGTGCGACGGCTGGGAAACACCGCGGCTGACCACGAGGAGAGTGGGCCCATCGGCGGCGCTCCGCGGCGCGGAGCTCTGGTGCCGGCGGGACTCAAGCAGTACTGAACGCTGCCCGTCGTCAACCCAAGAGACACAACCGGAGCTAAGTTTCATTTATATTGCTCGGAGGTGGAGGCGAGCGTTTGGGCATACGATTGTCTGTGCAGTTTTGCCGAGCAAGCTGAAAGCCGGCGGCCGCTAGATGGTACATGGGACAGAGCTCCGGAGCTGAGACCGGCATTGCACGACTACAACTCACAGCGTAGGCGGCACGATAAGCAGCGGAGGAGTGGGAAGCCTGCTTACAGAAGAATAGTGGTGACCGGAGGTACGGGGCTGCCACACACGACTGGAAGCTTGTCTGCTGCATGTCTGCTGAAGACGGTGAGGGGGAGGACTTCATGCCGGCCGAAGACCCTGCTTCTGATTTATGCCCCTCGCTATTGAAAACTGCGCGATCCAGAGAAGCCTGAGCCCAATAAGGCAGACAGACATTGCATGTAGGAGTCTCACGGGCGGGACGACGACCGTGTGAGGCAGGGTGTGAGACAAGTGCACAGACTGCAAACATATTGCCCTAATATCTCTGCATGATACTCTGAGGTTCACAACTGACATTGCTGTGCTGCTGGTGTAGTGGATATTTATAGGAGCCCTGCACTGATGCTGCTACTCCCTGCTGAGCCCATGTAGAGCAGTTGCGGGTTTGAATGGGCACAGGGTGAGGCTTCAGCGTGACGTCAGTGTGCAGTGCGGAGAACTACGGGACAAGTACGTGCACAAGGGTCCCAGGGGCTGCATGGCGGCGTACTAACTCCTGGAGGACTATAATATAGAAGAGGCAATCACCTGCATGACCGCTTGTGGGGCCTGTGCGCGGGGAACGAATTGGTGAAGCTGGTGCTTGATTGTGGTCATCCGGGCTGAGGTGGGCTGCTGCAGAGCGCGCGGGTCCTAGCGGTGCGGCCTGACACTGGTGGCTGAGACTGAGACAAAGCGAGGTAGACGAATTGGTCCAACTAACACAGAGTGTGGCATAACGGGCCGACCGGTTGCAGACAACCAAAACTAGCATTTGATAGGAGGTCCGCGCCCCAAAGGACAGCTGCCCTGAGGCGAGCACAGTGTGCGGACTGGGGACAGCGAGCCTACCGCGACGGGCTCGTGCATTTGCACTGCAGCCTAGTGCAAGGAACTGTGACCGAAGTGGGCATAGGCGGAAGACATCACAGTTGATCCTTCAATGACCAGGTGTGGCATAATGGGTCGAACAGATGCCAGACACCCGAAACTCACGTTCGACAACTCAAAAAAGGGCTCAAATACAAATTAAGACAAGAACTCATCGCAGGGTGCTGATAGAACTGTTGGGGAGCCGTCCACTGCAGACATGAACATACAAAGCCTGCTACAGGAGATTAGACAAGGGTTTGCAACAGTAGTGGAGAAAGTGGATAGGATGTCGTCTCGTATGGATGCTATAGTCCACAAGATGGACCAACACGAAGAACGGATTGTCGAAACGGAACGGCGCATTTCGGAAAATGATGATATTACTGCAGGGCATACTACACAGCTATCCGGAATGGAAAATCTTTTACGGGTCATAGCAGCCAAAAATGAGGATTTAGAAGCCCGAAGTAAGCGGAATAACATACGTAACACAGATGTGCCGGAATCCACCAATACTGGACGTATGGAGGTGTATGTTGAGAAACTGCTCGCAGCTGCAATCGGTGCTGACGAATTCTCTACTCAATTTATAGTTGAGAGGGCTCACAGATCGCTTGGTCCGGTGCCAAAGCCAGGTGCCCCTCCGAGGCCAATAATAGCGAGATTGCTCAATTATAGGGACCGGGACGTGGCGCTTCGAGCGGCTCGCACCAAGGAAATATTGAACTATGATGGCATATCCTTTTCAATTTACCCAGACTTCACGCCGATGGTCCAAGAGGAAAGGCGTACGTTCATTGCGGTTAAGAAAAAGTTGAGGGCTGCTCAAATAGACTATGCCTTGCTGTATCCGGCGAAACTCAGGGTGACTCATCAAGGAAAGCAAAGATTCTTCAATAACCCGCAACAATCTGAAGACTACTTGAAATCGTTGAAGCTGGATCACAGAAGGCCGAGAGAAGAGGGACCTGCAGGTAGAGCAGGGTCACCGGATCCAGAGGAAGAATCCTAAGCATTCACTGTGCAAGTGAGCGAAGGGACTAATCTGAGATGGGAAGGTTGATGGATGAAGCGCTACTGGCACACCGAGATATGGACGCTGAACACTTAGACACAGGACGGTGCTGCTCTGTGGTGGTTCCGGTGGTAAAGTATCCCAGGCCCCTCCCCCCCTTCCCCCTTTTCATAGCCCAGAGGAACACATGGTCGTTGGGCTAGGGGTGGGGAGGTGGCAGTGTGACCCACTAGATGGTTCCCTCGAAGGGTATTCCCCTTGGTACTGGACTAATACTGTACGTTAGACTATGTTTGGTTTTGCGCTATGGGTTGTTTTTTTGCAGGTGGGGTGGGCTGACCACGGAAATGGCGAGTTGGGGATGCTGCAGGGTGGGAGTACTGGGTGGGGGGTAGACCGCATGCAAGTTGTGATGGCTTTGATAATCGTGGGGTGGAAGATGTTGGGGCTAAGTGTTCCTGTAAGTGATGGGGTGAGGGGAGGGGGGTGGTGTGGGGATTGTCTGACATGGTTGGGGGATGTCAGTGGGTGGGGGGTGGGGACGGGAAGTGTGGTTACACTGGACTATGGTTACGAATGCGGTTACCAAGTCAATGGACATGGCACTATGGTGCGGACGGGCTATGGTCGGTACAGGGAGACATATATATTACCAAGGGCACAGGTAGGGTAAATGGCTGATGGTGGTGTGAGTAAGATATCAATAATGTCCTGGAATGTGCGGGGCCTAAATGATGCCAGAAAGAGTAGGAATGTAGTTGCATATTTTGATAGGCATAATGTGCATATAGCGTTGTTACAGGAGACACATATACATCCCCGTTCCGATCCCAAGATAGCGAGTAAATGGGCGACAATCAGGAAATTCTCATCATATTCCTCGTATGCTAGAGGGGTTGCAGTGCTGATTAAGAAGTCGATTGCATTTCAGGTATTAGGGGAACTCCTGGATCCCAACGGGCGTTATGTCGTATTGTGGGGCAGATTAGGCACTGATGTTGTAGTGATAGTGAATTGTTATGCCCCTAATATGGACACTCCAGACTTCTTCACGACACTTTGGGGGCATGTGATGGGAGTGGGAGCTACCAATATCATTTGGGGTGGGGATTTTAATTTTGCATTGGTCCCTGGCACAGACAGGTCAGATGGAAGTGGTCAATATAACCGACAATCGAGAGATGTCCTACTGGGCATACTTGAGGAGGCAGGATTGGTGGATAGCTGGAGGTTCACTCACCCTACACAAAGGGAGGGAACGCATTTTACAACATATGCCAACACATGGGCTCGCCTTGATTACTGTTTTGTGTCCCGTGGACTTAGTATAGGCATGGGTAAAGTCGTACATCTGCCAAGGACATATTCAGACCATTGCCCAGTGGTGGTACAACTGGCAGTACCGGGACATGATAAAACACCACCGCCATGGAGATTGTTTCCCTCTATATTGCTGGATCCGGTGTTTAAGGCGGAACTGGGAGAAGAAATAGAGGCGTTTTTTCCTAGAAACAAGGGGTCGGTAGCTAGTGTAGAAATGGTGTGGGAAGCTTTTAAAGTCACGATAAGAGGGTTCTGTATATCAAAAAGCTGTGGGGTGCTGCGGAACATTAAAAGGACAATTGGGAAGTTAGAGCAAGAGCTGAAGGAACTTGAAACCGTAATGGCAAGAGGGTCTGATCCAGGAGTGCATAAAAAATTCAGAGACAAGCTCTCACAGTATGAGGAAGAGGCAATGAGGGAAGTAAAGTATAGGGGAAAATACTGGACTGCACGGAGATATTGTGAAGGGGAGCGACCGGGTAAAGTACTTGCAGCCATCACGAGGAAACCGAGATTTAATAACTCTATATTTGAAATAGTCACGCCAGAGGGTACGCGCTGTCAGGATACGCAGGGGATCCAAGAGGAGTTTTTGGCACACTATGGGCAGCTGTATACTTCACAACAAACGAATGTGGTGGATGTGGGGGGCTTCCTGGATGATATTGCCGTCTGCTGGTTAAGCGACGTGCACAGGCTGTTTCTGGGGGCTCCTCTGGAAACTGGTGAAATAAGAGACGCAATTATGGCACTTGCTAATGGCAAGGCGGCGGGTCTAGATGGCTTGCCTGCCGAGTTTTATAAATGTTATGTAGATACTATGGCGCCGGTCCTAAAGGAGGTCTATGAGGAGTCGCTGGAAGTTGGGGAATTGCCGGGTTCGATGAGAGAGGTAGTGATAACTTCCCTGTTGAAGCCGGGTAAGGACCCGCTGGACACTGATTCCTATCGGCCGCTGTCCCTTATCAATTGCGATGCTAAGATCCTCGCTAAGGTACTTGCCACATGCCTATCACTAATTATGACTAAGATAGTATTGCCAGATCAGTCTGGCTTTGTGCCAGGACGAGCCACTACTCATAATCTTCGCACGCTGTTCTCCTTGCTGACAACTATTGTCCCGGAGCTCCCAGTCGCTGCCATATTCCTTGACGCGACTAAAGCGTTCGACTCGGTTGAATGGAAATACCTTTTTAATATATTACACAGAATGGGGTTTCCGAAATTGTTTGTGGCGTGGATAGAGCTGCTTTATACCAAGCCAGTTGCTAGAGTGGTAATTAATGGTGTGCTGTCCTCTCAGATGCCAATAACAAGGGGCACCAGACAGGGATGCCCCCTTTCTCCTTTACTTTTTGCTATAGCAATAGAACCCCTGGCGTGTCGTATTCGTCAAATGCACGGGGCTAGTGCTTTTAGCTGTTTTCAGCGCCAGATAGGGGTGTCACTATATGCAGATGATATCACGCTATATGTGAAGGACCCACAGGTCACCCTTAACCCTATTTTGCGTGAATTCCTGGTTTTTGGAATGATGTTGGGGGTGCAGATTAACTGGAAGAAATCGCAATTTTTTCCGCTCACGAGTGCGGTGATGAAATTTCAGCTGGACTACCCACTGGAATGGTGCGACACAGACCTTCGCTACCTGGGTATTGTAATCTCCCTGGACAAGGAAGAAACACTTAGACTTAATTATGGTGTAGCCATCACGAAACTAGCGGAGAGTGTCACGTGGTGGATGACACTGCCGTTGTCTATGGCAGGCAGGGCGTCGCTTATAAAAATGGTAGTGCTGCCGCGGTTTCTGTATCTATTTCAGAATATTCCTTATTATCCTGGTGCTTACTTTTTTCAACGATTGAGGTCGGAGCTTCTTCGCCTCTTTTGGGGAGGCAAGCAGCCGCGGTTAAGATGGTCCATTTTAATTCAACCCTATGAAAAGGGTGGTTTTGATGTCCGGGACTTCGAAATCTATTACATCAGTGCCCAGGCGCAGTATGCATACCATTGGATGAATCCTACACCTTTTATGCCGCAAATTGCAGTGGAGGATTGGATTGCACGGCCTCTTCCCCTCAGTGGCATGATTCAGGGCACGGTGGGAGACATAGACACACCGTACACCACAGTAACGTGTACTATTGACGCGTGGCGTCGTCTATTGAAAGTTCTGAAGGCCTCGCAGCTGTATTCCCCCCTAATGCCACTCACATACCACCCCCGTTTGTCGCTTTTGCAAGAGAAGGGATTCCAATTAATGTGCAAGCGTGTTAAGATTGCTAAGTGGGGCGACCTGTTGCTTAATGGGCGCTTCCGTACCAGGGAGCAGTTGTTTCAGGAAGTGCAGCCTACTCCACTGGAGGTATTTTATTATATCAGACTGAGACAGGGGTTGAGGGATGTATGGATACACTTCCCAGACGAACCGGAGGTGGTTCTACCATTGCATGTCATGCTGCTGTCAGATGGACGCCATCTTGTCTCTAGATTGTATAATAACATTAGATTGCAGCGTACGGGATTGGAGAGTCCGGCGCGTCGTTTGTGGAGTGCTGATGTGGGCCAAGAAATTACCGAAGACCAATGGAATTATTGTTGTGCCATCACGGCTGGTATATCTTCTAGTAGTAGGCTGAAAATAATTCATTTCAAATTCTTGCATAGATTCTATTATACGCAAGCTCGTAAGCTGCGGTTCCAACTGACAAATCGGTGCCATCGGTGCCACGCAGAGGGGGCGGGATTTATCCACCTGGCATGGGAGTGTCCCGGAGTGCACGAATACTGGACACAGGTACATGAGGCATTGCAGATTATGACGGAAGGGGCGATTCATAAAAACCCATTAATTATGCTATTGGGATATACACTGAATATACCTAAGCCAATTCGTAGGTTTGTCGACACTGTACTACTGATTGCAAAGAGGAGAGTTGCTTGTCGCTGGGGTAGGGGGAGAGCCCCTAAGTTTAAGGAATGGCTAGAGAATGTTATTTATTGTCAGGAACAACATAATATTTATGCTGACCTGTTACCAGTTCGCAACAGACCAAAAGATTTCTGGGGTCCTCCACAGGCTTACCTGTTAAACACTGAAACGTCACATGACGAATCGGATGATGGAGGCTAACTGCGTGACCCATAGATAGCTGCTTGCCACTATTTTGCATTCTAACACTAGTGGGGGCGATCTGATAGACTTTCTTCTGTATAACGTAGAGTGTGGCTGGAAACTTCGGGTGATTCTCTCATAGCATGCTGCTCGCCCTGACCTGAGAGCCCTGATTCCCATGTCCCTGTAACTATATTGATTAATACTATGCAGTGAATGTATTGCTGGGTTTGGAAGGGACCGACACATGTATATTCTTGCCTGTTCTGATCATTGGCTCAAGCACTGTACCTATATGATTGTCAAGAGATTGTACCTCGTATGGATGTAACCTAATTGTCTGTTTTTCTGTTAACTATGAAACTGATAAATAAAGGTTTAAAAAAAAAAAGGAATTACATTTTTATCCTTGGCACGATTTTTAGAGAATATGTATAAGTTTCAAAAATCGACACTTAGAAACTTTTTCAGGCAATGATATCCTATGGAAGGAAATTCAAGTTACTGGTAAGTATGGTTAGAATTACTTTTCAGGGTCAGTGCTGGGCTAACAGATGCAGCACTGGGTTCTCTCCTGATAACAGGTGAGTAAATCAGAATTCGTGATTCGGCTGATTTTAGATGAATATTTTAAGGTTTCAAAACTCCACACTTAGAAGAATTTTCAAGTGAAACCAGTCCATGTTACCCTATGGTGGAAAAGGGAGTTAGTGACTTTTGGGTAAGTACTCTACTGGCAGAGTTAAGGTTTTGGGCATAGACTCAGGGGTCTCCCAGGGTCAGGTAGGTACAGTTGGTACACCCTCAGCAGCACAGGGGCCGCCGGGTGCAGAGGTAGTTAGGCCCAATGTTATCCAAAGAGAGGGAGGCCTTCGGTTGGTGGCTGCAGACTAGCAGGCCCTGCGGCTGTGGGAGCTGGGCTCCTGGTCACTTGCTCGGGCCAATGGGGAAGTAGGATAGGACAAGAGGCTGCACTGCCAGGGGCACTCGGGCACCTGGGTGCAGGGTGCTTTTGAGCCGTCCGGTGCTCAATGTTATTCAATGGAGATCTTGAAAAGGGAACAAAGGCTGCAGGCTCAGGAACGGAGGATCTTCTGGAGCGACCAACACTTCGAGGGGTAGGTTGGGATCTTGGAGGATAGGTGGGCACCCAGGAGTTGGGTAGAGGGGGCCGCGGGGCACCGGGTGCAGGGGTGTCTTTTGAGGTCAGGAAATCTTACCCCCTGCTGGTCGCGGTTGGAGGAATTCCTTGTCCTGAGGCTGCAGGCGGCGTCGGGGTCGTCGAGGAGAGTGCTTGGGCACTGGATTTCAGGTCAGAATCGCCTGGGGACGTCCTCAGGGTCTTTGTTCACTCAGGCACAGGCCGGGCTCGGCGGGTGCAAAATGGGCTGGAATTGCGGTTCCTGGCTGGCACGAGGGGTATTGTTGTTTGAGCAGAACCACTGCTCGTGGGAGTCCCAGTCTTGGTAGAGTCACAAGGCAGTCAGGTCCTCCGGGGTTTTGAGGTGACTGACCACAGAAGGAGCCGGGGGTTTGCAGGAGCAGGTTCGAGGGTCGACAGGCCTGTAGGGCTGGGGGCAAGTTAGTTGGTGGTGTTCTCTTCTAAGCAGTTGCACGGCAGGTCTTCATGTTACTTGATCTTCTTGCTTGTTTTGATATCGGGAACTGAGGAAGGAAGGTTCAGGGTGCCCATAAATACTAAATTTAGGGGCATTACAGGTAGGGTGAGGGCAGGTACCAATAGGTCCCTGTCCTGGGGTGGGTACACCCCCTAACATGCTCCACTCCAGTGCGAGGGGGGCAGGAGCCCATCTGTGAGTGGGTAGGTCTCCCCATCCTCAAGATGGCGGTAGCCCAGAGTCGTGCTTCACCTTGCCTCTCCCACCTGAGTAGCGGAGTTGGCACAGGCTGGCACACCCCCTTTCCTGACATAGGGTTTCCCATCAGTCTTCCTACCAGATTGGGGGTCAGAACTTGTGGGGGCCAGTTGCTGGAGAAGCTCGAAAGGTGGCATGCCTTTGAAGCTTCCCTCTCCCCATCCTGGGGGAGGAGACCTAGCACCTCGCCCACGATGTGCATTGTTGCAGGCCCAGGAGAGCGGGCGGCTCTCCACCCAGGGGTCCAGCAACATTTCTGCTGTGTGGCAGCCTAGTCAACCTCTCAGACAAGACGTGGACTGTAGGTAAGTTTCGGGGGGCATCTCTAAGATGCCCTCTGTAGTGAATTTTACATTAAATCCCACACTGGCATCAGTGTGGGTTCAATGTGCTGAGAAGTTTGATATTAAACGTATCAGTCTTCAGTGTAGCCATTATGGTGCTATGGAGTTCGTAATGACAACCTCCCAGCACCGTATACTCTTAATGGCATCACTGCACTTACAGTCCCCAGGAATGGCCCTGGGTACTGTAGGGGCACAGGGCTCATGCACCTGTGCCCACACCAATGGCATAGGGCACCCAGCTAGATGGGTGGCTGATGTATGCCAGGGCAGTGGGTTTGTGGGCATGGCACACAGGGATGTGTGCCATGCCGACTCTTTGTTTAGTTCTGCACCAGGACACGCAGCCTGCAAAGGCAGTGTGTGTGTGTGTCAGGGTACAGGGCCCCTAAGGGTGGCACAATAAGTGCTGCAGCCCTTAGAGGTCTTCTCTGGTCACAACGCCCTGGGTACCAAGGGTACCATTTACCAGGGAATGACATGTGGCCAGAGATGCCAATTGGGTTTAGGCTTTAGTACAGTTTTTAGGGAAGGAACACAGGCCCCGGGTCCCTGATTGGCTGGGACACAGGGCACAGCAAGGAAAAGTGCATCAGGTATCAGGCAAAAAGTGTGGGGGGGGTACTGCAACAGAAACCCACTTCCTTACAGTGGGGCACACCAATTTTATCAAGTCATTTTTGTTCTCCTGATGTGTGTTAAAAATGCATTTATATGTAAAGGAATGTGTTGAGAAAAATATTCCCTTTGTGAGAGCTACATTTGAAAAAGCAAAAGAGTGTAGGGCGTTTTTATAGTAGTCCACAGCCTGGCTTATCTGCTGAATGTCAGATTTACCAAATACCAATGCTGAATAATATTGATTCCATCCCGTGCCTCTTTTTTACGCAATCCTTGGCTCTTGTGTTTTTTTTATTTGCACCTACAAGTGCCTAGATGTATAACTTCGTAAAGGCCGTCTTTTTGGGAGATCTAGCTGTCTCTGTTGTAAGTTTTTTAGATCGAGCCTTGGCAGCACTTGTGCAGCTCTGCGAGACGTGCTGAATTCGAGTGTGGACTTGAAGCTCCGACCACTCTCCACCCACATTTGTCATTGGCTTGTGTCATTGACCTTCGTAAATGCTGATTTCTGATTAATTAATAGGCTTGTTAGTCCCTCCTTAGTACCGCCTTGTCTTCATTTATAACCTCCCATGAGGACTGGCCCTTTTACTTCTGATGTTACACAGTATGTTAAATTTAGTTTGTAAGCATCATTTTCTTTAACCCCTTCCCTGCGGCGGGAATTCTGCAGCTGTGCGGGGATTTAATTAGGGGGCGTAAGCCCTTGCGTGCTCAGGATGGCCCCCGGCCATCCAACGTCACGCTGGGCGTGTGCTCAGGATGGCTGGGCGCCATCGGAACTCCGCCCACTCATTAATTCTTCCACACAGGTGGGGAATTTGCGCCGCGCTGGGGAATTGGCGGCGTTCGGACGGCCCCCGGCCTTCCTGAGCACAAGCCCAGCATGATGAAGGATGGCCGGGGGCCAGCCTGAGCACACAAGGGGTTAATGAGTTTCTCCTACTGCAAGCACGACATGCTTTCCTGCACCATTCAACGCACCATGCACACTTTCACTTTCCAAGCAGAGTCGGACAATGGCGCCCGCTTCTTGGAAATTGGTCTTGCATTTACAAGAGATTGAGCTATTAGCATTGTAAATGACAATGCCTTTTATTTATTTGTTAATTATAAAAAACAGATAAATAAAAGGCATTGTCATTGACAATGCCAATAACTTAAACTCTCGCAAATGCGAGACCTAGTGCATTGCAAATGCTTGTTTCTTCTTGATGTGGTTCAATGTCTGATGATGAAAAAAATACGCCCTGGTACCCAGAACGATGCCCTGATGCCCACCACATGCAACTACCTAAACAAATTAGGTATGGCAGATTGCTCATGCACAAATTAATAGCTGGACATTTGCAAACAGTGTCAGACATATGTGAAAACAAGCACTGGTAAAGGCACCTCTTTTCTCTTTGTCCTTGTTTATTTGCCACCATTAGCGTGCCAATGATTGTATTATTGCATTAGCTTTGGTAAAGCAAATAGTGAAGGTTGGTCTTCTTGAGATTCAATGTTTATGATTCCAGGATGGCTGTCATATTGCAGAAAAGGGCATTCTGGAGGCCATGTTGCAATACAGAATATAAAGTTCAGTCACCTTGGAACATTATTTTCCATAGTTTCAAGATGAAGGTGCATTGATTGTAGATGCAACATGCGGACCATCTGTGAAGTGTAGAAACATAGTTCAAAAACTTGCAAAAAGGTGATCTCAGTACTAAGACCCATTGTGAATCCTTACTGTTTTTCATCTAAAAGAACATGTTCATTGTCAGAACCTGTTTGGGGTCACAGGGAAACAGGAGTTTTTGAGCCACAACTGAGTTGGTTGGGGTCATTTACCGCTATTATCCCATAACCGGACATCTCTGGCACTGAAAACTGAGCACCAGGTACACCCTTTAAGGATTTGACTCACAGGATAATGGAGCAGGTAGTGTAGGGAGGGGCATAAACCCAGAACTCAGCAATCACCCAATAGTTCCACATAATGGCGGTCCAAATAAGTGATTATCTTCATGAAAGAAATAATTTAAGGTGTTTCTCAGAGATGTATTCTTTCTCTGACCCTTTTTAATATTTTAATATTTATGTGGAACCTCTAGCCTCCTTCCTTAATAGATCCAGTATTGCACATCACTACTATGGCGATGACACTCATCTGTATTTGAGAACCACAATCCTAGAATATGTAAAACACATGAGGATCACATGGTGAATGTAATTGTAAATATCCAAACTTGGATGCTGCATCACCATAAAATTGGACTCACTGAAACTGAGTTTCTCCTAATATCCCCACCTAATTGTACTATCCTGATTCAGACAAAGCTCAAGTAATCCACAATACTTAACTGCACCCCTCAATCATAGAGTCTGTGAAAGTAGTAAGATTTTACCTACATAAATACTAAATTTTCAAACACACATCAAGTAGTCAAAAACTCTGTGAGATACTGGGGGAACATATGCAGAAATCAGTGGGGAAACACCAATTCCTACAATAAAATGTGCAATCCCTGGTATTTATCCAACCTCAGATTTACCAAATTCCCAGTAACAGTAATTCTGGGAATGGGGACATAACGGGGATTACTGTGGGCTACCCGCAATAAGAGAATACATTGGAATGAACTGATAGACTTTCTAACTAGGAGTAGCCAACTGACCCATTGATTAAATCAAAACTCAGTAAAAGACTTTGAATCAGCTGATCTTCATCACTCGCGTACAGAACAGATCCATAGAAAACCAAGTGACACAAATACTGATGCTACATCTTTGTCTAGAGAAGAAACAACTCTCCAAGTATTCTAGAGTTGTTCTGAGATATCCATCACTGGAATGTGAGGTATATTAAAATGTATAAATAAATAAATAAAATAAAGGAGGCTCTTCTGCTTAGGACTAAACAATTAAAAACCCTGTTGAAAGGGGAGCTGGTAAGTTTTCAGATGCCATTGTGGATAGAAAGACTGAGGAGCTGGAATGACATTCACTGACACATGCAAAAACATTGATGTACATACTGATCCAATGAATTGCAAACCCTCACTGTTGGAAAGGAGACAGACAGTGGTATTTCCTTGAAAAGGGATCTAAAAACTTACCAACTGCCAGCAAAGCAGCAATTTTATCCCTCACCGTGATAGGTGTGGACACTGTTGAAGGTAAGAATTATGAAGAAAACCAACCACAACAGATAAATGAAGGACATCGGACATGCACTTCACTTACTGATAACCCTTTAATAGAATATAAATTAAAGTTGAATGACATTCATCATGGACAAATGGAAAACAAAATAAAACTTTGACTTTCGATCACCATGTTGGATATGTGTTTTTTATATGTTCTAAAAGTAGAATTTTTTAAAATAAATACAAATTGTAAATCTTCCACTGAACATTTGTTTATTCAAAAAAAAAAAATTCCTATTGGGTTTACTATATTTTAGCAACTAACAATCAATCTAGCAGTTTGTCCGGCACTGTAATATTACCATTGTGATGAAAAAACCCCCAATATTTTGTTATTTTTCCTTGGGTATTCTTGGTCAAGTTTCATAAACAGTAGCTCAATCAACGTATACTAGCAACATAGTAGACAAGGAACTTGAGGGCTGAATCTTGTGTTTCTTCCACCACTTCTTTATTCTTTTTTAATTCTGGTGGTTGTTTTGGATGTTTCTGTTCTTGGATGTCATTATTTCTATACTCTTGTTCCACATGGAAAGCACAATTGTCAGACACCACACACAAGTGCCATTACTTCATTTTAGCTGCTCATTCGTTTGTTCTTTGAACATTTTCTCTACTTCTTCATCATTTTTTAGCAAATTCACTAGCGTTTTAAAAGTTTCTTTGTTTGTTTTAACACAATCCGTCATTTTACGTAGAATTTGAAGATTGCAGTTTGCACAAAGATGGACGGACTCAAATTGAATGCTAAGAAAAAAAATTGCAGATGCAATATCAGGAAATGTATTCATTTTGCACACTCCTAAACAGCGAAGTGTTACTATTAAGAAATAGTCACAATCATGTAAAGTTATGGCTGCAGCAGTATCCTTTCCAATAATTAGTTCACAGTGAGCCCAAATACAGATATCTGTGTGTAACCTTGAAGTCAGAGATTGTGATCCAGGTGGGTTCATTCAGACTTTCATCCTTCCGAGGTCAATCAAATGTGCACAAATGACTTGGATAAATTAATACCTATTATCAGCGCTTAGAGAACCCACAAATGGTATAGAGTGCTATGTAAGTGAAGTAGCTATTACCTACCGATGCTTCTAGAAAAGCAGGCACTAGATGGTACTGAAAAACCTATCATTGTACTGTACTCTTATGTACAGAACCCTTTCCATACTCTTTGCAAGGCCTATAGCGCTTTCGACTGTTAAGTTCAGTATGGATCATTTACACAGTGCTTCCTAGCTCCTTGAAGCCATGCGGCACTCATCACATGCCCCAATCATAGTGTGTGAAGCGATTGGGAGGGAATGGGAAATCCGGAAACAGCAGCGATTAATTTTAGACATAAATTAAGATAAATATGCCAAGGGGCAGTCTGGTTAATCCACTGATGTCAAAGGAACAAGTATTCCTTCCTCGACTGGAATGCAAACAGTGCGAGGGTTACAGGGATCCCAGGGAGGAATGTTTCAGTGAATGGTACAGGCATGCCTGCGGCACTTAGCAGCTACTTTAATTTGAAATATTTGTTGTAATAGTTCATTCAACCGTTCCCATCAATGACTGCAGGAGTTAATGCCAGGCAAAAATGTGGATATTTTCCAGAAAGCAGGCTTCTATAAATACTTCGAATCATGTCGATGATTTAAGCAGTGCAAATATTTCACACAGTTTGGTTAAAAGGCATGGGGTGGATGCAGACAACATAGATAGATAGATAGATAGATAGAATGTGCAATCAACCTCGTGAATGGTGTGTTAGAAAGCATGGATTCTTTGAAATCCTCAACTGAAAGTAAAATAGGTAGTCAGACAATTAATGTATTTCTGCTGATACTAACTATAAAAAGAGCATAACTGCTCATGATTGCAATAATCTGAAAATGAGTCTTGATGGCATTTGCACGAGTCTCTATTGTATGTGTATGTGTAGGAACATAAAAAGACAATTTAAGGCTATGCCTGGAGTGTACGAAGTGTCTCCTATCTGGTTGTAATTGTTACCAGAATTTTTTCTTTTTAGCTCAGGCCTAGAAACAACTTTAGCTGGTCAGCCCACTTCATGCAATAAAATATTCCATAAATAAAAATATACTTATCTACATACAGAGGGGGTTAAGATCAGCTCTCTTTATCCATTGGCCTTTTTATCTCTCATTGACATTTTGCTTCTGTCCACCACAGCATACCACATGGGGCAATAGGTCAGCCCAGTTCAGCCAATGGCTCTTTGCGAGGGATGGCATTTAGCCTGATGCATATATATCCATCATAAAAATGGTGCATTTCGGTGCCACGGCTGCGTGGCCAAAACTATGTCCATGCTTATTTCTTTCCATTCTTTCTCCTTGTCTTATTTTTCGACTCCTAGTATGCTTAAACTGTAACTTCAGGTTACAGCAATTCAAAGCCAATCATAACTTTTCTTCGCACCGGTAGGACTCATGCCTTCTAGGATGCACCCATACCATTCAATTAAAATGACATGTAATGGCTGCCTATTTAAAAAAAACATATTTTTTTTGCAACCATATAACCACAAAGTGTAGTGGGTGGAATTTTTTATATGCTGCATTCAGTGATCCTGCTCTGATTGTTTTGTATGCCCTTGTTGGGTTGGAAAAGGTCCCCTGCATGGCACTGGAGAACAGAACCCTCCTATGGAGAACTTCACATTCTCCATGGCAAGTTTCTGTTGGGTTTCGATTTTCACCTTATCGCAGATGGTACTGAAGATATGGGGTAGTAAATACCAGCCACTGAGCCAAGATTTCTCTCCCAGAATCTGAGGTCCGACACCAGTTGCAAATGATGAACTATTTTGTGCTTAAGGTTTGGGATCGATGGCTGCCAACTCCCCTTTGCCAAGTTCAGGAGCAGGAATCTGGACATTCTGCGACCTGTCATCAAGAACTGGCTTGGGCTTGCCTGGGGTGCGAAGGTGACTGAATATTGAGGAGCTGTGCTTGATGCATCCTAGGAAAGGAGTTGATTTGCCAGGCTGTGTGGTGAGACCCTGTGGCCTCTTCAGCATGCTCAGAAGATAAAGCAGCTGTGATGACTTAGAGCTACTAGAAATCGCAACTGATTTGCGAGGTCTTGTCCAGGGCCGGACTGGCTACCGGGCAGTTGTGTGTGCTGCCGAGCAGAGGGAGGATTTCTCCGTGGTATGGGCGTATTTCGTTGATGGGGACCTGCGTGCGCTTTAAAAAAAAAAAGCAAAACTAATTTCATTTTGCACACACAGGTCCCCATCAACGAAGACATCCCCCTGATCGGCAGCACACACAACTGCCCGGTAGCCAATCCGGCCCTGGTCTTGTCATAATGAGAAGTAGCCTGTAACTGCATGCCCTGAAGACCTAAGATTGCCCTTTGCCACTTACATCAACAGAACCAACGCACCTAGACAGGGTTAGCTCTATGGCAAAAATCACTTACCACAATCAGCAGTTTCCTCCGACCTCCATTAGATCACTACTGCAACCCAAGGTGGGCTTTTCACTTTGTTTCTGTGGTGGGTGTAGGAGAGTAGGGTCTGCTTCCTATGGTTACCTCCACTTTTTACTGTGATTCACTGGTTTTTTGACTTTAGTATGGCTGTGGTCCTGCTAATTAGGCCCACAGCCTAGCTGTTCTCTCTCTAAATTGATACCATGTACTTTAGGTACATACCAGATAGGTTACTGGGTCACCTTTGTGAGTCCCTGTATGTGGAACCCTAGGTACCCAGGGCATAGGTGCACCCTAAGCCTACCAGGGGCTGCAGCATGTATTATGCCACCCCTGGTTAGCCTTCCAAACTGACACAACAGGTCTGCACCTGCAGTCTGGGTAAGGTGGTGTAATCACTCCTTACTTAGATATAGTATATTTATATAGACACATATTAACCTATAAGGCACACCTATGGCAGGCCTTGACAATCCTGCAGGCAGAGTGCTTAGTTTTGTGTGAGAAGGTGCCCTAGCATGAGCTGAGCCCCTCTGCATCTTTCGGAACCATCTCCTTTTAGCTGTTCTATGATATAGCCATACCATATACTCTTAAGTGCATTATAATCCTCGCGGTTAATGCTAACTTTGGTTTGGCTTCATCAAAACATGTCGTGTAAGGTGTCATACACTTTGGAATAATACCCCCTCCCTCGCCAGTTCTGGCGGTGGGGGTAGCATTCCACCCTTCTATAGGGAGAAGACATGTAGTTACTGTTAAACCCGGTTAAAGTTAAACAGAGCCCCAGCATCACAAAATGGATGCTGCTGCCACAGACACGAGTCTGCCCTCCTGCTGCTGGACAAAACTCCAGCAGGGGAGGCCTGGACAATAGGTTTCCTGTCCAGGGAGGTGCTGGCACCTCCTCAGACAGGCTTTAGTGTATTGGTTGCAGGGTTGGTTGCATTCAGTGAATGCTTTTCAGACACTGCCTGGGGCACACTAGGTGCTCCATGCATTTCCCAGTTCAAACCGGTTGCTGTGGCACTCAGACCCAGCTCTGGCGCGAAACTGGACAAAGGGGAAGGGGTGTAACCACCCCCTCTTCAGTTCCACCCATAGGAGGGAACTTAGAGTTAGCCTAATTCCTAAACTTATTATAAGTATAGGATCCCAGTCCCTAGGATTTTAAATTACCTATATCTTGGACCTTCGACATTCCATATCGACTGCAAGACAGAAGAAATCTCCCTTGTGGTCAAGGATTGACCACCCTGTTCAAACAGGCACCAACTGCATCTTTGCCAGTCTGCATTTTTGAGACTCTCGCCGGATCCCGAAGAATCTGCAACAGAAGACATAGACTTCCAGACATCTCTGAAGCGGACCCAAGCTCCCAGCAAAGCTGAGACCCGTAGCTTACACAAGAGATGTGGGACCGGAACTCCTGGACATCCTGCATTTTGCAAGCTCCACCTATTTCCCAAGGTATCCCAAAGTTGTGCATTGGGGTGTTGGAAGCCCCAGCCCCGAGCACCTTTTGCACTGAAGGTCAGAGGCCCACACTCCACGAGTGTCCAGTGAGCCCACTTTGTGCATTTAAGCTTGACATGTCTTTGCAGTTCCTAGTCCGTTGGCTAGTGAGCCCCCAAGAAGACTATCCTTTAATTTACTTTGCTTTTCTGGTTTCACCAAATTTGCTCCAACTTTTCTGCAAAGGAGAAGTTCCTCAGACCTTGCTGGTCTGCACCAAAGGCAATCTTGACATCGTGTGTGGATTGCATTTGCCAAGGTTTGTTGGGTCCAATCCAGATTCTGATACCGTAGTCTACTAGATCCTTTGTAGCAAAGCTTGAATCCATCTCCTGGTTGTTGTCGATGCCTCCTGGACTATGTGGCTGAAGAGATAAGCTTCACCTCTTTCACCTGAAATCACCCGACATTGGTTGGCAGCTTTCCATCGCCATCCTGGTCACTGGCAAGTGACCCAGACTCTGTCCCTTCTGCTTTCAGGTTCTTCAATCCACCCTTGGATCCACCTGGACACTTTTCCTCTGGTCGCCTGCAGCAATTCTTCAACGCTTTCCTTTAGAATCGACTACGAAACCCGAGACCTGTAGGCACCTATGCACCGACTTCCCTGGGTGAGGTAACACGAGTACTCCGGTGCTCCCATGGGTCTTGACTCTCAAAGTGTCCTAGTCTAAAAGGGTTCCATCGTAGTTAACCTAGAAGTGTCCTTAAATTGTAAATTTGTAACTTGTTCGTTTCCCATAGAAAGTCAATGGTAACCCGCTGCTGTGTTAGACCCTGCACAAGTCTCCCGTGGGCCTCCTACATCCTAACCTTTGGTTGTTTCTAGAAGCCCCAGCGATTCCACAGGCCCTAGGTCTGCTTTCTATTACAGACGTGGTTCTTATACCACTATTTTAGCATATGGTTTGCGAGGCCCCTAGGGCATAACGTATACTGTGCAACTTATCGTATGCTAATTGAGTTCCTTGTATTGTAATTTTACCTCTTACCTCATAAAGAGTGCAGAGGGGTTGTGTTTAGATTAAATACATATATATTTGATATATACCTGTGTGGTGTGCTTTCATTTGATCATTCAAGAGATTATAAATGGTAAAACAACTTGCTTAACTCGCCTCTAAGTCTTAGCCTGAAGGCTGCCCTCCACAGCTAGCACTAGGATAGATTTCTATAAGGTTGACTTTACAACCTACCATCAATAAGGAACGTTTGGACTGGTGCAAGGTGCCCACTAGAATAGTGGACATCATATACCAGGCCAACTTCTCCCAGTGGGTTTTTCTTTGGGTCTAATGAAAAACAAGCAGAGAGGACCTAGCTGCTCCCTAGAAGCACTGGCTGAGCACGTTCTCCATCTCTCCTGTGCACGCTGCCCCATATCCTTTGCCAAAATGTGCATCTGTGCACTACACATGAGGCCAGAGACACCAGAAGTGTCAGCTGTGCTGGCACCGAGTCAGTACATCTGTTCCTAGTGGGCCATGCAGAATGCATACCACCTCGAACCATACAGCCAGCGTTCTCAGTCTGTGAAAGTGGGCTGATCACTTAGAAAACTATTCACAGTACAGTCAAAATTTGATATACAACTAATTTTAGGAGAAAACAGCATCCTCAAACTGGGGTAGTTTTCAAATTGGGTACAAAAATATGATTAAAGTTGTACTCATCTGCTCCTCTATTCGATTCAAAATCCTCTTATTTTTGTTATAAACATTTTCCTCTCTTTTGTTTTCCATTTTGGGGCCACATATTTCTCAGGTATAACTTCATTTGTTGTATTGGATGCTTATGTTTTCTATATTTATTTTAAAGATTCATGGTATGCATTTCTCAGGATCAAGATTGCTCTTTCTTTTTTTCAGTGATTTCCATGACTTTCAAACATGGATGAAGGAGTTACACAAGAAACACATTGGGATCTTCAGATGACGTCTTCCCTCTGGCCATCTTCAAGAAGATCCTATCATTTTTTTTTGTCCTCATCTCACCTTTAAGCATTTTGCAGAATGTTACAGCCGTTGTTATGAACCTGGGCTCCCTCCGGCCGACTGCGGATGCTTAGGTCCCCAGACCAACTCCTTGTACTGGAGTTTTAAAGTGTAACCATAGGACTGGGAGCCTTTGCACTTCAGTATCTACACAGTCTCAGATCTCTGCCCATGATAATAAGTGGTTGCCAGAGGCTATTTAAGGTGTTACCAACGCTGGCCATATCAAGGCGAGCAATCGCAAATGCAGAATTCAGCCATTCTTCCGTTCTTGGTGGGTTTGGGGGTCTTTCCATTTCAGGCAAATTTCCCTGCACGCTAATAGGATTAAACACAATAAGAGTCCTCTATACCTTGCTACCAGATCTTTTGTTGATAGGCGATCGACAGCAAAAAAGGCTAGAGTCCCATTAACCGTGATGTTTGTACCAAAAATCTTGCGCAGGTAGCCTCCAATCCCTTCCCAAAATGTTACCAATTTTGTACATTACAAAAAAAATGGATGTCATTTGCTTTGGGGGCCATGCATCTATAACATTTCGGCTCGGGGGTTGGGGCGAACTTTGCTATTTTAGCAGGAGTATAATAGGTACGATTAGTTACAAAGAACTGGTTTATCTTTAGGCTGGCGGATTGAGTATATTTATATAGAAGATTTAAGGAAGGCTCTAATAACTCCTCTATTATAGGTTCAAAGGGAGATTGTCTCCACACCAAAGCCTGGAATGGAATGTCATCTGCTTCGACCAATTTCTTGTATCAAGTTGATACCTCTCTCTTAATCTGGTGGTCTGACATAAAGAGGTTCTCTGTTTCCCAATCTCCCATTGAAACCCCCGCTCTCTGCCTCAAACCACGATTTCAGTTGTAAAAACTTAAGTTTGGAGAGCCCAGGGCCTATCTTAGCTTTCATTATTTCCCACAAATACACCCCATTGGTATCCCCCAGATCTGACCAGATGGAAACTCCAGCCTCCCTAATAGGGGCAACCAAACCATCTTTAAGACAAAGAGGAGTCCCCGGGGAGTCCCAAATGGGGGCATGGTCTGAATAGTACCCTATCTTGCACATAGTCGTTACTTTGCACCAGATTTCTAGTGCATTTTTCAGGACCTTCAGGCACACCTTCTTGAAGAATTTGTGTGCTCCTTCGACATTGCTTGTCAGCTCACTGAGAAGAAACCCCCAAGAAGAAATTAAGGGTTTCGTTAGAAGCATCCTGATTGCTTTAAATTGAAATGCCACCAGGTACCAACTAATATCCAGAAGGGCTAGCCCACCTTTAAGCAACCTCCGCCTCAATTTCTTCCAGGACAGCCTCACTCCCTTATCCCCCAAGATAAAGCTCCCGATCTTGCCCTGTATTTTAGAGATGTCATGTTGAGAAAACCTCAGGGTGATAGCATTAAAGATGTAAATTAACTTGGGGAGGACAGTCATTTTAGCTAAATTCACCTAGCCAAATATAGTCAAAGGGAGATTTTTCCACCTTACAAATAGACGATCTAATTCATTAGTAACTCTTTTCAAATTCAAGGAGGGAATTCTATCCAGATTGCTGACTACAGTAATGCCAAGGTGTTTGAACTCTGTGCTGGTCTGCCCCGTCCAGTGTGTTATGTTCCAGCACATTACCTCCGTCTTGGAGGAGTTGGCTAGGTATCCAGAAATTGAGCCAAACTTCCCCAAGAGGGCCTCCACCCTTGGCATTGTTGCTTCTGGATCGCTGGTGTAAAGGATAATGTCATCCGCATATAATGCTATTTTTGATGTGTACTGCTGAGATTTAAAGGGCTGGATCTGATCATCAAGCTTTATTGCCTGAGCCAACGGCTCTATATATATGTCGAACAACAGGGGGGAGATAGGGCAACCCTGCCTGGTTTCCCTCTGAATCTCAAAGCTAGGAGTAAGTGTCCCATTTACCAAAATTTTTGCAGCGGATCCTTGGTAACATTGTCTGATCGTATGAATAAACACAGGGCCTTTGCCCATAACCTCCAGAACCTCCCAAAGATAGGACCAACTGACCCTATCAAACGCCTTGGCGGCATCTAAAGCAATTACCACCAAGGGTTCAGATCTTACTGTGGCCAGATCGATATTACCAATGAGGAGCTGTGTCTGTTCCTGAATGAAACGTCCGCTGATAAACCCCTTTTGATCGGTGCTAACTAACCCAGGGCCATTTTGGCCAATCTCCCTGCCAAAATACCCATAAAGACTTTATATTGGCCGATAGGAGTCCGCCCTCAATGGATCCTTCCCAGGCTTAGGTATTAAAACGATGGTCTCCTCTCGCCATGAACTTGGTATTTGCCCCGATAGACTATAGATTGATTGAAATAAGGAACCCAATGTTGGTGCTATCTCCTCCTTGAGAAGTTTGTAAATCTCGTTCGGAAGGGCATCCATACCTGCTGCTTTCCTATTTTTAGTTAACTTTATTTGCATTTTAATTTCCTCCAACGAGATCGGGGAGTCCAAAAGGTCTCTACCCTCCTGCGTTAGGGACGATAATGATTTAGTACTCAGCCAGGTCTGGATTTGATTTTTTGAGGGTTTCAAATCCTCCTTATAGAGATCTGTAAAGAGTAAGGCAGTTCTTTATGTCCTCTATATCCGTAAATTTATCTCCACTATCACTAATAACTAGCTCGCTTATATTGTTTTTTGTGCGGTCCGTTTTGGCCTTCCATGCCAGCAAGGCACCAGCCTTCTCCCCATATTCAAAGTTCTCCATATTTTTATTTAACCATTGGGCCCTACATTTCTCATCTAATTTGCCTCTATAGTCCAACCTAGCTGTCTCAAGAGCCTCCTGTACTTTACCAACCCTTTCGGGTGGACCGCTCCCCAACAGTAGAAGATCCGCTTCTAACTTCCTAATTTTACCTTCTCTCAGTTTTAATTCACGGCCTTCAATTTTGTTTTTAGAAGATATAAGACCATGTAGCCTACCTCTAAGATTGGCCTTAAAGGCGTCCCAAACAACTCCTATAGATGTTGAGCCGATGTTAATCTAAAAAAACTCCAAAGAGGAGGCTTTGATGGCAAAGATAATTTAGGGGTCAGTTAACATTCTCCTGTTTAGAGTCCATCTCATCTGGGCTGCCTTCGTTATTCTTTTGCAAGAAAATAAAACAAGGGCATGATCCGAGAGGTGACTGGGGAGAATAGAAATAGCAGTTGTTTTAGACAAAAGATCTCTGCTCATAAGTATATAATCAATCCTTGAGAAGTGATGATGTCTTTTACTATAAAACGTAAACCCAGCAACATCTCCCCTCACCTCTCTCCAGACATCTACCAACCCTATATCATGCATCAAATTTTTCATTGCACGCCGAAAATGAGGTGCCCCTATATAATAGCACTGATTTGACCTATCTTTATTAGGGTCCAGGAGGACATTAAAGTCCCCCCCTATAATTATAGGGAGATTCTCCAAGATTAACTTTGAATACATTTTGGAAATATATGTTGGGTCATTCACATTAGGGCCATAAAAAGACGCACAAACCAAATCCATACCCTCCAGATCCAAATGTGCGATGACCCATCTCCCAGTTTGGTCTGTCTGGAAAGATTTTATAGGACATGCTGATCCCTGTTTTATTAAAATTGTAACTCCACGAGTATTTGTTGTTTGGCCGGAGGCGCAGAAGCTCTCGACCCAAAAGGTATTTGTAAATAGTTTTCTAGCTTCCTCAGCAGTCAAATGTGTCTCTTGCAAAATGCATATCTGTGCCTCGGAGAGTTCTAAGTACTTCATTACCAATCTCTGTCTCCTAGGGCACCTCATTCCATTAACATTCCAAGAGACAAAGCTTTTCTTCCTACCCTGAGTCGCTACTCCTGCCATATCTTGTAAATTCTTTGACCTAGAGCCAGCGGCCCATAAAGCAAAGTCCTAAAGTGAGATGATAATTTTTCCATTTTTCCCCCCTGCCCCCACCCCCATTGCCCCCCACCCCACCCTCCTTTCCACCTGTGCCCCTTTGCTCCCTTGAGGAACCCTCCCTTCCAGATAGGCAGAGCCTATTTAGTCCCGCCCACCTCAACCTCAAAAAATAACTTACTAGGACAGAAAGAAAGATGAATAGACAATCTTAACTGCCGCTCTAAGGAGCAATTCCTGTTATCCTTTTATCTTCATACCCTCATAATAGCATACTCCCTCAATCAATTCCCAGGCTTCCCACCTCTGATTTCTGCTATGAAGTCATCGACCTCTTCTGTGGTATGAAACTGATACATTTTATTATTAGACATAGCTCGTAATTGAGCTGGGAACTTCAATTGGGCCTTAACCCCTAATCCCTTTAACTCTTCTAATCTGCTCCCAAGCTCCTCCCATTGCCTGGTTGCTGTCGTATGGGATATATCTGATCTTATTTGAAAAATAATTGGTCTTGCCCAGTAAGAGAAAAGGAGACAGAGCCTGCCTTAAGACCTGCAGATAATATTTGTTCTTTGACAGCATAAGAAAGAAAGTTGACCAAAATCGTCCGGGGCTTGAGTTGGCCTTGCTTCCTCCTAAATGGGTCCCAATGGACTCTTTGAATCTCTTAGGATAAATTTATCTCTGGAGAACCTTCGAGTACTGTCCCCTGTAACATTAAGATGATAAATTCCTTCAGATCGGCCCCTTCGATAGTCTCTGGGACATTCAGAAGTCTCAAATTGTTCTTCCGGGAGTGATTCTCCAATCTTTCCAGATCTTCTCTCAACGTCTTATTCTGGGCTGCCAGTTTTGCCATCCCTGATGTGGCAGAGCTTATTGCCTTCTTAATGACTTGGATCTCTGCCTCGATTTTATCTGTTCTTACAACTACCTCCTCCAGTTTCTGGGCCAACACCTCACAAGAGGATTTTATCGCTGCTTGGTTATGTGGAAAAGTAAATTTTGCCATGTTCTGTGTCCCTACGTGTTCCCCATCATATGTTATGTGTGCATGATTAATATGCATATGTATTCCCCATGTTTGATTAAAGACGCAATTACAGTTGTGTCCATCTCTAGTATGCCAGTTTCCAGTTCTCATGAAAGCTACGAGTATTAGGCCTATGTAAAGTTACGTTGCCACGTTTCACAGTGTGCACGTTATTTCATTGTAAAGTCCCCGTTTTCTAGGCCTAAAAAGGGCCCGGACACCAGATTCAGCTCCTGTCTCCTGAGCCCTCGCTGAGGAGCGATACAGCCCCCACCTGTGTTCCTGACCCTTCACTTACTTCCTGCCTCACAGTGCCCGGCTCAGCCTGGCTCTGCCTCTGAGTCTGCCAAGAGTATGTTATGATTCTAGTTATCAGTCCAGCCCTCCTTCTCTGCATTCCTAAGCTACTGAATCGCATCAATAGTTCCCGTCATCGTCTAGCCTTTACGTCTCCATGTAAGAGAAATACTGTATTTATGGTCATTTTATATTCCTCAACACGCACTACATGTAGAATAATGCATGCACCAGTCTTAGAGTCTGTTAGCCTTTACCCCGATAACTTTTGGATTCTATCAACATGTTCTCTAAACATCAGATACTAGATATTGTTTAGGCACATGTCGCCCTGACTCTCCAGACTTCAGTCTCTGCTCCTAGCACAGAGTTCATAGCCCCCAGCTTCTCCTAGTAACACGTCAATGTCAGTTTGTGCGCACCATTAGGTTAGAGGTCCCGGCTCCTTAGGTAGCCCCCTCCATGTTTCCGCCCCATTTATGACATATTCTGTTACGTTTACATCACATGTCTATGTATACGCCTTGTTACACCCACTTTCACCCTTATCTTTCGCGACTGCTATTGACCACACCCACTGCTCCGCCTATTGTATTCACTGTAATGCAACTGTTTTAGTATATATGCTTGTGTACTGTTATTAAAGTTAGCGCGCTCATTCCCTGTCCCCCCTGCAGGGCCCTGCCATCCTGTTCCCGTGCAGGTTGTCCTGTTCCTGTCCTTTATGCTGTATTAAACCTGCAAACTCCTACTACCTCGAATCTTGACTCTTATTTATTGAGCTATCTGTTATTGCTATGTCAAGTCAAACCTAGATCCGGTATTATTTATTTATATACCACATAATGGCGCCCGAATAGGGACTTGCCCTTTCCCCACGCGCCGGTGAAGCCACGCCGGCCCCCTGACCCTCTGCAGCCGTGACGGAACCATACCGGCCACGTGCAGATATTTCTGCTCCAAGTATCCCTCAGGCCCACGGAGGAGACGGAGGTGGCGGTCCAGCATCCAGACGAGGCGGTGGAGGAACGCGGCGAGTCCCGACCAGAGCCCAAGCCGAGAGTCCAAGGTCCGAGGTATCCGGAGGCCCACCCGTAACTGAAGTCCGAAGTTCGTCCGTCCGGTGTCGAAGCAGTCCAATCCAGTCCAGTCCGAGGCCTTCCGTTCTTGCTGCCCGGTGAGTACCGTTGCTGGGGAGTATCTAGACAGGGTCAATCTTATTGTCTCTGGTCCGTGGGGTTTGGTGGTACACAGATCCCAAAACGAAGTATCCACTTCGGTGGATGCGGGTCCTGACGTGTCTCTTTATGAGACCGGTGAGTTTCGTACTGTTTTAGCAGTACATCTAGTTTCTGTTCTAGTCAGTTCTGTTTCTCGAGAAAATTCATGTATTCTGTTTTCAGTATTCCAGGTAGTATTCTGTTCGAACTGTTATTTTAAATGTTTTTCATGTATTGTAATGTCGTGGTATGAATGTGGAGTAATTATCGTGTTCATTGTGTATTGTAATTGCGTATTGTGTCTAGGTTACAGTTCAGTCATGCCCTTATTTTCTAAATTACGTCAGTTAAAAACCAGAAAAGGTCTGCTAGAAGCAGCAGTTCCTGTCCCGCCTAGGGACAGTCCAGGTCATTTTATGTATCAAAAGCATGGCATAAGTGCCATATTATATCTAGATTTATGGGTAGAGTATACCAAACAGTTAGAGGAAAAGTATAGATGGCCCGTATCAGGTACGTGGGATGCCGAGTGCATCATGCGAGTAGAAGAAGCATTATGGAAAAAGAAAGCCAGACAGTCACAGAAAGATGCCATCGAGTTATGGCGCAAAGAATCTCATAAAAGAACCGAAAAAGAAATCAGAAAGTCAGAATTAAGTAGAGAATCCTTAGAACGAGCCCAAGAAAGGGAATTAATCGAGATAGGTGAACGAGTTAAAACCGAACAGTCAGACAGACAGAGGCATGCCCTTATTAAGGGTATGTATCCTCTTCTTGCCGAGGGCTTGCCAAAAGCGACCCCAGAGGCATCCAGTAATTTTCCGCCACCATTAGTTCCGACTAAGCTACGTCACAAACCGACCGCAGCTGATATTTTCATCTCGTCCTATTTGGACGACACAGTCCCGGAATATGCAAATCCTGTTCCGCCAGTTCCTGTAAATCAGGCAATTCCTGCTCCCCCAGACACCGGGGCACCCTTTGCAGTACCCGCTACGGTACCCCCGGTCCAGCCTACATTACAATTTCCCACCGCACCGGTACGACGAGTATCAGTCGACGATTCCGGTTTAGGGGCCGCAGGAGGAGGTCCTCCTGGTACCCCGCCACCACACCAACGTAGAACGTTGGCCGAGTTACATGAATGTGCGTTACAGCGTACGCCCAAATATAAGTCCGTTGCAGACATCCGACGAGCTCTTACTGAATGCCGTTATGATCCAGTTGCAGGTGATGATAGTACAGTAATATATTCCATCCGTGTAAGACGGGTGACCGGGTATTTGGACACCCTACCGGACATGAAAGAAGATCTAGACAGAATATATCGTTTCATCCGTACAGGGAATGATCCAGAAAGTATTGGCGAAGCCATGTCTCAAAGGAAAGCTGAGATCCAGCTCATGATATTAAAATTTCTGATTAATTGTTTAATAAGAGAACAAGATTCCCCGACCAAAGATCCGGCCGAAATGAGAATCCTGACAAGGTGGAGTGATAATATAGCCGAGGGTAAACACAGAACTATCAGTAGTATAGAGAGTATGTACAAGAAAATCCGTAAAGAAATAATAAAGTTACACGAACAACGTAAAGCAGCACAAGTAAGCGAGAAAGAAAATGACTCTTCTCCTGAAGAGGTAGAGGACGAGAATCCCGCCAGAATAGCGTATGTAGGAAAATCGAGATTTCCAGACCGACATTCACGTCTAGACTACAAGAAAACTGTTCCTCATCCAGCCCCAGAACAAGGTTCTCTAGAACAAGTATTTCAAGCTACCGATCACATTCTGAAATCACGAATCGGTTATAGTGAATTAAGTACTATGCATGAACAAGAACTAGCCCGATCAGCAGTCCGATGGATTACTGATTCTACCACTTTTCCAGATGAAATAGTGGCACAAATGTTTCTGAAATTGCCCCCAGCCGAGCAACGACTGGTGGGTATGTATATGATCCAGCACCTCATTACTCTGTATGAGGGTCAACATTCTGATCCAGGTCCGTTACATGATGTCCTGAACGAGTTACTCCAGTATAGGTGGAAGGGTCTAGGTACCGATTTAATTAGTGTCATTCTAGAACAGCGCCACAAATATACAACGTTTTTGAACCTGCATTTTGTTCATGTCTCACCCCCAGAAAGTAAACCCTTTTACATAGACAGACAGAATCCGTTACGAGAAGTACACCCAGTCAGGACAACAGATGGTGAAATGCAACGAGTGTTTGTTTACACCCCGATTACAAAGATGGAACTCTTAGAGATGAAGAAATTAATTCCTTGTCACGACAAAGATCCAGCAGGGTTCCACCGAGAATTAAAAGACATGCTCCGTATGGGAGAATACACGTATCCAGATATTATTAAAATGTTAAAGGTCCTGTTGCCCGCAGGGGTATACGAGAAACTCAAGGAAAAAGAATGGGAGGTGGGAGAGAAAAAGATCGATTGGGCAGTTCTAGAAGCTGAAGATAAGATACGAGTACCAGGTACCGGTCTAGGAGAGAAATGTAAAGAATTACCAGAACTGTTAATACAAGTTTTGCCAAGGTTATTAGCCACTAAAAAGGAAGACTGGGATGCAATCTCAGCCTGTAAACAGAAACAAGACGAAGACACTAGTGATTTTTATTCTAGATTTGAGAAATGCTTTATTATAAACAGTGGCCTCAAGACAAGTAGCGAGTCATACCCTCATCTTTTTGTTACTAAATTAGTCGAGAATTCAAGTCCACAAGTTAAGAATCGAGTTTTGAAAGTCGAAAGTACCTGGCAAGCTAGTACCCCGTCCCAAATGTTACAGATGCTTCAGTATCACCAGAATAGAATCAGAGAAGAGCAAGATCATGAAAGGAAACGTATGAAAGACACGAAAATGAAAGTACTAGTTGCACAATCCGTTCCTCAAGACAGTCAGAAGAGGGGTACGAATCAAGCCAGTCATTCTGCAGTTCCCGTTAAAGGGACATGCAATTATTGTAAACAGCCAGGTCATTATATAAACGAGTGTGCAGTTCTGAAACACAATATAGCTACTGGTAAGACTAAAGAAAGACCACGTCCGCCTAGACAAGAACAAGTTTCACAGACTTCTCAGCCACAGAATGCACAACAGACAGTTCCAGCACCGCAGCCTATTGCTGCAACACAGCATGTTACACAGCAGATGTACCAGTATGCACAGTCTGAGTATCCAGAGTATCAACCGTATTCATGAAACAGCCTAGAGAGGGAGGTAGGCTTGCCTCTCATCGAGATACCTGTAGATCAAGAGGGTCCCTATGTGCATAGTCAAGTACTAGGGAAAGACAGAAAGTTTCTGATTGATACAGGGGCAAGTAGGACGACCATCAGTCACGCCGAAGTTCCAGGGGCTCCGCTCTCAGGCTCTAGAAATGTTTCCCTTGGATTTTCAGGAAAGCCTATTGTAAACGAGATATCTAAGCCAGTTACTCTAGAAGTAGGTCCATTGTCCCGCACTACTGATCTATTACTTACGAAGTCATGTCCAGAAAATCTGTTAGGAATTAAAACACTGAAAGAATTAGGTGCAGTTATTTGCTGCTCCCCAGAGGGAATACGATTGTTCCTACGTGACTTCAAGGGTCACTATGTATTACGAGATTTTGATCCGAGATTGTCCAATGTTCCGCAGCATCTATGGGCGCAAGGTCCAACTGATGTAGGTTATATGCAAATCACACCCCATCGTGTGACTCTCAAGCCAGGTGTAGTCCTGCCACGAATCAGACAGTACAGATTGCCACCTGAGGCTGTAGCAGCCTTATCCAAAATTATCGACGAGCTCATCGCTCAAGGAGTAGTTGTAGAAACTGACTCCAATGTATGCAATTCTCCGATCATTCCAGTCATGAAACGTACTGATCCAAATGCACCCCCAGTATATCGATTAGTGATTGATCTTCGAGAACTCAATAAATGTATTATTCCCCAGTACCCAGTTGTCCCAGATATCTCTTCCCTATTGACAGCCATTGATTCCGAAGCCTCATTTTTTACAGTCATAGACCTCAAGAACGCGTTTTTCAGTGTCCCCATTCATCCAGACAGCCAGTTTCTTTTCGGATTTTGTTTAAATGGAAGAAGCTATAAGTTCACACGAGCTCCTCAAGGTTTCACAGAAAGTCCTAGTATTTACAGTCAAGCACTTAAGAGACAACTAGACAACATTCACATGCCAACTGACACTGCCCTGCTCCAGTATGTCGATGATCTACTGATCACAGCCCGTTCTGAACGTGCTTGCGAGCGAGCATCACTTACAGTCTTGTATTTCCTTGCCGAGATGGGGCACAAGGTGTCCCCTTCGAAGCTTCAATTCTGTGTCCAGCAAGTGATCTATTTAGGCCACTTACTGTCCAAGAGGGGTAGGCAGTTGACACCAGACCGTATCCAGTTAATAGCGAGTCTTCCTCAGCCCAAGACCCAGAAGGAGGTACGTGCTTTTATCGGCCTCACTTCTTACTGCAGACAATGGATTCCTCAGTATGCATTTCTAGCCAAGCTACTGATACAGTTAACGACACAGGAGGCAGCCGTATCGACTGTCCTCCCTTGGACATCTGAACATACACTTAGTTTTAATGAGTTAAAGAAAGTCTTATGCCAAGCTCCTGTTCTAGCTACACCGAACTACAGTAAGCCTTTTACACTTTTCGTCACTGAACGCGAAGGTACAGCATTATCTGTTCTTACACAAGATCAAGCAGGACAATACAAGCCCTATGCTTATTTTTCAAGCACACTAGATCCTGTAGCCCAGGCTCTGCCTGCGTGCCTCAAGTCAGTTGCAGCCACAGCACTAGCTATCAGACAAAGTGATTCCATAGTATTAGGACATTCCTTGACAGTACAAGTTCCACACTCTGTGGAAGTTCTTTTAAACCGAACACAGACTCAGCACTTGACAATTGCACGTTTAACAGGTTATGAACTGACACTGTTCCAGCCACACATAGAAATCAGACGCTGCAACGTTCTAAATCCTGCTACACTGTTACCATCAGTTATTTCGAATTCTGCCACACACGACTGTGTGGAAGTAGTTAACACTGTGACAAAGCCAAGACAAGATCTGACAGATATTCCATTACCAGATCCCGACCTGACACTTTATGTGGATGGTTCATGTATGAGAACAAGTACAGGAGAACTAGTAGCCGCGTATGCAGTGACTACAGACACTGAAGTTATAGAAACACACCGTATTGACACCCTGTCTGCTCAAGCAGCAGAGCTAGTCGCTCTGACCCAAGCCTGCATACACGCTAAGAACCTGAAAGTTAATGTTTACACAGATTCACGCTACGCATTCGGAGTTGTACACGATTTCGGAGTGCTCTGGCAGGAGAGAGGTTTCATGACTTCTCATGGAACCAAGATTCAGCATGGTCTCCTTATTCAAGCTCTGTTAGATGCCATACACTTACCGACATCTATTGCTATCATGAAGTGCAAAGCACATACGAAAGTTACTGACACTATTTCCCAAGGTAATGATCTAGCAGATCGCACAGCCAAGCTTACAGCACAGACTCCAGACATTTCAGTTAATCCGACACCGACACACACTCCAGATCTGACTACCTGTATGACAGTTAAGGACCCTACTCAAGACGTCATAGATATCCAGTCACATGCTACTCCCGATGAAATCAAGAAATGGTCCGAACAAGGAGGGGTCCAGACAGATCAGGGATGGGTGACGAAGGGAAAAGCCACATGGTTTCTCCCCGACTCTATGGTTCAAGTCATTATCAATACCGCACATAGTCCAGCACATTTAGGAGAAAAAGCTATGTTAGACAGTATCCAGAACATTTGGTTCAACAAGCATTTACGAGCTGCAGCCAAGCAGAAAGTCCGTACCTGTATGATATGTTGCCAGTTTAATCCAGGTAAAAGTGTCCCGGTGGAACAAGGTGGATTCCAGCCCCCTGACCACCCTTTTGAAGTCCTCCAGATGGATTATATTCAGATGGAGCGATGTCGAGGTTTCAAGTATGTCCTTGTAGTTGTATGCGCTTTGTCCAGGTGGACAGAGGCATATCCAGTCCCAGATTACACAGCCGCGACCACTGCCAAGCAGTTGGTTCGTGAATTCTTCCCCCGTTATGGACTCCCTAGAGTCGTATATTCTGATAACGGCCAACCATTCTCATCTGAGCTTATGAAACATATTTCCCTTTTGTTAGGGTACCAGTGGAAGTTCCATTGTGTACGCCATCCAGAAGCAGCTGGTCTAGTAGAGAGACATAATCAGACCCTGAAAATCCGCATCGCCAAAGTATGTAAAGAGAAAGGTGTAGACTGGCTAGTAGCTCTGCCAGTCGCTTTGTTTTATATGCGCATGGTCGCACATTCCAGATCAGGTCTGTCTCCGTACGAGGTCGTATTCGGCCGCCCCCCTAACATGTGGGGTACACCTAGACCCCGAAGTATTACCGATGTTTCAAGTAATATGCTGACAGATTACCTAGCTTCCTTGATGTCTGCCCTCAACTCTTGTCGTTCACAGGTTGCTGCCGCATTTCCAGACAATACCGAGGTGGCACCGCATGAAATCGTTCCCGGATGCATGGTTCTTGTGAGGAACTTTGATCGTTCAAGTCCGCTGGAGCCCCGCTGGAAAGAACCCAAACAGGTCCTCCTGGCCACCCGTACTGCCGTCAAGCTGGAAGGCAGGAAGGGCTGGGTCCATTTGTCACATGTGAAAAGATTTTTTGGATTGAAGTCTGTTTCTAAGAACATTTCCGAGGATTTGAAAGACTGCCAAAGTACTATTCTTAAGGACTGTCCCGCAAAAGACTATGATACGAATCCCTCCCTGTTAGAGAAAACTCCGCAGCAGGAGTATAAGAAGAAATTAAGGTCTAGTAAAATAAGTCAGCCAGTTTGATTGTCTAAGTCCTCCCCTAGGTGAAACGGTTAGACCGGTTTCTGACATGTATAAAATAGACCCCCATAGTGAGAGAGTTAGTCAAAACTCAATCCGATGTATCGTTTTTCTAAGTTTCATATTGTTTTTCAGCCTTATGTTTACCTGCACAGGTTATGCATTTTATTTGTATTTTCCAGTTTCTAATGTAAATAAGTCTGCTAATGCTACAGTAGAGCACACGTTTAGTGATCTACCTCCTCATGAACTCACTTATCGTCTTGCTATGCGTAATAATTCCTTTATCCGCATGTTACATTATTCACACCAGACCAGCAATGCCACTAATTGTTGGGTGTGTGGTCGACTCCCCCCTTTCCAGACACCGAAGGGAGTTCTGCCACTCTTTCCTTATCCATTTTCACATAACGGTTCATGTGGAGCATGGTCCACGTTAACGTCATCCTCAACAGATATGTCTTTTCTTAACAGTACATGTTTTCCAGACAAGCAAGGTCTTCCCCACAGAACAGGGTTAGATCTAGAGAATGAAGTTTATAATTTAGGTAATTATTCTTCGAATTTTATGGTCCTGAATGTTCAGTCTGATTCTACTCCAGACTTACCTGCTATGTCAGTATTACCAGTCAAAGGTGAATTATGTGTCCGAAAGAATGGTTCCGTACATGTAGGACATAGTGATTGTACTACTATTGTCAAGTATAGTGACAGTAGGAAATCTATTTTCAAAGCTTCACGTCATTCCTATTTTGTTTGTGGTCAAACCGCATATGTTCGTCTGCCCCTCGATTGGGATGGTATCTGTTACATTGCCTTCCTACTGCCACCAGTTTTTCTAGCCCCACCTGACTATCATAGGAATTCCCACCTAGTACATACTAGACACAAGAGAAATCTCCCGATTGTCGATTATACTGAAACTGCTCTAGAGCAATACATAGATATCAATAAAGGTGTCTTCCCCTACTTAGGTACTGTCGTGAATAGTAAACTGATACATAGATTAACCAGAACCCTCGAAGCAGTAGTGATTGAGACTACTTCTGCTCTAAGTAACTTAACCGAAGAGCAATCCTTTATGAGAATTGTCGTGCTCCAGAATCGTCTCGTCCTTGACGTCATACTGGCCGATAGGGGCGGGGCCTGTAGAGTCATCGGATCTAGTTGCTGCATTTTCATTCCTAGTAACGCACATCTGTTTATTCAGCTATAACCAGACTCCATAAAATTGCCCATATGTTACACCAAGATCCAGGCACCTGGACATGGTCCGGTTGGTTCTGGAATATGATTTCCGCCTGGGGATGGAAAGTATTGTCTTTTCTAGGTATTGCAGTAGCGATCATATTCAGTTGCTGCCTCTGTATACAATGTGGCCCTGCGATTTGCGGCATTTGTGCTACCTCTTGTATTCCTAGTCCCAAGTCCCGTTCTAAACCCAGTTCCAAGAAAATTTGAGACGAGCAAATGATACTGTATGAAATGATAGATGGTATCATGAATATTGATGTTTCCTGATGGAAACGTAGTGACAAGGAGGGAATGTGGAAAAGTAAATTTTGCCATGTTCTGTGTCCCTACGTGTTCCCCATCATATGTTATGTGTGCATGATTAATATGCATATGTATTCCCCATGTTTGATTAAAGACGCAATTACAGTTGTGTCCATCTCTAGTATGCCAGTTTCCAGTTCTCATGAAAGCTACGAGTATTAGGCCTATGTAAAGTTACGTTGCCACGTTTCTCAGTGTGCACGTTATTTCATTGTAAAGTCCCCGTTTTCTAGGCCTAAAAAGGGCCCGGACACCAGATTCAGCTCCTGTCTCCTGAGCCCTCGCTGAGGAGCGATACAGCCCCCACCTGTGTTCCTGACCCTTCACTTACTTCCTGTCTCACAGTGCCCGGCTCAGCCTGGCTCTGCCTCTGAGTCTGCCAAGAGTATGTTATGATTCTAGTTATCAGTCCAGCCCTCCTTCTCTGCATTCCTAAGCTACTGAATCGCATCAATAGTTCCCGTCATCGTCTAGCCTTTACGTCTCCATGTAAGAGAAATACTGTATTTATGGTCATTTTATATTCCTCAACACGCACTACATGTAGAATAATGCATGCACCAGTCTTAGAGTCTGTTAGCCTTTACCCCGATAACTTTTGGATTCTATCAACATGTTCTCTAAACATCAGATACTAGATATTGTTTAGGCACATGTCGCCCTGACTCTCCAGACTTCAGTCTCTGCTCCTAGCACAGAGTTCATAGCCCCCAGCTTCTCCTAGTAACACGTCATTGTCAGTTTGTGCGCACCATTAGGTTAGAGGTCCCGGCTCCTTAGGTAGCCCCCTCCATGTTTCCGCCCCATTTATGACATATTCTGTTACGTTTACATCACATGTCTATGTATACGCCTTGTTACACCCACTTTCACCCTTATCTTTCGCGACTGCTATTGACCACACCCACTGCTCCGCCTATTGTATTCACTGTAATGCAACTGTTTTAGTATATATGCTTGTGTACTGTTATTAAAGTTAGCGCGCTCATTCCCTGTCCCCCCTGCAGGGCCCTGCCATCCTGTTCCCGTGCAGGTTGTCCTGTTCCTGTCCTTTATGCTGTATTAAACCTGCAAACTCCTACTACCTCGAATCTTGACTCTTATTTATTGAGCTATCTGTTATTGCTATGTCAAGTCAAACCTAGATCCGGTATTATTTATTTATATACCACAGTTAGCTTCAGAGACAGAGAATCTGCTTGCGAGTTCAGCTTGATTCATCTCTGAGATCTTGAAGCCCGTTATCATTTCCCCTTTCATTGCCATTAAGATGTCTGATAGGGAGTGCGTCACCAGTATATTATCCCCAGAGGCTCCGGATTTTTCCAATTCTACCTCCCAGGCTCAAAGTCCGGCTCAGGCTCAGGCTCAGGCTCAGGTTCAGTAATGCCATTCTTATCCGTCATATCCTGGGAGGAAGGAATGCACTGATCTTGGACTTCCAGAGCCTTAAATCTATTTGACAACAATACTTCTAGGTGAGGTTGGGATTCAGACAGAGCTGGAGTAGGATCTATATGGCTTATTACATTAGGTTGCTTAACCCCCCTCTGTTTACATTTCTGAAACGGTGTCAACAGAGGTGTCGAATCTTTATCGGCATCTAGTATTTTGGTTTTGACTTTAGTTTTAGTTTTAACAGTCCCACTTTCCTGCTCTCCTTGACTACTTGTTTCAGTCACCTTACTCGGACTTGTTGTAGAGGACATTATTCTTTGATATGTTTTCAGCGAGGATGTTATTCTAGTTTTTAAGGCAACCCCCTTCTTTCCCCTACTCTTCCCTCTACTTTTCGGGACCTCCCTGGACCTAACTTCTCCTTCTTTTGCAGCGTTCTGTCTCTTCCGCTGTCCCTTTATGCTGGTTTCAACAATAGGGGGAGATCTCCTTGGGGTCACTATAGGTTGAGTTATTTCTAAATTTGGGGCTAAAAGCGCTGCTCGTGTTCTAAGTGTATAATGCCCTGTTTTTAAGGGGAAATACCCCCTTTACCCTCCTCAGCCGATGTTAGTTCCTCGTGGCCCCTTCTCTTCTCCTCCATATACTGCAAGGAGCTGCCAAAAAATAAACCAGCCTCACAGTGCCCATACAACGGGACAATCGTTTCACCAAGCCTCCCCCTACAAAGAAAGCCAAGAGTTACTACTGACCGCCTCGCCCCCTCCGCGTTCAGCACACTGCTCATTTTTAGGCTCAGAAAAGCTTCTCCCACCTTTAGTTTCAGCGGCAATGGCGACCTCGTGGGGGCAGACACAGCGCTTCCAGCTCCGATGTTCCCTGCTCCAAGACGAAAGCAGAAGCAGGCAGCGTCCCGGCGTTTCCGCAGTCGCGCTGCCTCCTCCCACTTCCAATCGTTCACCGCGTCTGCCACGTCCGCTGAGCCCGCTGAACCCGCTGAACCTACCGCAATTACCAAGCCGAACAGCATCAAGAAGACCTCCCCGTACTGACAGAGGGGCTTCGCAAGGGGTACCTGGTTACAAAAACATCAGGTAAAAACTCCAGATATAATCTACGACATCGTCATCAACATCTCCATGCGTTGAGGTGAGCGCGACCGCGGCCGTTTAGCTGGCGGCCACCATGTTCCCCCCCCACACCATGCTCGATCCTCTCATTTTCCATAGTCTCTCTTATGAGCAAGATGATTCTCAATACCTCTCTCAAAAAGAGAACTTGCCAGGATGAACTAAACTAACTAAAGACTTTTGAAGCACTGTACTTAAGCCAAACAACCAGGGAAATGATATAGACACATTCTCAATAAACCCTTCTTGGGTAGGTTTATGGAAAGAATGTAATTTGCTTCACTAAGCAAATGTGCTTGGCACCATGAACTACTCACGCCCTGAATACCCCGGGGCCATGTCCTGCCACACGTAATAATGGTCTCTCTCCCCTCACCACGTTGCACTCCATTAGCCCTCTTTCATAGACACCTAGTTTAATTCGGATAACTGGGTATGTGTTTGACTTTTGGGGTGAAGTCACAGTGTTGCCTGCCAATGGTATAATCACTAACGACAAAGTAGCAACTGTGATGTCTACTGTTTCCTTAGGTCTGACGGTGATGCAGTGATCCTCGCCGTCCTTAAACCTAGACCTATCAGGTTGTATCAATAATAGCCTGTAGCTCACCCTCTGGGGCACATTAGGTTTATATGAGCACCTTTTTTCGGTCCTGACGAATTGCCCCGCTGGGCATGAAACATGTTGACCAAATGGAGGGTCGATATGAGGCCACACCAATAGTCACGTTGGTCCTCAGTACCCCTCCTTATACCTTTTAATAAAGTGGCTAACCACCTGAATAAAGACTTCCCTGTGGATTATCCAACTTTTTTTAATTTTTCACCGTTTTGCTCACTACCTCACTTTTTAAGCCTCACAAGTTTCTACTTATCACGGCAAGGAACAGAAGACCTCCGCAAAAGAGTGACACTTGTTGTTACCCGTCGGGCATTGCAGCGCCGGCCCGACGCAGGAGCAGGAAGCCGATGATATAAACAACATCCCAAGTAGGCTGAATGAGACATGTCATCCAGCTCATCAGTTGTGTGAGGCTTCCTTAGTTCCGTCAAGGAACTTGCTGACCATCCGGCACCCCCACACCCTCTAGCTGACTATCAGCTAACTTTGAGAGAGACCTTATTACCTGTTTAACCCTAGGGGAACAGTGTACATTCTTTCTTGTTTGTGTCCTGGACAAGTACACTGGACCCCTCTAAATATTGTCCATTTCCGTCCCCCCTTGTTGTTTACACACCATGAACTACTGGCAGATGCTCTACTGGATTTCTGTCCACACAATTGTGCAGATTCATCCATCATAGAAAGATAGGGATGATTATAAGAAAACAGAGCTGTGGCTTTTATACTTATATAAAGGACCTCTCTGTTTTCATTGATGCAGATCGTCATCCACTCTCCTCACATCTCTCTACATTATCTGGATACAAAAAAAAAACTAAAAGTGGATGTCCTCTTTCCTCTAAACTTTCACACAGTTCATCTCAAACTCACCTTTCACTTCATTTCCCTGTTCAATTTTTTCTAACATTCCACAAACCTCTGCGATTGCTACAGATGTGTTCGATAGTTTGCTCAGGCCACTCCCCTATCTTGCTAAATCATCCCAGTTTACCTGCTATCGCTACAAAGACAAAGCTCAGACCCTGATGATAAAGGAACCCCATTAAGACAGCTCTCCACTGAGTTCCTGCCTCTCAGTCACCTTTAACTGTGGATCAATGACTCACATAATGCTTGCTGACTGGTGGCACACTGACATTTGCACCTCATCCTAACCAGCTCTTTCAGTAA
The DNA here is from genome assembly GCF_964261635.1 of Lissotriton helveticus. Taxonomy (NCBI): domain Eukaryota; kingdom Metazoa; phylum Chordata; class Amphibia; order Caudata; family Salamandridae; genus Lissotriton; species Lissotriton helveticus. The sequence goes on from NC_136069.1 coordinate 639,495,865, forward strand.
AAAGCCCTGAGTAACTTTTAATTTGATCTGTGCCTCATACCACAGTTTAAAGTAGTTATCAAGTTTCTTCCATTGCAGCGTTTTGTTAATCCTCTAAATCACTAACTGGCAACCATCACCACTGATATATTGTTCTGTGTAAGGCATCAATTACCTCTACCGCGGTGAGCCAGATTATTTACATCGCAAACTAACATAGATGCAAAAGACCACATTAAGAACCCTCCTGCACCTACAACGTTGGCATCACCTCAGTTCAGCAGCCTGTACTAGTTTTCTGTTACAAGAAGAGTCTATCTTCACTTTGCCCACCATGCATTATATGGAATAGAACACTCCCCCCGCTGGAGGTAAATGTGGCATAGACAAAGTACTCTTTCTAAGATACAAAGTAGAATTAATATGTCAACCCACATAACATCTTGAATTCTGGATCGATCATCTCAGTCTAAACCAGGAAATATTGGGGGACACTCTCTGCTCAGATAATAAATCTCAATGACAAACTATACTAAATATTAGGGCTGGTATTATGCAACGGGCTCACTGTCCCTGTTTATGCCATGGCGCATCTTTAAACAGGTGCGCCATGGCAGAAACAGGGACAATGAGCCCTATTACAATCAGGAGCTGATCCAAGGGCATCCACAAACTTGCATATGCCTGGGGAAAGCACATTAGGGAAAAGAAGAGCTGCTGCCATATGCAAATGCTCCGCCTTTCTCTGTGCAGACTACACCTGCCTGCACTTCAAAGGGGCACAGATATCCCCCTGCAGGCAGTTATAGTGTGTCAATGGGACCCTGTTTCCCTCCCCCAGAGGACTGCCTTCAGCTGGCGCATTGATTGGACACCAGCTTCCATTGGGCACAGTCATTGAACCTGCAGACGACCTCTTTGACTCTTTAACTGTGTGTATAATATGGCATGGGCACAGAGGCAAAGTGTTTCTCTCATTTGCATGTGGTGACGCCCCCATTCAAATGAGGGAACTCCGTCTTAAGATAGCACTGCCACTATCTTTATTACAGAATGGGTTTAAAAGTATCTGTGACATCCAGGACACTGTATGTAATATGGCCTTAGGCGTGTCATAAACTGAATACTGAAATATCTGCATTTACTGCTATGACATGAATGGCGCACACACTTGATCCTCATCCATCATGAGCATCCTTTGTCATAGCAAACACATGCAGCTGCTTTGCTACGCTTCTATGAGTCTGATCTAGTTTGATGGACGGAGTACATTACATGCACAGTGTTTTTATCAATGATGCCATTCTGATGGTGCAGTGTTGTTATCAATGATGTCATAGAACATGTCATGAGTGATGTAATATGGGAGGTAATTAGCAGTGCATGGCGAGGGCCTGAGTTCTAGTTACTTTAGGGCCCGAGTTATAGTTATTTAAATATAACTGGTGAACTTCATCAATTTTGTTAGTTGAAAACAGCTTATTTTAACTTACATTTTCATCTAACTATAAGCCCCTTTAACATTTGTTTAAGGGCATTCCTAAACTTTTTTTTTAAATCTAAAGACATTTTCCAATTCCTAACTATAGCATCACTTTAACCTTTGTTGTTTTTCAGTGAATGTGTATGCTTTTTTAATATAAAGTAAGATGTCCATTGGTGTGTGCAACATGTGGTCAGGCATAGGGGCCTGGCCTTAGGCCAGGCCCTGCACCCAGCCTTGAAGCCAGGCCCTGCGTCTAGCCCCTGTGGTGCCCAACCTACACTGTGCATGGTGTTCAGCCCGGCACAACATGGGGATGGGAGCATGGCCTGCATACAACTCCCGCCAATGTGGATAAAAACTTTGCCACTGGGATTGGGGTCTCTGGGGAGTCCATGAGGATCATTGAGGGAAGCTGCACACCCCTTCCCCAAAAACATTCATTCAGCACTGTGAGATGGGGGTCCCTGGGGCTTTATAAAGGTAAGTTAATCAGCTCCAGAGGATGGGGACTCCAAGGCCTGGAAAAGTCTTAGGTAATGGGGCCACACACACCCTCTCCCCAAAATAAGTTAATGGGCCCAGGGGATTGGGGTTCCCGGGGCTTAAATAATGCACAGGGAGCGTGGCCATACACCCCTCGCCCCTTTTCAATAATAATAAAACAACTCATCCTGAGTCTGGTCCTCCCGGGGGTGAGGGGGTGAGGGGGGTGTTTAAAACTGACATCAGTGGGACCACAGATATATTAGTACTCTGTGTAGTAGTTTTTAGATCCGAGTTTCCATAGGAAAGGCATTTTTTGTTTTCTTAATAACTTTGGCACTGGTCGATGATTCTGCACAAACCTTTAAAAAAAGTTCCTCCACTTTAGCTTCTTTATGGAAAGCTTCATGCTGTTCTGTCAAGCAGAGGCCAAGACAAAAGGGGGGTCCCAAAAGTGCGATTTCCCATGTTAATTCCCATAGGAAATGTTGATCTCTGATACAGAAAAAATGCAATTACAGCATATTTGGCACAAAAGGTAGAACTTTACTCATAGTTTTTTTTAATGATTTGATGTAAATCCATTCAGTCATTTTTTCTGAAGGCCATACACAGTGGGGGTTGGCTGCTCCCATGCAGTTGAGAGCAGAGCCTAACAAAAGGCAAGACTCATTGGCCACTGCCACTAAATGCCATGCGCAGATGGGGATGGTCACTCTGCGTTAGGTTGTGCAGGACAGTAGCCACCGGCCAGACTCTGAGGCCAATCACCACTGTGCATGGCCTTCTTTTCATTCCTCCTTATTTCCCCAACTTTGTAAGTATGCTGCATTGTATAGCACACATACAAAGTGGATATAGTGTTAAAGGATAGTTTTTGTACTGGAAGGGTCCCCTTCAGAAAAAACATGCTATGGAGAACACACACACCCTTGCACTATGGCACAAGGTTGTTTGCAATGGTGCATGTCAGCCAAAAGTGCACCAGCGCTGGGGGAGAGAAAGAAAACACCATATTTTAGTAGATGTGGCACATGTTGTTCTCTCTCCCTTTGACACAAGGCAGCAGATCAACTTTGGTAAATCTGGGCCTCCGTTTCCAAAACCTGTAGACTCTTGGAGGCATATGTATCAAAGTTTCATGTAACCTTGCTGATCTGTGTGACAGGAGAAGGTAGGAATACAGCAGATTTAACATTATATGGCTAATTCTTCTTCTCTCCTTGTGCTGGCACACAATGTGCTGCCTTGCATCAACACCGGCACCCTTGTGCCATGCTGCAAGGGCACCTCTGTTGTAGGCATAAATGGTGTAGGAAGTGGCACCTTTCTGCACAAAAACAGTTCTCAGAGGCATTTTCCTTTTTCTAAGGGTGCTGCAGATTTCTCCTTGTTGTGCCTCCGGTGGGAAGTCATACAATGTTGATGCATTCCCAGGTCAACCAGTGTTGGTCAATCTGAGAATGTGTCAGAATACCGAGATGGATGCGTGGGAACACCCACACTCCACCGATCTAATGCCCCCACCATGCAGTGTAACACTGCTAAGCAAGACCTGGCAGAGTGGCCTTGAGTGGCTTGATAAATCTGAATCTAGGTCTGGCATCACCATGCAAGGCACCAAGGTGACGCAAAATGTTGATCAATTTGGCCCTTGGTCTCTAGTTTAGGTTGAGTCATCACCTGCATCAGACCTTTTGCTACCCAGTTGATGTTTATGGTGATAGACCTAATTGTAAACAAGCATTGGCATAGCCAATAGGTCTCGCCTTTCGGACCTTATAAGTATTTAGTTATGCAGCACAATTTCCTTGGTGCAACAACATCAACTGTTGCATGGCTAATCTCTTATAAGGTCCCAAAGGTGAGGCCTATTAGCTATGCCCATGCTTGTTTATGTATTATTTTGATTACTAAATGTTGCCAGACAGTAGAAGCTGTCAGGCGAGACAGCACAGAATGAGCAAGGACGTTCCAAGGAAAGTATTATATTTTAAAACGTTTTGTACATGCCAAAAACAGATTAATTAAAAAAATAAAAAATCCTTGCCCCATCTTTGTTGCTGCCTGTGCCGTATTTCTAAGTAATATGTGCAGGTCTCTCCGCTAACGTGTTAGTAACTAATAATATTAAAAAAAATAACATTTAAGCCTGTGCATCAGACATGTAGGAGCTGAATGGCTCGTCTCCTCTCTCCTTTGTTAGGAAACAATTCTTTAAAGCACATCTAAGAAACGTTCACTGAAGGATTTTGTACTACTTCTTAAATCATAAGCCAGAAATATGAAAAGGTAAGGGTTGCAAAAAGGCAGCAAAAAAAACGCAATAATTAGAAGTACAATTTCGTTATTGTGCAGCAAAATGTCCTAATCCATGCTGCAATATCCCGGGCGGTTTGGAGAGAAACAGACCTTTTCTTCTCCTGCCTTAAGCAGCTTTTCTTCACGACTGTATGACCGGAGACTAGAACCCGCAGTGTCCGACATTTACATTCTAGAATGTAAAACCACTAGGAAAATATGCCTTATTGTTGTTTCTTTCCTATTCCGAGTGCTTTTCTGGGGCCTGCTTTATGAGCACAGAGCAGCCTCTCCCTGCGAGTTCTCATTACCAACACAGCCAACCCTTAAATGACTTATGACAAACCCGGCTCAGTCTGAATTCAACACCACAGTAAAATGCCTGTTTACTGCAGCTGATTAGGCAGAGCTTTCTTTTCTGAAGACATTTTCTTTTGACAAATCCTTGACATATTTCATTGCACCGCAGGTGCACAACGAGCCTTCCTAAACAGTGCAAAATGGGCATGGCATTACAAAAAGACAGAGCATTGTGTAGGCAGCAGTGCTTTTGGGAAACAAAGGCAGATCAATTAAACAAGCATTAGCATAGCCAATAGGTCTCGTGTCTGGGACCTTATAAGTGTTTAGCAACGCAACAGTTGATGTTGTTGCACCAGGGATATTGTGCTGCATAACTAAATACTTATAAAGTCCCAAATGCGAGACCTATTGGCCATGCCAATGCTTGTTCCTCTTGGCTTTTATATGGACACTGGATTTGTTTGCACAATTTATTGTAAAGCTAAAGCTGGTGCGTATGACTAGCTCGCACACAAAGTGTAAATAACCTGAGTGTATTTCACACGTTGATTTATTTTGAATTTATTGAAGACTAAGAAAAAAGCTGACGCTCATCTATCAAGCACTGGCGTTGCCAATAGGTCTCGCAGTAGGAAAGTTGGAGCTATTACAATTGCAAATAACAATGCCTTTTATTTTTGTTTTCATTTTAAAAACATAAAGGGCTTTGTCATTTACAAAACCAATAGCTCCAACTTTCCTACTGCGAGACCTATTGTGCAGTGCACAGTGTGGGTGAAAGTGGCACTGCGTGTGTGTGAGTGGCGTTGCGTGGTTGAGTGGCGTTGCGTGTGTGTGTGTGAGTGGCGTTGCGTGGTTGAGTGGCGTTGCGTGGTTGAGTGGCGTTGCGTGGTTGAGTGGCGTTGCGTGGTTGAGTGGCGTTGCGTGGTTGAGTGGCGTTGCATGTGTGTGTGTGAGTGGCGTTGCGTGTGTGTGTGTGAGTGGCGTTGCGTGGTTGTGAGTGGCGTTGCGTGTGTGTGTGAGTGGCGTTGTGTGGTTGAGTGTGAGTGGCGTTGCGTGGTTGAGTGGCGTTGCGTGGTTGAGTGGCGTTGCGTGGTTGAGTGGCGTTGCGTGGTTGAGTGGCGTTGCGTGGTTGAGTGGCGTTGCGTGGTTGAGTGGCGTTGCGTGGTTGAGTGGCGTTGCGTGGTTGAGTGGCGTTGCGTGGTTGAGTGGCGATGCGTGGTTGAGTGGCGTTGCGTGGTTGAGTGGCGTTGCATGGTTGAGTGGCGTTGCGTGGTTGAGTGGCGTTGCGTGGTTGAGTGGCGTTGCGTGGTTGAGTGGCGTTGCGTGGTTGAGTGGCGTTGCGTGGTTGAGTGGCGTTGCGTGGTTGAGTGGTGTTGCGTGGTTGAGTGGCGTTGCGTGGTTGAGTGGCGTTGCGTCGTTGAGTGGCGTTGCGTCGTTGAGTGGCGTTGCGTGGTTGAGTGGCGTTGCGTCGTTGAGTGGCGTTGCGTCGTTGAGTGGCGTTGCGTCGTTGAGTGGCGTTGCGTCGTTGAGTGGCGTTGCGACGTTGAGTGGCGTTGCGTCGATGAGTGGCGTTGCGTCGATGAGTGGCGTTGCGTCGATGAGTGGCGTTGCGTCGATGAGTGGGGTTGCGTCGATGAGTGGGGTTGCGTGGATGAGTGGGGTTGCGTGGATGAGTTGCGTTGCGTGTGTGAGTGGTGTTGTTTGGGTGAGTGGCGTTGCGTGGGTGAGTGTGGTGTTGCGTGGATGATAGCGGGCTTGCGTGGGTGTGAGTGGCGTTGCGTGTCTGTAAGTGTTGCTGTGTGGGTGAAAGTGGCACAGAGCCTTTGATGTGGGCACTTACTTATTAGCATTATTAAAATCTGCATGAAAATGTATTTTATTATTACTATTTATTCTTTGCCAAGCACTCATCACTGATCTGGGCAGCAGTCAAAGTGCATAAATAAAAGTAAGTGAACTCTGATCCTGGGGGATTTTGGTAGATGTTTACGTACAGACATACACAATACAACGCACATACCTTAAATGGAAAATATAAATGCAACTTACCTTTATCTGTCGGGAAAAAAAATTGGGTAGGAAAACTAGTTTGGTTAATGCAATCACTTTAGGCCCCTGCATGCTACAAGCGGGGACGCATTTTTAGTTTGAAGAATGTGATAAGCTGAAGGAGGAGGGGGTGCGAGGGATGAGGGAACAAGGCCTGGGGGAAGCTGGCTGGGGAGGAGAAATGCAAGGAAGTTAGGGGAGGAGAAGCCGAAGAGCGCACGCTGGGCGAAGCCCTTTGATGTGCTGTGCGGCAAATGGAGGGAGGCTGATGCGCGTTCATGTTTGAACACGTGGTTCACATGAACTGCATGAAAACGCCAGCAAAAAACTGGTGGTTTCATGAGCATTTTGAGCACTTGAATTCTCGTTCCTCAATGCGCTTGCGCGCATTTAAGGTCACGAGACCTAAAAATCATGCTGGAAACCGATACCATAATAAACACTTTCTGGTGGCAGAAAATGAGAGGGTTGAGAATTGCTCGCACAAAATTAAAAAAAGTGGGGAAAGAGTGAATCAAAATAATAGCACTGCACCTAAAGTAAACAACAAGAGACCCGACAGTGATCCTATATGAACCTACTGGAAAAATGAAGCTTTTCCTAATAAAACATGGCCACTAGATGGCAGTGAGTATCCACCACATTAAAAAACAATCAGTCTTCATTTTCAAGCACCGCAAGGTGGATGCCGCCACAAGCACAAGTGCAGTGTTTGAAAAGTGAAGATCGATGGCTAAAGGCCCTCCTAGGGCAGCGCATGCACGCTGCCTAAGCGAGACCTAAAAACCTTACATAGGGATACATTTCTCATGCTCTATCTGGTCTATATCTGCAAAGAATACCATTGCTGAATGAAGAATAATTAGTAAATAATCTTTGGTTTAACAATTGGGAGATTTTATGTGGGAGAATACATTTTACTGCCTATGTCTTCAAGAGAATTAGGCCTGGATTTACAAACACTTCAGGAAACACAGCGCAGCAAATGAAGTTACTGCGCTGCTTTGTGTGAAAGGGAGAAGGGATAACTGCCCAATATTTTCTAACAAATGGCACATTTCTTCTCTGTTCCTGCCCTGGTGCGCTGTGGGCTGCCCAGAGGCAATACAAGCAACCTTGAGCTATAGTGCACAAGTGCCTGCATTTGGGTCACAATACATTTATTGCAGGAAGGGATACCTTCCAGCACAAAAATTATCCTTGGAGGCTTTTTCTTGTTTGTATGTGT